>NW_024429187.1:13912184-14559684 GCF_017639785.1 Mesocricetus auratus
TTCTGATTCCAGCTTGTGTGATTCTCTCTCTGGTAAATAAATATATTGTATTCCCTATTGCATTGACTATCGTCATTATCTGGTGTCAGAAGTGGGATCATGAATTTCCACGTAGAATGACAAAAGCTTTAAAGGAATTTTAGAAACAAAAGAACGGAGAAAAGCATGGGTTCTTGGTGGCAGCATTTTTCTCAGGTGGGCTCTGTTTTGCTATCGACAAGCAGAGACTCGCGAGGCTCACTTAAAGGAGTCTTCCTGACTCAGCATAAGTTAAAAACAAAACAAAACAAAAACCAGCAAGGTCCTTTTAAGAGGCTCTGCTAACAATTGAAAGGTGTGTATGCACAGCTGGAAGTGGCAGTGACCACATCTCCAAGCCGGCAGCTTTTGCTGGATATCAGCATAGACTGAGGCTGTGAGCTGGAGTCACGCTTACGCCCGCCATCTTGGAAAAACTGCAGTTTAAACAGCCGCGGTTTTAACAGATGAGACACATGGCCAGAAAAACATAAAGATTTACAGTAATGTCAGACGTGGATGAAGAAAAACCTCTAAAGGTTTACAGTGTGTTTAAAAATATACGTAGGATTGAGAGAGAAAAAGAAATGGCATAGTGTTAAATAAGTAGAGAAGCCGGCTGTGGTGGCGCACGCAGATAGGATTCGCTCCAGAGGCAGAGGCAGAGGCAGGCAGATTTCCAGAGAAAACCTGCCTCTGAGAAATAAATAAATAAAAGTAAAAGAAATAGAGTAATAATAATAGATAATAAGCCACATAAAGATGGAAAATACACAGAAAGTCTGGATACTGTATGCTATTGTGTTTTTCAGTTTTTTCATTACTAAAGAAGGAAAAACTGCTAAAGTATACTTGATTATAAATGCTGTTGAATTAATCCAAGTTATATATTTCAAAAATGCTTTGACTTCTAACTTTAATTATAAGGACCGGTTACTTTGGAAAAGAGTTTTTGCTTATGTTTCCACAGAAAATGAAAAGCTGAGGATTCCTTCCAGGCTTCTGTGGTTTGATGAACCAAGACCCCCGGAAGCAGGGGCCCAAGTGATTCAACATCTAAAACAGCTTAGATGATGGAGCTTTACAGACCACAAAAATAAGGACTTATACAGGTTTCTGAGTTTTGTCATGATCCCCATGGTATGAACAGCGCCCCCTTCCAGCATGAAGCAGTTTGGAATGAGCGACATCCAAATCCCCATATTGTTTATAAAGCTTAGTTTTCATTTGAATGGGGTTGCTTATAATTGGTTAATGATCACAACCAATCTCTTTTTAAAGGAAAAAGGGGATTATGGTATGGAAATGAGCACTTTGTATTGGTATGGTTTTTCATTTATTGATCAAATTCAAGGTCAATTTTGTGATATGTATATTTCTCCTCTTGATTTAGTATTGTGTTTATACTGATCTTTTAAAACATAATACATAATATATACAGACTATAGATAGTTACTTATAACAGTCAGAACTTATAGTTAGGTAAGTTAGGTTTTCTAGATATACAGAAATATATTTGAGATAGATAAACAGTCTTCAAACCTTTCAAAAACCTTCAGAACATGGCATTTAAAATGGTTTAGGGTTTTTCTTGACAATGAGAAATGTCTGCTCCTGGCAGCACCAATTACGTCTGAGAGGAAGATGGGCATCGAAGAAACTCATTATGGAGTTTGATTTCAACATGGCAAGATTAGACATTTGGGCAAGAAACTGCTCTTGTCTGGACTGTTTGACTGTTGCTGTATAAACTGGATATGCAGGACCCACAGGAAAGTGACTGTTGAACTCAAATAGTCATTCAGGGTTCCTGCTTCATGAAAGAGTCTACGAGACTTTCTGCAGGACACAGAGAAATGACTGACAGACTGCCAACACAGATGGACAGTTTGAAATTTCCTGCTTTGCTGAGAAATCTTCTGGACACATTGTGGCCTATGGGCTGAAGATGGATGCCCCAACGTTACAGAGGAACTTTGGGTGACTGTCCAAGCAATAAGATGTCTCTGTCAATCCTAGTGTTTATATATTATCCTTCTGTGGTCTTTGATGGAGTTGAAGACAAATAGTTATAATCATAGTTTTCCTTAGTTATGATAAAAGATAATTATATATAAGACTTTAGACTCACACAAACATAGGATAGATGATAAAAATACTTTCTCTAAATTTTACTAAATGTTAATGGACAAAATATTGTAACTATGTTCTTACTTGATAACTGTTCTGTTACATATAATTTGACTATGTTAAAGTTAAGACCTTTCTTTTTGTTTATACAGAAAAGAGGAGATGATTGGGAAGTCCTGAGTATATGTCAATAAAGCATTGTTGGCCAATAGGGAAGCAAGATAGGTGGGACTAGGAGTCGAGGAAGACTCTGGGTAGGAGAAACACAGGGAGTCATCATGTAGCTGCCATAGGGGTAAGAAGTTCAGACCCTATTCTCCAGTAAGAGAAATACTTAGAATAACAATTATGGGATTAATACTTAAGTCAGAGCTAGCCAGTAAGAAACAAGCAAGGCCAACAGCTTCATAATTAATACAGCGTCTTGTGTGTTATTTGGGGACTACAACGTGGCAGAGCCCAGGCGACTGGAGGAAAAACCAAAGTGGCTGACAAGGAAAAGGCTTCTCTCAACAAGCATGTGACACACAGTGAGACTGCATCAGAACAAAGGGCACACAGACCAGGGTAGCCAAAGAATCCCCATGTGGACACGTGTACACTTCAGGTGCCTGTGGGACATCCACGTGACAATGCCCCACAGATATTCTGAAAAACGAGTCACGCCGAAACTGGAGGTTGAACCTAAGCTCATCAGCAGCTGCCACCTGAAGGCTCCTGTCCTTTGCAGCTGCGGGATGCTTGCCCTGCCAAACGTGCTAAGCATCAGCTGCTGATGGTGACACGGTCCTGGTGTCAGACTACTCAAGTTGAATCCCTGAACTACAGTGACAGGGCCAGGCCTACCACAGTCTCCAAACTGCTCACTCGGCAGCGTAAAGGGGAGAAAAACTCATTACGGAGCCATCTGTCCTGAGATCCTGTCCTGGGTTCTAAGGCAAGGAGATCAGAAGCGTCCTGAGAATTGAAATAGCACACACGGTGTGGGCAAGCTCTGCTGATGCCTGTCCTACATGCCAGGCTGCCCTGCAGTGGTCAACCCCTCGGACAGCTGCGAAGGTGTGTTAGCCAGCAGGTCCCCCAGTGCGCCGTCATCTCCACAGGAGACGACCAGAAGGTCGCCCCCCTGGGCACTGGGCACCCCACTGGGGGCGCGTGAAGCTTTCGCTAATACACTCCCTTTTCTGTATGGTGCTCCCAGCCCTACGTGAAGATATTTGTGTACACTAAAATTAAAAGATAACCGTAGTTGATCACTGTCTCCGTCCCGTGGGCTCGCTTAAACCCCGCCCTCACGTGCGAGACTTCCCTGGGGACGCTAGGCTGGGTCAGGCTGTCTAGGGCACGTGGAAGGACGGGTGCCCGCTGGCCCAGTGCCTGCCGTGCACGACGCTCTGGGGTTGATGAATCCTGGGCCGCACGGCAAGCTCGAGGCCGGCCTGGATTACTCGGGACTCGGAAACTTTACGACACAAGAGAATCCTGCACCGTGGCTTCCCCATCGTGACAGGCCACGCCTCAAACTGCAGGTCACGACGCGTCCTCCTCTGCACAAGCGACTCACAAGTGTGGCGTGGTGACGCACACCTCTAGTCCCGGGCGCTCGGGGGCCGAGGGGGGAGCACGACTCGGGGTTGGGGGCTCAAGTTGTGCTCCGTCCCCCCCCCCGCAGTTCCCATGCACTGCATAGCAGTTGTCCGGTGACTACGGTAATTAACTCTCCTCGGGGAGCGGCTTTAAGGATCTGGTTTGATCCTGATCACACAAGAAGCCGTAAATGGCTGCACTTGGGGGTTAAAGGCCCGCAGCTGAAGCGTCTCTCCGCCCTGTTGTTACTTCTGCTTTTCCCGTACTTTCCACCCCAACTCTGTTAATTTCATCATCACCATCATCATAAGCATTTCTTAAAAACACAGCTTGTCCTCCCCCGCGCTCCACAGCCCGAGCTGGCGGCACACACCTGCAACCCTGCTCTCAGGCGCCGAAAGTTCAAGTCCACCCGGGAGGGCCACAAGCAGGGGGGAAACACGAGATCGCGCTTCACAAAGACACCCACAGCCCGCTGCCGCCTACAATCAGTTGAGGGCAGCTGGATACCCTGAGGAAGGGAGGTCGGCCCCCGAGCTGCGATTCCCCAAAACTGCGGTGTCAGGGCTGCAGGGCCGCGAGGCCAAACCCTCCCAACACCGTCTCCTCAGAGAACGTCAGCACAGACGACAGTTCACACAGACTCCTCACACCCTCTCCTCAGAAAATAATGTCAGAGTAGACTGTTCACACAGACTCCTCACACCCTCTCCTCAGAAAACAATGTTAGCAAGGACGACTGTTCACACAGACTCCCAACACCCTCTCCTCAGAAAATAATGTCAGAGTAGAGGACTGTTCACACAGACTCCTCACACCCTCTCCTCAGAAAATAATGTCAGAGTAGAGGACTGTTCACACAGACTCCTCACACCCTCTCCTCAGAAAACAACGTCAGAACAGACGACTGTTCACACAGACTCCTCACACCATCTCCTCAGAAAATGTCAGAATAGATTCACACAGGCTCACACCCTCTCCTCAGAAAACGATGTCAGAAGAGACGACTGTTCACAGACTCCTCTCCCTCAGAAAACAATGTCACAGTAGACGACAGTTCACACAGCCCCCCCAAGCCGGGCGCAGCTCCCCGCGGGCGCCCAGAAACTCACACCTCCTGAGGAAACCCCGCCCGCAGGTCTCCCGGACGCGGCCCAACAGCAGCAGCCTTTCTGCCCCGGGGGAGGCGAGGCGAGGAGAAGCAGGGCAGGGCCAGCACCGCGGGACGCCCCCAGGGCGCCTCTGTCACGCATGCGCGCGCGCCCCAGCGGAGCCCCGCACCCCACTGGCCCTGCACAAAGCGGGGGAGGTCGGGGACGCCCGCCCTCGGTCTCGGGAGGAGCCCCAGCCGCTCGGGCCACTCCAGAGCCTTCCCGCCAAAGCCGCGTCCAATCAGACAGCGCGCGTGCGCTCCAAACCCCGCTGCGCCCAATCACAAGTGGGATGCGGCGCCTCACGCGGCCCCCAAAGCGCCCTGGGCCAATCAGCCCCCGGGAGAGCTCGTTAAATCCCCCGGCTTCCGGCCGGGCCGTTAGGCGCACGAGAGTGGCGGTTGAGGAGCTGTGCTGAGGGACGGACGCTGAGGCGGCTGAGGCGGCCTGCTAGGAGTTCAGCATGGTGAGAGCAGCCCCAGGCCGGGTGGGCGCGCGAGGGAAGCCCCGGTCTCCTCAGAGCGAGCGGCTTCCTCAGGGCCGCGGTCTCCTCAGAGCGAGCGGCTTCCTCAGGGACCCCGTCTCCTCAGAGTGAGGTTCTTCCTCGGGGCCGCGGTCTCCTCAGAGCGAGGTTCTTCCTCAGGGACCCCATCTCCTCAGAGTGAGGTTCTTCCTCGGGACCGCGGTCTCCTCAGAGTGAGCGGCTTCCTCAGGGACCCCGTCTCCTCAGAGTGAGGTTCTTCCTCGGGGCCGCGGTCTCCTCAGAGCGAGGTTCTTCCTCAGGGACCCCGATCTCCTCAGAGTGAGGTTCTTCCTCGGGACCGCGGTCTCCTCAGAGTGAGCGGCTTCCTCAGGGACCCCGTCTCCTCAGAGTGAGCGGCTTCCTTGGGGCCCGCGGTCTCCTCAGAGCGAGCGGCTTCCTCAGGGACCCCGTCTCCTCAGAGTGAGGTTCTTCCTCAGGGACCCCGTCTCCTCAGAGTGAGGTTCTTCCTCAGGGACCCCGTCTCCTCAGAGTGAGGTTCTTCCTCGGGACCGCGGTCTCCTCAGAGTGAGGTTCTTCCTCAGGGCCGCGGTCTCCTCAGAGTGAGGTTCTTCCTCGGGACCGCGGTCTCCTCAGAGTGAGGTTCTTCCTCAGGGCGCGGTCTCCTCAGAGCGAGCGGCTTTCCCGGGGCACTTGGTCCTGTGAGGGTCAACTGGGGCAAAGCAGGCCAGGAATCGCCGCTCGGGAGGGCCAGGGCTTCAGAGACTGGGGCCCCTGGCCCAGGATCTCGCGAGAACAAGATTGTCCGTGGGATTCAGCCTCAGCCTCGTGTCTCAAGACAACAGCACAGGGGCCGGGGGGTGGACAGGTTTTGGAGAGGAGCTTTCGTTTGTTTTCAGTTGCCGGTGCCCTTGACTGAGGGAACAAGCAGTGGCGGTGGTTGCAGAAGGTTCCAGAAGCTACCAAGCTTTGTGGCCTGTTGCTCACGATGGACAAGTGAAAGTTGCGGGCGCAGAGGGCCGTGGTTGGGGATGTTAGGACAGGCTGCCTCCTGGGTGTAGGGAGCACGCGTGTCCGCCACGGGCGCCCCCAGCCTCCTGAAGAGCCTTGGTGTGTTGTGGGCCTGCTGCTGTCTGCCGTGTTTCGTGGTTTCCAAGGGGGGGCGTTTGTTCCCCTTAGCAAGGGGGTCTGAGATGCGTGGCCTGGCCTGGCGAGCCTTACGGGACGAGGGGGGCTGGGGCAGGAAGCGTGGGTGTCCCGCACCAGTCTGAGTCAGTGACCTTGAGGCCAGCAGAGGCCAGCAGAGCTGAGAGGCAGAGAAGGCAAAGCCGTGTCTTCAGCTTTGCTTTAGATTGTGTGGGAGTGTCCGAGAAGTGTGTTCACGCCCAGTGTCCCAGAAGCCACGGAGGAGCTGGCGTCTGGCGACCGCGAGCCCCGCCCTCTGCAAGGAGAGCTCCTAACTAAAACCTCTCCAGCCCCAAGCAGGGGGCCTCAATATTTGTGTTCACTTGAAAGTAACACGTGCACTGGCCGCTGGTGGCGCACGCCTTTAACTCCCAGCCCTCGGGAGGCAGAGGCGGCAGATCTCTGTGAGTTCGAGGCCAGCCTGGTCTACAGAGTGAGTTCCAGGACAGCCTCCAAAGCCACAGAGAAACCCTGTCTGGAAAAACCAAGGGAAAAGGAAAAAGTAACACATGCTAACAGATACTACGTAAGATCTGGGTCTAAATGGGCAGAATTTGTCGTGTGTCTGTCTGTCTGTCTCATTCCAGCCTCCTAATTGAGCTGGTCACTATCATGCACCACCACGCCTGGCTTGGTCAATCAATTTTTCACTAAAAACTGTTGAAGACTCTCCAGTCCTGTCACCTTGTATGCGTGCGATTTTGTGTCCTGTGTAGGCGGGAACTGCAGGAGACCAGGGAAGAGAGCTGCTCACTGAGCTGCTCAGTCTTTCTCTCTGCCCAGCCCTTGTGACCAAGCCCCGCCCTGCACGGGGTGGGCTGGCCCCTCCTACTTCAGTCATTACTCAGGAGAATGCCCCACGACAAAAATGAGCCTGCATGTTTTTGTGCATGCCTTAATTTTTCATGATTGTGTTGGGGTGAGCCCACAATACCGTCGATGCCCAAGGCGTGGGCGGGGTAGGGACAGGCGAGGGTAGAAAAGGAAAAGAGAAAGCAAAGCCGGCGCGCTTCTCGTCGTCCCAGCCGTTAATAAATGTATTAGTTTCTCCGCTGCATTGACTTCCCTCATCATAATTAACCTTTGAAAACTTGCACAGCCTCCCTGTAAATTAAATAGAATCTTTTTATTTGCTTCAAAAAAACTGTCATCTTTTCATTGAAGAATCTTTGCAGCTTTTTCCTTGGGAGGCGTGTGTTTATTTTTCGAGGCACAGAAGGCTTGCTGGAATTTTTTAAATATTGATAAAGGATTATATTTGCTTCATTTTTATTTCCATTGCTTGTTTGTATGAATGTGCCCGTGGCTGCGTGGAGCTCAGACGCGCAGGAGTTAGTCTCTTCTCCAGAGTGGGCCCAGAGATGAAGCCGGCCTCTAATCCCAGCACTAGGGAGGCAGAGGCAAAGTATCCTTGTGAGTTAAGTCAGCCAGAGCACCATAGTGCGAGCCCTGTCTGAAAACAAGGGCAAAGGGAGACTGACAGGAAGACAGACAGCAAGGTTTGGGGCTTTCCCCAACAGTGGGGATCCTGAGGCCTATCGAAGGTGTAGAAATACCTAGCCAAAAATAGTTTCCTATCGTCTGAACTGGAGTTAACACTTACTTTCAGTGTTGGGATAAGTATTTCAGTTTTTAAGTTGACCCCAAGCATGGGTAACTACCGATGTCACTTGAAAGATAGCACCAGTTTTATAACGGAAGCCATACATGAATGCAAACAGCAAGAACATACCATATACTCTGCATTACATTGTGATAGTGTTACTTATGATATTGTGCTCAAGGACCCAAGATTTGGCCAGGCAGTGGTGTGCACATCTTTAATCACTCAGGAGGCAGAGACAGGCCCACCTCTGTGAGTTCGAGGCCTGCCTGGTCTACAAAGCTACACAGAGAAACCCTGTCTTGAAAAAACAAAAATCTGTTTTCTAAATCAGTTTATGGCCACATTCATAGCTATCCTGGTCATGTCTAGCCCATGAGCGACAGATCACATACCCCTAGTGTAGACTATGCGATGTGACATCCTGCAGATTTCATTTGATCTGTACATATTTGTAGTGATGACTTACTTAAAATTGAACAAGTGGCCACTGAGTGTAGTTATGTCCTGGCATGAAGCAGGTGCTCCATTAAAAAATGATGGCTTGGGTATAATCAAAAAGGTACAATTTTATAAACAGGGTTAAAGAAACCATAAACCAGGTATGGTAGCATACATGTGCTTATAATCCTAGCACAGAGTATACTGAGGCAGAAAGAGTACAACTTTCAGGCCAGCCTGGGCTATGGTCAGTCCCAGCCTTAAAATGTTTAAATAAAGAAAAATCAGGATAAACTAGCATCTCCATACTTCAGTGTCTGGGAACATTACATTCCTAGGCCTGGGGGGGGGTAAGGGCTGGTGTCTGGGCTGACAGAAGACACAGTGACTAACCAGGCTTGGACTTGGTGACCTAGGACGTACTCTGTTTTATCCTTTAGTTGGGCCACAGTTAAAACCTAGTAGACTTTTTTTCAGAGAATTACTTCACTTATTCCTAATGAGCTCTTAAACGTCAAGATTCTTGAAGAGTGGCAAACATTTCTGCTCTGGGGCTAACTGGTGTTTAGCAGTAAGTTAGCCTGGAGTGAGGGCCCACGTCTGTCTTCCTAGCACTTGAGAGGCTGAGGAAGTTGAGGCCAGCCAGGGTTAGAGGAACTATATCAAAATGGGGCAAGTTTAGAGCAGGCCCAGCTGCTTTCTTTCTGTGTAAGTTGTGTGCGTGTGTGTGTGTGTGTGTGTGTGTGTGTGTGTGTGTTGAGATAGGGCTGAACTTGAACTCTCCCTGGTGGCGGTCAGTTTGTGTGTGTGCGTGTGTGTGTGCGTGTGTGTGTGTGTGTGTGCGCTGTGTGTTGAGATAGGGCTGAACTTGAACTCTTCCTGGTGGCGGTCAGTTTTAACAGAGATAAAGGGCATACCTGAGCATTGTTGTGAATAAAGTTTGAAGATGGACACTATGGTATTACACAACTATGTTTGTGTGTCATACAGTTTCAGTTGAATGATTATCATGTTTGTGTTCTGGATTCCAGCGTGAGTGTATCTCTATCCACGTGGGGCAGGCAGGTGTCCAGATTGGCAATGCCTGCTGGGAATTGTACTGCCTTGAACATGGTATTCAGCCTGACGGTCAGATGCCAAGTGACAAAACCATTGGAGGCGGTGACGACTCGTTCAACACATTCTTCAGTGAAACTGGAGCTGGCAAGCATGTGCCCAGAGCAGTGTTTGTGGACCTGGAGCCCACCGTGGTCGGTAGGTGCCTGGCCCTGGGTGGAGGCTTTCCTGGGGGAGGGAGTGTCTGAGGAAAAGCCCGCTGACGTCTCTGCAGAGTAGACAGCTGTACACTGTGTGCTTGTGACTTTGCTGTATGTGGTTTATATGTAACCAAAAACTATGAGACGCTGTTGACATACATGCACAGTGGAATTGAATGATCCTTGCCTGAAAGATTCACGGTACATGCGGTCTCTCTAGATGAAGTGCGCACCGGAACCTACAGGCAGCTTTTCCACCCAGAGCAGCTGATCACTGGGAAGGAAGATGCGGCCAATAATTACGCCAGAGGTCACTATACCATCGGCAAGGAGATTGTCGACCTGGTCCTGGACCGGATCCGGAAACTGGTAAGAGGACTTTGGAGGAGGTGGTTGTCCTGGTCAGGAGAGCCACTGTTGGTGGGGTGGGGGTGGGGTCACTCTGGCAAACTGTTAGCATCAGGAATCTCTCATGAGTTTATCCAATTCCTCTGAGATGCATCCGTAGGTCTTCACGTGTTCAGAGTGCGGTGTGTACGCTGTAGACTGTCTGAATTGGATTCGGTTTGCAGAAGTGGCGGTCATGGGTGTGGGGCTTGAGGTGGGTGTGGCTTTGTAGGCACTGGCTTACGTACTCTGGTTCACCACAGGCAGATCTGTGCACGGGACTGCAGGGCTTCCTCATCTTCCACAGCTTTGGAGGGGGCACAGGCTCTGGGTTCGCATCTCTGCTGATGGAACGACTTTCAGTGGACTATGGCAAGAAATCCAAGCTGGAATTTGCCATCTACCCAGCCCCCCAGGTTTCCACAGCTGTTGTGGAGCCCTACAACTCCATCCTGACCACGCACACGACGCTGGAACACTCTGACTGTGCGTTCATGGTGGATAACGAAGCCATCTATGACATCTGTCGGCGCAACCTGGATATTGAGCGTCCCACCTACACCAACCTCAATCGTCTGATCGGGCAGATTGTGTCATCCATCACTGCCTCCCTGAGGTTTGATGGGGCCCTGAATGTGGACCTAACAGAATTCCAGACCAACCTGGTGCCCTACCCTCGCATCCACTTCCCCCTGGCCACCTACGCCCCGGTCATCTCGGCTGAGAAGGCGTACCATGAGCAGCTGTCAGTGGCAGAGATCACCAATGCTTGCTTCGAGCCAGCCAATCAGATGGTCAAGTGTGACCCTCGCCATGGCAAGTACATGGCCTGCTGCATGTTGTACAGGGGGGATGTGGTCCCGAAAGATGTCAACGCGGCCATTGCTACCATCAAGACCAAGCGCACTATCCAGTTTGTGGATTGGTGCCCAACTGGATTTAAGGTAGGGCTGGGTTCTGTGACAGTTGTATCTGCAGGGACGCAGTAGCTCCTGTCTTAGGCCATAGCTTTGGGTAAGAAGCCACCTTTCCATGTCAGGCTCCAATGAAAGCGTGTGTAGTAATTAAGTTGCTAAGTGACTTAACACTTTACGGTTTTACCGTATGTTGTAGTGGAAAATGAATTTTTGAGAAAGCAAGGGCTTTCCAAGGGAGGGAGTCCGTTGGCTGGGGTTGGGAATGCTGTCCCTCGCCAGGTTTCCTCCCAGATGAACCCTGGTTCTGCTGTAACAAGCTGACTTTGGGGAAGTACACGTTAGGGCCTAGGTGTTCCCACAGGGAGAGTCTGCTGACACCATGGACC
Organism: Mesocricetus auratus; assembly: GCF_017639785.1. Classification (NCBI taxonomy): domain Eukaryota; kingdom Metazoa; phylum Chordata; class Mammalia; order Rodentia; family Cricetidae; genus Mesocricetus; species Mesocricetus auratus. The sequence goes on from NW_024429187.1 coordinate 13,923,727, forward strand.
CTTAGTCTCTGCCCGAAGTTCCTTTTGTCAGCATCTTACGGTTTATTAAGTCTTTAGCTTAGCATTCGTAGTGGCAAATGCCTATGATCCCAGCACTAGAGAGAGTTCAAGGCCATCCTTGGCCACATAGTGAGTTTGAAGCCAGCTTGGACTTTGGGAATAATTTTTATAACCTTTAAATTATAAAAAAGTAGCAAAATTTATTAAAACTATGAAAAGCTGACCACTTTTGTGATGGATAACAAACCTGAATCTGTACATGCCCAAAGCTTTCTTCTGTTCCATAAAACAAGAGGCAGTCTTTGCATACTCAGATATTGTATGCCTCTTATATGATGATGTTGGGGGACAGGCCAGCAGAGAGGAGCAAATGATAGGCGTTCCATCTTAAAGCGGGACTGTCCTTGTTGACAAGGGGAGAAGCCACGCGTCTGTCCTCGTGTTCCCAGCTCTAGCCTGACCGTTGTTAGCTGCTGCTCGCAGTCTGCTGTGCATCAGTGTGTGACAAGGTTACATTCCTAGGGTTTATCGCCCACAGCTCCAAGTTCTCCTTGCTGGAGTTCACTGCTACACGGAAGTTTTCTTCACGTTAATACAAAGATTTCAGATTGGTTTCCTTTTGACTGAGCATACAATAAATGTTGGGTAGGATTCTCATTAGGCCTTTGATGTACTGTGTATTGTTTCCAGTTTGGCCTTAGCAGTTCAAGTAATTACTTTAAACCGTTATGCATGTTACTTTTGTAGGTGATTATTCATTCCCAGAAGTAGGAGTGTTTAGCCTGGCCCTACCGTTCCCAATTTAGAGTAAGCCATCATTTCTTAAGTCTGTGTAAACTTTTTCTCCTTCTCTCCCAGGTGGGTATTAACTACCAACCTCCCACCGTGGTCCCTGGCGGGGACCTGGCCAAGGTGCAGAGGGCCGTGTGCATGCTGAGCAACACCACAGCCATCGCAGAGGCCTGGGCCCGCCTGGACCACAAGTTTGACCTCATGTACGCCAAGCGGGCCTTTGTGCACTGGTATGTGGGAGAAGGCATGGAGGAGGGGGAGTTCTCAGAAGCTCGGGAGGACCTGGCAGCACTGGAGAAGGATTATGAAGAAGTGGGCGTGGATTCTGTGGAAGCAGAGGCAGAGGAAGGGGAGGAATACTGAGGATGTGGGTCTGGCTGGCAGCCATCCATTTATATCTTCCCCATTGAAACTAAAAGATATATTTACTCATTAAATTTTCTGTGTTGAGGCATTTCCTTCCCTGTGTGGTGTACTTTCTAACAAAATTCCTTTCTAGATACTTGCCTTTCCCAAGTAAATTTCTCTGGGGAAAATATAGTAGTGTTCTTCCTAAGAAGTGATAAACATATCTGTCTGTCCTGTGATGTTCTTTAAGGACATTAGGGTTATGTGTTTTGTTTTTAAAGTACTGTTTGGATGGCACAGAAATGGACCCTGCCAAGTTTCATACACACACACACACACACACACACACACACACACACACGGCTATTACATCACAAATCATGAAATTCTTGAGAATAGTGGAGAAAATAGAATTGAAGTTCAAAAACAAATGAAAACTAATGATTTGTAAGCAGGCAGCCAGTCTTAGGAAGTATAAGAGGCTGTGAGTAGAGTAAAACTGGGGCCATCATAAGGAGAGCCGGAAATGAGTGTGCTAGTGGCTGGTTTGTTCTTCTAGAACGTGGTGGATTGAGTGTCCATATTGAGTGGAGAACAGGATGGGTGGAGGAGGAAGAATGGGAAAAAGGTGGGTACCCATGCAGGTGACAGTCCTGAGGGGAGTCAGGTATAGAGGCAACACAGAAACGCCCACCACTGTGGAACCTGACTAGAACAGAGTGAAGTCTTCACAATAATACAAGGGCTTGCAGAACCAACATCCTTCTGGCCTAGAGATTCAGTCAGGCTCTTCTGGAGCCTGCAGCACAGAGGCCCTTTGGGACCCTTACAGCAGCTGCTTCCCCTGTTAGTTCACAAGTGGCAACCTCTCCTTCCAGGTGGCTGTTGAGTTACACGTAGTAGCTTAACAAAGAGACTCAACTTGGAGATAAATCCCAATAAGTATTATCATAACTTAGGAAGCATTACTTTCCAGACACCTGACCTTAACAAGAGTTGTGTGTCTGCATAATAGAGATAATTTTTAGGGGGTTTTCGAGGCAGGGTTTCTCTGTGGCTTTGGAGGGTGTCCTGGAACTCGCTCTGTAGACCAGGCTGATCTTGAACTCACAGAGATCCACCTGCCTCTGCCTCCCAAGTGCTGGGATTAAAGGTGTGCACCACCATTGCCCAGCAGAATAGAGGTAATTCGTGGAGTAATTAATGGTGAAAGTGTGCAGAAGCCACTCTATGGAGCATTACAATAATGTAATTTGCTTCTTGGTTTGCTGTTGAATAATAGGGTTTTTTATTGCTTGTTTGTTTCATTTTATTTGCATAGAACTTTAGAAACTGTGATGGTGCTTTTAATGTAGTGAATTTGACTTTTATTGAAGAGGGTCCCGGGTTCTAGATGTGGCTTGAGCTAACAGCTGTGACATTCCACAAAATACCTCAGGCTTTCTGTTCTACAGACAGGGAAAGTAACTTTCCTGATGTTGCCACAAGACACCTGGGAAGAAAGTTGAGGAAAGAAGGGTTTGTTGAAATTCACAGTTCCAGCCACAGCCCTCCACACTGGAGGTGTCATAGTGGCAGGCTGGTGCTGAGCTCCTTTTTAAAAGTTCTTAAAGAATTACTTTTAACCATAGGTATAAATGTGTATCCGTGTGAGTACATGTGCATATGTATGGGTGCCCAAGGAGGCCAGAAGGCATCAGATGCCCTGGAGTTGTTACAGGCTGTGAGCTGCTTGACATGAGCAACGGGAACCAAACTCGGGTCCACTGGAAGAGCAGGACACTCTGAGCAAAGCTCCTCTCTTCTCCTTGCCATTCAGCCAGGGGTCCCAGATGATAATGATGCTGTCCACATTTAAGGTGGGCCTTTCCACCTCAAACCAATCACGATGTCCCTCACAGACATGCCCAGAGATGTGTTTCCATGTGGTTATAGGTTCAGTCAAGGTGACAGATGGCCCTTCATAAACCCATGACACAAAAAGTCCCTGATATACTACTTCTGCGTCAGCTAGAGAAAGGGAGGTCAAAGCGTCCTTTGCTAAGGTACCTTCAGAATTCTTTCTAAGACTTTGGTGCCTGGTCACCTCTTTTCATCGGGTTTTAAACCAGTATGATTTTCCCCACCATGACAGTGTTCTTCACATCAACAAAAGCACAAATCCAGAAACTCAGAGACAACAGTGAATGTCACTTCAGAATGTAATTATTACTGCTATCATTAGTTTAGCTAAAAATCCATTAGGCCGATCTTTATTACAGATGCATTTCTAAGGAGCTGGAGAGTTGCCCCAGCAGTTGGAGCACTGACTGCTCTTGTAGAGGATCCAGTTCAATTCCCAGCACCCACAAGGCGGCTCACAGTCACCCGTAGTTCCAGCTCAGGGGGTCTAATGCCACCTTCTCCTTGGGCACAAGGCATGCACACGGTACATATTCACAGATGTAGGCAAATGCACACACACACAAATATTAAATCTTTAAAAACTGGTTTTGATATGAAGAAACACCAGGGTGTCTTTTATTCATGAATACTTGTATTTTTATACTACTTTTCCAAAGACTTAATGTTTTATTAAAAAGGGTAAATTTGGCATATATGTCCACCTGACCAGTTGTGTAATAGACTAGCAAAGAATGTCTGGACGAGTAGGATGTAGTTGCTTGGTAGAGTGCTTCTCTAGCACACATGAGGCCCTGGACATGTGATGGTGCACGTGTGATCCTAGAACCCAGGATGTAGAGACAGACCCTGGGCTTCATAGAAAGCCTGAGGCCAGCCTGGATTAGAGGCCCAAAAATAAAGGAATGAAGCAGAATTCAGAATGAAGGGGCTGGAGCAATGGCTCAATGGTTAAGAGCACTGCTACTCTTCCAGAGGACCCGGGTTCAAGTCCCATCGCATGGCAGCTCACAACTGTCTAACTCCTGTTCCAGGGGACCTGACACCCTCAAACAGACGTACATGCAGCCAAAACACCAATGCTCATAAAAGTAATTAAGAAATAAAGATGCCTATGCTTTTAAAAAAAGAAAAATGGCCACACCTTTAATCCCAGCACTCAGGAGACAGAGGCAGGAGGAACCCTGTGAGTTCTAGGCCAGCCTGGTCTACAAAGCATGTTATCTTTTAAGAGCATCTTATTTTCATGAGAATTTTCCTGGCTCTAAAAGCAGTCACCCTTCTTAGCCAGGACAGCCGGCCAGCTAACCCCAATTTCTTTTAGCTGTGGTTAGGGGTGAGACACATCCTACAAAGACCACAGAAAGTGGTCAGAGGTCCTGTGGGCATGATGTCGCTTGCTCACCAGGAAAGCTGTTTCATGTATCCCAGAAAGCCGCATTTCCTGGCTGTTGGTGAGCACCCTGTCCTAAGTGTGGATGACCGCCCCACACATCTGACCATTGCTGAGTGAGTGATGGCAGTAGCCATGACAACTGACGACTTTACTCAGGTATTATCCTTGGAAACAAGGTAATCTATAAATTCAGGGGGATTTTGCTGGCTAGATATTTCTAAATATATTTGCCACCTGAGGAGACTAACAGGTTTGTTTCAGAAGAAATCCTGCAAGCAGAGATATACAGCATTTTTCAATTGGGTAGCAGCTGATTTTCCCCAGGTAGTTCGGTCTCACGTTTAGAAAAATAACTCTTGAAAGCAGTGATACTCACCACTATACCACCAATGCGGGGGGCCCCGATGCAGATGACAAGGGTGTGGCTTGGGCAGTTTGTGGGGCCACTGGCAATGGGACCAGGATCTATCCCTAGTGTTTTAACTGGCGTTTTGGAGCCCATTTCCTTGGAGAGACACCTTGCACAGCCTAGACACGGGGAGTAGGGGTAGTTGGTGCTGCCTTAATGTGGTGATGGCACAGACTACATTGACCCCACAGGAGGCCTTGCCCTCACCGAGGAGCCCATAGGCATGCGGTAGGGGGAGCGGGAGGAAGGAAGGGACAGAGAACTGGGATTTAAAAAGTTAGGGGGGAAATGGCTCTTGAAGAACCCCTTCTTTTACAACATTTTATAGCCAATTCGCTTGTTAACAAGTTCATTCTTTTAGTAGTTACAACATTATCTGATGCAATTCTATCTCAGAGATTGTCCAGTTTTCATTATTAGTTGATTTTTGAATGCTAAGGACTGAACTTAGACCTTCACACATGCTAGTCAAGTACTTGTCAACTCCATTATTATATCCTTGGCTCTGATTAGTTTCCTAGTTTTTAGTTTGTGTGTTTTGTTTTGTCTTTTAAACATGATCTCACTATGTAGCCCAGGCCAATCTCAAGATGACAGAGATTCTCCTGCCTCTGCCTCCTGAGCACTGGGATTGGAGTGCACCACCAGGACTGGCTTGTTGTAGACAGGGTTTCTCTGTGTAGCCCTGGCTGCCCTGAAGCTTGCCCTGTACACCAGGCTGACCTCATACTCACAGAGATCCTCCTGCCTCTGCCTCCTGAGTGCTGGGATTAAAGATGTGCATCACCACTGCCCAGTTTAGATTTTTTAACCTCCATTTCATTGCCTGATAGCCCACAAACGTCTATAGCTTACAGTTTTGGGTTCCACACTTCTTACAAGGTTGAGCCAACATCACACAGTGAATGACAATAGCAGCACACTTTGTTACTTCTGCATCCCCGGGCTGTAATTAAGAATAAGCATGGAGCGCTGAGACGGCCTCACATAGAGGACTAGTGACTAACAACATTGCAAAGAGGATTAAAACTGTAAATAACTGCTCCATTGTCCAAATGCCTGAGCATTCCCTGGGTACAAAGACGCAGCAGGATCAAGTAGGGGACCCATGAGAAGGGGGTCCAGATTTCCATTCAGTAATAAACCAAAAATAACATAATCTGCTAGCCTCATTATGGTTAGAACGAGACACCAGATGGGCCGTGGAAACCTAAGTTGTTGGGGATACTCCCTGGAGACTTCGCTGTGGACTCATCCCTAAGGTGATACACACAGACCCAGCTTGGTAGGATCACCGTGGGCACCTCCCCTGGAGATGAGGCGGTTGTGAGCTGTCGGGATCCAAACAGGTTCTCTGGAAGGGTGGTTAGTGCCCTTACCCACTGAGCTGTCCTCCCCACATACGGAGTCCACACACAGCTCACGCCACTCTTCATCTAGAACGTGAAGACCAGATGCTCCGAGGAGAACCAGGCCTGGCAAGATGGCCCATCAGGTGGGGCTCTTGCCACAGAGCCTTAAGGCTCGAGTTTGGCTCCCAGGACCTACAGGACAGGAGATAATTTATTCCCAGACGTTGTCCTCCTGAGTTCCACGGTGGCACATTCTGCTCCTACCCCTGCACACAGAATAAATGAATAAAGGTCTTTAATAAAAAAAGATTCCACATCAACTATCTCTCACCTCTTGATATCAAAACAAAGATAAAATTTCACATTTGAGACATTGTTGATTAGTTAGGCTTTTCTCTCACAGTTCCTGAGTGAGAGGCCCATAAAGGATCTTTTGTCTGTTCCCAAACCATTCAGACTGTTGAACAGCCAGGAGTGCGCGGCCGCAGAACCTGCTTGATCTGTGGTGGGGGCAGAGGGCTTTCACTGAAACCGGGGTTGGTCAGGACCCTTAAGTCCTGCCTGCCCTCCTACTCCATGGCTCTAGGTGGACCCCACATCCGCAACACCAGCTGGGGACCGACACGTGAGCCTGTGGGCACATTTCACACCCAACCCTTAGCCGTGAGTTGAGGATGGGTGTAGAATAGCGTTCAGCACAAGGGAAAGAAATCAGAAGGCACGCACTATTTCTTCCCCTTGTCTTTCTGCAAGTGTTGTTGTAGTTCCGGCTGAGATGGCCTGTAAACCGGGTGCAGGAGGCGTATCTACCTAGACGTGAAAGGTCAGGCTAAATGGAGTCCACTGATCTTTACTTCACACACAGACAGTGGCAAGGCCTGAGAATCGCTGTGGCTCCTCCCCTGTGCCCTCCCCCACGACGTTCCTCACCCTCACCTGTGTCCAGCTCCTGGGCAACCAAAGTTAGAATGAGGCAAACAAGACTGACAATTTATACTAATTAGCACCTGATGTGCAGCTGAAGACACAGCTAAAGCCTCCTCCCGACTGTTACCCTCCCACCTGTGAGAGACCTGCCTGGCAGGTGCTGAGTCTCTCTCTGTCTCTGTCTCTGTCTCTCTTCCTCCCTCCCTCTCTCTCTCTCTCTCTCTGTCTCCTCTCTCTCTCTCTCTGTCTCTCTCTCTCTGTCTCTCTCTCTGTCTCCTCTCTGTCTCCCTCTCTCCCTCCCTCCCTCCCTCTCTCTCACACACACACCATTCTAGCAGGTGTTGAGTTACATGTATGTGCGCGCGCACACACACACACACACACACACACACACACACACATGTCCACACAGCCTCTGCTCTCCTATGAGGGGAAGCCATAAACCCCACCATTTCTAAAAGCACTCTACGAATTCCACATTTTTAGAAAACTACTGCCCTCGAACGCCCTCTTCTTTGATTTCTCTCTCCACAAACACAAACTGAGGTGCCTACATTTTGTACTCATACTGGCTCAGCAGTTCTGCTTCAGATCAGATGTTTTCAAATGAAGAGTTGCAAGGGTTATGTCCAGGGGAGAGGCAAAGACGGGAAGAGAAAGCCTCGCTTCATCAGAGACTCCCAGGTGAGATCAGGTACTACATGCAGCCTCTTGTTTATCCAGCATGAGTCCAGTGTGGCTCAGGGACACTTTCTGATGTACAAATCCCTCTGATAAGGTTGGCTTTAAGGTCATGAGAACCAAGTCAGCATGCTGACTCTTTGATCTGTGTACTGCAGTTCCTAGAAAAGTTAGTTCCTTGTCAGGTGGAGAGCCAGGAGCCCAAAAGTAACACGTCAATCATCACAGAATGGCAGCATTCTGCTCTCTGTCACAGAGGTGAATCTATTTCTTATTCTGGTTCCATTTAAAATGTGCAGCCATAATTCAGATCCCTAAAGAGAGAAAAATTCAAGTGCATCCGGTCTAAGCCAGACCTGTCGTCCGTACAGGAGCACTTCAGAGGCTTCGGGGTCCCCGAGACAGTGGCTATCACATCTCCTAGTAACTGTGGTTTGGCTGCAGGGTAGAAGGCACGAACCACTCTGGAAACCCCGTTTGATAGAGACAGCCTCTCTGACCTTGTAGCTCTCAGATGCTTGCTTGGTCTGGGACCCCCAATGCAGACCAGGCTGGCCAAACTCAGACACTCCCCTCCTGGACACCTGGACACCCAGACACCCAGACACTTGGCCACCCAGCCACCCGGACACTCAGACACCCGGACACCCAGACACCCAGTCACCTGGACACGAAGCCACCCAGATCACCCGGACACCCAGACACCCGGACACCCAGACACCCGGACACCCAGACACCCACAAAGTAAGAAGGAAAGTAAGATACACAGAAGTAAGAAACATAAAAGCCCAGAAAGAAAAGGTAGATGGGATAATTTAACAATAAGAAAGTCGGGCTTGAAGCAAGCCAAGCTAAGGCCAGGCATTCGTAGGCAGAATAAGCCTCTAAGCCTCTGCGTGTGAGTTCTGTGGGAGCTGGGTGTCAGGTCCCTCAAAAAGACCTAAAGAGCAAACAGCCAAAAGAGTAAAAAACCCTGAGTATAGCAAGCCCCAATGAAATGCTTTCCTTTGTAAGAGCTGCTGTACCATGGTGACTTCACAGCAAGAGGACCGTGACTAAGACACTTTGAGTTAAGTGAGTTATCGTCCCTCTACCTCTGCTAAGCTTGTCCCAGCACAGAGAGCATTGTCTGTGCTGTCTTGTGAAAGGACATACAGGGGCAGGGAGGTGGGACACAAAGACACAGGTTCATGCACACAGTGCCGCTCTAATGAGTGCCTGAAACCCTTTGCTTCAGAGACGTGAACTGAACGGATCACCTGTGGAGTCAGGTAGACGTTCGTGCGTAGATGGCGGAAGCTGTGTTCACTTAGCAGAGTGTTTCCTTTTCCATCCCGGCCGCTGTGATAAAACACTGGCCAAAGGCGACTGCGAAGGAAATCGTTTATTTCCGCTTACTGGTCACCGCCCTAGAGCCACCAAGGAGCTTGGAGCAGAAGCCACGCCATGTAGAGCTGTGTCACCTGTCACTTGCTGCTTTGCTTCCAGGCGCACGCCCATCTGCCCTTCTTTTGTTTTTATAAACAAATGTATTTGTTTCTGTTATTATCTGTTGTTACTTGAAGGGGTAAGCGCCCATGAGCACGGGTCCCCTTAGGGACAGAGGTGATGCTGATTCCCCTGGAGCTGGAGTTGCAGGGGGTTGGAAGAGCCTGATGTGGGTGCTGGGAACCAACTGAGGTCCTATGGAAGCCACTGAGCCATCTCTCCAGCCTCTGACTGCCTTTCGCATACAGCCCGGGTTAACCTGCCCACAAATGTCCCCAGAGGCCACTCCCACCAAGGCACATTGCCAGTCAAAGTTCCCTTTTCCCAAAGCATGTCAGATCGGCAACAAAACCAACCAGGGCAGACTCATGCATGTCTGTCTCACAAAGAATGTTTTTCCCCCTGAATCTGTGTCTTTGTCTGTTCCCAAAAAGCCATGGAGCTTTGTTTCCAAGGGGTCTGTTCAGTCATTATCTACCTTATGCAGATGCCTGCATTCCAGGCTGTAGGCCAAAGGCTGAGGCTACAGAGGTGAATAAAACCAGGCACAGCAGGCGGGGTGGCCCTCTTTCAGGGACCACTCACACAGGGCAGTGTGTAAGGATAGGTGACAAGTGCGGGCATGGGGTGTCGGAAAGACTTCCCGAGAGTCACTCAGTCCAAAGGCACAGCGGCCATAGCAAAGACTCCAGCAGGCTTGTTGGAGAGTGCGGGGCGGGTAGAGACAAAACAAGGAACAGACGCGTTGCAGGGGGAAATTTTATTTTAAGGCACCACAGAGTGCGTCTAAAACTTGGCTATCCCTGTGTATGTATAATGTGTACATATGCGATGCGTGTACCCCACAGTGGAGGTCAGAGGAAAACTTGGTGGAGTCCAACTCAGGTCACCCGGCTTGGACAGCAAGGGTTTGGTCCGCCTAGCTGGCTCTCCAGCCTTGTTTGTAAAATTTGAAACACAGCAGAGGTTGTCGGTGCCCTGCTCTTTACCCCCTTGGCTTTTCAATGCCTTTGGCTCTGGGCCAACCACCGATATTTGCATCTTCGGCCTGAGGGCTTTTCCCAGAATCGAGAGCCAATCTGGCTACTTACCTCGCAAAAACGCAAACACCAGGGTTGGGCCAGCCCTCAGAAACTGCCCTCTGCCAGTGACCCTCGGAAGTCCCCTAGCTTGCTTTGCAGGACAATTCTCAGGCCAGTGTTTGCCTGCTGCTGGCATTTCCCCCTAAGGTAGGCACCGGTCTCTCTGTGGCTGCCGGCTGAATAATGTGCTTTTTATTGGCAGGCTGCCTGCCTCCCCGGGTCATTTTCATGCTCTAGCACTAATGTCCACGGCGGAGTCTAAATGGCCTTCTGTGCTCCAGTCATATTCCAGAGTCTGCTCTGGGCGCCCAAATCACAAGGACAAAAGCTACTCGTAGAAAGGAATCCTTAGCTTCAGATGCCATTTCTAAAAAGATAGCACGTTTATTTGCACGCGTGGGTCCCTGTGAATGTGTGTACACGTGTGCACCTGTGTGGGGTGTGTGCTTCGGGACTTGCATTTTCTCTGACAGCCGGAGGCCCCCCACAAGCTGTACACCGTCAACAGCTCCTCCTCCATTAGGGTGAGCTCATGCACGCTCACCCCCATGCTGGAACCACGGCCATCCAGCCAAGAGCAGAAGACACGGCCCTCACCCCCTGGGATCCTGTCCTCAACAACCTCTGACGTTAAAGCATTTCTGCCACCTTTACGTTTGCATTTCCTCTGGGATGACCCCTGAGTTCGGGGAGAAAGAATGTGATACAGATGTTCCGTTTGGAGTTGGGTGTCTTGTTCTCTGTGGTCTGTGAGCTGTAAGTTTCTGCTTGGCTGCTGCCCACTAGACAAAGATCTGAGAGCTACACTAAGCAGCCTAGGGATGCAGTTCATCATTTTGCCATTTAGCAAAGCAACAGTAGCAGGCTCATCCCTGGGGGCTGCGGGCCAGCCCCTCAGCCACAGGCTCCCGAGGGAATGTGACAGCAGCGGGCCTGCATTTCTCCCTGTGCTCGCCTTAAACCCAACCAGAAAGTGACTGGTTGACCCCCATCACGCGTGTGTGTGTCACTGCCGCGCCGTCGGGCATAGCTTGTCACACTGGCCAACTGTATAGCTCACAGGGTTCACACCTGGGTAAGACTAATGCCCTGCCGGCAGCCTTCGTCCAGTCTTAGTAACACGGGAGGGACGTCCTACCTTCCCTGAAGGTGAAATCACAGGCTGTGGTCAGGACCCCAGAATCTCCTGCAGGCCCAAGTGCTAAAGTCTTAGACCCCTGCTCAGCACTGTTGAAGGTAGGGAAGGTTTTAAGAGATAGATGTCTTCCGTCATAAAGGCACGCCCTCAAGGGGCCCGTGCCTGTCCCCTTCCCTCTCTTTCTCATGTCTGGGCCACAAAGAGACTGCCTTGTGTTCCAGTGCAACCGCCAGCCACAGGCCCGAAAGGAATGGAGTCAACCAACCATGGATTGATATCCCCAAACTGTGAGCTACCACCAGCCTTTCCTCTTGATAAATTGATTGTCTCAGACACTTTATCATAGCAATGGCTCTTTAGTTAAAAAAAAATTTCTAACTCCAGACAACTGAGGAAATCCAGATCTGTGAGGCCCATCCTTTGCCTGTGACTGTCTCCAGCCTCAAGGGACACAAAGAGCAACTCATTCTCATGCCTCCATGTGGACATCTGGCCTTGCACAGGGCTGCACATACCCCTCCAGGACACTCAGAAGAGAAGAAACCATCTCTTTGGAGTCTTTATCACTTATGTAAATGATCCGTTATTGTCCTTAGCAGAAACAGTACCCTCTGGCGTCTACGGAAAGACATCTCTTGAAAAGGGATCTAGAAAACAACCATTTTAAAGCATGCAAATGCTCAGAAACACACATCAGAACACCAGCCTCCTTTGTGAAGACTACCGGCCAGAGAGAAAGCAGACCCCTTTCTACAAATAGTAACAGAACCCCTGCCAAGGCTGTATCTCAGAGCTCAGCTTTTCCAACCCTGACCCCGAGTTAGCTTTTCATAGACCCTGTGACCCAAGTGTTCCTGAGGGGAGTGCTCCCATGAAGTCATCCCAGATAGTAAGTGTCTGCATTGTTAGTGGTATCAGAGCAATCAGTTCACTGCAGACACAGGCTAACTGTGGGGATTTACAAGACACCTGTGCAGCCTTGTAGGATTGCCTCCTGGCAGAGACGGGATTGTTTTTTCTAGAAATATCTATGAAAACCAGCCCTCTTCTTTAATAGGAATTCCTAAAGTTATAGTCGCCTATAAAATCAAAATCACGTGGGAGTAAAAGTCTGCTTTCTTCTAGAAAGTTCCTCCCAACCTTAACAAGGATGTACTTGTGCAACTTCAAACTGTAATGGCAGCATCCATGTTGATAGTGCCAATACAGACCCATCAAGAAGAGAGAAAATAACTCTGTGTGGTGTGTGTGTGTGTGTGTGTGTGTGTGTGTGTTTAAACAACCAGGCAACTCTAGTGATATCTTTGTACAGATAACTACAGGCATTACCTTGAGGGGCATCAACTGTAAAGAATGGAAATAAATAAGTTCTATTATGATAGAGAGGACCCATTTTTACATTTTTTTTCTAGGAACCAGGGTAAAAATATCTATTACACCAATTCATCCATTTGTGTGTCTAGGGGAAGTTACTTCCCTAAACTTCATTTTATTTTTCACAAATGTGCTAGGCAGAATCGATTCAGCCTCTGCTTCTGACATCCCAGCCATGAAAATAAATGACACTCAGGCACAAGACAAAAAATAAAAGACTTAGAAAAAGATTCGTGTTAAAATGCTGAAAAAAGACAAAGGTCCATTACGTTATGGGGAAGGGGAAGGGACCGAAAGTGAGTGGAGTTTGATAGTGAAAGTGGCCATCCCTTAAGTGACAGGTGTACGGGTGTGACCTCAGACCCTTGAGTGACAGGTGTACGGGTGTGACCTCAGACCCTTGAGTGACAGTTATGCAGGGTGTGACCTCAGACCCTTGAGTGACTGTTGTGCAGGGTGTGACCTCAGACTCTGGAGTGACAGTTGTGCAGGGTGTGACCTCAGACCCTTGAGTGATAGGTGTGCAGGGTGTGACCTCAGACTCTGGAGTGACAGTTGTGCAGGGTGTGACCTCAGACCCTTGAGTGACAGGTGTGCAGGGTGTGGCCTTCAGCTTTGTTGTCCAATGACTGCATGGGGCGGGGCACAGCAGACACAGGTGTCCCCTGACGGGGCAGTGTGGGGGCCATGGCCATCCCTCAGTTCTACGGCCATCTGGGAAGAAGCAGATAAAGACATCTAACTCTTCCTTCCCACCCTTCCTTAATTCCCTCTCTCTCCTCCTTCCTTCCTTCCTCCCTGTTCTTTCATCACTCAGTTTTCTCTTTCTTCCTCCTCTCTTCTGTTTCCTTGTGACAACTGGGGAAAACAGCTGAGTGTCTCAGATAAGTCATGTTTTCCCTGGTATCATGACTGAATTTTATTGTCAGCTTGACTAAGAAACATGTGGGGAATTAGTGAAGCTCACTGTTGCGTAGGCCTGTGTCTCCAGAAAGGATTAACTGAGGTGGGGAATTGGGAAGACCCTCGATGTAGGTGAGATAATCTCTTAGAGTCGGGTACCACGGTGAATTTCAGAAGAGACAGTGTCTGGGAAGATGGCGGAGTGGGTAGACCAGACAACTGACAAGGTCCAAGTTAGGTAAAGGCCCTGTCTCAAAAAATAATGTGAAGAACACTTGAGGAAGACACATGATGCCAATCTTTCCCTTGCGTGCACCCACGTGAGCTAGCACAGAGTTCACACCCACGAGAGCCAGCACAGAGTTCACACCCACGTGAGCCAGCACGGCGTTCACACCCACGTGAGCCAGCACAGCGTTCACACTCACGTGAGCCAGAGCAGCGTTCACACCCACGTGAGCCAGCACAGCGTTCACACCCACGTGAGCCAGAGCAGCGTTCACACCCACGTGAGCCAGCACGGCGTTCACACCCACGTGAGCCAGCACGGCGTTCACACCCACACGAGCGTTCACACCCACGTGAGCCAGCACGGCGTTCACACCCACACGAGCGTTCACACCCACGCGAGGCAGCACGGCGTTCACACCCACGTGAGCCAGCATGGCGTTCACACCCACGTGAGCCAGCACGGCGTTCACACACTGTGAGGAGCCGCCCTCGCTATCGCTATCGCCATTAGAAGATGGCGCTGACATCTGCTGTCAGTTGGAGTTTACCGTTTAAGCTGTGCCTCACCCGTCATCTGGGGTGATGAGCAAACCACCAATCCCGGCTCTACACGTCTCACTCGGAGCTCCTAGGCTTATATAAGGGGCTGGGTTTCTTAGCTTGGGGTCTCCCTCTCAGAAGCTGATCATCTATCTCTCAAGATGTATTAAAGCTTTACTGCAGAAGGATCCGAGTGTCCTGCGTCGTTCTTGCTGGTGAGACAACACCCACGTGAGCCAGCATGGCGTTCACACCCATGTGAGCCAGCACGGCGTTCACACCCACGCGAGCCAGCACGCCGTTCACACCCACGCGAGCCAGCACGGCATTCACACCCATGTGAGCCAGAGCAGCGTTCACACCCATGTGAGCCAGAGCAGCGTTCACACCCACAAGAGCCAGCACGGTGTTCACACCCACGCGAGCCAGCACGGTGTTCACACCCACGCGAGCCAGCACGCCGTTCACACCCACGCGAGCCAGCATGCCGTTCACACCCACGCGAGCCAGAGCGGCGTTCACACCCACGAGAGCCAGCACGGCGTTCACACCCACGAGAGCCAGCACGGCGTTCACACCCACGAGAGCCAGCACGGCGTTCACACCCACGCGAGCGTTCACACCCACGAGAGCCAGTGCAGCGTTCACACCCACGCGAGCCAGCACGGCGCTCACACCCACGTGAGCCAGCACGGCGTTCACACCCACGCGAGCCAGCACGGCGCTCACACCCACGTGAGCCAGAGCAGCGTTCACACCCACGTGAGCCAGCACGGCGTTCACACCCACGCGAGCCAACACGGCGCTCACACCCACGCGAGCCAGCACGGCGTTCACACCCACGCGAGGCAGAGCAGCGTTCACACCCACGCGAGCCAGCACGGCGTTCACGTGTGCACTCAGCAGGCTCACACAAAGGGGAGGAGGAGAGCGCGCTGGCATCCATCTCTCCCTGCTCACTGTTCCTGTGAGAAACAAGATAAAAGCCTCAGCGACATGTTCCCACCCCCACCGTGAGCTGTGTCCCCTCAAACTGCAGGCCGAGCTGAAGTCGCCTCTTGTCAAGAGTTTGTCCCACCGGCGAGAAGAGCAGCTCACACTCGAGACATTTGAAGAATCCTGTCTGCGGACCATACACAGGCAGCATCGTTTCCCCCAGTCAGCGACGCCTTCAAGTATCCCATGGCTCCTCTCCTCTCCCCTCCCCCAGCACGTAAACTCTCCTCAAGTTTTCAGCCTAACTTTAGCTATCAAACAAGCGAGAGCCCTTAGGACACAGCTGCTTTTGTTTTCTGAGTGTCCGTGCTGCTGGGCTCCAGCATTTTCCGTGTCTCTCCTTGGTTTAGTTAAGCGTACTGTCAGTTAGCAGGTGGGGTGGGGGAGAGGGGAAGCGTGTGTCGTGAGGTGGAGGGGGGGCACATGTGGTGGGGAGCACGTGTGGTGGGGAGCACGTGTGGGGAACACGTGTGGTGGGGAGCACTGTGGTGGGGAGCACTGTGGTAGGGAGCACTGTGGTAGGGAGCACGTGTGTGGGGAACACGTGTGGTGGGGAGCACTGTGGTAGGGAGCACTGTAGTGGGGAGCACATGTGGTGGGGAGCACGTGTGGTGGGGAACACGTGTGGTGGGGAACACGTGTGGTGGGGAGCACTGTGGTGGGGAGCACTGTAGTGGGGAGCACGTGTGGTGGGGAGCACGTGTGGTGGGGAGCACTGTGGTGGGGAGCACGTGTGGTGGGGAGCACGTGTTGTGGGGAGCACTGTGGTGGGGAGCACTCTTGTCACCCCCCTCCCCCAAGAGGGTGTCCGAGCAGGGTAACTCGCAACACAAGGGTCCATGTTTCAGCATAGGAATAAAGAGAGGCAAGACTTTCTGGGCATTGGTCCCCGGCCTGCTCATCCCCTCCAGGCCCTCTGAGAGCCAGGGGCCTTTCTGTGTGTTCATGAATTGAGCTCTCAAGCCTCTCAGCTGCTGCTAACAGCAAGAATATTCCAGAGAGCCAGGGTCCCCTTCACTCCCCCAGGACCCGGGCCCCCTTGTTCACCGAAACGCTATACTAGTCCAGTGGATTATTGTGGAGGCGCTCCCTTCCTCCGCTGGGAAGGTCACTGTGTTCTCTCCACGCTCAATTAAAAGGCGGCCACTTCCCTGAGGCCACGGGTTCTTTTCGGGATTGACTGTGCCAAGTAATTCAGGCTTCTGTGTCCCTGAAGCAAAAGGCCTCCTGGCCAGGTCCCAGCACTGTAGTCTACGTGACTTCTGAAGTTAGTACCCAATGCAAAGACCTACCCGTGCTGCGGAGACCCCGGTGAACCCGTTGACGCAGGAACAACCTGCCGTAACAACAGGCAGCTGCTAGGCCCTGTGGGAACCCCAGAGCACGGTGAGGCTCAGAAGACGCCCACTGGGGGAGATCTAGCTCAGTAGAGATGGGGGAGGCGTGGAGAATGGAGGACAAGGCCAAGCTCAATTCCTTGCTGAATCACGAGGGATCCTGGGACAGGTGTCCTCCCGGGGGGGGCAGAAGGTCACCTTCCTCCAGCTCCCACAGACCTGTAACTGGGCTCTGAGTGGTTTCATTGCCAACGTTCAACGTTCCATCCGCGTCCACGAAAACAGGAGAGGATGGATGAACATATACATCAGTTTGGAAATAGCTTCGAATCTCTAAAATCACGGAGGTGTTATACGCAGACCTCTCAGGAGTTTTGACCCTGATTGTCGTGTGTGTGTGTGTGTGTGTGTGTGTGTGAGAGAGAGAGAGAGAGAGAGAGAGAGAGAGAGAGAGAGAGAGAGAGAGAGAGAGAGAGAGAGAGAGAGAGAGAGAGATAGGACTCCAATTTTTGAGGGGGGAGAGAAATTTAGAAATTTGTGTTTGTATTTGATTCTGAGAGTGTGTACCTGTAGGTGTGCAAACACCTGTGTGTGAAAGTCACAGTCACAGTGTCTGTCACTGTCCTCACTGTCACAGTCATAGGTGTCTGTCGCTGTCCTTCCTTCTACCTGTGTTCTAGTCAGATCTCTCACTGAAGCCTGAGCTCACCACTTGTCTAGATGGACAGCAAGCTCAGGTGATCCCCTTCTCCCCACCCTACCAGAACTGGGGTCACAGACATCAGCAACTACACCCAGCTTATATGTGGGTTCTGGGGGTCCAATCTCAGGAGCCCATGCTTTAGAGACAGACTCAGACCGAGCCCTCTCCCCCACCGCCTCCCCCTGCATATTTAGGAGAAACATCTCCTGATTGTTTATCAAGCTCTACAGTGATCTTTCCTGGACTTTTGCCTCTTTTTGTACACAGAACCAGGAGATGAAGAAATAAAACACAAAGCAGGTATATATATGTATGTATTTTTTTTCTGTTCTAGACTAAGTGTTTAAAGCTTTGGTTTGCTCAGGGGACACTTCAGCCTCAGTTGCAGAAGCAAGCCCGTAGGACAGCCCTCCACACTCGGTCTCCTCACCAGTCTTTAAGCCTGAGATCTATCTGAACAGTAAGTCCTTCATGAATATACAAGAAGCACGCGGTTCCTCATGAATATGCAAGTAGCCGCGCACTCCTCATAACATTTGCCTAAGTGGGTTAGCAATAATGCTGCGTTTCCCAGTAACCTTTTAACAGTTTCCCAACGTGAGCAAGAGGGGTTTTTTTCCTCCATCTGCAACATGAAAGTCTTAACACCCTGCCAGGAATCTTTTGTTTGTATATTTTATCCTACTAAATGAAAATAACTCAAAGAGTAACAGTTGATGTGAGTCTCTCATGTGGAAGTGACGTCACTGAACGGGGCAGGCGGATGAGACCTCAGGGTTCATGGAGCTAAATCCTACTGTCAAAAAAAAAAAGTGAGGTCCAGGCTGTGGGCGAAGCCCCCTCAAGGCTACATCGTATGCCCTGGTCCAGCAAGCTAGCGTGGATGCAAGTGAGTAGCATAATAAAATGAAGCCACAGGAGCATAGCCTCAGAATGAGAGTCAGATGGGGTTTGCTTACCCCACGACTAGGCCACCATTTGCCTAGACACAACAGATAGCATAGCCATCTATTATAGTGTGACAAACCACCACAGCTTAGTAGCTTACGTCAGCACCCCCTCATCTCACAGTTCTGTACATTGGAGGGTGGGGGTCTCAGCTTAAGTTCTCCACGCAGCATCACCCAGATCCAAAGTCAGAATGTTGGCTGAGCCGAGAGCTCACTTGGGGTAGGAGAAGTGGGCAGAAAGATCCTTCTCTTGGTCACAGTGTTGTCAGAGTCCAGAATCTTTTCTTGGTCGTAGCGTTGTCATAGTCCAGCTTCTTTCCCTGAAGGACTGACATGCCCAACCCCTTGGTGGCTGTCAGCCAAAGGTCACCATCAGTTCCCAAATACCACCCTCATTCCTTGTCAATCATGTTCTTCTCCTTCAAACCAAGATAGCATGAGAAGTGTGTGTGTGTGAGTGTGTGTGTGTGTGTGCGTGTGCATGGTGCGTGTGTATGTGTGTGCGTGCGTGTGCATGGTGCGTGTGTGTGTGTGTGTGTGTGTGTGTGTCACATGTGCTGTGTATGTGGTGCTGTGGATCAAGTCAGCCTTGTGCACACTGGACCCCGGCTTTACCATTGAGCCACTTTCCCAGGTCCCGGGATTCTTCCCATACTTGCTGGGGGATGGTTCAGTGGTTAAGAGAGCTTCTTGCTTCCCCGGAAGACCTGAGTTCAGTTCCAAGCGCTCATGTAGCACAGCTCACAAATACCTCTAATTCCAGATCCTGGGTATCTGATGCCGTGCTGGCCTCTGTGGACACTGTGTGTGTGCGTGCACACACACACTCACACACACACATACACACATATACACATACACACACATACACACACATACACACATACACACACATACACACACACAACACACACATATACACATACACACACATACACACATATACACATACACACACATACACACACGCACACACACACACAATAATCTTAAAAAGAAAACTGTCCTTGTACGTCGTCGCTTCCCATATTCTGAGTTTTAAATACTCCACCTAACTTCCTGCGTTGCCTATAATAGTAACTAATATATTAGTGTAGCAGTTATTTTTATTTGTTTTGCTTTTTTCTCATGACAGAGACATGTCTGATTGATTTGGGCACCCTTCTCACAGTAGCAACAGTATTTTGAGTCTGTATATTGTTCTTTAAAAAGTCCTTTAGATTCATCTATTTTATTTTATGGGCATGAGTGTTTTCCCTGCACGTCCGTGTGTACACCACATGCATCCCTGGTCCTCTGGAAGGGCAGCCAGTGTCCTAACCACTGAGCCATCTCTCCAACCCCTGCACAATTATTCCTGTGAGTTTTATTCCCTTCTTTCCTCCTCACTCACAAATATCTCTCCTTTTGGTTCAAGAAATGCCCGTGAGTTCTGGTAAGCACAGTTCCTGGTTCCTGTAGACTGTCGCTTTCCTACACGAGTTTCAGGAAACGTTGGTTCTGGGTATTGAATATATGGTTTTGATCAGGAAACGTTGGTGCTGGGTATTGAATATATGGTTTTGATCAGGAAACGTTGGTGCTGGGTATTGAATATATGGTTTTGATCAGGAAACGTTGGTGCTGGGTATTGAATATATGGTTTTGATCAGGAAACGATGGTGCTGGGTATTGAATATATGGTTTTGATCAGGAAATGATGGTGCTGGGTATTGAATATATGGTTTTGATCAGGAAATGATGGTGCTGGGTATTGAATATATGGTTTTGATCAGGAAATGATGGTGCTGGGTATTGAATATATGGTTTTGATCAGGAAATGATGGTGCTGGGTATTGAATATATGGTTTTGATCAGGAAATGATGGTGCTGGGTATTGAATATATGGCTTTGATCAGGAAATGATGGTGCTGGGTATTGAATATATGGCTTTGATCAGGAAATGATGGTGCTGGGTATTGAATATATGGTTTTGATTTGAATTAATAGTTGATACATTTAAGCAAGCAGTAAATGAATTCTTCTGACTCATTGCACTTAGCTGAAAAGAAGTGTTGACTTGACCTGACTGGAATGCAGGCCTTGTGAACCTTCATGATTTCTTTGAAATGGGAAACTTTGATCAAAGCAGAAAACTATTTTTAGAAGCAAATTTTAAAAATATAAAACTGAGCATAAATTTACCAATGTTTTGGGGACTAAAATAATTTATAGTTTTTAATAAGGCTAAAATTTAGATAGATGATCGATAGGTTTTGTTTTCGTTTTTGTAAATCTTTCTCTATTTTTTTTCTTTTTAACTGAATAACTTTAACTTGGTGGGTCTGAGTGTTTGCGCATGAGAGCAGTGCCTGAAGAGGCAGGAAGGGGGTGTTGGCTCCTGTGGAGTTCTAGGCAGCTGTTTGCCTCCCAGTGTGGGTGCTGGGAGCTGAATCTGGTTCTCTGAAAGCACAGGGGTTGCTCTTAAACCACTGAGCACCTCTGTGACCTTAAAGATACCTGCATGCTTTGTCCCTTACTCCTCGGTGTCAGGAAGTTATCTGCGCCTCCGATAACAGGTGTGAAACAGTGTGGCCAGCAGGAGACGGTTCGATATAGCACCTCCAGGCTCAACATATCTCCTTGCAGAGTTCCACGCAGCACCCCCCACGAGTATCCCCAGAGACTGTATTCCCCAGCAGTGTCATTCAGGCCTTTGTGGGGCACATCACCCAGAGGCGTCTCTGTCTTCCCCCTCCACCTGGGTTCAAAATAAAGCACTGTAGCCAGAACTGTCAGTGACAGACGGCTCGCTTCAGCCTCTGGGTCTCTGAGCGGCGATGCCTGCAGCAGATGGCGTGCAGGATGGGCTGCATAACCCAACCTCACCCGAGTGGCATTCGGGGTACCGGAGGATGAGGAATGCGCTTCTATGTTCAGCCAACAGCGTGATGATCTGTGCCCAGACCCAAGACATGGATCAGTGCCCCCTCTGACCATGAGCTTGGGGAAATTGCTCCTCAATTTTCTTATAAGAAAAGCAAGTCATTCTAATAGTGCACACCACTTAGGATCTCTGTGAATCGTAGATCGCACGGTTCCTTAAACTGTGCGCCATGGTGGGGTCTTGTAACGACTGAGTACGGGTCACATGACAACATAGGGTTTGAACACTCAGGGACCCAAAGTTCAAAACCAAGTTGGCTGCTGTCTCTGGGGTGCTCCTGGCTGCTCACCAGTGTCACAGCCTCGGTTCACTGAGCATTGAGCATGGGTTTCAGCCCCACCCTGTGAGGGGAGCTAATAGAGACACCTTACAGGAGCCCCCGCGTCTTCACAGAGAAGTCCAAGTGCCATCCACCATGCCCCTCGGACGAAGAAGGAAACCTGTGTCTTTGAAGGCGCTACGCGGGCAGTTTATCCGAGGAGTAAGCAGTAAACAGCATGGAAGTTTGCTATTTGAGGAGTGAGAACCGTAGGAGGACAGCCTAAATCCCGGACGGGAGCCTCGGCTGTTTCGTGGTTCTAATTGCAGTGAATGCCAAAAAGCTCACATGAAGATAATTGGGGTTAGGATAAATTGTGCCGTTGTCTTTATGAAGGTGATAGTAAAAGCAATGGGTATGGTATGGTTATGGTTATGGTTAGTTATGGTTATGGTAAACTTGTAGGTCACATGTCTGTGAACCTCTGCTTTCTAGGGATGAAAAATAAAACAGCCCATGGTGGTGGTTAGGCACAGCCATGCACCAATGTCTTTTGCACAACATCTTCTGTAGCACTTAAAATTTGTTATATTCCTAAAGCCTTTTCCAGCTAGTAAACAATACAAAAAGAACAGGAAAGGAAGAGAAAAAAAACCAAGAGTTACCAGGTGTCAACATGCTTTTCCGTTCCCGACTTCTGGATTACCGGAAGATCATTTCTAGTTGACTGACCCTGAGCTTCAGACCATCTGAGTTTAAGTTTGCTGTGACAAGTCCTTCAGACCTTCGGTGTGGCTGGACCGAGAGAGGCTTAGATTAGCCAGGCCTCTCTCTGGCATGTCTGTGAGGCATCTCCAGACATCAGCAGGCTGTGGGGCTCCAGCCCGGGGAACGGCCGTGTGAGCTGTGGCAGGACGTGGGTTATGCGGCACACCTTTGGATGGTGCCCTTGTCCCTTTCCCCTTACTCCTTCCTGCTTCTTGACTAGCCGGAGGGGAGCCATCCTCCTCCGCAATGATGTTTCTGCCTCACCCTGGCCCTAAAGCCGTGGGATCAGGATGACTCCCTGTTGAGAGAAGCCTTTTCCTTGTCTGCCACTTTGGTTTTTCCCCACCAGTCACCTGGGCTCTGCTGCATTGTAGTCCCCAAATAACACACAAGATGCTGTGCTGTATGAATTATGAAGCTGTTGGCCTTGCTTGTTTCTTACTGACTAGCTCTGACTTAAGTATTTACTCCATAATTGTTAATCTAAGTATTTCTCTTACCAGAGAAAAGGGTCCGGACTTCTTACCCCTATGGCAGTCCTGCTGGACTCCTAGTCCCACCTATCTTGCTTCCCTATTGGCCAACAGTGCTTTATTCAACAACCAATAAGAGACAGATTTACAGAATGGCATCTCCCATCAACTCCCCATGAGTCAGGATGAGTTTGTGCTCGTTGCTAATCATCTCCCTCTTGTGCTTTCCACGGTGACAAAAACTCTAGCGCATTTATGACAGGGACTTCATCCAAATGCTCTGCTGCTGCCGTTTACTGTTATGGAGTCACGAGGTTGTCCCTGTGGGCTGAGGCCTGCAGTGTCAACACAGGACAAAATGACGAGACGCAACCCCAGGTGTAAATGCTGCATTGGGAACTTACGTCCTTTTCTTCTTTCTTTTTCTTTTTTTTGGGGGGGGTGGCTGGTTTTCACGGTGCTTTATTGGACAAGAGAACAATGGCATCCCTGTCCTTGATTGTAGAAGGCAGAGGGTGAGGGGAAACTGAGAAGCACAGCTACAGGCAGGGCTTGTCAAGGACATGGGGAAACGGCCCTCATTCATCTGTTACAACCCTGCTTTAATGAGAATCAAAGGAGGCACTGTTCTTCTGCGTCCCAGGGAGAAAGAAAACAAAAAAAAAAAAAGTCTGAAAAATGAGTTCTGTGAAGTCAGATTTGATTTAAGGACCTGCGTTGGGAGATAGCTAAGATCCACTCTGGTGTTCTCTCTTTTCACACTGGAAAATATTTATACTTATATCCTTTGCCCTTAATTTGGACAAATAATATATTGGAAAGACAATGATAAAATAGGCTGGAGCTGAGAAATGTATACTGAGACATGTGTAGCCTTTTTTACTGCTAAATGGAACACTAGACAGAGCAAAAGACATGTTTGCCGAGTCCTTAAGAGGGTACGTAGTGTCCCTCCCCTCACCTGCGGCAGCCCCGCCCCACATACACGGTGGGTGTCAGCGTGCTTGTGTAGAAAGTGCGCACACAGAGGCCAGAGAACAGCCTCCTGGCGTAGGTGTTGGCCAGATTTAAAAATTCGAAAACGTATTGAACGTCAAATGATCTGTCTTACTGAGATACACAGTCTACAAAAAGCCCTAAAGAAAACAGCCAGCTTAACTACGTATGTTACATCCCCTAAAAGAAGTGAGTAATGCCGGGCATTGGTGGCGCACACCTTTGATCCCAGCACCCAGGAGGCAGAGGCAGGTGGAGCTCTGTGAGTTCCAGGCCAGCCTGGTCTACAAGAGCTAGTTCCAGGGCAGCCTCCAAAGCCACAGAGAAACCCTGTCTCAAAACAAACAAGCAAACAAAAAACCAAACAACAACAGAAAAGCGCGCAATCACAGCAGAGGGAAGCGTGCCCGCGTAGTGTAGTGATGACTGGGAAGGCCTCTCTGCCTCTCATTTGCCGTCCCTGCAGGAAACGGCTCCGTTGTGATCTGTTATCTTTTCATCGACGGGACTGACAGTTCCCTGCTCTGTTTCTAAACCTTCTGAAGCTGCCCACAAAAGGCTCCAACCCACAGTGCCTGCCACCCTCCAGACTCACCATTACAAAGTAGCATAAACAATAAACGAAAATGTGTTTCAAGCCCGGCTTGCTAGGCTTTGTTTTTCCCAAGCATAATTTTAAGTCCCACACAGTGTCCCCAGTGCTCCGATGGACCCCGGGATGTCACCACGCCCAATTTTCCAGTGTCTCAAACAACTGCTTGAATTTCATGGTGCCAGACAAGAGACTTGATCGTGTCTCCTAATTTTTATAGTATTTATTATTTGTACTTTGTGTGTGTGAGTGTTTTGTCTGCATGTATCCGTGTGCACTGTCATATGCATGACCAGAGCCCACACATGCAGAAGCGGGCATCAGATCCCCCCGGAACTGCAGCTGCAGGTGGCAGGAGCTGCCACATGGGTGCTGGGACCCAGACTTGGAAGAGCAGTGTGTGCCCTTAGCCACGGAGCCGTCTCTCCCGCCCCAACGTTTCCTAGTAAAATAATTACCTCGGGTAGCATGAAATTACCATAGTGACTCAGACACCAAAGCAAAGATAATATCCATCTAAATTTCAAGGTTCCACTTCAACTATATGCTTACTATTTCTTTGGGGGAGTGACTAGATGAATATTTAAATACTAAATGAACTCTTCATTACCAAACCTTCCCTAAGGAGAGAAAACGTTGCTGTGCTAGAACAAGCCGGTGTCTGGAGCACTTGGTGCAGTCTCCTGCAGGGCCTGCGCCATGGCCCCCGCAGCACCTATCAGTTCAAACTAAAACCCTTAGGCCAACTAGAGCCCCGCAGGAGACTGAGGGAGCAGCTGGATGCTTGGTGCTGACCGCTTCTCCAACCTTGATCTGGAGCAACCACTTGAGTTTCGAAGTTTCTTTAAATAGCATCTGGAATCATTAATTAATAAACTCACCGCCTTCCTCAGAGCCGGAATGGGCTTCCCTGTGGCATTTTAATTGCACGTAATTGATCGCCTTCATCGCTTACCCAAGACACGATAAAATAAGTTAGCAAGTTCTTACAGGGAACACCTTGTGGATGCGTGTGTCCTCTGACAAGAGCCATTGAATTTGTGTCAGCAGTGTCAATTCAAGTGTGAATTGAATTAGTCTCTAACCTAGTGCAGAATGCGACTCTTGAGCCTTCTGAATGTTGTGTGGTGTTATTAGCACCACCTGACACCTTTTGGCCATTGGGGAGCCAATTTACCAGGTCAGTGACCATAACCAAGCGAGTCCTCTCTTCCCTTCTTTTGAGAAATTGTTGCCATTATAAATTTATTGACGACATCTCTCCCTTCCCTTTCCTCCCTCTGAGCCCTCTCCCACAAACCCCTCCTTGTTCAGTTTCAAACTCATGGCCTCTCTTCTCACCACTGGCTACCGCGTGCACATGTGTGTACACACCTACACTCCTAAGCACAGCCTGCTCGGTCCCCGTGATGTTCCTTGTATGTTCATGCTTCCGGGGCTGACCACTGCGCAGTGGAATGGTGTGCTCGTCCCTGGGGAAGACGGTTTCTCCCGCTGCCAGCATTCCCCGGTTCCTATAGTTCCCTGTGTAGGGCCAATGCCTTCTTTTCACACAGTACATGGTACTTATTTCTCCCAGGGGTAACTGGTGTTCTGAGTAGGTGACTTGTGCTTCTTAGGGTAACTTACATGAGTGCGTGTGATTGATTGATGGCTCTCGTGGGAAGTATTAGTAGGGCTGGATGAAAGCCGGTCGTTTCATCGCCATGATGCAGTAATGCTTCTAAAGGTGCAACCGTGTTATCCGTTGCTTGCCTGTAGGTAAGTGTTACACGCATATTTAATACTGGATTGTAAGGATACCGGGTGACTGGCTCAGCTGTTGACAGTGTGCAGTGTTCTTCCAGAGGACCCGAGTTCTATTCCCAGTACCCGTGTTGGGTGGCCTGTAACTCCAGCTCCAGGGAATGCATCACCTATGGCCTCTAAGGGCTCCTGCACTCATGTAAGTGAGTTTGACCATGCATACAAACACATGCACGCACACACACACACACATACACACTTTAAAAAGAATGAGACAAATCTCTAGCTGGGCATGGTGGCTCACGCCTTTAATCAGTGCTCAGGAGGCGGAGGCAGGAGGATCTCTGTGAGTTCCAGGCCAACCAGGATTACATAGTGAGACTTTGTCTCAAAAACAAAAAAAACATGGGTAACAGGATCTACCAAATATGTAGAAGGGTTATAGGACTTCTCATGGGAATTCAAAAAGAAAAGAAAAACCTAGCAGAAGTCTTTGGTCTGCAAAACCTGACAGGAATGACCAGAAGGTGACCTCAGCTGTAACCCCCAATCCAGTGGGGACTAAGGCTGGACTGTTGCTGAGAACAGCCATGCTCTCTTGGATCTCAACTCTGGAGGGATTCCCCAAATGTCACACACTGTGAGTGTGATATCAGGGGGGACTGACACACCCCACATTGCAAGCCAGGCAGGCTCCAGTGCTGGTGCTGGTGAGCAGTAGCCGGGCTGTCCTAGGAACCCATGTGCAGCAGGAAGAGGAGGCCCCGCAGGCGGAGCCCGGACTCTGTGTGGCCGACTTCAGATCTTACAACCAGGGGCAGATGGTTTCCACACCGCCTTCCTTGCCTGCAGCTTGAAGTTAATCAGAGAGATGGCATTGATCCTGCTGGGTTATTGGGTTCCTGGCACTTAATTAAGAGGTCGATGCTGAGTTAAGGGGAAGACAGAGGCCCCAGAGGACAGAGCTGGAAAGCCAGTGCAAAAGAGGGGAGGGGCAGTGTCAGGAAACCAATGGCCCCTGGAAGTCACCCACACTGTTACTCCCATTGGTGATGGGCGCACACTCAGAATCACATTCACGGCCCATTTGTCAGGGGCCTTTCAAGATTTGAACTTGTGGCAGTGTACAAGCCACTGCCGAATTGATTTCAAGACTCCTCCAGCAAGGCTGAATCATGACTGAAAAGCAAACCAAAACGGGGCCCCTGGTTTGAAGACGTTTTCCTTAAGTCACCTGGTCTGGCTCCCTTTCGCTCCACAGAATTCCATTTGAACATCTCAGGCTGTGCGGACCCTGAACTTCAAGGATTTGTAAGGAAATAAGTCGTTTTCACAGCAGGTTCACGAACTTGCGGCATCTCACAGCCTTTACCCCCAGAATATCAGGTCACAGCAGGCAGAGGAGATGGCGCAGAAAGTGCCTTCCTGGTGAATGTATGGGCCAGAGTTTGGGTCCTAAAAGCTTGGCAGACACGGCAGCCCGCCTGTGGTCCCAGCACTCGGGATGGGGCAAGCTGACTATCCAGACAGGCTGGAGCAGTGAGCCCCGGAATCAGCAAGAGACACCGCTCAATACACGAAGTGGAAAGTCACAGAGAAAGACACTTGCGTAAGGCTTTCACACACATGCGCACAGGAATTGTTCAATCCCAGCCCCCCCCCCCCCAAAAAAAAACAATGGAAGGTTGCTCCCTCCTGCGGCCTGGTCACTTTCATCACAGCACTCTGCAGGTCTGTGTCCGCTGCATTTGGCGCCCAACCATGGTTTGGGTATCATGATGAAATTCCCAGGCTTTGAGTGTGTGTGTGTGTGTGTGTGTGTTTGCGTGCAAGAGCAAGTGTGGATGTGTACTGAGAGTGTGCACATGTGTGTGTATATGTGCATGGGCGTGTGTGAATGTGTAGTGAGAGTGTGTACGTGTGTGTATGAGCGTGTGGGTATGTGCGGCAATGTGTGTGTGGTGTGTGCTTGTGTGCGCATGTGCGCATGTAGTCCTGGCTTCCTCCCAGCTCTCCCCCCTGGGCTCCCGCAGTCCTTCCCTTCATTCTAAAATTAAAAAGCTCTTTCCTGCAGCCCTCACCTCCTGGTTTGTGGGTTTGCGCTTCCCACAGCACCCGCCAGACCATGTCTGTGCCCATCTTCTGCACTTGGAAAAGTGCCCCAGCAGGACAGGGACTTTGGTGTCATTCTGTGTGTCTAGTGCCCAGAACAATGTTAGACACAGGAAAATGACAGAAGGAGAAAGAGGCTGTCTCAGTGAGCTGCCCCTCCAGTAATCACAGCACTCGGAAGACCGGCAAACCGGCCGGCAAACTCATCACCATGGAGAGAACCCCGCGGCTACTCATTGTTTTTTCCACCAGGAAGCCTCTGGCAAAGTCAGATATAGTCTGAACTGTTTCCATCAACACAGAACTCTGCACATGGTGCCGTAATTAGGGCTTTGTACACAGTGATAATCGATAGCAGTCTGCACCCGACACTTTGCCACCCTTGGGCCGCGCATCACGTGGGATCTGTGCTTAGGGGGACCTGTTGCCTCTGTCTGGAAGCAGCAAATTCCTTCTAAAGGTTGCTGGTGAGAAGGGACGGTTCTGAAAGCCATTCCCCCACCTCGGCTTTGTACCAGATGTCCCAGTCTCCCTCAAGGTGGCCATAGCAACCACAGTGGCCACTGCACTGAATAAATCAAATTACTCTCTAACTGCCTTAATGTGGGGCGGATTCTTACGGCTATTACATCTTGTAACATGAGGGATTGTTCCTGATTTTGCAATTGTACAGGCACACAGTTATAAGGGCAAGGCTCTCTCATCTCCCAGGGGGGTCCCAGGCGTTACAGTTCAGTGCACAGTTTCCACAGGGAGACTTTCTTATGAACTATGATATACGGGTGGCAAATGATCCCGGCTGGCATTTCACTTCCCTGGCCCAGTAGCATAGAGAAAACAAACGCCATTCAAGATGGCACAACAAGTTTAGTGATCTCAACAAGATCCACGTGGATCAAAGCACAGTGTCAGACTTTGTCTTTCAAAACCCCACATGCCTCCCAGCTGCATATAGGAATTGTGATGAGTGGGCAGAAATAACCTCCCACCCTTCCTGTCGGGGGTTTTGCGTAGGGAAAGCAGGTTCCACGGTGACGTTTCACACCTGCACAGCACTGCGCTCTGCTCGGACTGGTCCCCACTGCCTCCTCTTGTCCCTGCTCCCACTGGTTCCCTTCCTCCCCCAAAGTAGTCCTCTTTCTGCTTTAGGTCATATATAGTAGGTGGATGGATGGATGGATGGATGGATGGATGGATGGATGGATGATGATGGATGATGGATGGATGATGATGGATGGATGGATGATGGATGGATGGATGATGATGGATGGATGATGGATGGATGATGATGGATGATGATGGATGGATGATGGATGGATGATGATGGATGGATGATGGATGATGATGGATGGATGATGATGGATGATGGATGATGATGGATGATGGATGATGGATGATGATGGATGATGGATGGATGATGATGGATGGATGGATGATGGATGGATGATGGATGGATGATGATGGGTGATGGATGGATGATGATGGATGATGGATGATGATGGATGGATGATGGATGATGGATGGATGGATGATGATGGATGGATGATGATGGATGATGTATGGATGATGATGGATGATGAATGGATGGATGATGGATGGATGATGGATGGATGGATGATGATGGATGATGGGTGATGGATGGATGATGATGGATGATGATGGATGATGGATGATGATGGATGATGATAGATGGATGGATGATGGATGGATGGAGGGTAATAGATGGATGGATGATGGATGGATGGATGATGGATGGATGATGGATGGATGGATAGATGGAATTCATGCCTACACATATGATAGATATATAGACAGATAGATGATAAGTGTATAATAGATGATAGATGGATGATAAGTAGATGATAGACATGTGGAATTTAGATGGAGATAAATAGATGGATAGACAGACAGACAGACGGACAGACAGAGATGTAGTTGTAGTTACAGGTCCCACTTGAAGGAAAATACAGAGTCTGTTATTCTTCTCCCCTCTGTACTCCTTCCCATCCCTGTAAAGAGAAGCTTTTTCCTTGAGAGAAGCCTTCCTGCCAACCTGGTTCCAGAGCCGCATGAGTCCCAAATAAACACACAGGAGGCTATATTAATTATGAAGCTGTTGACCTTGCTTGTTTCTTACTGGCTAGCTCTGACTTAAGTAATTACCCCATAATTGTTAATCTAAATATTTCTCTTACCGGAGAATAGTTCCGGGCTTCCTACCCCATGGCGTTACATCTTGACTCTCCGTGTTCCTCCTTCCCAGAGTTCTCCTGGACTCCTAGTCCCACCTATCTTGGTTCCCTATTGGCCAGACAGTGCTTTATTGACAAATGCACAGGACTTCCCCAACACATCCCCCCCTCATTCTTCCTGTTGTTTCTCTTCTCATCTCTCACGTGGTACAAGATAAGACCCGAAACTCTGGACCAGCTGTCAGAAGTCACAGGGAGACCAAAGAGACAGGCACAGACGAGACTCACTGCAAGGACGGTGCCAGCTCAGGCAGTGGCAGACTTGATGAAGGTACTGAATAAAAATGAACAAGTCTTACCTCTGTGCAGAATCCTTTCAAGGTGACCTCGCGATTTCCCCCCTCTTAAAAAAGGAACGTTTTAAGCACAGCTTTGAGTGTCTATTGACTGAACCGTAGCAGCCCTGCAAATACACCCTCATCTCCTTGGAGAAGCAAAAGCAGGTGAGTCTCGTGTTCCTCGGGCTTTGGTCACACACCTGGATTGTGGCCAGCAGCTTCCACAAAGGCTGACGTCACCTCGGGGGTCATGGCGAGGGGTCACACAGGGCACCCTTGCTGGGAACTGATGCACAGCTGATGTGTCACACACTCCAGAAGTTACTTACTTGTGCATTGTCATACGCTTGTGGGTAAGGTGCAGGTGTGGGCACGTGTGGAGCAGAGGGAGGGAGGGAGGTCACTTAAGGGAGACGGTTCTTTCCTTCCACCCTTATGTGGGCTCTTGGGATTGAACTCTGGCTGACAAACTTTCACAGTGAGCACTCTGACCTCCAGAGCTGTCTCACCAGCTGGAAACACTGTTGGTTTTTTTTAATTAAAATGTAAGATTATTTGAATGGGTGTTTTACTGCACCATGTAAGTGTTGTGTCCATGGAAGGCAAAGAGAGAGTCAGGTCCCCTGGGACTGGAGGTACAGACAGTCGTAACCGGCCTTGAAGGTGCTTGAATCAAACCCAAGTCCTCTGGAAGAACAACAAGGGCTCTTAACCCTTGAGCCGTCTCCCCAGCCCCTGGAAACACACTTTTTTTAATTGGCTAAGAGAGAAAGAGAGAAGAGGGATGGAGGGAGGGAGGGAGGGAGGGAAGGAGATGCTACTAGCTACTAGTTAAGTAGATCTCTGTCTTAGTGTTTCCGTTGCTGTGAAGAGACACCATGACCACAGCAACTCCTTTTTTTTTTTTTTAACAAGACAGGGTTTCTCTGTTTTGGAGGCTGTCGGTCCAGCCTGGCCTCGAACTCACAGAGATCCGCCTGCCTCTGCCTCCCGAGTGCTGGGATTAAAGGCGTGCGCCACCAATGCCCGGCCACAGCAACTCTTATAAAAGAAAACATTTAATTGGGGCTGGCTTATGGTTCAGAGGTTTAGTCCGTTATCATCACAGCGGGGAGCAGGCAGACATGGAGCTGGAGAAGTAGCTGAGAGTCCTATATATCAATCTGTAAGCATCGGAAGAACGAGACACACTGGACAGACAAGCTTACGAGACCTCAAAACCCGACTCCACAGCGACATGTTTCCTCCAAGGCCACACCCACTCCAGCAAGGCCACACCTCCCAGTAGTCCCAGTCCCCCCCCCCCCGTGGGCCAAGCATTCACACACATGCGTCTATGGGGGCCATTTCTACTCAAACCGCCGCAAACTCCAATTTGGCTTTTCCACAGACGGGCTCACGTGTCACCAGACACCCACTGCAGCTCACGACAGCAGGAGGCAGAGCCACACTCTGCCTTCCTGCTATAACCTGAGCTGTGCCGAGAACACCTTGTGGTTTCCACACATCCCTCCTGTCACCAGGTGGCCCAAAGGCCACATCTGGGCTGTCCAAATGATCACATAAAGCAGCTACAGGAAGCAATCGCCTCCCCTCCCCCAAAAGTCAACTTGATGAGCTGTGGAAAGATTGGAGCCATTTTCAGACACAGTGATCTTGATCTGAACTCTGGGGCGTGGCTGCTGCATGTGGGGAGGTGGGAGAGGTTAGGCCACTGGAAGAAGCCTGCCGTGACTGTCGTGAGCAAGGGCACTCTTCTTCAGCTGAGGAACGCGCCAGGGCTGGCTGTGGTGTGAGTTGAGAAACTCTGCTAACATACTAACAACCCCTGAGGTATCTATTTTAAATTGGCAAAGTGTATGTTACATGCACACCTTAACACAAATCTTAACTGTTCATTAAAAAAAAAAACAAAAATTAGCATAGACAAATAGTGTGGTCTATGAAAACACAACATCCTAGAACAAAGTCGTTTCCCTGTATGTGTTCAACTCTGCGAAGCACAGGCAGAAAAGCAAACAGGCTGGGCTACAACATCAGTTTCCCTACGTCTCTGTTCGCTGGCTACAGTTGCCAAAATGAGTGTGGCTTTTAAACTCAACACTGTAATTTTTTTTTTTTCAAAACAAAAGGAATGGGAGCTTCCAAACTTGTTTTCCTTCCTGGGTTCGCGGCACACGGATTCATCAGTTTAGAAGCCGTGCGCACACCTTGTTGTTTCCTGTGTAGCTGTCTTCTGTAGTCTCAGTGTCTGGGGAGCCCATGGCTAACTGCATCTGGCCTGTCTTTTTCTCTTGCTCACATCACTGAGGCCACATCCACTGAGTGAATGATCAGGACTGTGGCTAACTCACCGGACAGCCGACCCAAGAGGGTGAGAGTCTAGAATAGACTCAGTTTGTGCATCTGAACAACAGCATTGTCGTGTCCACGAAACGCACATGGGAACAGCTAGGTCTGACAACACGCCACCTGGAAAACACACTTTGTCCTATCAGATCAACTGCTGTGGTGGTTAGCTTTAATTATCAATTGGACACGCCCCAGAGTCACCTGGGAAGAGAATGCTACACTCTGCCTCTCTCTAGACCTCTTCCTTCCCTCTCGTGGTCAGGGAAGAAACCCCCAGAAGCTCACTGTTACTCAAGGTCTGACGGCGGGCTCGCCGGAGGATGGGTGAAAAGGAAGTTTAAACTCACAAATGAAGAAGGCAGGGGGAAAATATGAATCAAGGAAGCAAAATATAGAGTTCCTTGCCAGTGTTTGCTGAACATTACAAAGAACAGGAGAAAGAAACGGAGAGAGAGAGAGAGAGAGAGAGAGAGAGAGAGAGAGACAGACAGACAGAGACAGAGACAGAGACAGAGAGAGACAGAGACAGAGAGACAGAGAGAGTGAGCAGCAAGACTCCATGAAGGAGAAATGAACTGCCAGAAATATCTCATCCTCGTTGAAACAATGTCTCTCTCCCTCTCTTTTAATATGTATTCATTTTTTGTTTATTCTGAGAATATCTTGTGTACGCAATGAGATATCGCCATAACCACTCTCTGTTTGTCCCCTCAACTCACCTGAGTCCTCCCAATATGTCCTTCTCCAAACGTCACATCCGTAAACACACACACACACACACACACACACACACACACACCCTCACTAAATGAATACATTCACATGTGCATGGGTGTGGGGTCACTCACTGGAGCAGGGTGCCCTACCAGTGGCCACGCCCCCAAATAAGACTGACTCTCCCCTCCACCACCCAATTGCCAATAGCTCCTTGATTAGGGTTAGGGCCTTATGAGTTCCTCTCACCTCATGCTGAAGTTTGGCTGGCAGCTGACTCAGAGACCCATAACAGTTCATAGTGCTGATAAGGACAGCGGTGAGTCTGAGCTAGCCTACACCACACAACGAGTTCCTGTCTATCTCAGAAAACCAATGGAGACCATAGCAATGCAGGCTGAGTGGCCACGGAGCCAGCATCTGCAGGAGACACGAGAGCAACTCAACCACCAAGGGCACCGTTGACTCTTCCGTGACTGTCAATCAAGGAAATTACTATGATGGACACAAGCAGGCATTTTTGGCACTCACCGTTATTTACATAAGCAAATGTGGAGTGGAATACAGTGCCGAAGCCAGCTGTGATTTCACACTGCCTATTTCCGTAATGAGTGTTCAAAAGGCTGAGTCAATACGCCTTCCAGTGGAACATATAATAGCCTGTAATGATAGAGGGGCTCCTTTAATTATTTCAATTAAGCCCAGAACTGGGATGGGAAAAAGCCCTGACTCTTCCCTCGCAGGGTCAACAGTGAGACCCCGAAGAACAGGCTTGGCTTTCATTAGTTTGTAAAAACAAGTTATCAGCTCTGACCTGAGCGCAGACGCTTCAGATGGAAGTATGTAGACTTGTTTTCCTGAAAATGTAGATCGATGCTGGAGCCCAGAGAAATCGGCTTGCTCTGCCTGACAAAGTGGCCAGCTCGAGGCAGAGTAACTCATCCTGCCCTCTCGATAGTGGTCCTTCCGCTCTGGAGCTAAAGTAGGCAAGAATGAATACTTGAGTTTTCATTTGTTTGCTTTTGTTTCTCTTTTTTGTTGTTTTTCTCTTTGCTTTTTGATTTATGTTGAAATCAGTTCAAAATACTCTACATTTTAAAAGGTGTTTTGAATTGTGAATGATTTGTCATTATAGGTACAGGGTCTTAGCCCAACCATGGAAGGCTGAGCTGGGTTCCAGGAAGGATAAGGGCACCACTCTGATTGTCTCCCATTCCCAGCCTCCCAGGATCCAGGAGACAATCAGACACAGCGGGGAGTCTAGTCAAGAAGGAACTCCTTTATTGCCCCACAACAAGCATCCTTTAAAGCAAAAAAAAAAAAAAAAAAAAAAAAAAAGAGTGGGAAAACAGCCAGCCAACCGGTTTTAAAGTTCAGCCTATCACGTGCCTGGGTGCCCTATGCTTCACCTAGTGAACACGAGTCATTCATGCAGTGAACGCATCTGGTTCCATCTTAGCAACCAATCACTCTTTTTTGTAAACATCTCAGGACTCGCCCTCCTCACTTGCCCTTGGCGCCATCTTTAACTGGCTCATGTGCCCTTCAGTAGGGACTTCAAAGTAGCTGTCTGAACTAAAGCCAGACTCACGTGTGTCCCTGTCCTCACACAGGTTTGTGTATATCTTACATATTTTCTTATAAAGAGGCACCTGATACTATTGTACATGACTATTTTATTTAAATATTTATCTGTGTGTGTGTGTGTGTGTGTGTGTGTGTGTGCGCGCGCGCACGCGTGTGTGGGTATGTACCGGCACATGACAGCCATTGCCCGTAGAGACCAGAAGAGGGCATCAGATTGCTCGCGAGCCTCTGCAAGAAAAGTAAGAGCTCTTAACCCATGAGCCATTTTTCAGACCCCAAGGTCTGCTATGGAGATAAGTTCCAATAACTCAGTGTCTGGACGGCTCAGACGGGACAGCACAGCGTTGGCAGTGTAGTCTCCTTGCAGAGCATTTGCCATGACGCTGCTTCTTTGCCGTCCCCTTTCAACACCCATGGATCACCCGAACTTGGAAGCATGCTTATCTTCTAGAAGCTTCTAAACATAAGGAATTACACACAGAGTCCCGGAGAAAAACACCGACAGCATCCCTGCTGTTTTCTCAAGCAGCTCCCGCACGTTAGTCACGTCCTGCTTGGTGCTACCGCTGTCTCTCGCCTGGTTAGTACATCATCCACGCGCCTCCCTCTCCGACCACAGGTGCTGCCAACGCATTTGCCAAGTGGCTGGCCAAATAAGCGGATGGCTGTTACCCGCAGCTACGTATGCACTCAGGGAAGAGAAATGGAGCACATCCAACTGTACGCCTTTTCCCGGCTGAATAAAAACACAGATCCTAAGAGAAACACTCTGGGTGTAGGGTGACTCACCACGGTTTGCCCCCATACACGACTCTCACAAACCACATTTGTGAGAGAAGGAAAAAAGGGGAGCGTGTCTCTGAATTTTGCTAGAGAAGTCTTTTGTTGTTCTTATGGAGAGTGAATGGCTTGAAGGTCTGGCGAAGGTCGTTTTAATACTGGATGTGTGCGTGCACACAGACACACACACGCATGCACGCACACAGGCACAGTCACGCGAATGCACACCACCACCACGTGGCTGTATTTTTTGGGGGGTTACCTCTTCAGTGAAGCCTGACCCTTACAACGGTGGTGCCTACCTGGAGTTGTGTCCTCAGCCTGCTTCACTCCAGATGTCCCCTGCTGTCATTCAGCAATCAAATTCACTGCTATGGCATAAGCTTCCACGCGTGCGCTTGGAACCCTCTGGCTTCAGCTTCCACGCATGCGCTTGGAACCCTCTGGCTTCAGCTCCCATGCATGCGCTTGGATCCCTCAGTCCGCGGGACAGCAGCCTTGCCTTGAGCATCACAGTGGAAAAACTGCAGCCACCGCCACAGCCACCACCGGCTGTACCTCCTGGAGACTGTTACCCTTCCCTTCCACCTCGCCAGACAAAAAGAAAATGTGGGCTTGGTCCAGGCCTTGCGTCATAAAAGTACAGGGTGTGGGGCTGTGTTTGTGCGCAGCTCTTGTTTTATCTTTTGAGATATTATTTTTTTTTACTTTATGTGCATGAGTGTTCCGTCCCGTGCATGCCTGTACACCATAGAGACTGGAGGAGGGCATCAGATTTCCTGGAACTGGAGTTAACAGACGGTTGTGAGCCTCTCTGTGGGTGCTGAGAATCGAACTCCAGTCCTCTGGAAGAGCAAGTGCTCTTAACTGCTGAGCCTTCTCCACTGGCCCGTACATGACGTGTTATTGAAACACGGAAATACCCAGTCATTTGTCATCGCTATCCACAATTGCCAATATCGATCACACTTTCCGATGTGGCCTGACCCTTCATGTACAAAATGACTTGTGGGCCTCTGATTTAGATTAACAAGCCCTAACTAATTTTGTCTCCTAGGTAGCTTCCATTTACATTTATGGCATCTTAAATCTGAGCCCTGGGCAGCTCTTGCCGTTACTCCGCTCTTAACTCCGCCCCTCACTGCCCTAGAACGACACACTTACAGCACCCACGTTTGGGAGGCTGCTGAAGACGCTCCGCACACGTCCCTACGGCTCTGTTCCTCTCGTGGGCTCAGACACGGACGCTGTAGCTGGTAGGTTTTGTTCCCAACTCTCTGTCTGTGGCAGGTATCCTTAGAGACTCCGAGTCTCCCTTCAGGACAAAGAGCAGAGATCTGTTTGCTTTCCGGAGTAATAGAGATGACATCTCCCTTAAAGCAAAGCATAGGTGGGCTTGGGTGAATCCCTCCTAGAATGTTGTGGAGGGAGCTGTAGAGATAGAACCACACTTAGGAGCACTGACTGCTCTTGCAGAGGACGCGGGGCTCAGTTCCCAGCACCCCACACGGTCACTCACAACTCCTCTTCCAGCCTCCACAGGCACTGGACACACAAGGTGCACAGCCATACATGAAGGCGAGACAGCCAAACACATAAAATAAAGTTTAAAAAGTTAAAGTAATTAAACAGAATGTTGTTGAAGTTTAACCTCATGATGCCTGAACACTGTTATAAGCCTACTGTGTGTACAACACGCACATGGGTAGACTCCTGTTATAAGCCTACTGTGTGACGAATGGGAACCTGAGTACTCACACCTTCAATGGCAAGCAGAAAGCAGAGAGAGTGAACTGGAAATGAGGTGAGCCCCTCCCAATCTGCAAGACCCACCCAGCCGTGGCACACATCCTCTAGTGCCCAAACCTCTCCAAACAGCGCCAAGAAACCAAGTGTTCAGATACCTTGGTAGACAATCTCATCCAAACCCCACACCCCACTCCTTCCTCAGCCCATAAGTCTGCTTTCCCACTTAAAGAACACTTCAGGTATTATCTCCTAAGAGCAGCCATCCACAGCCAGTTCCAGTACCCTGCCTCCAGGTTCATAGATCCCCTGGGAACAACTTGATATCTGTTCCTGCTGTGGTTTTGAGAGTGTCTCCCCTGTCACGTACTGAGTACCTTGAGTAAAGAGACGATGGCTTCTTCATCTTGAAATGTCTAACAGTATAACAGCCGGATCTGGAACAACACTGAGTTCTGTTGGGTTTGATTTTGTCACTTTTGTTCTTAAGATGAGAACATTGCTTTCTTGTTCCCTTCCTAAACAGCCCCTTTACTTTTGAGATGGGATTCATCGAGACTTAGAGAACAGTCGGAAAGACTTGGGACCTTCTCGACCAAGTAGTTAATGAATGCTCTAGAGAGTTCTTACGCTTTTCCAGACCTGGTTATAGTCCCCAAACCATATTGCAATCATCAAATGATGCCCGTTATTAGTAGCAGGGGAGAAAGATGGCCCAAATTCTTCAGCATGTCACCCAGCCCGTGGCTGTCCCTGGCTCCCTGCCTGCCACGCCCCTACATTGCTCATACCCGAGTTGTCTCCCAATGTCCCGGGTCCCACATCTTTCTCTTTCTTCCCCACCCATCTTTTCGTCTGGTGAGGTGGAAGGGAAGGGTAGCGATCGCCAGGAGAAGTACAGAGGGTGGTTGCTGTGACGGGGTCTCTAGTTTTTCACTTTAAGCATGCCTCCAGAAATATGCTGAGTCATGCAAGAGCACACAGACCACGCAAACAGGCCTGCTCTGACCAGAGGGCTGTGACATCTGAAGACAACCTCAATCAGGGCAACAGGCCATCAACTCCGTGCGTGGAGAACCTTTTCTAGTTGTTTGGTAGTAGGTTTGGGAGGATGACATCATCAGATTCTTCAGGATTGTCGTGTGTGAGATGAAGGTCATGTTGGGGAAAGAACGCAGAGCTCCACCCCTGGACACCTGCAACAGCCCTCCGCCCACTGTTGGATTTGGGGACCAGGTCACTGGATCTGCTTCTTACCCTAGGGCACTTCCCAAAACTCAGGCGCCTTCCCACAGATGGCCCCACGCCATAGAGATTACCTATGGCTTAACAATGCTAACACCTACATTCCCAGAAAAAAAGCCAAGAAAAGACTTGGTGTGGTGACATTGGGCTGTAATCCTATCACTTGCAAAGCAGAGGTAGGAGGATTTCTGTGGGTTCAGAGCCAGCATGGGTTACAGAATGAGACCTACATAAACCCAAAAAAGAGAGAAGGATGAGAGGAAGAGGGGAAGGAAGGACAGAAGGAAGGAAGGAAGGAAGGAAGGAAGGAAGGAAGGAAGGAAGGAAGGAAGGAAGGGACGAAGGGACAGAAAAGGGGGACATTTGTCATCCTAGTTTCTTAAAAGTTCAACTCACAGTTTCGCTCACGTAAATAAAACAACTCAAGGCCCAGCAGACTCCTCTCCAGAGGAAGCAGGGCTCTGAGGAGTCTGAGACTGATTCCATCTGAAGCTCAGATGAGGCCACACACACACACACACAACCCCCAGACACAGTCGGCAGAGCGAATGCCATGCTGTTCACCGCAAGCTAGGGGTGTGACATTCATGAAACGGCGCAGGAGTCCCACACCAAGTGCCCTGTAGACGTATTCATGTAAATTCTGGTGAAAACTCCATCCCATCCTGTAGTTTTCCATTAAGGTCTCCATTAAGTTCATTCTCCATGAACTCCACTCAGGAAGTCTAGCTAACCCTGGGTGTGCTGTCATGGAAAGTGTTAGTGTTTTGAAGAAGTGCGTGGTGGTAGAAGGGTTACATCCTGCCCCTTACCTCAGGCTACACCATAAAACCAACCCCACTCAGTTCCCCTCCTTAGCTCAAACAGAGCTGTGCACTAAACATGAATGCATAGTGCTTCTGGGCGAGTTCATTCAAGCTGGTTTAGCGGCAGGTGGAGCTCTGTGAGTTCAAGACCAGCCTGGTCTACAGAACAAGTTCCAAGACAGCCTCCAAAGCCACAGAGAAACCCTGTCTCAAACCCTCCCCCCCCAAAAAAAGCTAGTTTACCCTTCTCTCAAGTTTTCCTTACTTCTAAGGGGGACCTCAAGATACATAACAAATCAAAGTGGGAATAAATTAAACACTAGATCTTCCTATGAGTGAGAATGGTTACACATTTTTTAAACATCAAATAGAAACATTCGACTATAAAAACAGAAAATATTTATTATATTTTTCTCTTCAGAAAAACTAGGAATCCTAATGCCTTTTTTAAATAATTTAATCTTAATAGCCGGGCGGTGGTGGAGCACGCCTTTAATCCCAGCACTCGGGAGGCAGAGGCAGGCGGATCTCTGTGAGTTCGAGGCTGGGCTGGACCAATAGCCTCCGAAACAATACAGAGAAACCCTGTCTCGTAAAACCAAAAAAATAATAATAATAATTTAATCTTAATAGCATTTTTGTTAATTCCTTGAGAATTCAAAACCACACACATACCCCAACTCTCCCTAGAGCCACCCCGTCTCTCTGCCCACCCCACCTGGTGTCTTTCTGCTGTTACTGTTGAGCCCTCTGAGTGCAGTTTGCATTGCCCAAATATTGTTGGGTGTGAGGTCATCCCCTGTGATCAACATGACAGGAATCAAATCAGAAAACTCCCTCTCCCAGCAGCTCCATTTTAGACAGAGACTTGGTACCCACCTCTCCATTCTAGGCTGGGATTTTTGTCTGACTTCTATTTTTATTTTGGATAAAAAATCTTATATCTAATTAATTTTTTAATATAGTAGGGGAAGCTCTCAGTATGACTATGGCAAAAAAAAAAGCACTGTGGTGTATTTTAAGGGGATCGTTAGTGACAGGCACACAGACCGAATCGCTATCTATTTCCTAAGAATTAGCACTTTGGGAGAGTTCAGAATCATAAAAACCTATCGATGTGTTGAGCATCAACATTCTGAGAAGCAGCAGCTCTCAGTGGGGGACTTAGTGCAAGATGGCCAAGTGACTTCCAGCAAAAAAAAACCGCAACTAGAGGGGACTCTCACATTCAATTTGCAGGCTCAGATTTCTCCCCAAATGCCAGGGGGATTCAGTTAATCTGCAAGAGATTTTGGTGTTAATCCTGCAACATTTATTGGCCCCTCTCCGGGACTGTTTTAGACTCACTTACTTTTAGTTGTCAGCCTCACGGGTGCCAGAAGTTTCCGCAGAACATCGATGTCATGCTTGGGTAGGGCACAGCTGCAGCCTGGTTTGTTGTGGGTTGTCCCAGGCACCCAGGCACCACCGGCTGTGCCCGAGGTGACAGGGGAGTGTCCTAGGCTGGCTGTGATTTCCTTGAGTGCTGTTGTGGAGCTGAGCCTTGTCTAACCAAAACCAAGGTGCAACAGCTACTGTGTCCAGACAGCCACGGTGTGGAAGCCTGTGCTTTCCCGGGGGCCAAGGAGCTTGTTCTAAATGTAGGGATTAGAATTCAGGTAACCTCCTCTTAGCAAAGCTTGTTAGCAATTGAAACTTCTGTAGTTGTGCTGTCTTCCTAGGGAGCCCCACCGGGCTGTCTACACCACACTGCACTGACTCTTAATCCGACCCCAGCCCTGGGCTGCCTGTGACCAGGAGTCTGCAGCGCCTCAGCAGAGCCCCTTCTGAGGGGTGCTCACTTCCTTCTGTGAGTGCGCACTAGTTTACGCCAGTCTTCATCTCTCAGATCACCACCACATCATCGTCTCCAACTACCTCTTCCCTCTGCGGAGGATGGTCACTTTAAGACATCTGGGGCTAGGAGCTGACTTCACAGCTGTCTTTGGGCCCTGCTATCTTGGGATCCTTGTTATGATTCTGTGTGAGGGGGACCATGGTAGGAGTGACAGACAAACAGGCCACGCAGGCAGAGCATACTGGGAAGTTTTGTTGGGGGGAGGGAAGGGAAAGAGGGGGAGAGAGAAAGGAAGGGGGCAGAGCAGCCTCCTGGGAAGAGGGAGGGGAGGGAGAGGAAGGAGAAGGCAGAGCTCTGTCTTTTAAAGGGACCACACAGCAGGCCAGGCTCGTGCACAGGGCTGACCACTCTGCTGGGTCCCCAAGGGGTGGGGCCCAGTGTGCCTGGATACTAACAAGGGCCATTTTCTCTTTTCTCTCTTTTAAACATAATTCCTTTGTTGGTTCTTTGGCCATTTCACGTTATGCACCCCAACTCTGCTTGCCTCCCAGTCCCCCCATATCTGACCCGTGCTGTATCTCTCCCAAAACAAAAACACTTGGGAGAATAAATAAAAACAAAACAGACAAAAATCCCATTTCTTTCTTTTTTCTTTCTTTTGGTTTTTTGAGACAGGGTTTCTCTGTGTAACAGCTCTGGATGTCCTGGAATTAGCTTGGTAGACCAGGCTGGCCTCAAACTCACAGAGATCCTCCTGCCTCTGCC
The DNA here is from genome assembly GCF_017639785.1 of Mesocricetus auratus. Classification (NCBI taxonomy): domain Eukaryota; kingdom Metazoa; phylum Chordata; class Mammalia; order Rodentia; family Cricetidae; genus Mesocricetus; species Mesocricetus auratus. The sequence continues at coordinate 13,966,510 of NW_024429187.1, forward strand.
TCCCAAGTGCTGGGATTAAAGGCGTGCGCCACCGTCCAGCCAAAAACCCTCTCTCATTGCTGGTTTTCTGACTTGAGGCTCTTCTTTTCCTCTTCGCAAGGGTCCTGCAGTATTGTGCGACTTGTGCCCGGGTTGCGAATGTTTTCCAAAGTTTTGCTTTTCGGGTTTCTTTTACCTTTAAATTCACAGGGTGTGTATCTTGTTACTCTGACAACAGACCTGATTTTTTTAAAAGTGGCGTGAGGAGGGGAGGGTTTGTCTGTGCTCCTGGTTTGAGAACCACTTCATTATGAGAAGGAAGGCGTGGCGGCTGAGGTGTGAGGAAGATGCTCGCATTATATCAACCAACCATCTGATGCAGAGAGAGAGGAGTCCTGGTGCTCAGCTCTCCTCAGGACCCCAGCACATGGGGACGGTGCTGCCCGTGTTCAGGGCAGCTCTTCCCTCCTAGGTTAAGACTTTCTGGAAACCCCCTCCCAGACACACCTGGGTCTCCTGGGAGAATCCAAACCCCATTGTGCTGGCACAAAGTCTTCGACACCCAGCGAGTGCATCCCTGAGCTGTTTGCTGACACCAAGCGTGTTCCCTGGCACAGACAAAAAGCACAATATCTCCTCCTTCCAAGCTCTTCCCCGCACTGGGTTCTGCTCGGTGGACCAGGGACCTGGATGGCAAGAGCAGCTTCAAAGCAAGGATTTAGGGCGCTCAGTCAGGCTGACAAGAAACTAGAAAATGTCCTGCTTATATCTGATGCTATCGATGTAACAGTTGGTTGTTTTTATCCATAGTCAGTGACAGGGCAAACCAGGGTAGTCCTTTGCTTCTTAAAAGAAAATAATTGAAATAATTATGGCTATTCATAATCAAAGACTGCAGGTTTTATTGTAAATTCAAATTAAACCTAAACTTCTAATTTTTTTATGAAGCACAATCTCTGTAATATAGCCCTAGCTGTCCTGGAACTCTCTATGTAGAGGAGGCTGGCCTTGGACTCACAGAGATTTGCCTTCCTCTGTCTCCCGAGTTCTGGGACTAAAGGCGTGTGCCGCCACACTCAGACCTGGACTTCTAATTTTTAAATTTCAGTGACCTGGACTTCTGTTGTCACAGACACCAGAGATTCATCTGCCCCAGGACCGTGAGGTAGCGGCTTGCCCATCCATCTGCCTTCTGTCACTGCCCATATCATGTGCTTAATATCCACAGCTTTGTCATGAAAATACCACGCCTAACACCTATCACACGGTGACTGTCCCTGAGCACAGGCATCTCGGATGGAGTGGAAGGGTAGGAATGTCCCCTTTTTAATTTATAGAACCACATCGCTTACTTTCATGTCCACGGATTATGCATTATTATTATTTTTGTTTTTGTTTTTCGAGACAGGGTTTCTCTATTGTTTTGGAGCCTGTCCTGGAACTCCCTCTGTAGACCAGGCTGGCCTCGAACTCACAGAGTTCCACCTGCCTCTGCCTCCCGAGTGCTGGGATAAAGATGTGCGCATGCATTAATTTTAAATGGAACCGATCCTGCTGTGCTTCATAACAAGGACTACCATGGGTCACCTCCGTAGTTTGAAACAAACGAAACGAGCAAACGTGGGCCAGCGAGATGATGGCTCAGTAGCCAGCCACTCACTGCCAGACCTGACGACCTGGGACCCACAACCCACAAGGCAGAGGGAGAGAGCGGTCTCCTGAAAGCTGTCCTTCGGGCCCCCACCCCGGCACCCAGGACACCCGGGCGCGCACACACACACAAACACACTTAAGTGAGCAAAACGTAACTTCTGAAGGCCCAAGGCCGTCTGTGCTGGGGACTCATTTATGATGTGCGGTATCACCGTTGTTGCAAGCTGCGTGGCTCAGGTTCCCTACTTGTAGTCACGCAGCGGGCCTTTCTCCAGAGCCGAAGGTCAGAAGGTGAGGTCCCAGCATCACAAGGACGTTCATAAACACACAGGCACACACCACCACTGGCGTAATCAGCACCTGCACGGGGCCTACAGCTCCAGGCCGGGGGTTTACGGGGACGCAAAGAGACTGAGGCTGTCTGCCCATCTCTGTGTTTGAATCCCACAAGGACACGAGCCAAAGAGAACCTTGGAGACCCGTCCTTGGACCACGCTCGGGGTCCAAGTTCTGCTCGGCATCCGGAGCCAGGAGCAGCTGCCGCTCGCTCCTTGGAGCCGCGCAGGTCGTTCCGCATGAATCTCGAGCAAGCCTTTTCAAGCCCACTCCACCAAACACTGCAGACCGACTTCTCCAGAAACACGGAACCTCGTCTAAGGCTGCTGTGCGCATGCACGCCCCGGGAGCAGGTGGACATCAGGGACAGCTCTGTGGGGAGGTCCCAGGGCCTGAAGGTTGTGTCCCCAAGGCACGTGTCTGTACCCACAGAGCAGCCTCGCTGGGCTGGCCCTCAGCCCTTTCCCTTTGCTTTTTAAAATTACTACTATTATTATTTTTAAATCTTCCTTCCCCTTCCACTTACGTGATCTCAAAGTCTTCCTTTTAAGTTGCAAACTTTGTAGTGCAGCAAGGATGTGGCCGTCATCTCCGTGTGTCCTGGTATTGAATGCGCGTTTTCCTAGCAAGTGCTCGTGGGATATGTCCTTCTGTCCTAGAGCTATAATTATAGAAATTATAACCCTGCCTTCCTGTGCTCATTTTTATTATTTTCCTATAGATTTTGTGCATCTGTTTCAACCTCCGCCCTGTGTTTTACATATATTCTGGTATTTTCTTTGTCTTTTCTCCCGTCCTTCTCCCCCGCAGCACACATTTATGGTCCTGCGTTCTTCTATTACTATTATTAATTGGTTTGTGTACAAAGAGACAGGCTTTGCTGTGACCGGTTCACAGACACACATACCCTTAGGCTCTTACTTGCTCCTCCCCATCCCCCGATTTCCTTTCCTTCCAGCAAAAGCCCCTCCCCCTCTGAGATTGCAACCAAGTATAACTATTCCATAGTTCACAAAGTCGTTTGACTTTTACTCACCCCAAGGGCTGTGTTGAGTAGCTGAACCGAGTCAGGCGTGTTTAGCTCCAGCGAGAGGAAGAAAGACTTGGCCGTAGAACAGAGAGCAACAATTGTGTTGGAAAACGCTGAGAGATAGGTGCTCCAGCTGAGTGCGTCTCATTTCATCTTCTAACTGCTCCGTCAACCAGGTTCTGTTTTCATCCTCGATTTGCAGTGGGGAGAACTCAAGCTTGTGGGGTTTCACATAAGAAAGCCAGGGCCAGCGCGATGGCCCAGTGAGGGAAAGGGCGCGTCATACAATCCCGGCAGCCGGAGTTGGGGCGCTGGGATCCAAGGATCGAGGATGGAAAGAGTTGACTCCTGAAAGTTCTCCTCTGGCCTCCACGGGCACGTGTGTATGACACACTCCCACATGTCACCATGTTAAAGCACACAAATAAAATAAAACGTTTAAGGAACTCAGAGGAGCCCCTGGTGAGGGGAGTGTGGGGCAGAATGCAGAGAGGAAAAGCCAACGTGACAAAGGCGGTGGTTAATTGGTTAATTCGGGCTTTCGCTTGTGTTGAGGGGAAACTTGGGGCCGTGTAAACACGTGCGTGGCCCACAGTACCAGACTGAAATCTGGAGTTCAGAGCAGGTGAGGGCAGGAGGTGGCTGGAGAGGTGTCAGTTGGCGGAGATGCCGGGATAGACCACACTATGAAGCTTGATGAGTGACATCATTCTGTGTTAAGTGTGGAGAGCCCAGCTTCGGGGGAGGGCAGACGCCGGAGTTCACCAAGCCACAGGAGATGGGGGAGGCCGTGTGCCCAGAGCCTCACAATGGAAAGGGAGTTGCCAGCGCTGACATTCACAAACAAATCGAACCTGCGCAGTCGGAGTCCTGAGGAGTGTTTGTGGAGCAGCGGCCAAGCGTGAGTCACGGCTGACCTTGCTCAGAGTCACCTCTGAAACGGGTGGGAATCCCATGACCCTGAGTTGAAATGGTGAGTGGGAAGTCGGAGAGGAGCTCGGGATGCCGTGGCAAGGTGACCCATGGGAAAGGAGAAGCCTCTCCCGGTATGGCTCAGGTCAGGGAAGCCGGTGACCCCGCCCAACAGATAATCAGCAGAGACGGAACAGCTGTGGGCAGCAGGCAGCTCGTGATGGACGGCGCGTGTGTCCGGTGTGGCTCAACACAGGAACCCGGGGCCGACAGAGAAGGCTCTGGAGAAGCCGGGCTGCATTCAGAGCACAGAGAGCTCTGCTTGCCCCATCGCGGGATTTGAACTCTCTCTGATAACACCTGGGGAGGTTTTCAAGCGAGTGTCAGGGGCTGTGTCACCAGCATCGTGTCACTTGTTTATTTTGGTGCTAGCATTGAACCGCCGGCACAAGTTAGCAACCGCTGTATGGTGCAGCTGTGCCCCTCACCCTCCTGTGATGTAGGCCGCATGTCTCACACATGTGGGTTCACATGCAGTCCCCGTGACTCTGGACTGGCTTCCTTCAAGATAGTTTCCTTTCTCTTAACTTACAAAGCACAGCTGCTGTGCTAGGCCTGGCGGTATGGCCTTTCGGTCTCAACTGCTTGGGAAGCTGAAGTCGATGGATCACGGGTTCAAGGCCGGCCTGGACAACTTGGGGAGGCCACGCGACCTCTAGAAGAGAAACTGGGACAGCAGGGATAGACGCTTACAGGAGGGGGAAGTTAGAGAGAGACCTAGAGGTGGTGGCGGCGGAGGGGACAGTGAACAGAACCAGAGCAGACTGTCATCAGGCAAGCGATGGGTGGGCTCTGGAGGTGTGCGTCCTGGTAAGACTGTCGTTCCCACAAAAGGGGACACCATATAGAGGCTGCTGGGGTTAATTGAAATAGGAAGAACGCTTTGAACTCTTACATTTATTCTCTCTCTCTCCCTTTCCCCCTCTCTCTCATGTGTCTGTCTGTCTGTCTGTCCGTGTGCCCACACTATGCGTGTGAATGTTAGAGGACAACACATAAGACTCAGTTCTCTTCTACCATGTGGGTCCCAGGATGTCAGCTTGGTGGCAGGCAAGGCATGTCACCGTTCCCTTATGCCTCTTGCAATTGAAGATTTTGGGGTGGGAGGCACACGCAGAACCTGCACCTGGAGATCAGAGGACAGGCTTAGGGTCAGTTCTCTCCTTCCACAATGTGGGCTCTTAGGACAGAACTCAGACCATCAGGTTTGGGGGCGAGAACCACCACATCCATCTTAGCAGTCCTCCGGTTGAGATACGATGAGCTTGTCTCTGTGACTCTGAGACCTGAGAACTAGAACACCTCACCTGCTCACCTGGACTGGTGTTGAAAACCTAGGGACTGGGGGGAAGGCAGGAAAGGGCGAGCGGGACAGAGAGGCAGCCGCGTGGGCTGAGGGCAGGGACTGGGTGTGAGATTCCAGGGGCTTGGCTGTCCCAGACAGGACAAGGCTGGGCGCTTGGCTTCCAGAGAGCAGCAGGACAGAGGTCACCAGAGTGAAAAGATGGCCAAGTTTCCAGAGCTGCCCAGGGTGCTTTACATAGCCCCCAGCAGTGCCGAGTGCAGATGGGTTCTCGTCGTATTGAAAAACAATGCAACTGCATTTGGAGGCAACAGAGGGGGAGAGTGACTCACGTTCCCACCTCCCACACAGCAGAGTCCTCAATTACTTGTGTTGCTTTCCACAGGAGGCACAAAGCCATGAATTATATATCTTTGCTATAACACACACAGAGACACAGACACACACAGGAGAGAGAGAGAGAGAGAGAGAGAGAGAGAGAGAGAGAGAGAGAGAGAGGGAGAGAGGGAGAGAGAGAGAGAGAGAGAGAGAGTGCATGTATGTGTGTGTGTGTGACTGTGTGTATGTGTGTCAGTGTGTGTGTTGGGGGTATTGTACATGTTAGTGCAGATGCCCAAGGAGACCAGAAGAGGGCGTTGGATCACCTGGAGCGGAGGTTACAGGTGGTTCTGACTGCCAGATGTCCCTGGGAACCGAACTCAGGACTATCACATGGGACATCAAATTTGCACTGTGTCATGCTTGATGGCCAGCACCTTTGTCCGCCAAGTGCCCACCATTTCACCAGCCCAAGGTTTGTTTTGGTTTTGGTTTTGGTTTTAATGTGCCTCTGGGTTTATTCTTTCCAGAAAAATCTGCAAACATTCACAACTAAAGTCAAATGGATGATTACTCCAGTAAATTAACCTTTTGGCAAACTTAAAAACGAGTCATTTCTAACCTATGGAAAGGCCAGAAAGGTCGATTGGGCCCTGTAGTAGAAATGAGAAGTTCTGAGGTGCTGCCATTGCTTTCTAGCTTGTGCGTGTGCGTGTGTGCGTGTGTGTGTGCGTGTGTGTGTGTGTGTGTGTGTGTGTGTGTGTGTGTGTGTGTGGGTGGGTGTGTGGGGGGGGTGGGTGGGTGTGTTGCGAGGGGCGTAGAGAGTAGCTTTTCCATTCTGCGTTCAGTCTTGGGACTCAAACCTGTGGCCTTGTGCGTTCGAGCCAACGCTTTACTGAGCTGCGTCTTCACTCTTCACTGTTAGGGCAGGAACGGGAGACTGATGATCTGCTGTTCACTTTTGTTCCGCAGACTGTGATTTGTGCTCGAGCCAGCATTATAAAAGCCCCAACTTCAAATGTTTGAGGAACGTAGTTGAAAGACAGAAGTGAATGAGGAGCCGGGCATTGTGGGGCAGACCTGGGATCCCAGCATTCAGGAAGCAAAGGCAGGGAAGGCAGCCTGGGCTACCTAGTGAGGTCTCTATCTGAGAGAGAAAGGGAGAGATGGATAGAGAAAGAGGAGATGGAAGGAGAGAGGGAGAGAGGAGGAGAAGGAGAGAGAGAGAGAGAGAGAGAGAGAGAGAGAGAGAGAGAGAGAGAGAGAGAGAGAGAGAGAGAGAGAGAGAGAGAGAGAGAGAGAGAAAGAGAGAGACCATCTGACATTTCCTGTCCCCACTACTTGGTCCCAAATAGCCAACTCAGAGACTGAATATGAATTTTAAATGCTCGGCCGGTAGCTCAGGCTTATTACTAACTAGCCGTTACATTTTAAGTTACCCATATTCCTTATTTACGCTCTATCACGTGGGTGGTATCTTTATTAGCATGGCACGTTCATCTCCTGCTCCCTCTGCATCTGGCTGGAGACACCTGACTCTGCCTTCTCCTTCTGTCATCCTTTGTTTGGTCGCCCTGCATACAGTCCCTGTCTGACTGCTGACCAATTCTGTGTTTTATTCAACCAATTCCAGTGACAAATCTTTACAGTGCACTGGTGTACAAAATGATTTATTCCACAGCAGAGAGACTTGCATCGGTAGCGTAATCAGACGCCCTTGGTCTCTAGCAGCAGCAAGCAAAGAGATCCATGGCCCTTGTGGATTTGACAGTATTTCACATCCTACTTTGGCTACAGAAAAATGAGGACTTTGGTATCTGTACAGAACACTTCAAGACTGCTATCAGAAACACTTACTAAGTAATTGCACCAATCACTAGTGTGTGTCGGAACACGGACTTGCATTGCGCCGTTGAAAGGACACAGTTGCACCTTCGTGCACTGCAGCTAGGATCCAGAGCAAGCATCACCGTGTGGGGGGCGGGGGCCATGAGTCACTCTCCCCCTCTGTCACCTCCAAATGCAGTTGCACCATTTTTCAACACAACCAGAACCCATCTGCACGCGGCACTCACTGCTGGGAGCTATGTAAAGCACCCTGGGCGGCTGTGGAGCCTTGGCCATCTTTTCACTCTGGTGACCTCCGTCCTGCGGCTCTCTGGAAGCCAAGCTCAGTGCTCAGCTTGTCCTGTCTGGGACAGCCAAGCCTCTGGAATCTCACACCCAGTCCCTGCCCTCAGCCCATGCAGTTGCCTCTCTGTCCTTCACAGCAGTACCCACTGTCGACATGCTCCAATCCCTTCCGTCTTCCTTCTGGAACATTCTTTGATTCCTGCCTTGACAGCTCCAGATCTTCAGACTTGTCCGCGACGGCCAGCACACCTTTCCACATTTCCTTCTACGGGTTCCCGACCATCGGGCTTCTTTCCTTCCACGGGCGCCTTCCACGGGGGCGTGTGATCTTGTACATAAACCAGAAGGCAACTGTGTGCGCGCCTGCAGCGGAGATCGGAGGTTTCCTAACCACCCCCCCTCATTGGATACAGCGGTGCGGTGAAAACGCACACCAATGAAGGTGACATTTATCAGGCTCCTGTTCAAAACGGGATCAACAAAGAGACACACTCAGTGTCGGGCCCCTCACAGACTCTTGTGATTGCGCACTTGGGATCGTGTCGAGATGTCGTGGGAGCTTTAGGAGAGTAACATTACCGGAGGAAGTGGACCACTAGGAGTGGGCCTTGAGGCTCTACGGTCTAGCCTCTCCTCCTATGTGCTCTCTGCCTCCTGACTGCTGATGCGGTGGTGTGGCGACCAGTCTCCAGCTCCCGCCACGATGCCTTCTCTGCTGTGACGGGCTGTGTCCCCACAAACTGTGAGCCAGAACAGTCCCGTGTTCCTTAAGGAGCTTCTTGCTAGGTGTCAGGGGACAGGGGTAGGAGAAGCAGCACATAACGGTCAGGCGGGCGGGCTTCCCAGAGGTCAGGCGGGCGGGCTTCCCAGAGGTCAGGCAGGCGGGCTTCCCAGAGGTCAGGCAGGTGGGCTTCCCGGAGGGCTCTCCTGTCCCTCTCTGTGTCTTTAGCTGAGTCTCGGGCACCAAGAAGGGCATGTGTATGAAGAACAGTGGACAGCAGGGAAAGCAGCACCCCGCAGTGACAACGCCGTGCAGTCACTGCATGACCCCAGACTTCCTTCTTTGCCAAGCTTCATGTGGAAGAAATGAATGTCTTTCTTTAACTCGCCGTTGGCAGGTCAATGTTGCTAACAATTCGGAGATTCCTAGCAGGCTCACGACCTCATCCATTCACCGCCAAGTGTTTGCTGGCTTCCTCTTCTGAGGCCAGCATCACATCAGGAGACTGGATTTTAAAAAGCCAACTAGTATCAGAAAAAAAAATGTTAGTGCACCTTAAGCCCCCATTTGTTCTCATATAAAAACCCATGGTGGCCTTCGTAGAGGTCTGTAGTCACTGTTTTCAGCTGCATGGTTAACTTTGCTAGTACTCACAGTGGCAGAGACAGTGTGTTGTCGCCCATGAAGAAAAGACAGACTTGGGTAGGGCTCGCAAGGGAGATTCTCAGCCAGCACAGTTTGGTGTGGCTCCTTCTGCCCGTAGGGAAGTCACAAACCAGGGGGGTGGAGAAGAGAATACATCCTGCAACTCTCTGGATGGGAACGGGGCACTGCAGACCTCGGCCTGGCTGACTTCATTCTGTGGGAGGCCCATCACCCTACCACACACACACACACACACATTCTGTCCTTTCTAAACCACCACCCATGCTTGGGCCAGGTTTCAACATCCGCTGACCTCCCCACACACGGTCATCAGACAGGCCAGGGGTTTCCTTTCGGCTCTGCCTCAACGCTCCTGTGGAAGGGTGTTGGGGCACTTCCCGAGGGGACATATCTCATAGCCCCTGCTCTGGCTGCCAGCGTTAGCAGCGTCAGAGCATGTGAAGTTACTCTTCCTAAGGACATCGGTTTCCCCGGGCCTGGTGGAAAGACACCCGTGTCTGGTTTTGCCCGGTGACTGCCTCGACGAGCTTTGTCCTGGTTTTTTCTTTTTTGTCAGCTTGTCACAAAAGGTTTTATTGTACTGTTTAATTAAACAATGCCGTAAATGGGGTTTGCTCATCTTCCCAGGGCCCCAGCTCCAAAAGTCACACTGGTTGTTCAGTCATTTGTCACCCAGAGGCATTATTTAGTCATCTGCGTATCGCTGGTGTAAGGCAAAAAAAAAGGGGGGGCTGCCATAAAATGAAGGCCTTTCTGTCTTCTCCTCCTTGTCACCAGCACAGATCCTAACATGCCTCTAGGCCTTCAGTTCACTGACCCATCTTGGTGCCTCTGTTCCCACGACTCAGTTCCTGCCTGAGTCCTTAATAATATTAGATTGTTTACTCAGGGTTCTTCTATAGACATCTAGGTTTTCGGCATAAAGCCAATCTTTCAGTCACACGATTCCTGGAGTAAAGGCCTCAACCTGCACAAATGCTCCTAGCCGGTTTTGATTTTGACTGCCTGACCTGACTGTTTAAGAACAAGGCAGGGAGCATAGGTAGAACGCTGGACATGTTCAAAACTGACCTGTGCAGCCTGGAGAGGCTCTTGGGAAACAAGAACAGACCGACTGAGAATAGAAAGGGCTCTAGGATCCGGGACCCCCACACCTGGACGTGTAGCTGCGGACAGAAAAGGCTTCCATCCACCTTGCTCAGGAGCCACCATGCTTGTGTTATTTTGTTGTATCCTGGCCTGGCACTGAGGACAAAGACTGGAGCCCTTGTCTGCCTTGAAGGTACCTGAAGGCAAGCATATCGGCTGTGAGGGACAGCCGTGGAACCCACCGAAAGGCCAGCATGCACAGGTACCACAGGAGCGGACAGAGCAAGGGACAAGCTGCCCTGGGAGCCTGAGGCCAGCCTGGGATGCCTGAGATCCCATCTTAAAACAAAGCAGAAGGAAAGTCCTTACGTATTTGTGTGAGACCCCAAGGCTGCCAAACAGCATAGGAAGGGAGGGGCAGATGGCGTTTAGAATGAGAAACTATTCATATAGCCAGAGCCCCCAAAACCCCAATAGCAAACAGAAAACATGCAACAGTCTTAGAGATTTCTCAAAAGAAGACAAACAAATGGCCAAAAGGCACATTGCAAAGCATGCTTGGTGTCGCCAGCGTAGGAGAAAGGACAAAACCATGGGGAGATACCTCACTCTGGTTTTTAAAAACAAATGATCAAGAAGATTAAAGATAACGGGTGCTTGAAAGAGAACGGAAATCCTTGCACAGGTTGATGGGAGTCTAAGTTAATATAGCAACACAGAAACAGCGAGGAGGAGCCTCGACGTTTAAAAAGCATAACTACCATGTGATCCAGGGTTTCTACACCCAGGTATGCTTCCAAAGGAGACGAAAACCAGAAACATCCGCCCGCATGCCACCGTTCTGACATTATTCACAATAGCCAAGAGCTGGGTGCAACCTGACCCCATCCGCTGGTAAGAAAACGCGGTGCATCTTCTGCGATGCTATTCCGACACACACGGAATGAGATCCTTCCATCTGCAGCAGCGCAGCTGGGTCTGGAGCTCGTTGTGCTCAAATGAAACAGGTACAGAGAAATAAATGATCTCACTTACATGGAATCTAAAAAACTTTGGCCTCACAGAAGCTGAGACTAGAATGAGGATTCCCAGAGCCAGGAGGGAAGGAGGAGGGAGGTATGGGGTAGGATTGCTCCATGGGTGTTGAGTTACACTTGGGAGCAAGCATTTCTGGGGTACTACTGCTTGATGCAATGCTGTGGATCGCAAAAATGGGGGCCGGGGGTGAACCCAGCTGGTAGAGTACTTGCCTAGCTACATGAAGCCCTGGGATTTGATCTCTAGTGTGGAATAAACCAGGCATGGTGGCGGACACCTGTGATCCACGCGCTCAGAAAGTGGGGGTAGGTGGGTCATAAACTCAAGTTCATCCACAGTTACCTAGTGAGTCTGAGGCCAGTCCAGGAATGGGACCCTGTCTTAAAACAAAACAAAGACAAGTGATAATACATTGCATATTTCAAAGTGCTAGAAGAAAAGTTTTGAATATTTCTGCCAGAAAGAAGATTAATATTTGAGAAGAGCCATGTTTAATCTCATGAATTAACATTAAGTAATATAAACATGTATCAAAATACTTCAAGCTACCCCCATTACTTTGTACCACTGGGTTTTAGGCATCGGTGAAAAAATTTAACAACTAAGCAGTGTGGAAAGGGTTAATCTAACAGCTTCCATTTTCAGGTGTGAGAGAAAAGGGTCATGGGAAAGCTTAAAGTCGGGGTCCCTTGAATTTGGGTTATGAGGTTCTGTGCACAGCTGTGCGATGCGTAGCCCAGATCTTAGAGCAAGTGAAAAGTCACCCACTCTACTGTCACTGAAGTTCCTACAAGCTGTGAAAGGAAAATTAACCACGTTCCTCTGCGAAGATTACAGGGTGTTCTAGGAAGACGAACCCGGTCATTAAAGCTTTCTAGTTACACAAAGACTCCGTGTGTCTCTGTGGATGTGTGAGTAATTAGTGCCACCGCACACCGGGCCCACAGAGCAGACTGCAGCAGGAGTGTGGGCAGGCACCTAAGCCACGCCAAGTCGACTTACCCAGCCCTAGACTCAAGTTCCCTCCCTCCAAACCAGCATCTGCCCCAAGATGCCCCACGTGGGACCGGAGGGAGCTCCAAACTCTCTCAAAAGAGCATTAGGGGGGCGTTTACGTGGGTTTGGGACGTGGACAGTAGTTCAGTTCTGGTCTACAGACTACGCGTGCACAGGACTGTGGGTCCCAGCAATTCAGAGAAACGCTCTGAGTAAGTCTTTGTCTGTGAAACAGGGAGGACAGGACCAACCGTGCAGGGTCTCGCAACCTCTGGCAAGAATGTCCACAAGGATCTGACATCTAGGCGGTTGCTGACAATTATCAATCCTGCTGTAAATGAGCAAATCACACACATGTGCAAACATTTATACACACATATACTCATACATATGTGCATATACATGCACAGACACATACATATACACGCACCATACGTACACATCATATATACACAGAAAAATATACACACATACATATATGCATGCACATACACAAAACCAGACACATATATACATGCTTAGACACACATTATGTGCACATGCAATATACATACACACAGGAAACAATGATCACAGGAGGGGGAGGGGAGGATGGAGAACGGCGTGGAGTTCTGTTGTTAGAAGGAAGTCCATAGCCCCTCTTAGACACTGCATCATTTCCTTGTTCCAGGAAATAACATGATTTTATGATATCAGACTCACGTGTGCCAGCTGCCACTCAGAAGGACATACTACTTCAACCCCTCAGACAATGGGCAAGAAACTTTCTTGGGATGCATGGCAGGCAAGTGTCGCTCCCTCGTTCCTGCTCATAAACCATTCTCTCTAAAATTAGCAGCTTTTCCCACCCTCTCTTGAAGCAGTCTTTGGAGCCTCCGTGTCACCGTGGCAGGGTTGGCCATCGGCGTATGGGATGGACTCATGGTGCTCCACTGCCGGAACTCCTCCCTCTGTTGCTGAAAGAGCTGTCCGCTGGCACACAGCTGGCCTATTCTTCAGCTCCTCACCTCAGTCAAAGGAAGCTGGTTCCATCTCCTAGGGCATCCAGTATTCAGCGGCAGCTGGAGATGGGGACAATGGCCCTGAATCCTTCCCTCTATGCAGAAAGAGCCATTCTGATCTTAGAAGCTCCCAGAATCTTCTCAGGCCTCAGCTACAGCCACTGGCATATTCCGGGTCTTGATTCCCTTTTGGATTCCTGAAACCTGGCCAGCTGATTTCTGCACAAGGGCCTGTCTCCTGGCAGCCTGTGCCAAAGAAATGGCTGCTACAATGACCTTGGATAGTAACAGGCCGACTCTGGGAGGGCCAAGATGTGTGTGCCCAACTGCTCAGAAGAACTCAGTGGGGAGCTCAGAGAGGGTGGGTGGGGAGTGCCTGCTCACAGGAGATTGGCTGAAGGCCTGAGTTTGTCACAGGACATCTGGTGGATGGGTGAAATTTCTGGAGTCCAGCTGATGGCCTCAGAGGGCCCTGCCTCTCTGTCATGTGCTGGTTGTCTGACCCAGGCCAAATCTCTACGTTTCTGTGTATCTTACCTTCCTCCATAAGTTGAGGAGAATCCATCTGTCACATAAACGTGTTTGGATAATAACCGCGTCGGCGTGTTTAATGCACTCAGGTTAGTTTGACCTCATAATACGCACTTAGCAAACAGTAGCTTGGGCGACCTGCTCTGTTGTTTATAGCAGTCAAGTTGTTCTGATACCATAACAAAATTCCAAAAGGAGACAACTCACAATGAAAAGAGTTTATCCAGCCCATAGTACCAAAGCTTCCAAGCTGCTCAGTGTCTTCGCTGGCAGGACCTATAGGGAGAACAAAGCATGACATCTTATCGTAGCAGGACAGACAGGTCACCTTTCAAACAGCACTGAGAGGATGACCAGGACCTCCCCAATGGCCTCACCGCTTAGAAGTCCACAGCACCTCCTGTAGTGGCATCTTGCCTTACCAGTGAACTTGTAGAAGTGGCCACACCCTTTGGGCGTGGTTTCAGGTGCAGACTTGATCGCTTTAAGGTAGAGCAGCTGCAGGCGAGAGCTCTCTTGGGTCATGGAGAGCATCAGAAGGGCAGAGAGTGCATCTTCTGGAGCAGGAAGGCTGTGGAGGTTCCTTACTCTCGTCTGTGTGAGCTGTTCCCCCGATAAAACAACTATTTATCTCTTACCTTGGGTCTGGTGAGCTCATTTAAACCCTGTCTTCACACCTCCTCCTCCATGTTCCTGGAGACCAACTCTGCAACACGTGGACCTCGGGGGACACCAATGGTCAGCTTGGCAGGGCCTAGAAGCCCTGACAAGAAAGTCTCAGTGAGTCATCGTCTTTATCAGACTGGCCCGTGGGACTGTCTTGACAGTGAATTGATGCAAGAGGGCCCAGCCCACTGTGGGCACCGACATTCCCTGGGCAGCTGTGTGACAGCTGGCGAAGCACACGCCTGTGAATGAGGCAGACTTCACTTCACCACCTCTTCCTCCTCTCGTTCCTGGTTGGGCTCCTGCCCCGCCCTCCCTAGGTGATGGGCAGTGACCTAGGAAACCCTTCCCTCCCCAAGCTGCTTTGGGTCAGGGCGTTTCATCACAGCAGCAGAACGAAACTAGAGCCGCGGCTACAGTTAAGCCACACCGGGACAACAGCAGAAGCACACAGCGTCATTGTCAGTCACGCATCTTATCTCCAGGTTTGAGGCAGACAAGTCCCTTGAACACAAGGATGATAGATTTAAAGATCAGACCTGGAATTGTAGCTGCGCCAGGTCCCCTCAGAGAAAGAACGAGAGGTGACAGTGACCCCGACAGAGAGCTGGAGAGGGGAAGGTGAGCCCCGCTGAGCTCATCAGTGACCCGCTTGCACCTCCAGCCCTCACCTTCGCTTCGGGAAAGTATTTTCCCAGAGAAGTATTTTTCCAGCTCACCAAGGAATTGAATTGGAGTTGATCATTCCTGCTGAGCGCAAATGTTTAATCTTTCCTTAATATGAAAGTTGAACAAAATACTTGAAGTTGAATCATTGGTGCACAAACAATTTCTACAAAATGTTCATCTACTTAAAAAAATCCTCTATTACATATTGCATTTTGAGTTGGTGATTTTTTCACCATCTGGGAGCTATTATGGTATCATACAAACGTAAACTTGGAGAAGACTTAGAAAGAAGGCATGTGTTTACATTCTCTTGAAAAGGAGAAGACTGCTTCATGGTCGGACAAAATTCTCAAATGTTTTATGGAGTCCTGAGCTCGAGACAAACAACAGATAAGCAAACGCTCAGTTCAGCACTTGACTCCTGTGTGTCTTGAGCCGTGCAATTGAAGGAGGGACTGCAGCAGGTCCAGAGGGGCCCAGGTCCACAGGACTCCGGTCTGCAGGAGAGAAGCTGCCCCAGTTCTCGCGGCAGTGATGGGACAGGCATCTGGCACTTTGCATTGTCTGTTTCCAGACTACATGTGCACAGAAAGCAGGGGAGAGAAAATAACCATTGTCATCTCCAAACCGTGCAGAAGAAGCTTTCCTCAGGGTGGGGGTAGTTAACAAATCTCCCTGGCAATAAGGACGGCACCGGCACTGCCACCGAAAAAAGGGAGAGCGTAACAGAAGTGCGCTACAGATGACCAAGTTATTTCCAAACCCTACCCTTCCCACCTTGCCATCTCCAATGCTCACATGCCTGAGTCAGGAAATAGCATGCCCGTGCGTGCGTGCGTGTGTGCGTGCATGTGTGGTGTGTGTGTGTGTGTGTGTGTGTGTGTGTGTGTGTGTATGTGTACATGTGTGTATGCAGGGATGGAAACAGACTTGGTACCCAATCTCCATTTCGTTGCATTTCGGGATGGGGGGGGTGCCACTGAGCCTGTAGTTTTCCCTTGCAGTTAGGCTGGCTTCCAGTGAACCTTGGGTCCAGGCTGCCCGCATCGTTCCCAGCACTGTCATGTGAATCTCCTGACTTTTGCAGGGGGCCTGGGGGTCCGAACCCAGGTCCCCGTGCTTGCACACACAACTGAATCCCCCCACACACACACATACACGGTGACGTTCTTCTCACTCTCAGCTCTGGGCCCGTTGCTCTCCTCACAGACCGTTTAGGGCAGTGCTGTCTGATGAGCTCACTCACACCAGGATGAATAGAAGCTAAAAAATAGAATCAGAGACAGGAGTCACCTCCGCCATACAGGTGGATTATGGCTCTACCTAGGGCGAGGCCACTCACGCAGCTGCAGAGATGTTCTTCACAGGTTTTGTTTGTTTCTTCACAGGTTTTGTTTGTTTCTTCACAGGTTTTGTTTGTCGTGGGGAAGGAGGCTCATGCTTGGGGCACAGCAATTATATGGAGGTCAGAGGACAGCTCGTGGGAGTTGCTTCTCTCCTTCCACCACGTGGGCTGGGGGCACTGAACTCAGGTCGTCACGCTTGGTGTCAAGCACCCTTACCTACCGACTCTCTGGAGACACGCCAAGGGTCTCCAAGCGCCTACTCTCTAGGTCACCTCCAGACACACCGTGCTTACACATTTCACAAACTTGGCTTTTGTTTCTTCCCAGACCAAGATTATCGGTCCCTCCTCAGGAACTTGTCCAGAGGCCTGAGACCCATAGACCTTCAGCACACGAAGATGAAGGAATCTGCAGCCAGTGGTCCCCTAGAACTCTATGTAAGACACCATAAGGGTGGCAACCCCCATGAGTCTCTTGTGACTTGGACTCCTCGTATCCCGTTCTCCCCCAGGAATGAGGACCACTGATGATCTAGCCATATAACCTTATCTGAAGGGGTTGCTGTGACTGCTCTGTCACTAACAGGTTTTCACAGGCACAGAAACATACAGGCTGTGGAAAGACAGCTGAACCTGGGAAGGACTGTTGTCCACTCGGGCAGAGACCTAAACCAGGGATGGTTTACTTAGTGTTTCTACATTCCCTGAAGGAAATGTGGGTTAAGATTCTTCCTCTGCCCAGGGTTCTATCTCTTCACATTAAACCACTGGAATCCTTTTCCTTCTTTCATTGTCATTGTTACCTGGGTTTTGTTCAGTTAGTTTTTGTTTGTGTGTTTTGTTTTATGCTGACTTTTGAGGCAGTGTCTCACTATGTAACCCTGGCTGACCTGGAATTCACTATGTTAGACCAGGGTGCCTTCAAACTCATTGAGATCTTCCTGCCTCTGTCTTCCAAGTGCTGGGATTAACGCAGTGAGCCACCATGACTGTACCGTTTATTTCTGAGACAAGAGTCTCACCGTGTGGTCCAGACTGACCTGGATCTGTGTTGCTAAAGCTGGCCTCAAACTCACAGTGACTCTCCTGCCTCCCCTTTCTAGAGTTCTGGGATTATAGCCATGACCACTGCCATTTTTCCACTTTCATCTCTGGCGTTAGGACCAAGAACCAGAGCTGAGTTTGTAGGGCAGCTGCAGAGATCAGGTTATCACTTAGCTACTGCTCCATGGGTGTCACGTCTGTGCCTCCGTGGCTGAAGAGGGATCCATACGAGGTTCCGCTTATCAGTCACTCCAGTCTCTGGGGTGTCCGTTGATGGGGTGCCGGTGGGGAATGTAACATTAGGAGCTGATTTTTCTTAACAGAAAGAAGAAAATCTGCATGGAGTTTCTAAAGAGAACCCTGAGCGTGGTTCACTCTGGAACACATAATTACTTCATGCCGACATCAAGAAGTCAGTACGCGATCTCCCTCACAGATGTGCCGCCAAATTACAACCCATTTCCTCGTCACTGCCACCGACCAAAAGATACCCTTTGCTGAGTGCTTAAAATAATGATCTTTCCTTGTGTGAGTTAGTGGGATTGTGGGTGAAATGCGCACCGTGTGTCCCAAGGCTTTCCGCGATCACTCGTGACAGGGCTGGGGACCTGAGGGAGTCTTCCGATGACACTAAAATTTTATCGTAGGTGCTTGAAAGGACGTGTACGTGCTCACATATATTTGTACATGCATATACATGTGAACAATATATTTTGATCATAATCATCTCCCACTTTTCCCTCCAAGACCCACCCCCGACTCTCCTATGACACCGCCTTTGGAAACCTCCTTTTTCTGTAATAACCCCCTCAATCCAGTTTATGCTGTCCTGGTTCTCATGCACCTTGGTCGATTCTGGAGCATGGTTGACCTGCCTGGGGCCACACCGCTAAAGAAAACCGACTGTATCTACCCCGTTAACTGTCAACTGCTTCGCAGCTGAAGGGGCCTGGCTGGTGAGTCCCCCCCCCCCCCACCTTGCCCCTCCCCACCGCCCACCCCCGTTCCATGCTATCATGTTCATTGACTTGATATTGTGCATACAGGGCTGGGGGAAAAAACCCACGGCCGCTGTGACTCCATGTGTGGCGGCGCACACCTTTCACCCCAGAACTCCAGAGGAGAGAGACCCGGATTTCTGTGAGTTCCAGGCTTGCCAGGGATACTTTATAAAGAGACCTGGTCTAACAACACCCCCCCCCCCCCCCCCAGTCTCCCTGTCCCATGCATCTTTCTCGAAAGGTCTTCACTGAATGCTTATTGGTCTGTTAGGGGAAAGGAGACTGTCTCCCTCCCTCTCCCCCATTATCTCTCTTGGCATTCATTTTCCACCAGTTCTCGGGGTGCAACCTCAATGTGGCACCAATTGGCCCCTGCTACATCTGTCCCAGTGAATGGGAGGCCCTTCTGGAAACGCGTCAAGAGTGCTCCGACACAGCCCAGTGACTAGGACCTTTAATCCCCTCCTCTCCCTGGCGTACTGCTGTAGTCTGAAAGAGAACCGGCCCCATAGGTTCAGGCAGACCGATACAAGGCCACCAGTCGGTGGCCTTGCTTGAGGGGGAGTATCGCTGGAGGAAGTTAGGGGAAGGCTCACTTCACTTCCTGTTCCGATTGGTCTGCTTCCTGTGTGTCCTTGAGAACGAGATGTCTGAGGTCCCTGCGATTCCACACCACGCCTTCGTATTGCTACTACCTCGGACTGTCTGTCCCTCTGGAACTGTAAACCAAAGCAAACCCTCCCTTCTGGACACTGCCACGGTCACGCAGCTCGAACACAGCGGCAGAAAAGCAGCTGATCGTCATCACCTGTGCTGAGAGTCACCTCGTCTGTGGAGGTTTCGGTCTCACCCTGTCTGAAACTCACTCACCTTTTCGCACAAACGGAGTTGCGTGTGCTTGGACTCAGAGACACGAGAAGCACTCTATTCCTAGTCTCAGGAAGGACGGACAAATGGGCTGGGTTAGCTTACGGAAGCATTTTAAGGTGAAGATGGACGAGGAGGGAGGTTCTGCTGAACACTGCTGACATGCTCAGTACATAGCTGCTTTGGGGTCAGGTGAACCTAGCGAGCTCCTAGTTAGAGAGAAGCAAATTCAGACACCTTTACAGACACAGGACCATTTCCACCCCCCCTCCCCCCCTCTCTCTCTCTCCCTCTCTCTCTCTCTCTCTCTCTCTCTCTCTCTCTCTCCCCCTCTCTCTCTCCCTCTCTCTCTCTCCCCCTCTCTCTCTCCCTCTCTCTCTCTCTCCCTCCCTCTCTCTCTCTCCCTCTCTCTCTCTCCCTCTCTCTCCCTCTCTCTCTCTCTCCCTCCCTCCCTCCCTCCCTCCCTCCCTCCCTCCCTCCCTCCCTCCCTCCCTCCCTCTCTCTCTCTCTCTCTCTCTCTCTCTCTCTCTCTCTTTTCAGAGACAGGTCTCACATGTACACCAGGCTGGCCTGCAACTCAGAGATCTGTCTACTTCTGCCTCCCAAGCCCTGGGATTAAAAGCGTCCACCACCATGCCCTGACTTCCTGTTTCTTCCTGAGTTTGTGTCTTCACAGGAGTATGTCGGTTTCGTGTGTGTTATTACCCTCAAATGTTGCTGCTAAGGGAAACCAAAAGTTATGAACAGAGAGTGACTAAGAAACAACTGTAGTTGTTGGGTCTGCAGTGATATTTGCTTTTAAGAGTAATTTACAATTTTACGTGCGTGAGCGCGTGGCAGGACTGTGGAGGTCAGAGGGCACCGTGTAGAGTCAGTTCTTTCCTCTGCCTTTGCATGGGTTCCTGGGACTGAACTCAGAGTCCCCAGGCCCTGTGTATCGTGCCTACCAGGTGTGTCCTTTTCCGTTTGTGACACTGGTTGCCTACCCCCTCCTCCATTTTATCCATTTCATAACCTTCTCAAAGAGCCAACTTTCACTGATTTTTAGCTGCCACTTTTCTTTCAACTCTTCCTTTGGTTTACATGTGTTCTTACGTCACTCAGCTCCATTTAGCCTTACAGCTCAATGTACGTGCACTCGTGTGTGTGTGTGTGTGTGTGTGTGTGTGCATGCACATGTTTCAAGCATGCTTGGTGGGTACACATGTGTGAGAAGGACAGAGATTGGCATTCCTCCTCAGGCCCTGCCCACATGGAGCTCGATGAGGAGCTAAGCTGTCTGACCAGTGAGCCCCAAATTCCCAAGGCCCCGCCTCCCGGTCCTGGGAGTACAGGTGTGTTCTATAGCGCCTGACTTGACTTTTTTCTTGGGTTCTAACCAGGGAGTCTCGTTTGCACAGCAAGCACTTTACCAACTGAGCCCTCTTTCCAGGCTCATTATTTCTCAGGAAACTTTAAATCTGCGTGTGTGTGCGCGTGTGCGCGTGCGCGTGTGTGTGTGTGTGTGTGAGTGCGCCTTTAATTTCTCTTTCGGTGCTGTTTTGGCTTTCTCACGCAAAGTCCTTTCTGATTTTCCCACGGGGTTCTTTTCAGACACACAGATCTTCTGCGCTGTGTTAAATACCAAGTGTGAGGATTTTCCTGGCAGCTGCTGACCTGCTCAGTCCCTGCGCTCTGACTGGTTCTCGGTTTGAAGCTGTGACTGGGACCCTACTTTGAGGGCTGAGGCAGTGACTCCGCCCTGGCGTCTGAGCCTTGAAGCATGTGTGTTTTCCCACTGTGTCCCCTCTGCCTCCCCCGCCCACGCCTTCAGAGCTCCCACCTGGATGTTCCTACCTGCTCCAACAGAGGAAGCACAGACCAGGGTTAACCTGATCGGGAGTCAAATGGGTGTTTGATCATAAGATTAAAAGACTGCCAACATTCACGTAGGGATTTCACAGAGATCAGTCAAATCATGCACAAGTCATGGACTCTTCAACCCAGAAACAGGGCGCTGGAAACACGTGATAGGATTCTAGTCCAGCTGGAGAATTAGCAGGGTGGGCAGAAACGTGGCGTGAAGGACTCTCTCTGTTGTTCGTCGGTCTCTCCTTTGACACAACACTGAACTGCTAAAATTGCCCTTTTCAGTTTTCCCATCTGCCTCCCGGGCAGCCAGCAAATGGGCTATGTGAGTCAATACTCATTTGACAGCAGAGCCACAAGGAGCGATACTGGAGGCATGGCTCTGTCCTCGCCGATGGTCACAGCCGTCACCGGCAAGCCCTCCAGAACCGGAATAATACTAGTTAATATTTAATACAACCCAACTTCTTGTCTATGGTTTCAAAGCTTAAAGACATGCTGTTTGTAACTTAAGTATGAGTCACAATAAGGGAACATTTTAAAGTCTTTATATTTTGGAGACACATGAAAAAGAAGAAACACCTGTGGATGAAATGACATTTTTATGAGAATAAAAACTTAGCTGCTTCTTTATTGAAAGAGTGTATGTGTCCTAAACAGCTTGGTCCCGGAAGCCTGGCTGGGGTGGCCCAGCAATGAAGAACTGACAAACACACGTGTGCATGCACACACACACACACACACACACACGCACATGGCCACACGCACGTGCACTCACACACCCACAGAGAAAAGCTAGGTTCAGGTGGACCTGTGCTTCCTGAGGGAAGGCACCTATTATGACCTGGAAACTCAGCTGGTTTGGTATGAAATAGCTCAAAAACACAGGCTGTCATAGCTGTGCCTTCTCTTGGTGTTGTTTGCTGTTTTGCTCCAGACAGGGCTTTAAATAGCCTCCACAGGCCTCGGACTTGTTACACAGGTGAGGATGACCTGAACTCATGATCCTCCAGCTTCTGCTACACAAAGAGCTGGGACCACAGGCTTTTTCTTCCGCACCAGGTTTATGCGGTACCAGGTGATGGACCCCAGCCAGGGTTTTGTGTATGTGGGGTGAGCTCTCTGCACACTAAGACACATGCCCAGTCCTAGCTGTAGGCTGTAAACAAGTCATCTCCTGGTGCACAAAGAGATCAAGTCACAGGATTTCTGTATGAGAGATCTCCTTGGAAGTCCAGTAAAGAATGTTTTCTTCATCAATGTCTGGAGCTGGCCACCAGGGACAACAAGGGCTCCCTTAAATGGGTTACTCAGAGGTGGAGGTGGGGGTTACCTTAGAGGGAAGCACTTGCCTCATGCTGAAGGCCTTTCTCTCCAGCACTCCCCTGTCTCCCTACCCCCACCAGGGACTACAATGTCACCTCCATCACTGACTGCTACCAGCAGCATCGCCACTGCCACCGCCACCGCCACCCTGCAAGCTCCAGGCTGTTACCTAATCTGATCCCAGGCCAAGCTGGGTCCTATATTGTTTTCTTCCCCTTCAGGGTTGCCCACGAGCAAGTGGGCTGTGAATCCCCTTCTAGGAGGGCCCCAGGAAAGAAAGGCAAACGATGACCGCTGACAGGCAGGGCAAACCAAGGCTTGCATCTGTACGTACGAACTGAAAAGCGAGCTTCAGAACTGACTTCTGTCTCTTGGTAAGAAGGAACAAGCGCCTTCCTCGTCTGTGAGATCAATGTCAATGCCTCCCATGCCATGAATTCATTAGTCTGAGCAAGACGCCAGGCGTGTGCATGCGCCTGCTGCCCAGCACTTGTGAAGGCTCAGTCTGGAGGAAGGCAGCCCCCAGAAGGGCGCTGGATGTTTGCACCGAGGCTCCTGCCCTGACAGGTTTTCCAAATCAGTGAAAGATTCATGGTCCCACTGAAGGTGACTAATCAGCTTTACTTCAGCTTAAATTGCTTGTCCTTGTTAGAGCCTAGAAATAACTTCCTCTTGATAATTAAAGTATGATTTGCACTTATGGATTAATGCCATCGAGGCTACCTCATGTCACTAATTAAAAGAACATTGATTCGTGATGAGTTTATGGACCCTCAGGTTTTGTTTTTCTGGTTTTTTTCATCCCAAGATCAATTCTGGAGATAAGAGCTGCTGATCCAGATTAACTTAGAAAATTTGTCTAAGCCAGAAAAGGAAAAGGGGGTGGAACCGGCAGAAGCGGGGAGACCGCGGTTTTAACTTTTACGAGGAATAAAATGTCCCAGAATCGAAACTTGAGTTTGTTTACAATGCAAAAGGGCAGCAGGAATGAATCTGGAAAATACAGAAAACAAACCCGTGCCTTGCTGGCTTCTGCCCTCTGTCTATGTGTGGTGCTCTGAGGAGGGGGAAGTCTAGCCCAGGTTTGTCCTGGGAACGAGGTGCTTACTGCTAATGACGTTTCCGGAATGCACTGTCCGAGGTGACAGGAGTGACATTCCCCACCAGGCAGCAGGGACACGGCACCCCGCACCGTGAGGAGGAGGCCTGTGCTGCGTCTCGGTTGTGGTGATCCTGCTGTGTTTCTGTCTCCTGGGGCCTAGCAGTTACCATCCCATTTAACGGGAACAAGCGAACACCAGCCCAACAAACAGCGTGCCAGCCTCTAAACTGCAGCTCAAATAGCACTTAGGACAGTGGCTGGGGGACACAGGCAATAACGCTGTTTTGCTTGATGACTCTGCAGTGGTCTGCCCGCCCGTTCCTGTGTGCAAGCCTATAAATCCTGCTGTGCATCTTGAAGCCCTTTTCCCCTTGAGCCCAACCCAGACATGGAAAGAGATCAACCTGTTACCATGGATACCTAAAAAACACAGCCAAATGACTACAATTTGGTCCAAATCACTGCTGTGCCTCGCCCGGTACTCTGGCCTTACCCTTGGAAAGAGACGCCCCCAGGGAAGGGGCACGGCGTCTGCCGAACCCTTGTCTGCTGGTCCAGATCTTAGCATGCATCTGCCTGGGCCTCCGTGTTAGGGTTCTGAGCCCGTGGATTCCGCTGTCCACCCACACTAGATCCCCGTGACACCAACCCCCACCGCCCTCCCCACACTGACTCCCACTATGGATCGCCTCAGGGATAGCTGCTCTGACCTCTATGGCCTCTTTAATTTCTCTCTCTATCCAGATATGAAAGTTCTCTTTGACTTTTGCTTTTTGCTTAAGCAAATTGCTTGCCCCAGAAAAACCAGTTTCAAGAATGAACTTAAATATAAGACTTGACTGGCCGCCTTCAGCCTGTTTAACTCTCTGTGGACCTGACACACGCCGCCAACCGTTATTCATTGTACCAAATTCACCCGTGTCTATCACCCCTAACAGACCGGCACATAAAGGGAAATGAGTGATCTTGGTGCCCCTCGTGTAACACCTGGGTCACAGTGCTGGCTGATACTGGTCACAGCAGAAGGAAACCAGAGAGGCTGAGCCAGTCAGTACCAGCTTCTAAAGGACTCAAGACAGAGGCAACGGCTGAAGTAAGAAGACTAGAAAGGAGAGGGAGAGAAGGGAGACATGGTTATGGACTTGGGAAGACAAAAACGTCGCCCTGGCAAGGAACTTGGCCTGCAGGAAAAACTGTCATAATTGCTGGCCAATGCCATAACACTGAAAAAAAAATCTTCATTTTAATTGAATGGTGACAATTTCCCAAAACCACAGTAATTGGCATGGCAGAAGCTGTCTTCCTCCATCCCTCACCCCCCCCCAGCAGACCCCCAGACAACACCTGTCAGTCACCTGACATTCCTCACTGGCCTCTCACCATTCTTTGGGCACTCCTAGAAATGGCCAATCTTGGGCCCAAAGGAAAGCTTTTTGAATCGCAACTCCTGTCAGCTTTCCCTACCTGCTGAAACAATCCCTGGTCTGTAAGCAGACACAGACACTCTGGTTTCCCCACCTGGAGACTCTCCTGGGCAGACCTGCTCAGATTAGATTCAGTCTGTTGTGTGGCTTCCCTTCCAGCCACTTTTCAATAATAAGTAACACTTAGACGTTCTAGTTGCTACACTGTAGATTAAACATTGCTGCAAATAACATTTAAAGATCAACAAGATTTAGTCAAATACCTTAACATTGTTGTATGTAGCCTATGACTAATTGTAATCCCAGGAATTTCCCCCATGCTACAATAAAGACGTTCTGTCTCCATGGCTTCTCTCGTCTCTGTCATAAAACTTCTGACAAGAAATGGCTTTCGGGATTGGTTTCGGCTCACGGGAGCTACTCCACTGTGTGGCAGGCGGCAGGTGATGTGCAGCTGTGTGCAGCCAGCGGTCTGTGGCGGCCGCCTGCTCACATCTTGGCAGACCAGGACGTGCAAGACTGAACCCAGAAGCAAGGCTTTGCTATGACCTTCAAGGCCCAATGACCTCTGCCTCTGAGGTAGGCCCCCAACCGTTCTATATCTCCCCAAACTGCTCCCCAGGTGGGGACCAAGTGTTCAAACCCATGAGCCTGTGGAGACATTTCACCTCCAAAACTTAACTGCTCTTAGAAGGTTTAGGCATGGTAGCCCACCTATAAAGCACTCGGTGTTATTATCAGGGATATAATTTCCTAGTGATGGAAAAAGGGATGCGTTACCAAAGCTTGCGATACGGACAAATCTCAGAACCTTTCACTGAGAGAAAGGAGCTGAAGGCTGAATGGGCCACTCAGCGGGTAAAAGCGACAGCTGCTCTTGCAGAGGCCCTGAGTTTGGTTCCCAGCATCCACTCAGGTGGCTCGCAAACCACCTGTGACTCCAGCTCCAGGGGATTCAACATCCTCCTCTCTCCTTCATGGGCTCCACTCTCATGATGCACGGATGCAAAGACAACCAAAACCACACTTGCGTGCACACGCGGATACAAAAATAATCAAAACAAAGTTTTTTGACTTGCACACAAAAAGGAAACTGTTTTGTGGGGCTCCAGAAAAATAAAACCCTATTCACTGAGAGCAGAGAGCAAGGAAGTTGATTCAACAGCAACACAGACTGACCAGGAAGGAGGGCAGTGTGGACGCCTACGGTTGTTTGTCTCCTTTTATCCCTTCATCTCTCTCGGCTACCTGAAGCCCATCCTTGAAGGAGGAAGACAAAGTACCCTGAACGGAAAGGGCGAGCTTCTCCTGGCAGCTCTGGCGCTGGCGTTGGGCAGTTCAATCTTGTCTGGGCCTCGGTTTCCGCAAATGCAACAGGTGGTGGAAATTTCGATGGAAGTGAACGCCACCAGGGGGGTGGTTAAAGGGTTAACTGTCCCGCGCCAGGCATGCGTGTTAGTCACCTCTGGTTGCTTTTACCCAACGCCTGGCATGAAGCAACGTTAGGGAGGGAGGGCCTGATTTGGCTCCGTGTGGCAGAGGAAGGATAGAGCCCTTCCTAGCAAGGAGACAGACATGTGAGGCCCCTGCTCATATGAGACAGACATGCGAGGCCCCTGCTCATAGGAGACAGGCATGCGAGGCCCCTGCTCATAGGAGACAGGCGTGCGAGGCCCCTGCTCATAGGAGACAGGCGTGCGAGGCCCCTGCTCATAGGAGACAGGCGTGCGAGGCCCCTGCTCATAGGAGACAGGCGTGTGAGGCCCCTGCTCATAAGAGACAGGCGTGCGAGGCCCCTGCTCATAGGAGACAGGCGTGCGAGGCCCCTGCTCATAGGAGACAGGCATGCGAGGTCCCTGCTCATAGGAGACAGGCATGCGAGGTCCCTGCTCATAGGAGACAGGCATGTGAGGCCCCTGCTCATGGTTTCTCCAGTCAGGAAGCAGAGTGAGGGCCATACCCGGCACACCTCTTTCCTCTCCCCTTTAATCCCGGGGAGGGCCCCAGCGCACACTCAGGGAATCTCCTCCTCCTCAGTCAGTCCACCCTGGAAGCATCCCCACGGAAGCACACAGAGGTTGCACATCCGTCAAGCTGGCCGCGAGGACGAGCATCCCAGCATGTTAGCTGCTGTCCTCCGTCCGTCCTCTGCACTCAGAGGCTTCTCAGGTTGAAAGTCGGTACCTCCACTGGGGTGCTGTGCCATATTTAGTGGTAGACAAAGGGGCTGAGGGTGAGACCAGAAGTCAATATCCTAGCTAGGGCGGGCGAAAGAGGAGACTCGGTGTCCCGGTTATGACTCCCAGGGGAGCAGCGGCCGCGGAGGCCTGTCGGTTTCTCTCCCCACTCCCACCCTCCCAGCCGTGCCGTGTCAATTAGACTGAAGCTTTTCTTTCTGCGCGTGCTTGTTTGGGGGTTTTGCTTTATCTTTTTTTGTTCTTTTCCATGAGAATTGAAAAACCACCCACCTAGCTCCGCAGTGTGTCATCCTCACTGTTGTAAAAGAGAGCTTTATGCAGAATCTGAGCGGAGATGCATCAGTCACCACTGCTCAGAGTGACAGTCCTGAGTGGCAGCCAGCCAGGCAGCTACTGCATGAGGATGATGTGGGAGGGAAAGGCCTGTTTCTCCCTGTGTCGGGCTGGCTCAGGACGTCACATCGTGAGGGGAAACTCTAAAGTCGAACCGGAGACTGTAGAGGGTTATTTAGAGCGGGGGTGTGTACGCAAGGGAGCGTAGCAAAGAAACTGCTGGCACGACAGCTCTGTTATGGGGGGGTTCATTGTTCATAAGAGCGAGGAAGAGTCTAGAGCAGAGAGAAAGAGACATAGACTGGACATGGCTGGGGCTGGAGACTGCAAGGAAGAGATGGGGAACAGAGGAGAGGAGAGAGGAGGGACAGAGAGAAAGAGAAACAGAGAGAGAGAGAGAGGAAAGGGGAGAGGAGGGAGAAACACACACAGAGAGACAGATAGAGAAACAGAGAGAGAGAGAGGAGAGAGAAACACAGAGAGAGAGAGAGAGAGAGAGAGAGAGAAACACACAGAGAGAGGAGAAACACTGAGAGAAACACATACATAGAAACGCACGCACACACACACACAGAGAAAGAGAAAGAGAGAGAGCAACACAGAGAGAGAGAGAGAGGAAGGGAGAGAGAGAGGAGAGAGAGAAACACACACAAAGAGAGACAGAAACACAGAGAGAGCACATACAGAGTAAAGCACGCATGCGCGCGCGCGCACACACACACACACACACAGAGAGAGAGAGAGAGAGAGAGAGAGAGAGAGAGAGAGAGAGAGAGAGAGAGAGAGAGAGAATAGCAGGGGTAGCTGGGGTACAAGGATGACGCTTAGCTGGGGAAGGGGAGGGCCAGGAGACTAGAGTGGACCTTGAAATGCTCAACAAGCACTTGTGAGTAGGACTGAGAGAGTCTGGAGGCAGCAGGGGCTTTGACATGCAGATAGGCACCATGGGTAGCCATATGCCCCTTCTTACAGAGGTAAGAGACATGACTGACTCCCTTTGGCAGATGGAGAACAGCTTCACAAGTTCCTATGGGATGCTGACTTTTATCCGGCCACCATAAATCCTTCTGTGGTCCAGCTTGAGTCCAGACTGTAGACAGCCTGAGACCACGCAGCCTGGAATGTCAAAGACAGACCTGTGCAGTCACGATCACGGGGCCAGCGGAGTAGCCCTGTGAGGACCCAGCACAGGGCTGCACAGACACAGCCCGCGTGCTCGGCTCCTTAGGAGCCAGAGGCTCCTCGCTACAGCACAACCCACGCCGGAAAATTCGGAATCAAATGCTGTTGTCTTGGGAAGACATTCGGAGTTCATGGCACCCACCTCCTCATTCTCTAGGGAAGGGAGCAATTCCATGACAAACATTCTCATGCAGGTTGTTCTAGCAAATGTCTAGTAACCTTTCAACACATACCTAACTTACCTGAGACAGAATGACAACAAACAAAATCCTGCCTGGGGCGGAGGAGACTGCTCAGCTGCTAAAGAATACTGACTGCCTTTGCAGAGGATCCAGGTTCGGCTCCCAGCACCCATATGGCGGCTCACAGCCATCTATAACTTCAGTTCCAGGGGACCTGCCTCTGTTTCCTAACCTCCTCAGGCATGAATGTAGTGCACATACATACATACATACATACATACATACATACATACATACATACACACACAGGCAAACACTCATACACACAAGAATTAAAAAATAAACCTTAAGAACCTTCCTTTACTGGTGTTCTCTCTCTCTCACTTAATTCACATAACTCCCATTTTCTTACTAACTTCTGTCTCTTTGCAAAATAACGTTCCAATAGCTCAAACGACAGGACCTCCCTGCAGAATCTGGCGTGGTCGCAGTATTCTCTTCAGCCGTAGAGCAAGTGCGAGCGAGGACTCTGCAACCAATGGGAGAGTCCGTGTCTATTTTCACAAGCAAAGGAATCTTTGTTCCATTCTCCGCATCAGAGGCGGGGCCGTCCCTGACCGTGACGATGCTTTATGGTTCTCTGTGCATGGTTAGACCCAGCCCAGCTCTGAAAGCAACTGCAGGCCATTTCTGAGGAGGCCAACTGTCGTGTCTCTGTGATTACAGAAGGCCCAATTGTCAAGAGAGACACCAGAGTCTGTTGCAGCCAGACTCACAGAGAACAGCCCTCCGTAGTTCAGTCCTCAAGTCAGGACTCACCTCCTCAAAAGGGCTCCATGAAGCTTTTTTCTCAGAAACAGGCGTCTTCAGAAGCTATGTTGAAAGCGGTGGGGGAGCTACCCCGTATTAATCTGTGATCGGGGGCTACAGTCGGGTCCAGCTGACCTGAGGGGGAGTGTGGATTGAGGAAAGGAACAGGCAAGAGACAAGAAATTGAGTCAGCAAGGTGGATACCAGGGTCAGCCCAAGTTTATCATTGAAAGATCTTTTATAACCCATCAAAAGGGGGTAGGAGGCCACAGACTCCCTTTCCAATGATACAAAGAAGATCAAGTAAGTATGTCCAAAGTTAAGTATTCTATTGTTTGGGCAGGACATGCAGTGACCACACTGTAGGTCAAGCATCCTGTTGCATTTACATCTTAGGCCAGACATCTTTATTGTTTCGCCTTGGAGGAGCAATAGCGCATTCAAACTCCGACCTTCAATCAAGGTGAAGCAGAACCATGTCTACGAGCCTGGGCATTACCCAGCAGGTTGAGTAAAACCGCAAGAAAGAAGGGTGTGAAAGTATGTTTGGAGGACGCAAAGACATTTTGGGTACATTCCTCGGGACTCTGGAAGAGGTGGCTTTGTCTCCTCTAAACTGACTCTATTAACCACTACAGTGAGAACTCTTCAAGTCTGAGGCATTTCCCTTCCCTTAATGGCTGTTTGTGAATGTCTGGGAGCTGACTGAAGAATGGCAAGAGGTCTCTATCTCTCCACCTTGCTCTCCCAGGTGGCCATTCCCTCCCCCCCTCACATGCTGCCTCTCCCAATCAGACCCCTCAGCGGAGGCAGTAATCAAATTCCCTGTGGCCCCTCCCCCCCTCACACCCCCACCCCCGCCCGGAAAAGCTCAGTTTCCATGTCCTCATCTCATCGCGGAAGAGGTTATTGACACCAGCCTTGGCCTCTTCCTCTTCTCCATTCTCAACCCGCCCTTCTTTCCCTGCTCTTCACGTGGACACGTAGGGAAGGCAGAAGGCAGGCGGGGCAATTTCCCGGTCCCTCCTCCATTGGGTACTCCAACTCTGCTCGTCACACACGGCTAAGACGCAACCGCTTTAAAGGAAACAAAATCAAAACGACAGTGATTCCGTGCATGAGTACAGCATGCGTTTGGATCACATCTACACCCACCATGTTGCTTTCCCTTCAACTCCACCGCACACGTCCCGTCCCCAACTCCATGCCCCCGCCCCCTCTGAGTCCAGTGAGTGCTGCCTGGGTCAGGGCCATCACCAGGAGCCACACAGTTGAAGAAAAATGACACCACTGCCAATGGTTTGCTCAGCTAGGGTGGGGCCCCGTGAGCCTGTTTTCCCTCTTCCATGGAGTGTTGACTGGTTTGGTGTGTGTGTGTGTGTGTGTGTGTGTGTGTGTGTGTGTGTGTGTATGGGTTGTGTTTGTATATGTATGTATGTGTGTATGTGTGTGTGTGTTGTGTGTATGTGTATGTATGTGTGTATGTGTATATCTATGTGTGTATGTGTGTGTATGTATGTGTGTATGTGTATATATGTATGTGTATGTGTGTTGTGTGTGTATGTGTGTGTATGTGTATATCTGTGTATGTGTATTGTGTGTGTGTATGTGTGTGTATGTATGTGTGTATGTGTATATATGTATGTGTATGTGTATTGTGTGTGTATGTGTGTGTATGTGTATGTATGTGTGTATGTGTATATCTATGTGTGTATGTGTGTGTTGTATGTTGTGTGTGTATGTATGTGTGCATGTGTGTTGTATGTATATGTGTGTATGTATGTGTGTATGTGTGTGTGTTGTGTGTATGTGTATGTATGTGTGTATGTGTATATCTATGTGTGTATGTGTGTGTTGTATGTTGTGTGTGTATGTATGTGTGCATGTGTGTTGTATGTATATGTGTGTATCTGTGTGTGTATGTGTGTTGTGTGTGTATGTGTGTGTATGTGTATATCTGTGTATGTGTATTGTGTGTGTGTATGTGTGTGTATGTATGTGTGTATGTGTATATATGTATGTGTATGTGTGTTGTGTGTGTATGTGTGTATGTGTGTGTGCCAGCAATCACAGCTGCTGTGACCCACAAGTGCACCAGCCTTGTCTAGGAAACAGTGTTTCAGAACAACCTCCCGCATTCTGTCTCACACAATTTTCTGGGCCCCCACCCCCAAGATGATCCCTGAGCCTAGGGGAGGAGCCAGGGGTGATACCCATGTAATTTTGGGCTGAGGTCTCCATGGTCACTTCTCTGCACGTTGACCAGCAGTGAGTCTGTGTGTTAACCACCCTCTGCTCCCTAAGAAGCTGATGAGCGGTGAAGGGGTACACTGCTCTGTGGGTAAAAGGTTAACTATCTGGAAGGCAGGTTGATACAGAAGCAACCACAGTTGACCTGTGATAAAACCTTAAAGGAGGGAGTCGTCTGATGGGGGATACGATATATGTATGTATGTATGTATGTATGTATGTATATATATATATACATATATATATATGTTTCTCTCTTATTGGTTGATGACTAAAACACTGTTTGGACAATGGTCAGGCAGGAAGGATAGGCAGGGCTACAAGAGGAAGGAGTGAGGAGAGACAGGGAGGTGGCAGAGAGACGCCATGCCGCCCAAGGAGTAGCGTGCCGGATTAATGCAAAGTAAGAGATGATACTGTCCTTTAGTGCCCCAAATGGAAGAGCTGCTAAGTGGAGATCATCATAGGTGACAATTAGAGAAGGCACAGAGGGTGGTGGAGAGGGAATAACACACAGAGTCAGCTGTGCAGAGCTCTTTAGTTCAAAACACCAAACGCATGGTGAGGACGGAGGTTTCTGTCCCAGGTCCCTCTGCCCATCAGCCCCAAATAAGCACACAGAGATTTATATTAATTATAAAACTGTTGGCCGATGCTTAGGGCTTATTACTGGATAGCTCTGTCTTAATTATTAACCCGTTTCTATTAATCTATGTATTGCATCAAGGATGAACCACATAAGGTAAACACAGCCATTTGGAATAACTTTGGAATCAGGCTGGGTTTCTATAAGAAAATGAATTCCCAGCCTTCAGAGAATGGTCCATTTGAAGTTGGCTGTTTCCTCTGAGATTTTGGTAACTAAACCCTTTGGATGTGGTGACACTAAGTCAGAGAGCCTGCCTTGGGTTTTACCTTGCTGAATGTGATTTGTTTCTTGTATGTCACTGTTGCTGGCACAGCTTCCCGGGTCCTTGCCGGTGTGCAGGTTGGTCACTGATAGTTTCTCGTAGTCAGGCAATGTATTGACATAACATCCCTGTTGTGTCTGCCCTCTCTTATATGAACACTGAGGCCTGGCGTGGTCATGTGACCAGGTATTTGTCACTACAATGTGAGTGATTGGAAGGCCTTGTGCCTCACCTTTGTGAAAGCAAAGCCCTGGCCAGGAGCTTATCTGTGACAGTCAGTTCCCATGGCCACTGACCACCAGAGCCAGTCAAGAAAACAGCTACGGACAAGCAGAGGTCCTGCCAGCCTGGGTCTCCGTGGACTGAAGCTGCCACAGTACCTATCTGGGGCTGTCACCAAGGAGACAAATAAACCTCATTGTTTAGAAAATGTTCTATTTTTAGTGGAGACATAATAATTATCCACATTCCTGAGGTAATGTGTGGCCTTTTAATACACGCATACAATATGCAATGATCAAATTGATATAATACCATATGTAAGGCCTCAAACAGTTACCATTTCTTTGTAGTGAGACATTGTTACTTTCATCTGGCTGCTGAGAGATACATAATGCATCACTCTGAATCTAGTTCGAACTGCCGTGCTTAGAACACCGAGACTTAACCTTTCCTCTCTCCCAGGGAACCAACATCACCCAGCCCCTCCCCACCATCTGCTGAGACCTATTTCACTCTCTAGCTTGATGACATCACTATTTCAGTGCCCACAATGGGTGGCATCATGTGATACTTGTTTGACTTTGTGTTCTGTGAGCCTCTGAGTTTTGGGGCACTATTATAGAATGTTGGCCTAATATAAGTAAACTGCTACAATAAAAATAGTTTATGAAATATCCATTTGTATTTTGCCTCAATAAGAATGGTCAAACTATGTCAGCAAAAATCAATTTTCAGCCAGGCAGTGGTGGCGCACGCCTTTAATCCCAGCACTTGGGAGGCAGAGGCAGGAGGGTCTCTGTGAGTTCAAGACCAACCTGGTCTACAGAGCGAGTCCCAGAACAGTCTCCAAAACTACAGAGAATTCCTGTCTTGAAAAACCAAACCAATCCAAACCAAACCAAAACAACAACAACAAAAACAATTTTCAGAAAACAGAACTTCAGGGACTGGAGAGAATCCCCAGTCTCTAATTCCTAGAGATTAACAATTTACTGCTCTTCCAGAGGACTTGAGTTCAGTGCCCGGCTCCCATGTCAAGTGGCTGATAATGTAAGTTCAAGCTCCGGGTGGCCTAACTAACCCCCTCCTGTCCACCGCAGGCACCGGCACACACATGGCATGTATTCACACAGATTCACACATGCACACAAATAAAAGAAAAGCTAAGAACAATTTTTAAAATATCTTTTAAAAAGCAAGAAAAAGAAAACAGAACCCTGGATATATCCAGCTACTTCACCTTGGTTCTGATAACGGTTTTTCTCCAAACATTAAAAACTAACTTAAGGTTGTACTCAAACAAAAGCATATTTGCCAGAGCCAAGCGTATTTTCCAAAGAATTGGAATTTGCAGGGTAATCTCTTCTGCCATTCACTGTGTCTCTGAGAGGACACTAAACACACCTCAGAGGTCCATTTCTTGGCGACAATATACTTGACATTCCATGAGAATCTTTTTTTAATTATGGTCAGATTCCGCTGAGGAGAAAATGCACCCTCAAGAAACACTACTCGTTATGGGTCACCATTAGTCGGGTAGCGAAGACACAGAAAACGAGGTTAATTCTACTGAGCTTAAGAAATGGAGGACTGCTCAGCTTGTAAAGGACCTGCCTCACAAGCCTGATGGCCTGAGTTTGATACCCAGTGCCTACCGTGGAAGAAGCGAAACCACTCCCCAAGGCGATCCTCCGATGCCACACACATGTGCCGAGGCACGCATGCACACAGACGCACATACGTGTGCATGCACATGAGCATGGCGATAATAAATAAAACCAACTTTAAAATCAAAGCAAATCTCATCAGGGTTATTTTTTAAATCAAGTATAAATTGGAATAGGTAAGTTTGTGATCTCTTTAATCTCACACTTGGTCCTAGCTGATGGTTCTTCTAAGAAACACCTGAATATTTTTGCTTGGTTGATTATTGGTTTGCTTTCTTCTGCTCGTGCATCACAACAGCATAATTGATGATTTCCTGTGAAGTTTTTAGACGAGAACAGAGCGATGTAACAAATGAGAGCTAAAACCAACAGCACCAGGTTGGTCCAGGGTCAGGAAGTCAGCGTGCAGGCTCTGGGTGAGGGAGGCTAGAGCTCTCCATGTCAGCCCTGCGCTCTAGGAAGAAGGAAGGGTGCAGAGGGATCCGTCTTTCGTAGGCTCATAAAAACCAGGCGAATATTCGTAATGGAACTCTGGATTCCAAATAAGGAACGGCGTTCCTGAGGATAAAACAAGCCTCAGCTGCAGAAAACTAGTTCCCTCGTAGACTGCAATGGCAATATGTCTCGACTTTTAATTTGCTTTGCATTTGTTTATTTTATGTGCAGATGTGGTGCGCGTGTGGCCATCAGAGGACAACTTGCCAGCATAAAGTTTTCTCCTTTCACCATGTGAATCCTAGGGATGGAACTCAGGTTGCCATGGCAACTGCCTTTACCCATTGAGTCATCTCACCAGCTCTTGTTTTAAAATAAGTAATATTATATACGTATATACACGTACATATATACATACATGTGTACACACACATATACATACATACATATGAACTCCCAGGCATTCTCCTGTCTCCGCTTCCCATCTGGCTGTAAGATGCCGGAGGCTGTAGATTTGAGCTACAGAGCCATGTTTTACATCACTTCTGGGGATCTGAACTCAGGTCCTCATGCCTTCCTGAGCCACTGCCCCTGTGCTGCAGCTTGTTCTAACTCTGTCTTCCTGCGTTAGAGTGATTGCGGCAGTCATCTGGACTTTGCATGGATAAAGTTTTCTGCTCCGACCCAGCACTGACGTTTTGTGGGGCGCTGTGACTCGGTAAACGCGGCTTCTCCTCACTCCTCCGGTGTACAGCTTCCTCCGAGGGTGAGCTTCAAAACCAGCCCCGGAGTGGTAAGAGCATGCTTGAAAGCTCAGGTTCAGAAGTGCAGAAAACAGAGCTTGAAGGCTGGATTCAACTGCTGTTCCCCTCCACAAACCCCAAGCTGGGCATCAGTGCCTGGCCTGAGACGGAAGTCCTATGCTTTCCCCCAAATCCACACTAGTAAAATCTGCACCCTGTAGGAAACTTCACAAGACGCAACCCTTTATTTCATCTTGAAAACTGGGACAATCTTGAAGAGGAGACAAAACCCCAGCAGACAGACAGAAACGGATGTCTGGGGAGAGCATGCCACAGGCAGGCAAACTCCAGGACAAGCTTGGTGCCTCCGGAGAGCAAAGCTGGTCTAACACACATTGTGACTAAGAGCTGAGAAAGACTTTTTATACTTTTAGATTTTTTTTTAAATCTGGAGAATGACAGCTTGTGATACATAAAAAAAATGTATGAAATTCAAATGACTGGTGTTCATAAACAGAGTTTCGCAGGGGCATGCAAATTCCCCTTGTGTATTTCACATGGTGACAGAATTTTGCAGTTCTGACAGTGACTGAAACGCAGGGCTTAAAACACTGTCTGTCTGTCCGTTACTGAGGAAGTCTGCCTGTCTTTTTTCTAGACTAAAGTAAAAAGTGTACATAGCAGGCAGTTAGAATTTAGAGTTTGCAATTGCCCACAAGAAGCAATAATTTTAAATGTGGGCCTTGAAAAGACAAGTCATAAAAAGCACCCAGGAGGAGGGGTCCCCTTAAGGAGACAGGGAAGGTACAATGGGAATACATACGGAAGTCTTCCAAAAGCCACGCAAGGAGAGAGCTCAAGATGAGCCGGGAGTAAAGGAGACTGTAACCTCAGTGAAAGCCTTAGGCTACCGCGTGTGACAACCCGAAGTTACTAACCGACATTGAGAATGTTCTGTGAGGCACTGGAGGGTTGTTGTTCACCTCCAACCAGGGCCGGTCTGAAAGAATGGCAGGTGTGTGCTGGGTGTCCACTCATGACTCAGCAGCCCCGGGCAGCAGAGCAGGAAGATAAGGAGTTCAAGGCCAGCCTCCATCACACTGCAAGGTTAAAAGGCAACCCGAGTTAGTTAAAATCCTGTCTCAAAACAAACAGGAGCTGGAGAGATGGCTCGCTGGTTAAGAGCACTGACTGCTCTTCGGAGGACCCGGGGGGTTACTCCCCCAACGTGCACGCGGTAGCTCATAACCATGCGCAACTCGGGTTCCAGGGGACTCTCATGCCAAATGCTCACCTCCTCAGGCACCAGGCTCGCAGGTGATGCACGTGCGCAAAGGTAGGCAAAACACTTCTAAAATAAACCCTAAAGATGTAAACAAACGAGCGAGCGCCCGTGGAGCCCACTCCAGGGCACTGCAAAGCCCGGACTTTGCTAATTTCCCTGTCTTCATGGCACAGCACAGAGGTGTTCGTAGCAAAAGCCTTCGGAAGTCAGAGTGAAAAGAGGCGGGGCGCGAGTGGCAGGGAGGGGCGTGGAGGGGGCTGATGGGGGACTAAGGTGGTTCCAAAAGGAACCCAGGTCCCTCTGAAGCAGCAGAAGAAAGAAAAGGGCGGAGCTGCACGGAGAACACAGGGAGGAGGGGTACGGAAAGGGGTACGGAAAAGGGCCGGACGGGACGGTTAAGCGGCAGAGCCCTGTGTATGGAGTGAAGAGAACGATGGGACCTATCGAAAGTGTTACCCCAAGACTGACCCGCGAAGCCACAGAGCACAGGGGTTCTCAACCTTCCTAATGCTGAGGCCTTTCAATACAGCTCCTCAAGCCGGGGTGGGCCCCCAACCATAAAGTTACTCATTGCTGCTTGGTAACTGTAATTCTGCTGCTGCCGTGAATGGTGACGCAGGTTCCCGTGTGTTCCAGTGGTCCTAGGGGACCCCTGTGAAAGGGTCGTTCCTCCAGTCAAAGGAGTTGCAAACCGCAGGTTGACAGCCACTGTTCTAAGAGCGACTGAAGGGTTTGTTGAGTTCCACAGGAAGCTGGTACCTGTGAAGGTGGGGTGGGGTGGGGGCAATCGAGGTGATTATGGGCTAACATTAACGCAGAAGATGCGCGAAAATTTCAAGGAAGCCTGAGGGGTTGAGGAGGAGGAGCCTGGACTTGGTGGAAATGCGATTGGCTAGAACTGTGAGAAAACACAAAATGTAGAACTCAGAGCAGACGCCAACTCCCCTGATACTTTCCCCATTGTGTCGACTGCATAACTGACTGACGAGAAGAAACGTAAGGGCTGGGCGGGGTTATCTGGGCTCACAGTTTCCTGGGACACAGTCCATTATGGTGGGGAAGGCATGACACCCAAAGATCCACGGTGGACGACAGGGTGTGAATGGACAGAGATCCTGGCCCTCTCTTTACGCTCTCGGGAAGCCGAGTGTGACCAACGCGGATGCTGGGCTGGTTTTCTCCTTTACTCCTCTAATTCAGTCAACCCTCTTTGGAAACAATCGCTAAGATACTCCCAGAGGTATGTTCCACTAATACTCCAGGTTTTTATTAATCCAATCAATCCGCGACCAGAATTAACCATCGCACAGTCAGAAAGGAGACCGCCATCATCCAACGTCAAGACTAAAGTTTTGGAGTATTAATACAAGGAGGGACCAGTCTTCATGGCGGGTACCAAGGAGACTGCGGATGCGGTTCTAGGGATGTCGGAGAACAGGAAGTCACGTCTGAGTTGTGGCCGCTGGAGACAGAGCACAAAGGGAAGTCTTTGCCAGGGATTGGTGCACTGAACCCTAGGGGCTGAGCTGAAACCCAGTAAACCTTTGGAACAGAGCTCAACAATGTCTCAACCTCACTGACTTTCATTCACCAGATCCCTTTCCCCTCCCTCTCAGGGAAACAGATTGAATGCATAATGGCTCTGAAATGCTCCCTTGAGAACACGCCTCCAACTAACTCATAAAAATTAAATGCTTTTCATTACAACCTGAGTGAGTGACTTGCTGTGTCCTCCCTCTGTAGTGTGTTACCCTGAATGACAGAGAGTGGCGTTGCCCCAAACTTGACCCATTAGAGGTATTAGATCATAGCTGAACCGTGAATAGCTACAAATTTTGTTGATTTGAAAATTGATTTTTACTGTTTAGAGAACAATGGAAGGTAGTTAAATACCTGAACTATTTAATATCAGAAATATGTAGGTGTTAGATAACATTTGTCGACGTATGAACAGATAGGAAAAATACATTAAGCAAATTAAATACAAATGTTTGTATACTGGGTTTATCTGACATGATAAAAAGAAATCTGTCTTCTCAGATTCTAATCCTTGTTCCCTGCCTCTCACCCCACCTTCCTCACTGGAGTCACTGCCCCTAAATACTCATTTCAGAGATAAAGCAAAAATTGGAAGGAAAAACCCACATACTCTAGAAAGCAACTCATTTCCTCATCTAAAATACTTTCCCACCAAGACACAAATGGGATGATAGTTTTAGGGTAAGCTAATGAATTGATGCCTTCAGATTGTTCGAAAATAAGTGCTGTGAAAACCATTGTTTTTATAGCGTGACCTGTGTCATCCTGTGATGAAACACTGCTGTTTACCCATGAAGAACAGAACACTAATACTTGCGGGATACATGAGTGGTTTGTGTTGTACATGGGCTGCTTGGGCCATAACAAAAATGCGTGGTAAACTAAATTAAGGCAAAGTTACGCAGTTGCCAAGTTACCACTAAATCACCTCGTAATCAGGCAGTGATGAAAACCTATACAAGCGAGGCTCATGGGCCCTGGTTGTCAGTCCTTGCAGGACCTTTGGATTTGGATGGATGTCGTAGGGCTAGAGGCATTAAGCAATCGAAGATGTGCCTAATACAAGGTTTGGTCACCACAGAAGAGTCTGAGGCAGGGTAAACATCTGAGCAGCCACAAGGCCTGGAGCTGGGTGAGCTAGGGCTGTGGTAATCACAACTGACGCCATCAGAGAGCCCTGTAGGGCATGTGAACCTCAGGCTGC
This sequence comes from Mesocricetus auratus, assembly GCF_017639785.1. Taxonomy (NCBI): domain Eukaryota; kingdom Metazoa; phylum Chordata; class Mammalia; order Rodentia; family Cricetidae; genus Mesocricetus; species Mesocricetus auratus. Next base: position 14,006,529 of record NW_024429187.1, read on the forward strand.
TGGCTGCTGCCTCCCGAGTCTCTGACTCAGTGGATCTGGGGTGGGGACTGGTAGTTTCTGTGTTTTTTATCACCGATGCTAACCATTCTGCCAGTCCTTGAAGAGTCACTGGCTTGGGGCAATTTCTAGGGGTGAAGGAAGGGGTGAGTAAGGAAGTGTGGGAGGGGTGAAGGGAGAAGGAAGAGGGCAACTGTCCTAGTGTCATTCCTGACACCCGGACAGGAAACGACCTAGGGGAGAAAGAGTTTCCTTTAGCTCACACTTCCAGGTTACGGTCCATCAGGGCAGCAGCGGGTCACAGGCCAGCCACCGTCAAATCAGAGAGAATGAATGTACGCATGCCGGTGCTCGACTCATTTTCTCCCTTTTCATGCAGCTCAGAACCCACACCCAGGGAACGACACCTCCCAGTGTAGACAGAGCCTTCTGCCTCAATTAACATAATTAGGACATCTCCTGCAGACACAACCACAGGCAACCCTGTTTGGAAAACCCTCTCACTGGGACTCTTTTCCCAGATGGTCCTAGATTGGGTCCTTACCAACTAAAGCCAACCACCACAGTAGCTTACGGGGAGGAATTAAATCAAGGACTGAACGATGGTGCTTCAGGACTCACTAAGTTAAAACGGTACAACTGGAGAGTCAGCATGTAACTAAACGCCAACCTCTGTGCTGCACACTTCGGTCTCGCCAGATGGACAAAGTGACAGCACCCAAAGAGAAACTTAAAGATGCCGAAAAAACATGACAGATAGGAGTGGGACTGAGCTCTGTGGTTAAGTAACATCCCAAGGTCAACAGGTCACAAGAGTGCCCAGGTCATAAGCTGCTTGTGAGAGGAGCGAGGACCAAGGCAGCTGGAGACGGGAACATGGTGCTTGCGGCTGATTGAGACTGGAGGGACAGAGTGGCTTAGGATGCAGTGATGATGAGCTCACTAGTATTGCCTCTCAGAAGGAGGCACGCCCGTCCTTCCGTCCTGGCCAGGCGGACGCAGGCCTCTTGCTGCCGCAGCCTCCTTCCAGCACATGGAAGAGATAACATAAACATGGGCTTCGCGGTAGCCATTTATCAAGCACACAGGTCAGGCTCTATAGACTCAAAGCAGGGAAGAGGCCAAGACCGTTGTATTGAAGTTTCCAGATAAAGTAGGCCTCGGGGACCAGGAATAAACATCCCCTCCTTGTGGGTAGCTTAAGAGCAGACTGTCTCATTCCGAATTTTGCTGGCTTTGAATGGTTCTAGAAAGACTACTGTGAGTTGAGGAGCAGGGGATGGCATTTTAAACACTAGAAAGTTAGGTGTGGTGGCAGACACCTGCACTCTCTGCACTCCAGATGCTGAGGCAGGAGGATTGCTGACTCCTTCTAAGACCCAAAGAAGTCGGAAAGACAGCAAGTCAGGGGTCTCTGCCAGGGCAATGCTGATGAAGGAACTGTGTGTGAGCATGCTGCTTGAGGAACAGGTGCCTGCTGCCTCCGTGACTGACCCTTGGCATTGGCCTAGCAGGTGCTTGGGTCCATTTTCCAGGGCTTCTTGGTGTAAACTTCAAACGTGATTCCTGGTAACTCGGTTTAATAACATTTTGTGACAGAGGGCATGATGAGTTGTGTGTGTTATGAGTATGTATGTGTGTGTGCATATGTGAGTATGTATTGTGTGCACACATATGAGTATGCATGTGTGTGCACATATGTGAGTATAATGTGTGTGCACATACGTGAGTATGTGTGTGCACATACATGAGTATGCATGTGTGTGCACATATGTTGAGTATACACAGGCAAGAATGAACCTAGATTGTCATTCCTTGGGAGCCACCTGACTTGTTTTGTTTTGCTTTCTTGTTGTTGTTGTTTTGTTTTTTCAGACAGGGTAAGCTATGCTGGCTGGCCTCAGATCTGCTGCCCTAGGTTCATGTGCTTCCAGGAAGAGCGTTTTCTGTGCCAGCCGCCCCCACCCCAGAACCGTCCCTTTAGTCTTCATATACTCCCGTGTATTAACTCAGTCTTTACAAAACGCCTCAGGAGAAATGCAGACGCCCCAGAGAAGAAAACAGGGAACTGACAAGTGAAACCCTTGTGCTCAAACAGGACGTGTGGCCAGGCTTGCCTTTCTAATAGTTCCACTCATGGGGCATCAAAGGTTGGTGTTCCAGTCCCCCAGGTGGCCAGTCACTCACCTCTGAGGACTCCATGATGGTACGGTTGCTCGCTGTGGAGCTCCAGGACATGCCAGCCCCCCTCATCGGGTCACTTGGTACCTGGAGAGATCACCTACACAGCACAGAGGATCTCACTTAAATTCGGTGGTTGATAAAAGCCCCGGAGGCACAGATCGGAGCTGATAGTTTAATCCTGTCCCATTAACTATTACCACTTCCATGCATTCAAGTACAGTGCTTTGGGCTCCGCTCCAGGACCAGCAGATTTTATCCCAACTGGAAGAGCCCGGTGTTATTTTGATGCAGGTTAAGGGAATTGTTTAGTTCTGGCATTCCCTGCCAGGAACACAGAAGTGAAACTAAGTTTGTGGTGAACTCAGCATGAGAAAGTGGGTGAGAATGGATATCTTCTGCTGTCTTTGCTGTTTCTGGGAAGAAATGCCCCGGCAAAAGCAGCTTCAAGAGGGAAAGAAAGGCTTTACCTTGGCTTTCGGTCCCAGGACATACTCCACGAAGTTGGCGAAGTCCCAGAGACAGGAGCTTGAGTCTGCTCCTCTCATGGAACACACAGTCAGGGAAACCTCAGCTCCGCAGGATCCTTCCTGTTTACTCAGCCCAGGACCCAAGCCCAGGGAATGTTTACCACGGGTCCTCTTACCTCAGTGAGCCTAATCAAGACAGGCCACATAGGCAGCTTGATCCTAGGTGGCTCTACTACTCTTCAGAGAAGGCAGGCTCCCAGTGACCTCAGTCTGCCCCCTAGGCTTTACCCCTAAAGGCCCACTGCCTCCTCATAGTATAAAACTGAGGACCCAGCCTTACACATAGGAGACTTCTGACATAACTATCTCATTTGGAAGACATTAGGACCATATGTCTCACCCCGGACCTCCTGAGGGTGAGATGTGTGGTTTGAAAAACATTATTTTATTTTATGTGTGTGGTTGGTTTGCTTGTGCCTATCAGGGTCAGGGTCAGAAGAGGTCATCAGATCCCCTGGAATTGGAGTTAGGGTTAGTTGTTAGACCCCAATGGGTGCTGGGAACTGAACCCAGGTCCTCTGTAAGGGCAACAAGTACTCTTAACCACTGAGCCATCTCTGTAGCTTGAAGGATTCTTGAAAAAATATTTTACAATATATGATATGTATTATGGTTTTCTTTTGTGTGTGTGTATGGTGTGTACTCGCCCTAGGCCAGAAGTGTACATGATCCTCTGGATTCCCTGGAACTAGACTTACAGGCTGTTTTAAGTCTGGGGACTGACCTCAGCTCTGCAGGAAGCTCCTGTTAAGTCCTCTCTCCCTCCCCGTGAAGATTCTTTAGGTTCTTTTTCAAAACTCTAGCAAAGCGGACACCTTTGCCTTCCCATCTCAACCTGCCACGAGTCTGTGCAAATCTGTGTGCTTCACCCTGATAATCTGGGCTGTGAGCCCTGTTGTTGATCACCTCAAGCCCTTTGGAAAAGAGGTTTTGTTAGTATGCAAACAATAAATTAATGCATTAACTAGCTCTGTTGCTTGTAATTATAGAGCTATTGGTATAGGAGTGACTTGAAATGCTGTGAGCTAAATATCCAATTACTGCCTTGCATAATTTGACTTTAATTATTCTGCCTCAGATGCAGGTAATAGCTTTATTCTTTTCTTTTTCATATAGAGTTATGGTAGCAAAGCAACCAGTTCAACCCTTCTATAATATGAACCTAAGAATATCTACTTTTACAGGTAATGGTGTAAGTTACTTTTCTGTTTCTGTGTTTAAACAGTATGATGAAGGCAGCACCTAGAAGGAAGGGATTATTTGGGCTTGTGGTCCCAGGGGCACAGGAGTCGGTGACCGTCACGGCAGGGAAGTGTGGTGGGCACAGATGATGTGGGAGGTCCTTCTGTGTGCTCCAAATATGTGCTGCTTTTATTGGTTGGTGAATGAAGCTGTTTTGGCCAATGGGCAGTCTGGATTTCGCTAGGTGGGAATACTGGACAAAGAGGCAGGGAAAAGAAAGACAAAGGGGAGATACCTTTGATGGGGGACGTCCTTCTGTACGCTGTGAATGTATGTTTCTCTTATTGGTTGGTGAATAAATGCTGATTGGCCAGGAGCCAGGCAGGAAGTATAGGTAGGGCCACCAGACTAGGAGAATGCTGGGAAGAGGAACACAGAGAGTGGGTTGCCAGGGAGATGCCATGTAGCTACCAGGAAGATAGGACACCTGGGCATTCTCCATTAAGCCAAGACTACATGGAGATACTTAGATTACTAGAAATGGGTTAAAAGTAAAAGAGAGAGCTAGCCAGTAAGAAGCCCGAGCCATTGGCCAAATAGTTTTAACTAATGTAAGTCTCTGTGTGTTTATTTGGAACTAAATAGCTGGGGGACCAGGCAGGACAGAAACCTCCGTCGCCTTCATGCCATGTTGCTGCCAAGAAAGCAAGAGGCTTGGGCATTCTCCAGTAAGCCAAGACCGCATGGAGATACGTAGATTAATAGAAATGGGTGAATAAGTAAGAGACAGCCAGCCAGTAAGAAGCCTGAGCCATCGGCCAGTTTGTAATTGATGTAAGCCTCTGTGTGTTTACTTGGGACTAAACAGTCAAGGGACTGCGTGGCACAGAAGCTTCCATCAACACATGGCAGGGATCACAGCTGAGGGAGCCAGGGAAGTGTGGTGGGCGTGGGGGGGAGGGGCACAGCTGAGAGCTCACACATCAAGCTGCAAGTGGGAACACAGTGGGAGAACAGACGGGCTCAGGGCTTTGAAACTTCACCCCGCCCCCCCACGCGCCTCCCCCAGCGAGGCCACACCTCCTACTCCCCCCTCAAACAGTGCCAGGAATTGGGGCCAGCTGCTCAAGTATCTGAGACTACAGGTGATGCCTCATTCTAAATGCCACAGCACTTCTCTCTCTCTCTCTCTCTCTCTCTCTCTCTCTCTCTCTCTCTCTCTAATCCCATCCAATCTTTATGACATTTCTCAGGTATGCTGAGCTTTTATTCCTTATCACCTGAGACAGGGTCCCTCCCTGAGCCGTGACCATCTCACACAAGCTAGCTGACGGGTGAGCTCTCACCGTATGCCCCTCCCCTCTCCCAGGGCTGGGTTTGCAGGCACGGCCACCTGTGCCCGCTCTTTGCTCTAGTGCCTGGGGTTGCCACTCAGGTCCTGAGGCTGGCAAAGCCAGCGGCCTTCCCCATTGAGCATCGGCCTAGCCCTGTGTCACAGTCAGTGTTTTTCATGGAATATTTTTAAGACTGTCACCGCAAGGCTTACAAGAGATTACTGTGTAGAGAGGAGCCGTCCCGCCAGCCTGGTTCCAGAGCCGCATCAGTCCCAAATGAACACACAGGAGGCTATATTAATTATTATTATTAATTATGAAGCTTTTGGCCGTTTGCTTGGTTTCTTACTGGCTGTCTCTGATTTAAGTATTTACCCCATAATTGCTAATCTAAGTATTTCTCTTACCGAAGAAAGGGTCCGGACTTGTTACTTCTATGGCGGCTACATGATGTCTGCCTGTGTTTCTCTTTCCCAGAATACTCCTCGACTCCTAGTCCCACCTGTCTTGCTTCCCTATTGGCCAACAGTGCTTTATTCAAACCACTAAGAGACAGATTTACAGAATGGCATCTCCCATCACTGCTGGACATCACGTAAACGTTTAGGGTCTCCAAGCGCAGCAGGGCAAGCATGCCGGAAGTGTGAGTGTGACACACCCTGCGTTTCTCTTGCTTGCTGCCTGATCAGGTCTGCTGGTTAGCTTCATAACTGGTATTTCTAATGATACCCCATTGCTGACAGTTTTCTTAGGATATGAAACCTTTCTATCTCTAAGTATCTTAAAGAGATTTTATAAAATTATCCACATGGTTCTAATGATCATTTTCTAAAACAAACTTCTCTTAGGCTCATTTTTCTCATCAAATGAGTTGAATCTTCCTGGTGATACGAAGACACAAAGCCAGGAAAATATTACAACTGGTTTTGATTTTTGGTTTTGTTTTGTTTGGTTTGGTTTTTTTTTTTTTTTGGTTTTGTTTTTTGCTTTTTGAGGCTTTGGAGGCTGTCCTGGAACTAGCTCTTATAGGCCAGGCTGGTCTCAAACTCAGAGATCCACCTGAATCTGCCTCCCGAGTGCTGGGATTAAAGGTGTGTGCCACCAGCGCCCTGCAGAAACACCGGAGACCTGAACACTGCACACTGTGGATCCGGATCCTTGCCTAACAGGATTCAGCCTGCCCAGACACTGCTAGCACCACAGTCCCTTTCTCCATCCACAGGGATAGATAGGCCTAGGCTTGGTTACAGCCCACTTTCCAGTGATCAGAAACATATGGTGACTCCAGAAATGCACAGTTCAGTGATTTTCAACTCTGTGAACACCGACAGCCAACATCTCTATCACTCTCCTCCCTCACCCTAGGCGCCCACTCTGCCCTCCTGTCTGGTCATTGACTCTCCTCACCCTAGGCGTCCACTCTGCCCTCCTGTCTGGTCATTGACTCTCCTCACCCTAGGCGTCCACTCTGCCCTCCTGTCTGGTCATTGACTCTCCTCAGATGCCAGAAGTATTTTACCCGCAGATATTCTGGCCTTCTGACGTCTATCTTGCTCAGGCTTGAGTTTCTGGAGAGAGCTCTGAAACGCTCATGAATTTGCTTTTCAACTATTCTTACTCAGGCACCTCTCACACCCAGCACCAGTGGGAGGTAGGTTGGAATGACAGAAAGAAACAGCAGGATGGCCATGCTCCAGAGGGGTGACGGTCTAGTCCCCACAGCCTTCCAATCTCTCCTGAGCCCCCTGCCCTCCTCGTTCATACTCTCTACCACCTACGTAACTGCTTGTGCTAGCAAGTTAGAGTATCAATGCAATGCTTTCTTTCACTTCTAGATGTTTTATTCATCCATGTTAATCATACACTGTGTCTAAGATACATCCTAAATGCGCTTGTGAGTTCATGTAGCAGAATGTGTATGTGCAAAACAAACTTCCCAACGCCCCTGCTACAGAAACAACTCAGTTAAAAGCCTCTGCCTTGACCAACACAACCGTTGGTCTCCTGGGTCTTCTTCTGGGCAGCATCGGGCTTCAGTATTGCCAAAATTCAAGACTGGAATTTCAGCTCCAATGCTGAATGTTACCTTGTTTTGTTTTTAATTTACAAAACTTTTCTTAATGGGCTACTTCTCAGCCCATTGTTTCCATCTGCATAGTGTGGTGGTTGGTCAAGGTTCCATCTCACCTGTAGGGATTTCCGTGGTCTAGTTATTACTGCTTTCCTGTCACAAAAGAGATGCCGGGAAGCACCCATCGTACTCTTCGTGTGATCTCCAACACGTGCATCCTGAGAGTGGTTTTTGATTGAACTACGACGTCCCCATAGAATATCCAGTGGCAATGATTTTAAAGGCAAAAGTGAAAATCATCTTTGCCTTGAGAAGAAAAGTGCCCCCCCCAATTTGGCTTCCTTTCCGAAAGCCCGCTGGGCCAACTGACTGGTTTCCAGCGTGGCGAGAGTCAAGCAGTGTTTTGTTTTGTTTTTGTTTTTTTTGTTGTTGTTTTGGTTTTGGTTTTTTGGTTTTACAAGACAGGGTTTCTCTGTATTGTTTTGGAGGCTGTCGGGTCCAGCCCGGCCTCGAACTCACAGAGATCAGCCTGCCTCTGCCTCCCAAGTGCAGGGATTAAAGGCGTGCGCCACCACCGCCCGGCTCAAGCAGTGTTTTTGCTCCTGCCTCTGCTTCATAAGCTCTTGTGACCTGTAAGAGTATGAATGTCCCCGTTTTTTCAAAAAAGATCATTTGTCTTCATTTCATGTGTATGGTTATTTGCCTGCATGTATGTATATATATACACATGTGTGCATTGCCTGAGACGGCCAAGAAGAGGGTGTCACATCCCTCTTCTGAGCTAGAGTCACAGGCTGAGGTGAGCTGCCTTGACAAACCCAGGTCCTCTGCAAAAGCAATGAGTTGTCGTTACACCGAGTTTCCTCTCCTGCTTCAGCTTCCCATTTTCACTCTGAGGGCCACCAGCAACATGAGGCTACTTTGTCTCCGGTCTAGTGGCTGACAGAACTCACAAGATAATGATATTGTGGAGGGGAAATGCTCAGAAATGAACACAGATGGGGTATTCCTAATCCACGAATCTTCACTCCATGAAGACCCGAAGTTCGGAGCTTCCTAAGGTCAATGCGATTTTACAAACGATGTTTTCTGATTTTTCAGTTACATAGACCGTGTCCTGTTTACAGTTGTTCACAGTACTGTCTATGTTTATCTTAGGCTCTGTGTAGATACTGCATATGAAGCCAATGAACTTCATGTTCATATGTGGGTCCTACTGAGAAGGTATGACATTATGCATATGACAATATTACAGATTTTTCCAAACCTGAAATAGGAAACACAAATGCTTCTGGTTCCATTGTTTCAGGCTCAGGAAACTCAACCACTCTGTCCAGGAGAAATGAATCACAGGAGCGAAGCCACAGAAGAAAGTAGAGGAAACACAATAGAGTCAACAACTTTGAGTATCATGTGCCTGGGGCCGGTCTCTATTGAAGGCCCACCCAACCCCAACCACCGCCCTGGGTGTTTGGATGAATTTCTCACTGTAACGTGAGAGACATCTGGGGAGACACAACACCCCAGAAAAGAACCCATGGCAGACCCAAGTAACAATTGCATAGAAGTCCAACTTGGCGACCCACTGATCTTTCATTGGGGTTACTTACAGGAGCAGGGATGATTTCTTCACGGAATGCCAGTCATAGCACTGGGAGAAGAATGTGCAAGCATTTGGGAAAGGGTTAAGCACAGGATGTACTAAAATAGAAACCTTCAATCGCTTTCTGTGAGGCAACCGTCTCCTTACTGAAGAGCAACCTGACAGTACTGACGTCACGGCATGCTCCAGGCTGTACTCTCCACTCTCCACCCGTCACCACAGCCCAGCTCCTCAGTCAACGCCTTTCCTGTTATCTCTAGTTCTCCCTTTACTAAGGGTTTTGAAACTTTTCTTCATGCGTCTGCGTCCCAGTGAGGACATAGGAAACAAGTGCGTTTAAAGTGTGTGTTCAAACACACTCCTGTTGTTCCTCACCACAGCACACGGGGAGTGTAGTTATTAAAGGAATCAGCCACCTGCCACTTACTGGTAACAAACGCACCTGTGACCATTCTCTTACAATGTGGCAGGATGACAAACGAGGCCCTGATCGTGATTCTTGTGACAACAATCCCCACACTTTAATATGGGTTGCGCTGTCCTGGCTTCTCAGTTTTTCCCTCCGTGGACAGTAAACTTCACTGGTGGTGGAACCTCCGGTCAGTCCAGCCGGGCTATAAGACAGATCAGATTTCCTCACTCGCAACTAATAAAACTATAATTAAATACACGAAGGTGAAGCAGAAGGTAATTCAATCTCACCTCTGTGACTCTGGAGTCACACCAGGGTCACCATTACGAGACTCAGTCACGGTACCGCAGAGGTGTAGGGAGATTCAAGAGTGCCATCCACTCGAAAGGATGCTACGGCGCGGCCCAGATTTGACTGTGTGAGTTTACGAGGCAGCAGCTTCATAAACATCTGGTCCCTCCTTTGCTGTTTCCCAGAACGTTCTGATCCTAAAATAGGCTTAATCGAAACTACCCAAATCCATTCTCCAGTCAGAATGAAGGGATCAAGACTTTTTAATTTTCGTGGGATTACCCTTTTAAGTAACTTCCATCTAAGGGCAGGCCTAATATTTTAAATTCCATTTCTGAATATATTTGAACAGATTCCTTTAGGTTTAAGCTGTTACAGTTTCTAATTGTAGCTTATGTTTTATTTCTTTCCATGCTGTACTTTATTGCCTGACAAAATACATTGACTATTATTTTCCTGTCCTATTATAAGTATGAGGGGGTCATTAAAGCTGTTGTAATTTAGCAACTAAAAAAAATTAATTCGAAGCAGGGTCTTACTATGTATCCCTGACTGGTCAAGAACTCACTCTATAGACCAGGACAGCCTTAGAGCTCTGTCTCCCTCAGCCTCCTAAGTGTCGGGATCAAAAGCATTTGCCAACAAGCCCGGCACTGAATTTTAATTTTTCAGAAGAAACTCTCCTTCAGCTTTGAAGTGCTATCGATGAGAACTGTGGTTAGACACACCACGCCTTCATCGGCTGTTGTAGCCCTGCAGCACGTGAAGGCTTTTACTAGCCTGGGAAGACGCTGCTGTTACTTGGCTAACACACATATACAAAGGTAGGAGGTGTGATTTCTTTTCCTTCTAAACTCACAAGCGTGGACAAGGGTAATTGGTAATTCTGGCTGAGGGCTGAGGACATCCCCATTTATACACTCTGAACAAAACCACCAAACCTCTGAACTGGTCAAATTAATACAAGAAAAACCATAGTCTCCTTCTCAAAGCAGGAAAACATACACGAAGACCAAAATTTACAACTGCCTCCCCAGCTAGAGTGCTGACCTAGTACTGTGCATGAGACCCTGTGTTTGAGTCTCGGTGTCACATGACTGACAGACTGCCAATGCAGATGGACAGTTTGAAATTTCCTGATTTGCTGAAAAGTCTACCTGACACACTGTGGCCTATGGGCTGAATATGGATGCCCCAATATTACAGAGAAACTTCAGGTGACTGCCCAGGCAGCAAGATGTCTCTGTCAAGCCTAGTGTTTATATATTTTCCTTCTGTGGTCTTTGATAGAGTTGAAGGCAGATAGTTATAATCATAGTTTTCCTTACTTATGATAAAAGATAAACTACATATAGGACTTTGGACTCACAAGGATGGAATAGATGATATTTTCTTTAAATCTTGCTAAATGTTAATGGACAAAAAATTGTAACTATGTTTTTACTTGAAAACTGTTCTGTTATATAATAATTTGACTATGTTAAAGTTGAAACATTTCTTTTTATTTAGACAGAAAAGAGGAGATGATGAGAGATGCCATTCTGTAAATCTGTCTCTAATTGGTTGTTGAATAAAGCACTGTTGGCCAATAGGGAAGTAAGATAGGTGGGACTAGGAGTTGAGCATTATTCTGGGAAGGAGAAACACAGGGAGTCATCATGTAGCTGCCATAGGGATAAGAAGTCAGGACCCTATTCTCCGGTAAGAGAAATACTTAGATGGAGTAAATACTTAAGTCAGAGATAGCCAGTAAGAAACAAGCAAATGGCCAACAGCTTCATAATTAATACAGTGTCCCGTGTGTTATTTGGGGACTACAATGTGGCAGAAACTGTCTATACTTCCTATGCCTCTAACACCATCATATTGTAATTAGCTGTGGTATCGGTGGGCAGTTTGGCTAATAAATAGGGGACCTGCCACTTGTCTCCCTCATGAAAGAAATTCAAAGGTAAGCAGCTTGGAGTTCTTAGATTTGCTCTTCTCTTCATCCGTCTGTTGTCTTCTGCATCAGGATGTTGTCTTCTTTAGTGTGATGCCACAGGACTCTTGGATCATTACAGGGATCACGTCCATGCTTTGGGCAGTGATAAAGATGGAGGCAGCCAGTAGCTCACTACCAGCTTGCAAAGGAGTTGATCTCCTAGTAGTCCTGCACAGCTTCCATCTATACCTCAAGGCCAGACTAAACAATGCATGTCTGTAAAGAAGGGTATAAAAATGAAAACATTTCACCTCAGCACAAAACCAGGTCTCTATTACCAAGATAGAAGGAGAATGGGATGGACAGCCACCATCATCTGCCTCATTTTTCTTTAAAATTTTTATAAAGGTTGTATTTTAAATTATGTGTATATACAGGAGTCTGCGCACATGGGTGCAGTGCCCATGGAGACCAGAAGAGGGCAGAAGATCCCTTAGATCCGTGGTTAGGGGAGCTTGGGAGCCATCAGTACTGGCTCTGGGAAGAGAATTTGGGTTCTCTACAGGAGCAATAGATTCTCTTTACTGCCGAACCATCTCCTTAGTCTCCAAATCCCCTTTTTAAAAAGCATCTTTTCTTTGGTGGACCATGAATTCACAGATGCTTGGCATTATACAGTGTTCATTATGTAATCCCAGCATCAGAATTTATTTAACTATTGACTGAAAGACTGTGTGTCTCACGCGTTAGGAGGAGGAACAAAGAAAGGAATAAAAAGGGGAGATATCGTTAGTTATCCAAATCGTGTCACTATCCACTCGCCTGTCACTAGCTGAGCTTCTAATCCAAGTCAGGCCCGGCAGGTACGATGAAGAGACAGTGCCAAAGCTTTAAGAAGGCACTGGTCTGAGGGTGGCAGGGGACACTGGGGCTTCAGGTAAACAATTTTGGGTATGTGACTGGACCGTCATCTGAGGTTGGAAAGTTGGAAGGTGAGTATGTGTGAGATACGGAGCAGAGTAAAAGTTACATGCAGATCTCCGTAGCTGACTCCTGCCACACACGGTTTTCCTTTCTTGATGGCCTCCCAGACTTCCTCACAGTGGGGTTTCCCAGGGCTTTGCCCCTGGTGGATTCTGACCCTCGGACCTCCTGTTTGCAGTGTGAGTACATCTGCCACTTTCAGGTGGGTTCACCACTGAGACACCTTGGGTGGGGGGGTCTCAGTCAGCTTTGTCATAGTCTAGAGTTATCGGAGAGGAACCCCGTACATTGAGGACTTGCCTAGACCACACTGGCCTGTGGGCATACTGTCCTGACTGTTAACTGACTCAGGAGGGCCCAGTCCACTGTGGGTGGCGCCATTCCCTGGACACATAGTCCCGAGCTGTGTAAGAAAGTCGGCTAAACTTAAGCCTGCGAGGGAACCAGCAGGCAGCATTCCTCCATGGGGCCTGCTTTCAATGGCACGCTTGAGTTCCTGTCTTCACTTCCCCCGATGACGTGCCGTCACGCTTGAGTTCCTGTCTTCACTTCCCCCGATGACGTGCCGTGACCCCGAAGTGTCAGTCAAATAAAAGCCCATTCCTTCCCTAAGTTCCCTTTGATCAGAGTGTTTTATCATGGTAACAGAAAAGTAACAAGGACACCAAGCATGGACATGGGCTTCCCACAACCCTGTCTGCAGGTTGGCGTTCTCTGGTGGGCTAGTTTGGGAAATGCTCGTTTAAGTACGTACCATTTAAACTTGGCAAAATGACTCCACTGGGCCGTACACAAGAGTTGCCAGGGATTTCTAGATGTGTTTTAAAGAACCGTGTATAAGTCTTCCCCTCCAACTTTGAGAAGAAACATGGGGATCACACCCGGTTTTAGATTTCTAAGCTTCAGGACTATAAGACAATAAATTATTGCTGTTTTAAGCCATGGAGTCTGTGACAACTTCCTACAGCAGCAGTAGGAAAGTGTTTGCACAGGTGGGGGCAGGGCTGTTGTTCCAGCTACCAACCAGCAACGGCTGGAGAAACTGGGGACTTCACCCAGGTGAAGCCAGAGCCTTGACTTTGACGCAGGAAAGAGCTTCAGGACAAGCTAACATGAGGCAGAGGTGGCGTCTGCCTCGAAATGCGTTTTAAACACAGATTTCAGACATGGAGATGGACGGTTAACAGCGTGCACGTGTACTCGTCAAAGGCAAGCTGTAATTCACTACCTGCACAACAGGCCACAGAGTTTGGTGAGCTCTGAAGTTAATGTCTTCAAGGGCAGCTAAGAAATTTAAATGAGATCACAGTGTGGTTCCCACGGTGAACCTGGCAGGCTTACACTTACCACTCGCTGGGTGTCAGGGCTGTAGAAAGTTGAGCCATCTTGTCTCCACTATGAGCAAAAGTTAATCATTTCGACTGAGGTCCTAGCTGAGGTCATATAGATCCAAGGCTTAAGCCTGATCTATTGGCATTTTAACATTTTTATTTGAAAATATTCTTATTTAAGATAACTATGGGCCTACATATTAATTGTGCTGGAATTTCCGGTCCTCGGCTGTCAAGAGGCTTCACAGACTGCTAAGCGTGGGGCTCCCCTCCTCCCTGCCTTGGTGCAGTGCCCTCTCTTCTTCCTGCTGGTCTCCATACTGCCCCTCTTCCGGTTTACCTCCTTTCTGAAGCCTTCCCCTCAAGTTGTTTGCTGCAAGAAAATCCAAGTACGTCGCAGAGTCTGAAGTGTCCTCAGTCTAGTTGGGTGCTTTTCCAGGAACAGAAGTAGAAACTGGAAGTTTGAGCTGTTTATCAGTCTCACCAAAGGTATTTGGGGTCAGCTCAGGAACCCTGAAAAGTACATGGTCTGGCTAAGAAAACAATTTGTGTTATACGCAAGAGGGGAAAATACACCAACTAAATGGAGCTGAGGTGGAGAACAGACCTTTCTGTTTATCCGGAGCTGGGGGAAAACTCAGACTTTGCAGCTGTCACTAAGGCCACGTTCCAGTTTGGTGATACGACGTCTTTCATTGGGTGCCTGGCTCTTGAGGAGAGGGTTCTATCAATGTTGGCCATGGTTATTCATCATAGTACACTTTGTTCTATTCAATTCTGGTCACATGAGAGCTGTCATGGGTAAGTTGACTTGCTCATCTCTGGACTCAAGATAAAACTGAGGTCATTTTCAGACTTCCACAAGAGAAATGCCATTGGGGGGTGAGAGGAAGACGTCAAGACTTGGAAATGCAGCAAAGGGGGGTATGCGCCGAGCATTAAAATTTTCCATCATCTTTGGCAATCAGGCAGGTGACTGTACTGTTCAGTGGATTGGAAGACTGACAACAGAAGCCAGGTCGGGACACATTTACCTTAAGGCTAGAAAACACCTTTGCAAAGATTCCAGCAGGGTTGAGCGAGGACCCCAGTCCCACACGGACACTGAAATCATCCATTTCCTTGGATTTTTGCATTTGACTCCTAGAGAAAGTTTCTCACCAAATTCTTCAGATGTCCCCTTCTTCCATTTAAGTCTTTGGGGGGGCATTCTCTCTTCTCCTGGTTCTACACGGGTGGCGGAGGGTTGAATGAGCTAGGAATAAGCCCAGGTCAAAACCACGAGGAAACAAACACAAAAAAATAGAAAGAAACCAATCACACGAACTGTGAAAATATATTTTGAAGATTAAAAGCTAGTGCCAGGGAACTAAAGGGAGCTTTTTCACAACTGGAATGTGCTCCTGCATCTAGCTCACCGCGTGCAACCCCATCTCTTTTCAAATTTATAACTCCGGCTGAGCTTTGGGCCTGTGTGAGTATCGGCCTGGCCCAAAGACTGAATTTTGTTCACTCCAGCCCCTGTTTGACACAGAAACAGTGAAAAACGACATACAAATCTGCATTTCCAGGTCAGTGTTCTGATGTCCTTCGCTGATTACAGGCTATTTTTAAAGTTGTGTGGGTGCATCTTTTGAATCTGAGCCCAGCTCTTTCTAAACTTTTGTTACTCACCTCTGATTCATTAGTCGTTTTTCTCTTTCTCTCCCCCCCCCCTTGTCTGTTGCCTCTATCATTGCCTGCTGCTGGGGGGGGTGTGGGGGTGCAGGTGCTGAATCATAGCCACTCAGAGGAAAAGCAATGCGAACCTGTCCTTGGAGAATGCAGGATCTCTCTCTCTCTCTCTCTCTCTCTCTCTCTCTCTCTCTCTCTCTCTCTCTCTCTCTCTCTCTCTCTCTCTCTCTCTCTCTCTCTCTCTCTCTCTCTCTCTCTCTCTCTCTCTCTCTCTCTCTCTCTCTCTCTCTCTCTCTCTCTCTCTCTCTCTGTCTCTCTGTCTCTCATCTCTCTCGTCTCTCTGTAGCCCAGGCTGGCCTTGAACGTCTGGAAATACGCCCACCCTACTCTCCAACAACAAGCTCAGCTTTTTCTTCTCCAGTGTCTGGATTCACCCCTTTGGGGTCTGATGTTGCCCGTTGCTAAGGAGGGATGCCGGATCTCGGAGGAAAAGCAATTCAAACGAGTCCTTGGAGAACCGATTCTCTTCACACGGGGGGTGGGGGTGGGGTCCTTGTAGCCGGTAGAGCCTAGACTGGGCCAGGAACTTGCGACAATCCCCCTGCCTCAGCCCCTTTCCAGGGGGGCCCAGCTCGTCCTGCACCTTCCTTAGATTCGAGTCGTTCGCTTCATTTTTGCCCCTCCTCGCTCGCGAAGGTTGGGGTGGACACCTGACCACGGCCGCCCCACGGGAGAGGCCGTTCACGTCCGTGCAGGAGAGCGCCGGGCCGTCCTTCCCGTTTCTCCCCTTCCCCCTGTCAGCCCACGCAGAGCGAGCGGCCACGGGATCTCTCTCTCTGTGTCTCTCTCGGGCAGCCACTGAGTGACCTGAGGCAGGGCTACCTCCACAGGCTCCGGCCCACAGGGCCCAGCGCCTCCCACAATGCCGTGCTGCGCAGTCCCCGACGGCGTCCGCGGGCGGGGACAGGCGGCTGTAACCCGAGCTGGTGAGGGGCTAACCCGGCTCCTCGGCCCTCAGCCCGCCACCCAGGAAAGGGGCGGGGCCGCCGGCCCTCGGCCCGCCTCCCCGGCCCTCGGCCCGCCTTCCGGCCTCGCCCCGCCCCATGACATGTCCTGGCTGGCCCGCCTCCCCGGCCCTCGGCCCGCCCTCCCTGGTCCTCGGCTCCGCCTTCCAGACTTTTGTCCCGCCCTCCTTGATCTTCGGCCCCGCCTCCTCGACCCTCGGGGGACGCCCCCCGCCCGTAGACCCTCCGCCCCGCCTCCTAGAACCTCTGCCCCGCCTCTCAGACCCTCCGCCCCTCCTCCCAATATCCTACGCCCCGCCTCTCAGACCCACCGCCCCGCCTCCCAGCCCCTCCGCCCCGCCTCCCAGCCCCTCCGCCCCGCCTCTCAGACCCACCGCCCCGCCTCCAAGCCCCTCCGCCCCGCCTCCCAGCCCCTCCGCCCCCGCCTCCCAGCCCCTCTGCCCCGCCTCTCAGACTCTCCGCCCCGCCTCCCAGACCCTCTGCCCCGCCTCTCAGACCCACCGCCCCGCCTCCCAGCCCCTCCGCCCCGCCTCTCAGACCCTCCGCCCCGCCTCCCAGCCCCTCCGCCCCCGCCTCCCAGACCCTCTGCCCCGCCTCTCAGACTCTCCGCCCCGCCTCCCAGACCCTCCGCCCCGCCTCTCAGACCCTCCGCCCCGCCTCCCAGACCCTCCGCCCCGCCTCCCAGATCCTCCGCCCCGCCTCCCAGACCCTCCGCCCCGCCTCCCAGACCCTCCGCCCCGCCTCTCAGACTCTCCGCCCCGCCTCCCAGACCCTCGGCCTGTCCTCCGGCTCCGGAGCGGCCTCCCAGGCCGGTGCTCGCCGCTCTCCTCCCGCCCTCGGCGGGGCTCGGCTCGGCCCTGGTGGTCCCGCCCTCCCTCCGTCCCTCCCTCCCTCCCTCCCGCCCGCCCGCCCTTCCTCCTCTGCGCCGCTGTGCACCGTCCTCCCAGCCCGGGCCAGGCCGGCGTGCGCCCTCCCCGCGCGTCTCCTCGGCCGGCTCAGCCCTCCGCGCGCGCCGCCCTGCGGCCCGGCCTCCTCAGCCCCGGCGGCCCCGCCGCCGCTCGCTCTCCACCGCCGCCGGCGCCTCCTGTCCGCCAGGGCCGGGCCGGGCCGGGCCTCCTGGCCGCGGGGCCGTGCAGCACCGCGGGCGGCGGGACCGGGCGGCGACGCGCAGTAAGTAGAACTTTCCGGGCCCGCGGCGCCCGCGCCCTCGCGCCGCTCGCTGTCAGCCCCCGCGCCCCTCGCCCCGCCGCCCGAAAGTTGGCGCTGCCCCGCCGGGGTCGCCTCTCTCTCTCTCCCCCACCCCACCCCGCGGTTGTCCTTGGCGGGGCGAGTCTGGAGGCCACTTTTGCGGGGAGTGCCGGGGGTGGGGGGGAGGATGCGCGGCCGGCGGGCCCTACGCCGTCCCCGGTCTCCGGAGGGCCAGCGGATGCTCGCCCGCGGGGAGGGAGAGCGCTGCCTGCGGGCAGGGGAGAGCGGCGGTTGGGAGGTGCGCTCTTGGCGTTGGTGCGAGCCGCGGCCGCCCTGCCTCGCCGCCGCGCAGCCTGGCTCCCGGGCGGCCGGCGCCTCCGGGGGAACCGAGCCGCCGCGGGAGGGGGGGCGGCTGGCAAAGTTCGCCGCCTTCCGTACCCCGGAAACTTGCACCGTCGCCGGCGGTGGTGGGGTGGGGAGCGGAGGCTCCACTCGCAGGGTCGCGGGCTCGGCGTGCGAGGCCGCTGCGGCCCCGGCGGTGGGTGGCGGGGACCGGCTTGCGGCCGGGGCTGCGTGGTGGTCACCGCACCGACGAGCCGTCCCCCCCGGGGGATGGGAGGCGGGTGGCCGGGCCACGACTTCCCCAGCCTCGGATGGCATCTGGAGCCCTTCGGTCGTGGGGCATAACTGCGGGTCAGTGGTCCGGTCCTAGCCTTGGGAGGTAACGCAGGGAGTCTGCAGGGCACGTTTCCTAGCTGACTGGAAGCTTGTGGGGTCAGCCCTGCCAACACATCAAAGCCTTGCGTTCAATTAAAAAAAAATTCCTCCAACCCGCTGACAGCAGGGAGGAACACTTAGGGACTTACCGTGGACTGGGGCGCAGCGATTTTTTTTTTTTCATGTGCTCTGTTTTGTCCCAGGGAAGCATTCAAAACAGACAAGAGACCTCCGCTCAGTTTCAGGGTGTATGTGTGTAATCTGTGTGTGTAAGGTGTGCGTGTGTGTGTGGGGGGGTGGGTGTTAAGGTAGTTTTTCTTTCTTTTTCAGAAGTCTTTCATCTGTGGTTGCCAAGGGTTTGGATCCTGCTGTGGAGGCAAAGGACCAGCAGGTTTCCTGGTGTGTGATTTTTTTTTTTAAACCTATCCTTTGCCTGAGGCAGTCCCTAATGCCTGTCAGTTCACTGCAGGGGGTGGGGGGGACGGGTCTGGTGAACACAGGAATCAGGGCTCCGGACAAAACTGCACGCTGAGTTTGGGAAGTGGTTTATGCTTTATCTTTTAGTGGTCATATTAATGGTTTTTGTGATCTTACTTAAACCCACGGGGAACTTCCCCTAAACCTCAGAGTTACACACGACCAATACTCCCGTTTGAGAGGACTGGACGCAGTTTGATAATTCCTCTGCCGAAGGGTCAGATGCAACGCAGTGTAGGTGATTAAATCTTCTCAAAAACCAATCGTTCGTTCCCTCCCCCTAAGCGTCTTTAGATGGTACTTTCCTTACTAGATTCAATTGGCCATAATGGATGAGATCTTTATAGGCGATCAAGACCGGTTTCTGGGCTTCAGGAGCTTGCGGGTGGGGGGAAGGGGGAAGGGGGAAGGGGGGCAGTAGAGAGCCCCTAGTCGGCCAAGCCATGGGTCTGCGCCTAGGCAAGGCTTTCAGTTAGTGTCGGTGTCCTGGAGAGAAACACATTTACAGAGGTGTCCAAGTCATTTCAGGGGTCACAGTTCCCCGAGTCTGCAGGTTTTAGAGATATTTGGAAATTGCAGATTTAAAATCTTGGTGTCGTTTTTTTTTTTTTTTTTTTTTTTGCATCTTTGTCTTTACATTTTGGAGGGGGGTGGGTTTCAAGACAGGGTTTCTCTGTGGCTTTGGAGGCTGTCCCGGAACTTGCCCTTGTAGACCAGGCTGGTCTCAAACTCACAGAGATCCGCCCGCCTCTGCCTCCCAAGTGCTGGGATTAAAGGCGTGATCCACCAACGCCCGGGTGTCTTCACATTTTTTAAGCTTGTGACTTTTAAAATAGGAATCCTTGGTTTCGTGGCCTTTTGTATTCAGAGGCGTGCGTTAGTGCTTGACCTGAATGCCTGGCATTCTGAGAAATGATTAATTCTTACCGAATCTTCTGTCATTGTATATGATAATTGGGAATAAAACTCGTGTTTACTGCAGGGTATCATTGTTCTTTTTCCTTGTACTTAATTTTGGCAGGCGGTTTTGCCCATTTATATAAGGTTGAGGAGGCCCCAGATAACTTGAGATTCCTTCTAGGTGGTGGTGAGTGGGGCTGCAGCGTGGAAAGGAAGTGTTAGGAAATGTAAGTCATGGGCAACTACTCACTCTCCTCGGAGGTTACTTTGTTCCAATCCTAAGTAGGTTTCAGAATTCCGAAGGCAGAAGCGGTCCCTAGTTGTGGACCAGGAGAGATGCCTTGTATGCAGCATCTAGGCAGGCTGGTCAGCATCCAGGGATGAAGGACGCTGTCCTGCTCCTCTGGTTCTGTGGTTTGTATTCGCACCCTTTAAAACGGGGTACCACTGCTAACAGGAAAGCTCCGAGTGGAGCACCTCCCAAGTGCCTGGCACATCTCAGTCAACAATGGCAGCATCTTCCATGTCCCCAGAACTTACTTGGTGGCCATCCATTTATTGTTTAACCTCCCTCCCTCCCTCTCTTCCTTCTTCCTTGAAGGCAGTAACAGTGCCCACTTTACTCTCCAGTCCCTGGTATACATAGGAGTGCTCAGTAAATGCCTGTTGGTATAGTGTCTGTTTTTCATTTATGCTGGCCTGCAACTCCCTATGTAGACCAGGCTAGCCTCAAACTCAGAGATCTGCCTGCCTCTGTCTGCTGAGTGCTGGGATTAAAGCACAGGGGCACCACCACACCCAGCACATTTATGTCTTAATAGTCCTCATCTCTGTTATATTTATGTTCTATGACAGAAAGCCAAACCAGCCCTACTGTGTTCCAGTTTTGTGAATGGTAATGATCTGAAAGAGCCTTTGCAAGTACCAGGTAAAAATAATGCCTTTGTGGTTTCTGGAAGACGCATAGTGATACACTGAGACAGCTTTTAATTAGTGTTGCCCTTGTGATTCTCTGGGGTATACATTCCACTCTCCTTACTACAACATTAAAAACAATTATTTTTTATTGGCACAGGATTGCAGAATGGAAATAAGAATTTTACAGTGCCTAATGTTTTACAGTGTCACGTGGTTATGTGCCAGACGGATGAAGTTGACAGCTCAGTGCCAGATGTTCAAGGAGGCTAGGCAAACTGCTGTAGGCAATCAAGGTCTAAGGATGCCCAGTAGTGTTCCTGCGCCATCTGTCCAGACAGGCGGGAGAGGGGCAACGGGAGCTACCTAGAGTTGGGGAAGTTCTTTTCCCTTCTAAAGCAAAAGTAGACAAGATCTTTCTCCAGAGAAGCTTAAAGCACTGTCAGGTGTTAGTCTTAAGCTTGCTTCATGTAGAGCCCTGACTCAGTGTCCTGCGGCCCAGAGATGCCTGTGCTGTTCACATTGCTGCTCGCGGTCTTTGCACAGAACCTTCAGCGTCGCCTCCCGCCCCTTCCTTCCGAGATTGCTCACCCTTAGTACACATAATCCCAGCATCTTTCTGTCCTTTGGTAGGGGCACTGTCGCTGTCTTCAGACTGACTCCTCTGCACCCGGCCTCCAGGTCTCCCTCTGAACGCGCTTGGGATGGGAAACAAGACCAGGTCCCATGCCGTCAAGAGGAGAGCGTGACTGACCTGGACATGGTCATAGAGGGGCACTTACGTTTCATGCCTTCACTTTATTCAGAGAAACTGGTCCTGTTATTCTCTCTTTTCTCATTAAAGACAGAGATGTCTTCTGTGACAGGGTCTTTTGTTGTATCTCAGTGCATGTGACTGACTTTGTGCAGAGCCTCGGTGCCCCAGGACATTTGCATAGATAGCCAGGGTATCGTTAATGTGGCTTTGTGCCCTCTTTCTGTTTTGATCCCTTAGGAATATATGCCTACTGGCTACCTAGATGAACTTGGACAATTGCCTGGAATGTCTTGGCACTGGTATTATTTATTATCTTTTATTTCCCAGCCCTGATGATTTTAGTTATATGTTTTACACATTCAGGTGTTGTCACCAAGCTCAACATAATTCACTTCAGTGCTGTCCAAGTTTTATGCATTGTAGCTCACTCAGCATTTAGTTTTACTCTGTTTTGAAACAAAATCATATAAATGTAGGTTGTAACAAGAGAGAAGTTATAATCATTTTTGTCCAGATTGTATTCATGTGGATATATACTTTGTCATTCTTGTTAATTATCATTGGCTTCTGAGTGCTAAGTCAAACTTATCCTTAATTGTAGCAATTTTATTAGTGGAAAAACAGTTAAAATTAAATGATCTTTTCAAATGTAAATATATATCAAATAGGTTCCTTTTACTACATAGACATTAGTAAAAAAAAGAGTTTATTTTATGTTTGTTTAATATAGTTGAATAGTGCAGTTCTGCAGTAGAAAGGTCACTGGGGACTACGGTAGGTTACTATTTAATTCTTAGAGCTCGGCCATTTCTGCAAGAGGTTCTGTTGCTGGATGCATTAGCATCTGTCAGAGTGGGGGAGTCACATGGGAAGGTCAGAGGACAACTTGGAGTCATTGTTCTTCTACCACATGGGTCCCAGGCTTTGAATTCAGGTCGTCAGGCTTGGTGGCAAGCACCTGTACTCACTGAGCCGACTTGCCAGCCTTACATTTATCTCTTTAAACAGAATTGTACTAGGATAAAGTCGTCATGAGCTAACTGCAGTTTTAGAGGCTTTGACACAGGTGTGTGTCACCACCACCAGCACAAGGGACATGTCCCTTGTCCTCTCCAAGTGTCTTTCTCTCTAACAGTGCATCTCCCCTTTCTCAACCACCCTCTGTTTCTGTGACGGCAGAAGCCTGCATGTCCTAGAACTTGAGATGAATGGAATCACTGATGTATTGTCTCACTCAGACTTACTCATAGTGGAGTGAGCGTCGAGGCTGGGGTGTAGCTCAGTTGGTAGAGTGTTTGCCCAGCATGCACAAACCGCGGGCTCAGTCTCCAGCACTGTTTCAACTGTGGTGTGCACTCCTGTGGTTCAGCCTCAGGAGGCAGAAGCAGGAAGATGAGAAACTGAAGGTCGTCCTCCATCACTCAGTGAGTCCCGGGCCAGCCTGCCACACCAAGGGCAGTTCTCAAACACGACACCCCCCCCCCCCGCCCCCCCCCCACACACACTCAGCTGTTGATGGACCTCTGGACCGTTTCCTTTCGTTATGTGAGCTGAGCTTTTTAAGAAACTACCAAAATACTTTCATTGCACTTTCCACCTTTTATGATTGTTTTGATTCTGCTTTGCGGTGTTTGCCTGGCCTTGAACTGACCCTCCCGCCTCCATCCACCTCCAGAGCCTGTGTGGTGGGGGAGGGTAATAAGGTGTGAGCACGCTCATGCCTTTCTTGCTGCACTTGGTATAATTAGACTTATTCATTGAGTATTGGGGGTGTTCCATGGTAGTTTCCTTTGACACTTGTCTGATAATTGATGTTGAACTTCTAAATTTATTTTTATTTTTATGTATGGGTATTTTGCTTACATGTATGTCTGTGTACCATATGCATGTCTGGTGCCCTCTGAGGCCAGAAAAGTGTGTCAGATCCCCTGAGGCTGGAGTTACAGATGGTTTTGAGACACCGTGTGGGTGCTGGGAACTGAACCCAGGTCCTCCGCAAGAGTAGAAAGTACTGACTGCTAAACATCTTCCTAGTCCTTCCCACGTTCTTACTGGGTTTTAAGATTGAATTTTGATTGAATTTTAAGATTGAATTTTGAGAGGTTTCGTGTATTTGGGTAGTTATTCATCAGATAGATACTTTGCCAATGTGACTCAGTCTGCGGCTGCCCTTTCCTCTCTCCTTGGGCACTTTTGAAGACTGAGGCTCTTACATTTCAATGACATCTAACCTATGATTTTTTCTTTTATGGATTGTGCTTCTATAATATAGTATTCAACACATCTTTGTCAACCCAAAGCCACAACTCTCTTGTCGTTGTTTTCTTGCAAAAGTCTTATAGCACCAGGTTTTAGATTTGAACCTATGATCTATTTTGAGTTAATTTTTATACAGTGTGCATTATAGGTCCAGGTTCTTTTTCTACATATAGAAATCCAGTTGTTCTAACATGTGTTTTTTTGTCTAATAAATTTTCCTTGCCCTGTCCCTAAAATCAGTTGTGAATTACTCAGTGGCTCTTCGTAGCTGAATGAAAGAAGCTGAGTCCAGGTCTTCATAGTGTGTTTGGGCTCTGCTTAATAACACTTTTGGTCTCATCACTGTGACCTAATGGAAACCTCCCTACTCAAAGTTTCCTTTATTGTATGTTTTATTTTTGTTAAATGGGAAGCTCTGCTGTTACAATAATGGAGTCATACCAGTTCAAATACTTTTTGTCACTTCTTGCTACTCACAATTCTGCACTGTTTCTCTGCTCTCCCGTCCTAAATCGTTGCCTTCATTCCTGTTTTTCTAGTTTTATCTTTCCTTTCCTTTGTTGTGTTTTACTGAGTAACAGCTCAAGACAGGTACTAGAGAAAGTGTCTGCTGAAGTTGGAAGCCCAGGACAGGCCTAAAGAGATGGCTTAGCTGTTGAGAGGCTTCAAAACCTTCCAGAGGACCTGAGCTTAGTTCCAGCACCTACATCACGTGGTTCACAACTTCCTGTAACCCAGCTCCAAGGGCGACATGAATGCACATGCATCCCCCCGCCCCCACAAAATCATCTTAACAACAAAAAGTTAAAAGCTGGCCATGCCTGAGACACACTGGACTTTATGAATGGTACCAAATCTTGAGCTCCTTACCCCCCCTTTTTCTTTTGAGGCAAGGTTTCTCTGTAGCTCTGGCTGTTCTGGAACTCTCTCTGTAGACCAGGCTGGCCCCCAACTCACAGAGATCCGCCTGCCTTTGCCTCCCAAGTGCTGGGATTGAAGGTGTGCGCCGCCACCACCACCTGGCAAGCTCCTTACCTTTAAGTTGGGCTATGAATGTATTCTTTGAGTAGTACTGAAAAACACGAAAGGGATGTTTGCTTGTGTCCATACAGGGAGTGCATGTCAAGTGCTTGTGTGGGGAGCTAGTGCCCTGTGTGGCTAGAGAGAGCCCTGTCACTAAGCCATCCCAAGTGAGAGAGCGGGGCTTGCTGTCCCTGCAAAACCTCATTTCATCTCCCCCTTGAATAATAATAAAGTGTTGGAGCGATTAGATTTCTGTCTGTAGAAGGTGAACTTCAATCCGTAATTCACATCAGATAAACTTAACACAGAATAAATGATGGATCTGAATCTGAACAGTGTGAAGTTTCTAGGAGAAAATCTGTGATTTTCTTAGGATAGCACACCGAGGACGAGCAGTGTAAAAGGGAAAAGGTCCTGGGGCTCCAGGACCTTTGCAGCTGTGATTCTGTCTGCCCAGGTCTAAGCTGCTGCTGACCTCAGACCCAGGATGGCCCAGGGTGCTCCTCCCTCAGCCAGCACAGTGCTGGAGAGGTCCTGTGCTCTCCTCACCTGCTGCTCAGCCGCTAGCAGGGACTCTGAGAATCACTACAGCCTAGGCTCCAGAGTCTGTGAAGGCTTTGTCAACCCCACTGTGACCAAGCTTTTGGCAATGCGTTCACAATCTGACCTGTCCTCTGCCTTAAAACGCCTCTTCCTAGCTGACTGACATGGTGCTGCCCAGGTGGTGCAGAGGCAGGTGGATCTCTGAGTTCAAGGCTAGCCCAGTGTACCCAGAAAGTTTCAGAACAGCCAGGGCTACCATTGAGACCTGGTCTTAAATAAACTCCAGTGGATTCTTGGTAGGTGTCATCCTTTCCTCATTTGTTCATTTATCAAAACGGAACCGCACACCCTTCCCTGTGTGGAGATGCAGCAGAGGAAATGCAGGGAGCCTGGTCATGTGGACTGACTACCCGGCTGGTGGGTAGTAAAGGAAGAAACAGTTCCACCCATGCCCGCAGTTTCTGACCTGTGGTCTCTCTGTAGGCCCCAGACAGCCATGGATTCTCTGGTCTCCTCTCAGTGTGTCTGTGGATGAGCCTTTTCTCTTTGTTTTTGTTTTCCTGAGGGGTACAGAATTCAGAGATTCTAGAAAGTTTAGCCCAAGGCTGGGGGGTCTCCCCATTCTGCATTGCTCTCTCTGTGACTTTCCAACATGGAATGTACTCCCTATCTGTTCTTTCTGCAGACTCCACCTCCTCAGGCACATGGCAGTCTTCAGGGTCAGTGTGTGACTCCATCTTCCTTAGTTCCTGCCTGGGTCCATGGCACATTATATCATGTCTCTGTCTCGGCCACCTCGCTCTGACCACCTTCTGAGCAGCAGAGGACGTGTCCTCCCAACATCCTCTATCCTAATTTATCGTCCCTCATAGAGACTGGCTGCTCACCACCTCCTTACCTGACACCCGCCTCCAGCAACTCTGTAGGACCCACCCCAGCGTATTTAATGTTTGTCACTGCTCCACCTGTTTGGCAACAGTAACACTGGTGTATTTTGCAAATGTATGACACAGAGAACACAGCCCCACATAACTGGTGCCAGGTGCCAGGCAGCACAGTTCCCCTTCCTCATGAATAGTGACCTTCAGCTGAGGACAGACCATGCATGCACCCTGACTGGTGAGAAGAGCAAGGGACTCGGGGCACAGCTGGCCCCAGCCCGACTGTCAGGGATCCTTTCTATACCCACATGGGACTTCGTACGGCTGGCTCTGTTCTCCTGCCTGTCCTGCCTCCCTGCTCTCTGCCTTCTCACCCCCACCCATGAGCCACCAGCTGGAGCAGCACCAAACTAAGGTGTCCCTTGCAGTGGCGTCTAATAAGAAAGACACTGTTTGTTCATGCGAATAAAAGGCTCTGCCCTCTTCCAAGCGGCAGCCTTAAAACCAGGCTGGCTGGGCTTCCCCTTGCGGGGTGCTCGGCTCCCGGACAGCTGGGCTTTACTCCACGCCACTCACATGCCTGCTTCTCCTGTTCCTCTGTGTGGTAATTCTGCAAGCCCCCTACTTCAAACAAGTGGCTTCTGAGGGCTCTTCTTGGCTCATTTGTTCGTGAGTTCAAAGTGACTAAGCAGGCTCTCAGCTCGCAGTCCCCTGTTGCAGTTGAGGGAGTGTGAGCAGCTCTGTGAAGCTTCACAGCCAGTGATGCCCTTGCTGTGGGTATATTCCATGGAGCAGCTTTGTCTGCACAGACCTCTCGAGGCCAGAGGCTTCTTCATGGTTCTTCGTGGTCCTGTGGAGCCCCTAAGTGGTCTCTGGTGTCCAGGTTCGCTCCTGGCCTGCTGCAGTTCAGGGCTTTGGACATTCACCTGTGGCTGGCCCTCCTGTTCTCAGGCAGTTTTCTGGCCCCTGACCTCCTGTGAGCCACAGTTCCATGTTTGGTAGTACTCGTCCACGCATTCCAAAGGAAAGAATTCCACAGTCTGTCCCTTGGTGCCCTAGGTCATCATTACTGCTGTGGGTTCATCCCTGGCCCTGGAAGGGTCACCTAGACCTTCCTTACTAAGAGGAGTGGTGATTGAGGGAAGAAAAAACAAGGTGCTTTTCACCACTCAGCTGTTTTTACTAGTTCTTTTGTTTCTGTCATAATCGTGTCTGTATTAACACTTGAGCTGTATTGTGACTTTACAAAGTCAGAGTTAATAGATTAACAGTGTTTGAAAAACAACTTCAAAAAGATGTTTTAAACGCAGCGTCTGTAGACAGTGAACATGAGGCGCCTACCCAGAGGAGCCTTCCATGCTCTCAGAGTGGGGTCTGTTCCTGACTGCAGCTGAGATGTGTAAGCTCAGGACTGAGACGCCGGGCAGGTCTGTGTCACCCTGTTCCCTGCTAAACCATGGCCTTCTAGAAAGCAGCACCCCACCGTGCGCGATGTCTACCCAGGAAGCATGTCAGTGCAGACAGCTGTTTGGTTGTCCTTGGATTCTTGGTGTAGCTGTTTGTTGAGTGACTTCACTGTCTTGTCTCAAGCAGAACGTGCAGCGGAGTGCTGGATTAAGAACTAGGATGTTGTCAACAACCACATGACCCCCAGGCCTCAGCTCCTGATGTATCCCATTGTTTTGAACAGTTTTCTTATATAAAAAAAAAATCTTACCTGAACTCCTTAACGCCTGGTCTCTTACACTCAGGGTCAGATGACTCACTCTGTGTCATTGTAGATTACACATTCATGTTATTGGTGACTTTTAATCCCCTTCCTTTATTGTTTTGCAACTTTTTCTGTAATGAATGCATATTTTATAATTGAAGAAAATTACTATTTGTGGGATTGCTTTATTGGTTGGTTGATTGGTTGTGCTTATTTTGTGTGCTTGGAATTGAACTTAGGGCCTCAGTGAATGACAAACATACCACCCACTTACATGTTAGGAGAGTCAGTTGCCAGTTAGGCCAGACCATGGAACATACGAAAGGGAATGCAGAAAACAACCTGGAGCTATACCAGAACAGATGTGCTCAGGTCTGCTGGGGAGAAGGACGGGGTTCTCTCTTCTCAGGGTACTCTGTCCCCAGATTCTCTTCATTCCTGGACCAGTTATAGACAATGTTATCATCCAAGTAAACTGATTGAGGGTAACGTCAGGTGAGTCTGGGATATCCTGCCCTCAGTGGGGTCTGACTTCATTTGGAAATCAGTGTCCACAGCTGCTGGAGGATGACTCCTTAGAACTTGAATGATTGTGCCTCCTCCTCAGAGTCTTGTGCTGAGGTCTCTCACACACACACACCCCTCCTCAGAGTCTTGTGCTGAGGTGTCTCACACACACACACCCCTCCTCAGAGTCTTGTGCTGAGGTCTCTCACACACACACACCCCTCCTCAGAGTCTTGTGCTGAGGTCCTACACACGCACACACTCTCATACACATACACACACATATGCACACACGTGCACACACACATGTGCACGTGCACATGCACACACAGGCACATGCACACCACCCAAGGTTTGAGGAGGTGAAGTTTGGGAGGGATCAGACTGTGAAGGCAGGTCCCTCATGTTCTTATAAGAGTTAACTATCGCTCTGCTGTGTGAGCCAGAGAGTGAGCTAGCTGACTGACCTCCGTCATACCTCTAGAATCATGAAAACGCAACTCTGTTGTTTATAACCCAGCAGCCTATAGTGTGTGTTTGTTTCCATAGGAGCACTAGGGACCAAAACAGAGTTCTTGTAGCTTTAGCACAGCTTCCTCCGTGAATGAGTAAGGAGAGGTGTCATCTGGAAGTGAAACCATGTGATCCTAAGGTCTGCATTTGAAGTAGACCCCGAAATTTGTGACAGGCAGCCCCAGTGCTCAGCTAGTGGAGGTCACGAGAATGATGGCTGCCCGCCCAGCAGCAGGAGGGCTCTGCTGAGAGTCAGTGTGCTCTGTGGTGTGTAGTCCCAGACTTAACTCCGTCCTCCTGAAGGTACAGGCAGGAAAGGCGAGGACAGAAAGGAGAGGAGAAAGCCCCGCCTTCTGTCGGGCAGTGCCCTGCAGGCCCGCAGAGCCCAGCTGTTTGAAGGAAGCTTGACTTAGGATGGGTGTGACGTGGGGGTGTCTTCTGTGAGGCTTTGTCCCTAGAAGAGAGGTCTGAAGTCTACAAGGCAGGACCTGCCTGCCTTGTGCTTACTACAGCCAGCGCCGCACTGGAGACAGCACCGTCCTAGAAACCAGCGTCAATTCTAAAGCGGCCCGCACTTCCTATTGTAAAGTCCATCTCCCCAACAGCACTGGCTACTTGACATCTTCATGCTGGGGGCTGGATGGGCCAACTCTGTACCCCGAGTTTGACTGCCTCTGCCTGATAGTGCACGGGAGCTCCGGGACAGGGCCTCGCGGTGTGGAGTCGGTGTTGGCGGATTGGGCAGTGCTGGAGCTCTGTGGGTCCAGTCACAGCCTCGGGTGCTGTGGAGCGGTTGTACAAGGAAAACACCTCTCATCTCCCAGCTCTTCCCTTAGGAGGCGGGGCCAGGCGGCTGAACAGTTGTGGGAGCCTGGAAAAGGTAATCTCAGTTAGCCTGGGGAAATTTGAGACTTCCCTCTGAGTTTAATAGGAAGGTACACTCAAGCTAGGACTGACCTGTGAAGACATTCTGGGAGGCATCTCACACAAGTGAGACAGCTGGGTGGCAGCACAGGCCATGCAGAGACCATGCTCTGTGGAGCTGCAGGTGGCTTGTTTGCTGGTTCCTTCATGCTCCTAGGGGCCGGGGAAAGTAGCAGACTTAGGGCGAGGTGTACTATTCCAGCCCTGGGGTGAAGGGCGGCCTTCTCCTAGAGTTTACCTTTTGTTTCATGGCAAGCTTATTTATAAAAACCACAGGGTGTTGTTGTTTTTCCTGGCATTGTTTCAAACTAAATTTCTGCTTACTCAGGTTTTACCCTGAGAAATGTTGAGGTTAGAATTAACCTGACTTTGAAGCGTTTCTCAGGGTTTCAGTATAGTATGTCCAGCTTGGCTTTGTTTATGGTTACTCAACGCATATTTAAGGCACACATGTTATGGTGTAGTAGTTGGTTTGACAAAGAGAAGGACCTTTGCATTCTTAGGAAGCTTACCATGTAGTAAAAGCTGAACTTTAAACAGAAGCCCTAGGTGAACTGGATGTTGTGACACACACCAGTGATTCCATCACAACGCAGGCTGAGCTTGGGGGTGGCACGGGGGGGGGCAGCTTTTCTCTGTGCTTGCCAGCCTGGACTACATAGTGTGGTCACGCCCAGCTTGGGCTACAGAGTAAGACCCTGTCCAAAAGAGGCTTGGGCTGGGTGTGCAGCTCAGTGGCAGAGCATTGTTTGGTGCCATGTGCAAGGCCCTGTGTTAGCTCTGTAAAGAAGTCTGAAATACTTGTTACTCACAAACCTGGAGTCCAGACACATCTTAGAAGACGGCACACACCAAAACCAAAGTCCCAAGAGAACAGCAATGTCAGGTAGTGGTGTGACGGCGGATGTGGCGGGAAGCTGGGAGAAGACCGCCACAGTCTGAGGACATGGTGTGGCTGGCCCAGGGTGTCCCCGCCTCCAGTGTCATCCCTGAGGACATGGTGTGGCTGGCCCAGAATGTACCCTCCTCCCCTGTCATCTTCAGCACTCCTTGCTGATAGTCTTGATGTGTCCCCTCTGCTTTTCTGGACTTACTTCCCTAACTCTAAGTGCCAGGTTGATTCCTAGCCAAGCCAGTTAAGAACCAAATTTGATATGGACACAAAACTGGATGGGTGGAGTAACTTTGGGAGGTGGCCTAGTAGTCAGGAGTTTGGGATGATGATGTGGCCAGGCCCAGGTATGGAGGTCTTGGGAGCTGACCCCGAGGCTTAGTTCCAAGGCAAGCTTTCAAAAAGCTTTCACTGGTTCCTCCTCGGCTCAGGCTGCCTCTGTCTCCATTCCCTGCCACCCGCTGTGGGGGGCACAAGATGGACGTGTTGACCTCCTGATGATGTACCTAAGTCCCCTGGCTTTGTAGCCATGATGAGGAGCTGCACTTCCCGGACAGTAGGCTGTTTCCTGCTTGTGTTTCCTCCCGAGCTGGCTCTCCTCACTAGGCTCTTCAGAGTGTCAGCTCTTTAGCCATATTGTATCTATACCTAATTTAGTTCCTGGCTTTTATTGCCAATGATCAGATCAGCCAGTTTATAGTCAGAAGGAGCTCAAAAACTGCAATGAGCCTGCCACAGTCATCAGCAATGAATGCTGGAGACAGATTAATCAGCTTTTTCTTGATGGCCTGGCTTGGTCAGGGTCCTTCTGTTGAGTCTTCTTTAGAGCCTTTCACACAAGCGAGTCCCACTTCCTACCAGTGAACCCTGTTCTTTGGCTGGTGAGATGTGTGCAAATTTACATCTCTGCCGGATGTCCTTTGAGGGCTTTGAGAGGGCAGCAGTTACGGGCTTCACCCCTGTCAGCCACACAGAAAGCAGCTGCCTGACTTCTGCTGCTGCCTGCCTAAGTTCTTACTAAATCTGTCTTGTTCAGCTGATCATTTGATTCTATTTTCTGGGAAAACCAGCCCGATCATGCAGTTCACATCTGACTGTTTTGCAGAGTGGCGTTTCGCTGAATGCTGGCTAGCGCATTAGGTGTGTTGTTTGAGTGGATTTCATTGGTAGTGTGACTTGCCAGCTTAGGCCCACAAACTGAAATACTTGTATGACAAAAACCGACACTCTTACTTTTAGACCTTCTCTGCTGTTTGCTGAATTTGTACAGTTGGCCCTTCACCGATTGTCTGGAAACACTGGAACACAGGCACAGTGCTGACTTTAAAGTCAGGGTCACTGACCTCTGTGAGCCCTGGGAGTCCATAGGATCCCATGACAAATGTCAATATCTAAAGTCCAAAAGAACTCAAAATAAGGGCTGGGCTGGCTCTGTGTAGGCTGGCCACTCTGGTGGCCTTGCTGACCAGGTCCCAAGTGACCCTTCAGCCTGGGGGACCCGGGAGTCATGGCTGCAGTAAACACCGTAGATGCTTCTGGACTCCAGGGTGGGGACAGAAAGACTTCTGTCCGTTTATCTGAGGACAGAAAAGAGAAGGGTGCTATTTTCAGTTCTCGATGGTGGTTAGAAATAGAGATTGTAAGTTTGCCCAGGGGTGCAGACACTCCAGCCATCCGTCCAGGGGTGTGCTGAGCATCATCGGCTGCCTGGCCGCACATCAGGGCAGTTGAGGACCCGTAAGCTTGTCCTGCCGCGAGCAGGTGACAAGAGACTCCAACAGAAGAGCCCTCTAGTGCCTGGCCCAGCTAGAGAAAAAAGACAGGAAGGGAGTCACTGCCTTAAGAGCACAGAGAGGGCCATAGTGTCACAGAGGAAGTCATCTAAGATAAAGGTTTGAAGCTTGGATGAGCAAATTAACACTGAACTTCTCAGAAAAAAATGGAGACTACAACTGATGGAGACTTTGTGCATTTTAAAATCATTTCTATTTTATTTATTTATGAGGGAGAGGGGGAGAGGGAAGAGGGAGAGAGAGGGGGAGAGAGAGTCTTAAGGATGCAGAAGAGGGACCTGATCTCTTGGAGCTGGAGGTAGATGTACTTGTGGCTTGTGAGTAGTCCGGCATGGGTGCTGGAATCTGAATTTGGACCCGGTGTTTGTAACCACTGACTCATCTCTTCAACCCCGAAACTTCTATAAAACCAGACCCCCAGTGATGTGTCCAAGTCCATAGTGATAGGCAGAGGTGGGTGGGGTAGAGCCAGGACTGAAGGCTCACCACTGTCTGCCCTAACCATTCTTCTACCCTGCCACTTCTCAGCTGCAGAGGCTGGGCACCATGAGTGACAGGCACACACCCTCCCTGGGGACACTGTTGTGGGAGTAAGGAGCAAATGGCAGTTTTCATTCTCTTCAATAGCTTCTTGTCTACACTGTTTCTTTATTGTGTTTTTGGGGGGGAGTGGGGTGTTGTCACAGAATCTGGGCAGCCCTGTCTGTCCTGGAATTTACTCTGTAGGCCAGGCTGGCCTTGAACTCACAGAGATCCACCTGTCTCTGCCTCCCGAGTGCTGGGATTAAAGGCGTGCGCCACCACACCTGGCCTAGCACTGTTTTTCCTGGCTAATGCCTTTCATTGTGTGAACTGAAGTAGCAGACCCCACTCTGTGCAGGAGCCTCTGTTCTGGAGGCAGAAGAGCCCCACTTGAAAGTAACAAGCTGGGAACATGGTGCTCCCTGTCCTTTCCACTTCTAATAAAAGTGGAGAGCGCGAGAGACTCGGTTTTGGATGAAAATGGTTGGAAGTGTGGTCATTTTGTGACCACGGCAACAGGTGGTGAAAGCATGGAGTCAGGACGCGGCACGAGCACATTCTCGTCCCTGCAAAGGGACAGAAAGGACAGGCCACAGACAAGGCTGCACACCCTCCAGTCTGCCCCAGCGACGTGCTCTCTCCAGCAGGGTGGTGCCCCTAAGTGCTCCCTAACCCTCAAAGAGCATCGCCAACTGGGAACCAGATTTTCAGACACTTGGGCTGATGGGCAACATCTCATTCAGTTCATAGCGGAGGTGGAGGTCATAGATATAAGGGACTGCAAACTCCTTAGCAACTTGAGACAGTGTTCTAAATGTAAAAAAAAAGACCAAGTGTAAGAAATCAGAATCAGTTAAAAAGAGTAGTCATGGGGATGGCCACCCTCCTCTGGCAGTTGTGGAACTTAGCGGGGTAGAATCAGTCTGGAGACGGCAGGAGAACATGTGTCTTTGCCTCCCCTGGTGGACCGTGGTGTCTGGCTAGACGGACTGTTGTTAGGAGTGTAGCTAAAGTAGACATGGCTGGCCACTTAAATACAGGCTGTGCACTTATTGGGAGACTTGGTTTCAGTAACATAACCACTCCGTGCCTGTTCTCACCAGGAATTGAGGAAAATCCCGTCACGGGGCTGTTTCTGTGACGTCTGTGGAGAGTTCATGTGCGTAAAGCTTTGTGTTCCGCCATTTGTCACATAGAAAGAGCTATAGCTGCTTTCTTTTGAGCTGGAGACAAACTGGCTCAGAGCACTACAGATGCCACCATGTGCTTTCAGCCGGACCTGAGAGTACAGCAAAACTGAACCCCACACTGTTGGCTGTTGTAATTCCAGAAAGGACCTAATGACCCTGCATTCGGGCACTGTGACGAGATGGTAAGGTTTCAGAAACAGGTCACACAGTGTTAAAACCTAAAGACACTCAGCTCTGTGAGTTGATTGCTTTATTGTGTGTGCTTTTCTTTGAAGGGAAATTGGACACTGATTTAAGATTAACATACACCATGTAGCTTGTTGAGGAAATTAGCCAATTGTTTAGAACATGCTTGAACATGCCTAAAGTAATTGTGTGTTTGCCAGTGGAGTATCTTTTCCTGAATGTGTGCTAGAGCCTCCAACAGCACCTTTCTCTGGTGCGGGACTGGTGGTGAGAGCCCCGGGCCTTGCCTGTGCTGGGCAGGCACCTTCTACTGGCCTGCATGCCCAGTCCTCAGCTCTTCTCTGCAAGAAACTTACCTGTGTTATCTTAGGACACGAACCCCTCTCAATGTTTGAACTTAGTCTTCCTGCAGCCTCAAGTTCATGTTCTTAGATTATTACAAAAGAAAAGGAAACCTAACTGGGACAGTTTGCAGCATCACATAGAGACCTTAGTGACCATTTCGGGTTTTTCTTCCAGGAGCAGCATTATGAGCATAAGGTTAATTTGCACAGTGAGGCAGGGTAATCAAACCTGAGCTAAGAAGAGGCTAACACAGCAGTGTCTGGCATTTAGGAGAATTTCCAGAGTGACTGACTGGGGAGTGCCGTCTCCACCAGTGTTTGAGGTTTGATTTGTGGTCCTATGGAAATACAGCCTAGCAAGGAGCTTGTTTGTTTTGATTAGAATTTTTTCTTTGATTTGAAAAGTAGTCCCACCTACAGCAACATTCCCTCCATGTAGGGAAGAGGAGAGATTTTTATCAGCTACACCACCCCCACACACCCCTCAGGAAATAATGTGTCAGGTTCCTGTGTTGTCAGAGCCCTCATCTTGACCTTTTCTGGTCATAAGCATTTACGGTGTCCAGATTCCATGTGAGGGGCAGGGTTGGTGAAAATAGTGCGGAAGAGGAGTGAGTGGAAGGCCAGGGGAAACCTATGCAGGGCCTTGTCGTGCCCAGAGAACCTATCTCCCAGGAGGTGCCTTGAGCATCACCTGTGAGAGCCTCACCTGTGTGAGCCTCGCCTGTGAGAGCGCCTTTGTGGCCTGACTCATTTAGAACACACTCCTGCTCTTTGGAGTGTGATCCTGTCTTCTCCCTGTGTGTAGTTCTTCTTCTTCTTCTTCTTCTTCTTCTTCTTCTTCTTCTTCTTCTTCTTCTTCTTCTTCTTCTTCTTCTCCTCCTCCTCCTCCTCCTCCTCCTCCTCCTCCTCCTCCTCCTCCTCCTCCTCCTCCTCCTCCTCCTTCTTCTGGGGGTTGGGGGGCTGACACCCATCTCCCAAATAAACACACGGAGACTTATTCTTACTTATAAATAACCTGCCTTAGCTTGGCTTGTTTCTAGCCAGATTTTCTAACTTAAATTAGAATATTTCTCTTCTTCTACATTTGTCTCTGTGCTTTTTACCTTTCTTTATTCTAAATATCTTTTGTCCTTCTTTCTCTGTGGCCAGCTGTGTGGCTGACCCCTGATGTCTCCCTCTTCTCTTTTTCTCCATTCCACCTCTTCTCTCAAGCCTAGATTTCTCCTGCTGTTCATTCTCTCTGTTCCACAGCCCTGCCTATCCTTTTCCTGCCTAGCTATTGGCTGTTCAGCTCTTTATTAGACCAATCAGATGTTTTAGACAGGAAAAGTAACACAGCTTCACGGACTTAAACAAATGCAGCGTAGAAAAATGCAACACATCTTTACATCATTAAATGAATGTAACTCATCTTCAACTAATATTCCACAACACCCTTGGATCCCTCTGTGAACACTGCCTCCATCAGAGCTTTGTTGTGAGAGGATGTCTCCTCACACTGTGTGTGTGAGAGAGGATGTCTCCTCACTATTTTACACTTACCCCTTTAGGTCCCATTATCACACCAGATGTGTGTTCTGTAGTAAAAAGCTTCAACCCATGTAGTTATGCGTACTTTTCAATCTATGTGTATTTGTTGGCATATGTTCCCTTCCTCTAATTGGGGTCCTACATCTTTAACAGAATTGGGATGAGTCCTGGTCCAGCCTGACGAGGATCTTGTGAAAGCAATCTGCTCTGGTGGAGGATATTGAAACATGGCCCAGGGAAGGGAACCCTGACCAAATTGCTGTAAACTTTGTGAAACCTATTTTGGATAGGTTTAACCAAAATCAATGGCTGTGCTGTTTAAAATAGTTGATTGAATTCTGTTGGTGGCTTCTGGTGTGCTGCTCTGGTTTCCCGTGCATTTAGCAGATCGTGGAGCTGTTGGTGAATTTCAGTTCCTTATGGAGTATATGTAGGTCAGGGTTTGAGGCCGAGTGATAGGGTGTGGTGGAGTGCAGACCTTCCCAGAGAGCAGCATAGGATGGAGGGGTAACCTTGGGTAACACACTGACTTGGCCTGCAGCGTCGACCGTGTGAACTGACAGAGCTGTGCCTGGTGCACATGGGCTCAGTGCTCCCTGCTGCTGTCACACCGGCAGCTGTGTGCACGAAGATGCCAGCCGCTCACCCTGCTGCATGTGTGGCAGCAGCGTTAATCGCCAAACGAAGCTGGAGTTTCTGAACTCATGTAGGGAGGGACATGTTAACTTGGTCATCTGTTGGTACCTTGCAAACATTTACTTGTATTATTTCTTTAGAGCAGAGTTCTCAACCTTCCTAACGCTATGACCCTTTAATGCAGTTCCTCTTGTTGTGGTGACCCCCAACCATACAATTATGTTCATTGCTACTTCACACGTGTAATTTTGCTACTATTAGGAATCATAATGTAAGTATCTGTGTTTTCTGAGGATCTTGCTTGGGACCCCTGTAAAAGGGTCATTCTACCCCCCATTTGGGTTATGATCCACAGGTTGAGGGCCGCCGCTTTAGATACTGGTTAGGTTCACAAGTTTTGCACAGAAAGAAATCCATTCCATAATCTTTATAGTGCCTGCCCTAGAAAGAGTGTAGCAATTGGTTGTTATATAACTGATTTCTTACTATCGTTGCCTGTTGATAGTGATAATTTAATCGTAACTGCAGCACACAGTGAATATTTCCACAGCAGGTCACACATTCTGTAGTCATTCTGTTTTGTAACATTTTCTATGGAATGTGTGAAGCAGAAGGTACCTTTCTTACCAACATAGCATGTTGCTGTTAGCAGAATTGAATTGCATATGAAGTGTGTATCTATGAATTTGATGTAAAAAAAAAACCCAAAAACGCCTGGAGTGCTCCTGCCCCTTCCTCTTTATCTTTAGGAGAAACCCCCAAACTTAGGAACATTTCAGATTTGTGTGATTTTATGACTCTATTCTTACTTTGTGGGCAGACACAAGCTGACACATTTTTTTTTATTTCTTTTCTAAAATCTCATACCTGAGTACTGTACTTATTCTTATCCTATCTACTCATCCCATGTTCTCCAACTCTCTCTCAGACTCCTGGCCTCTTATTCTGTAATTATTGTTGCTACACGCATGGGCGGACACACACACACACACACACACACACACACACACACACACACACACACACGCCTACTGAGTCTCTTCAGTGTGTGTTGCTCATCCGTATGTTTTTTGGGCTGACCAGTTTGGGGCTTGTTCCTGGAGGGGGGGAAGGAGGGAAGAGAGAGAGGAGAAGAGAGAAGAGGAAAAAGGGGAGGAGGTGGAGGGGAGGAGAAGAGGGAAGAAGAGAGGAGAGGGGTCACAGCAGACGTCCTGGTCTTCTGGTTCTTAGACTCTCCCCACACCCTCTTGTGTAACATTTCCTGAGCCCTAGGTGTAGGCTGTAGCTGTATCATCTCCCCCTGGGCTGGGCACCCCACGGTCAGGTCACTGCTTCTCTGCATTTTAACCTCGTGTGGATCTCTATAATAGGTTCCATCTGTTATGAAAAGGAGCCCCTCTGATGAGGGGCGAGAGCCATACTAATTTGTAGGTGTGAAGATGGTTGTTTCTGGGAGAGGCAAGAAGACGCTTTACTTGCCCGCTGGGGAGTGAGGTGCGTTTGGCCAGTACGGTGGTGGGTGAGGCCTGGCCATGGATGCTAACATGCGTGGAACTAGAGGCAAGAAGGCTGATGGTTGGGAGGCTGGCCCATGCTCTGTTGTAGCTTCAGAAAGGAGAGGGAGCGTAACAGTGTCCTGACACAAAGGGATTTGTGGGGACATTGGGGTGCCGTAGTTTCCTGCGAGCAACCCTCCTTGCTTCTTAGTGTCACAGGGCCAGATCTTCTGTTTGTCTTGGAGGAATTCCATCGTTACAAGCAAGGTTGAGAAGCTTGGAAGGGAAGGATTCGATCTTTCTGTTTGTATCTGAAGTAAACTGGATGAGGGGAGCGGTGCCCTGGGAAGGGGAAAGAGCTGGAGAAGGGAAGTGGGGAGGGTCTGCTCTGGATAAGGGAAGTGTTTTCCGTGGATGTAGTCACAGGGAGCTCCCCACCTGTGGCTGTCAGGGCAGGGCTGTTAGTTTAGACAGCTAGTCTCTGTCCACTTGGTTCTAATTGTTGCCCAGTTTTCTTTGTTTTCCCAGCAGGGTTGACCTTTCTTTGCATTTTGAACTCTTCAGGTCACTTCATCCTCAGGTGTCAGTACCTCCTGGGGGAGTGTGTAGGCAGGGCTAGTTGAAACCAAGTGCTTTCTCTAACATCCAGCCTCATACATGAAGCAGGAATTCAATGATGCATTAGAGCATACTATTTATCTTTAAAAAGTGACACACCTTTGCATTGCAATGATGACAATGTTTAAAGCATAATCAGGGCTGGTGAGAGGGGTCAGTGGGTAAAGGTGCTTGCCCCCAAGCCTGACGACCTGAGTTCAATCCTGAGACCCACGTTTACATGGCGAGAACATTTCCTTGCTAGTTCTACTCAGTCCATGGCATATGTATACAACCGATACACAGATTCAATAAGTAAATGTAATTAACACGTTTTTAAAAGTAGGAAATGAATGGCATCTATGAAACAATTACAGAGTTTTAGTCAGGAGCTGGTTTCTGGAGACGGCAGCCGTGCGGCTGGAGCTGGCCATAGTCGTCCCCTGTGGACTCAGTCTTCCTTCCTCTGCTTTTGGAACATACACATTTTTTCCAATTTTGTGTCTTATTGAGGGCCACCATTTTTTCTTGTTGTATTACTTCTTATTTGCATTTCATGTAATTTCGTGACTAAGACTTTAAGAATTGGGGCTTTGTGGGTGTGGGGTTGTCTTTTACTCGTAAGAAAAGTAGTTCATGTCTGAGTATATTTTGAAAAGGGTGAAGTGGCTGACAGTGACTGGCCTTGCTCTAAACTTTCTATAAATAGATGCAGAGACATCTGTGAAGGGCACAGTGTGAGTGTGGCAGACGCACATTGCGTCAGTTCCCGTCCTGTAGCCAAGACTTCTTAGACTCCTTCAAGCTCCACATTCTTGGAGCATTAGGCCATGGAGTGGTCAGAGGAAATGCGGCCAAGCCCCTCCCTCTCAGGGAGCCAGTGGGGATCACAGGCTCTCTCTAAGGAAAAGTGAGCCTGGCTTTGGTTTTATTCTTCAGAGCCCCCCCCCCCAGGTCTTTCCTTTAACATTTTATCCTTCCGTTCAGGCCATTTCCAAATGCCTCACTGGTAACTACTTACAAGCAATGACTGTGCTGTTGCAGGGAGCTGTGGGCAGTTGAAAAGGGTGAGACGCCTTTCCTGGAACACTCTGGGCCATTCGTAGTCTTTACAGAAACAACTGGATTCCTTTTCCCAAGATGCAAAGTGTTAGGTGAAACTCAGCAGAGACCCTCCCACCCTGAGGTCAGGGGGTGGGGTTGCGGTTGCCAGGGTGAGCAGAGCTGACAGACAGGACTGGGAGGGCTGACAGACCCCAGACTGTCCTCAGGGAAACAGCCCCCTGCTTTGCTTCTGCAGGGTCTTAAGTCCAAGTGGGGAATTGAGTATTTTTGAGATACAAGTTGGCCATCACTCTGAGATCACTGTGTTTTCAGCTGCCTGTGTCAGCCCCCAGGGGAGCAGCCTGGGGTTCTGCTTCTCTCACACTGCCTCACTCTGGCTGGGCTCCTCCAGCACTGCAGGGAGTGAGTCAGAAACTAGCACCCAGGACAGTGGGAGACCTTAGTAGTTGTTTGCTGGTGACTCAGGGACCGTCCTTAACACCGTGTGCAGTGGGATGCACTACTGTGTTCCAATGCCTGGGCCATGCTTGTGTTGACACGTGTTTTGAGAGTGGCACTGCCGCTCCTGGACCTTCTGAGCGATACCCTGCCTGCTCTCTAAACTGCTGCTTCTGAAATCAGGAGTCTCCAGCGCGTGGCTAGGAGGGCTCATGGCTCTCTCTGCGATCCTTTTGGTGACACTGAGCACCACTCATCAGTATCCCTGAGTGCTTTGTCATGTAGAAAGAGCACAGCGGATTCCTCCAGTGTTCAAACCAGGTTCTGTTGGAGGTTGCTTTTGGTGTGCCTGCTGTCATCCCTTGTCTCCCAGATGTGGAAGTGACTTACCAGGTTCAGGAGGAAAAGTGGTCTGACCTTGTTTGTGGCGAGCAAGTCACTCATGAGGGAGCTGTTCACGTTTTACAGGTGAATAAACTCTTTAAGGACACCAACCCATGCACCGTGGCATACATTCCTTAGCCATTTATTTGCAAAAGTTCTGTGAATGCATGACCCTCAGAGTCTCACATAAATTCACCCTCTGCCCGGAATGTATAACCTCAGAACCTTCTAGTAATTGCTAGATTATTGGAGCAACCGAACTCCTAACTGTAGAGTTAATTTCTGTGCTGGCTCCTCTGCAGAGCCTGCTGCAGCCATTTGGTCACAGGTGTGAAGAGTGAGGGGTGACTCTAAGGAACACAGCTGGTAAGAACTAAAAAGTCCTGCTATTGGGAAGGAAAGGGACAGGAGGACAGTGCTCTGCAGCCCAGTGAATTAGATCAAAACTCAAGACTAGTGCCTGCCGCCACCGAGTTCCCTTAGCATCGCAGCTGCTCATTGGCAGGACTCACCTTTGGCTCTATTGAGAGAACTGTGGCTGAGAGCGCCGTGCACAGGCCTTGAACGTTTCGGGTTTGGGTTCTTTGGATCCTTCAGGTTACACAACTGAGGGTTACAGGACTTAACTTGGAATTTGTTGTTAAGGAGCTTTCCGGTTTTTGCTGTTGTCTTTAATTCTTGACTAAATGCAAAGATTCCTTTGCCTTCTAACCCTTTGCCTGTCTTTATAAGTGCACTTTGCCTGTTAATAAATGAAGGCTCCACATAAAGCTGGGGAGTGGCAGTCTACAGAAACCTCGTCAGCCTGCCTGGCAGATGACAGCCTTCTCACCGTGGGGAGGGTGTGCTGTGCAGGTGTGGGAGCGTCCAGTTGTGATGGACAAGAGCTCTGCAGCCTCACACTCAGTGTAACACTGCATGTCTTCACAGGGGCTGCTTTATTTTTTAGCGTTAATGTCTTGCAGTCAGAATATCTATTAAAACAGATTTTTCTGCATGAAGACAGTTTAAGTCGTTTTTCATTTAGAGGGTGATGATAGAGAATAATTTTTACTTTATCACAAGGCAGCGTGTTAGGTTTATACATTTGAAACAGTAAAAACAAATTTTGAGTCCTATATTTTGTTTTTTAAAAGACATACATCAATCTTTTATTTTATGTGAGTATTTCTATGTATATCACATGTGTACAATGCCTGTAAGGGCCAGAAGAGGGTGTTGGATCTCTGAAACTCGAAATCTAGGTGGTTGGGAGCTCCTGACACGGGTACAGGGACCTGTCGTCTTTTCTGTTCTGAATGGGGCTCCAGGCCTCCCCAGACCTTTCTCTGACCCTCTCTGTGAAAGGGTTAGTGAGAAGGGGCGTGTGGGACCCATCCCCACAGCTTTCCTGTCCGTGAGACAGTCTGGGGTGAAGGTTTTGGTGGTGGTGTTCTGTGCCTCTGGTAGTGAGAAGTGGTTTTGTAATGCTCTGAAGATCTTATATTCTGAATGTGCGTGTGCATTCTTGTGCATGCGTGTGTGTGCACAGGCATGTGTGTTCTCTTGCATGTGCGTTCTCGTGCGTGTGTGTGTGTGTGTGTGTGTGTGTGTGTGTGTGTGTGTGTGTGTGTGTATGCGCGCGCGCATGCGCGCGCGTGCACCTGCATACACATATGTTTATGTTCAGTTTCATGTTGTTGTTCCAGGTTGCTTTAGAGGAAAATATTTTATAAGTTTATATTGGTTTGAAGGGTTCAGTGAGTGTATTACTGAATAAAGTTTGTGAAGAAGTGTTTGTTGTTACAGTTTGTACTGACAGATTTTCAAAGGCTGGAAGTGATATTTTGTAGGAAACAGCGTGGTAGAACAGGGCATTTTCTGTAGTTCAGGTTGCCACAGTAACCTGCATCAAGACACACTTGACTTGGCATCCAGGCCTAGAGAATTTCAACATTAATAAATACCCCAATTGCATTCATCATCTGTATTTTCCCTAAGACATAAGCTATTGTGCCCTAATTATTTTATTTCTGGTTTTAGAAGACAGGGAACAGTTTGTGTGTTGTAGCATTTGAGTGCAACCGAGAAGCTGGGTGTGTATATTTGAGACTGATACTTTCTGATAATGTGTCACATTATCAGAGGGACTCAGACAGGAATGACTGTTATATAATGAAATATGAAAGAAACAAGATGTGAGAAATGAAGGAATCGTCATATCCATTTGTTAATATGCATGTCTAATATTAAAATATGGTTTTCATGGACTACTGGTTTAGGAAGACAATTACTTAATGTCAGCTTGTTACTATTTTTCATTTTGTGGCCTACTGTGCTGTAGTCTTTAGGAACAAGTGTATGTAAACAAAGAGAATGAGGTTTTTACTTGTACAGTAAGGTTGATTTGAACCTGTATTCAGACACTGTTTTCAGGTGTCTGTAAGTAGGATACGGCTTCAGAAGAGACACTGTTATGGTTTTCTTCTCTACTGCATCATTACAAGATGATAATTACCAATTAGCAGCAAGAGTTAAAGCATAGATGCCTTAGTAGAAACGTGGACCTTGTGGGTGTGTAGGTGTGTAACCCTCACATGCAAGTGCTCCCTAGCTTTAGAATAGAAAAAAAGAGATGCAGATGCTCAAAAATATGCTTATGTTGAACGTTACAGGAAAACCCAGGGATCAGCACAATCGGTGAACCACAGTTAAAAAAAGAGTTCATGGCAAGGAGAATTCATTTAAATTGTATACAGAAATCCATTCTGGGAAAATAGAGTTCACCCATCATCCGGCCACTTAGAGATATCTAATGTTATCATTTTGTGAGAAGGGCCTATATTGAAATTCCATGCTGTACTCCATACATAGGTTCAGTTGTTTCGAAGAAGAACACAAAGCATAAAATTGATCAGATATCAGCCGGGCATTGGTGGCGCACGCCTTTAATCCCAGCACTCGGGAGGCAGAGGCAGGCGGATCTCTGTGAGTTCGAGGCCAGCCTGGTCTACAGAGTGAGTTCCAGGACAGCCTCCAAAACAATACATAGAAACTCTGTCTCCAAAAAAACCAAAAAAATTAAAAAATTAAAAAGTTGATCAGTTATCACAGATGTAACTGTATAATTTTTTGAAAACTATTTTTTTTCATGGAGGTAAATTTGAGCTGCTTACCAAAATTGAAGTGTTTTCATGTTGATATTGTGATGCATGCTGGTGTGGGGCAGGAGCCAGGGGCCCCTGCAGTGTCCCTGGTATAGTCTATCCTGTGTTGAGGGAATACGGCGCTTTAGAATTGGCATCACGGGCTTACAGTTGTAGGTCAAGGTGTTGTCCCTGGTGAGCACCCTTAGTCTGCATCCATGCAGTAACCCTGAGGAACAAGGGCAGAAGAGGAGAGCGGCCTATATGAGGAGCCCACTTCCGAAGACTGGCGTGAATCCACTGGTGAGGGCAGTGCTC
Organism: Mesocricetus auratus; assembly: GCF_017639785.1. Classification (NCBI taxonomy): domain Eukaryota; kingdom Metazoa; phylum Chordata; class Mammalia; order Rodentia; family Cricetidae; genus Mesocricetus; species Mesocricetus auratus. The sequence goes on from NW_024429187.1 coordinate 14,050,902, forward strand.
TCTTGGCCTGGCCGCCTCTTCAAGGCCCCACACCTGATGCTGTCTGAATTTCAGTGCAGTGCATTGAGAGGCATGCAGTTTGTGTGGGACACACACTCAGATTCTGGCAGTCTCTGTCGTGAGCCCTGCCCCTTCCCCTGTGCCCGTTTTATCCCGCGTCGCCGCAGTTTCAGTGTCACATGCTGCCATTGATGGGAATGAGTGGTCTTTGCGGTCACATGGATAATTGGGACCCTTGGTATTCATCTCCCCTTCCTCCTGGACTCCTGTGTTCTGATGAGCACACTTAGCTGGGCATGCCATGCAGGAGTTTCAGGAAATACTCTGAACCTTTGGAGCCTGACTGGTATTCTTCCTGAACATGGCTGCTATAATGCTTTTTCCTAACTTTGTAAATGGATACGAGACCTTCCTTATCCTTTTGTGGATTAGCTTTGGAAAGGTCACACTGTGCTGTATTGACACACCCTTGGACAGAGTTCCTAGCCAAGAAGAGCCCTGGCTATTCATTCATGAGATGAAGCTAGTTAAGTGAACCACTTCTAAGTTTAAGTAAAACTTGATTTTTTTTATCATTTGAAACAGTTTTTACCTTTGCTTAACTATATTCTCTAGAGGCAAAAATTGGTTACTGCAGAGTACCTTTCCTGATACATTGGCTCCTTTTTAGTTTTCCTAAATTCTAGGAAAGAAGCTTCCCCCAAAGGCAAACATTAATCATATTTTTTTTTAAAAATGTTCATTTAAAAAGTAAAACTGTAGTTCTCAGCATATAGAAAGTGTGTAATGTGAAGTAACACAGTAGTTCCAGGCCTATGGAAACTATACTGTGTAAATTAACGCAGTAGGTCACCGCACTATGCATATAGAAAGTATACAGGGTGAACTAACACAGTGGGTCAACACATATAGAGAGTGTACTGTGTGAACTAACACAGTAGTCAACACATATAGAGAGTGTACTGTGTGAACTAACACAGTAGTCAACATGTATAGAGAGTGTACTGTGTGAACTAACACAGTAGTCAACACGTATAGAGAGTGTACTGTGTGAACTAACACAGTAGTCAACACGTATAGAGAGTGTACTGTGTGAACTAACACAGTAGTCAACACATATAGAGAGTGTACTGTGTGAACTAACACAGTAGTCAACACGTATAGAGAGTGTACTGTGTGAACTAACACAGTAGTCAACACGTATAGAGTGTACTGTGTGAACTAACACAGTAGTCAACACATATAGAGAGTGTACTGTGTGAACTAACTCAGTCAACACGTATAGAGAGTGTACTATGTGAACTAACACAGTCAACACATATAGAGAGTGTACTGTGTGAACTAGTGTACTGTGTGAACTAGTGTACTGTGTGAACTAACACAGTAGTTAGCACATATAGAGCGTGTACAGCATGAACAAGGGTTACCTTATTCTTTTGTTTTGTTTTGTTTTGTTTTATGAGTTTCTCTGTGTAGCTCTGCAGACCAGGCTGGTCTCGAACTCACAGAGATCCGCCTGCCTCTGCCTCCCAAGTGCTGGGATAAAGGCGTGCGCCACCACCGGGCCTGGGTTGCCTTATTCTTTATTGCTCTCAGGTTACCCACAGAGCCATGTTAGTGGCTCTCAGTACAGGAAGAAGGCAGTGCAGGTGTCTACATAAAACCACAGTCACGCTGTGCTGCCTGTTTCTGCCTTTCTTTCAGAGCCCAGGGAGGCTGCACTCGTTCCTTAGGGAGTTTAGAAGTTTACTTTAAACCTCTCACTTCAGCACTTGACAGGGCCTTCATGACTTTGCAAAATGCAGAATTCCTCATCTGTAGTGATAACTTTTTTCTTTGATATTATTAGTATGGTCCTCAATTTTTGAAGAAAATCACACCTTGAGGAGGCAGTATTTGATTGCTTCCTGACTTTTGATGTTTTTTTCTCTGTCTCTTTCTCTCTCTGAGACCTCCTAGGACTCAGGATTAAGAGGTAGACGGATCTCTGTGAGTCCAAGGCCACCCAGATCTACACAAGATTGATCCAGTCCTAAAGAGAAACAGCTCACACAGAGATGACCTCAGCACCTGGGATCACATGCCTTTAACCCCAGCACTAGAGGGGCATAAAAGACAGGAGCAGGGTCTTCAGTGCTCAGTATCGGGCATTCATTCTCCAGCCACACTGAGGATAGGAAGACACTGAAGTCTCAGCATTCTCCAGCCATACTGAGGATAGGTTACAGTCTGAGGTTTGGTGGAGCCAGGATCACATTCAGTCTGAGGTAGAGTAAGAGCTAGTGCCTGGCTGCTTTGCTTTTCTAATCTTCAACCTGAAGCTTGAACACAGTATCTGTCTCTGGGTCTTATTTTTCGTGTTACAGATAGGTAGGTAAATAGATAGGTATATAGGTCGGTAGATGTGTGTGTGTGTGTGTGTGTGTGTGTGTGTGTGTGTGTGTGTGTGTGTGTGTGTGTGTGTGTAGGTAGATAAGAAATATAAGCTATAGCTTTTCTAGGTAAACCACACTCACAGTCACTCTAGGCATGCTCAGAAAGGGTGCTGGGCACTGTGGGGCAGTAGGCAAATGGGTGAAGTCAGGCCACACCCTCCCTTCCCGGCATTGCTTCTTTCTCACTGTTGAAGTTCACAGTTCTTATCTCCAGGGCGACCACATGAAGCCCTGGAGTATTTCTGGAAACTTTACACCTGTTAAGCCCTCTCCATCTCTGCAGATAGCTTTGGCTACCCTGATGGATGGGTTCTCTGTACAGATGGTTCTGCCTTGCTCTGTACTTAGGCTTTTCCTGTATAGCTCTGTAGCCTGTTGTATGGACAGACAGGAATTCTGACAAGAAAGCTAGTCTGCTGTTTTGCTTCAGCACTTTTGACATTGAAAGGCATCTGTTTTCCCTCTAAACACTCTTTTTGAGATTTGCTTTTTTTGTGCTTGCCTGTTCTTTGGATAAATTGATGTGTAAATGGGGGAAATGCTATTTTGTAAGACTGAAGTTTACATGTAATTTAATCAAGGAAGCATCTTGTGACTCACAGACACACAAGCTGCCCAAACCTTGAAAAGTTGTAATTGGTGACATATGTACCAGTTCTTACTTCTTTTTTATGCTTGTAGTCTGAGGGAGGCTGGTCTCTAGCACACACACAGTCTGAGGGAGGCTGGTCTCTGTCACACACACACAGTCTGAGGGAGGCTGGTCTCTGTCACACACACAGTCTGAGGGAGGCTGGTCTCTATCACACACACAGTCTGAGGGAGGCTGGTCTCTAGCACACAGTCTGAGGGAGGCTGGTCTCTGTCACACACACAGTCTGAGGGAGGCTGGTCTCTGTCACACACACAGTCTGAGGGAGGCTGGTCTCTAGCACACACACAGTCTGAGGGAGGCTGGTCTCTGTCACACACACAGTCTGAGGGAGGCTGGTCTCTGTCACACAGTCTGAGGGAGGCTGGTCTCTATCACACACACAGTCTGAGGGAGGCTGGTCTCTATCACACACACAGTCTGAGGGAGGCTGGTCTCTGTCACACAGTCTGAGGGAGGCTGGTCTCTAGCACACACACAGTCTGAGGGAGGCTGGTCTTTGTTACCCACACTCTCTTCTGTGTTCTCTGTCTTTCACTGTAGGTTGTAAACACCTACATAGAAACTGAATTTCTCCCCCCCCCCTTGGGTGCGTTTTTGAGACTGAGACTTAACCCTGAAAAAATTATGGCCTGGGACAGGAGCATTGCTTCTAGACTTCTTCTGGTTCAAAATGGCTTTCCTGGTGTATACGGAGTAAATGAAGGTCTGTGGCGTGGGTACCATCTTTCTTCAGAACCTTTGGTGTTCATTCAGCCCAGTGTTTTCCTGTGTACCCTGTCTTCTTCATCTCTTTTTCTATTGCAAATGAGTTTACATAGCAGCAACCCAAGATTTCACGCTGTGTGACGATTTCCAGCCATCGTAACTCCCCCTGCGCTTGCTCTGCAGAAGGAAGACCAAGCCTGGGCCCTTTATTGATGAGTCACTCTCTTGGAGTACCAGGAACAGAAGCGTGGCAGAGTGAGCATGAGAGAGAGAAACCCTTGTAGGAAGTGAGCCTGCAAGACAGCTGCTCTGTCAGGGAGGACGCTGGCAACAGCTTGTGGGGTTTGAAGGAAATGGCCCTAAAGGGAGTGTCGCTGGGAGGAAGCGTCGCTTTGTTGGAGGAAGTTTGTCTCTGTGTGGTGGGCTTTGAAGTCGCTTTCTCAAGCTTCACACAGGGTACAGTCAGTTGACTTCCTGTTGCCTCTGCGTCAAGATGTAGGATTCAGCTCCAGCACCACGTCTGCCTGCTTGTCACCATGCTCCCTGCCATGGTGACCGTGGACTGAACCTCTGAAACTGTGAGCCAGCCCAATTAAATGTTAACATGTCATGTTTTCTCTTCACAGCAGTGAAGACCCTAACAAAGACCCAGCTGCTTAGGTGTTCTTTGACCTCACTGGGAAGGGAAGGAAGAAATGGTGGAGAGAGTGGTGGTCCTGGAGTGGGCTTGGCATCCTGCGTCCTGGGCCTGTGGCTATCGGCTCTCCAGACAGGCAGGCACGTGCCAGGACCTCCAGAGTCAAACTCTTGCCTGTGACTCTCAGGCTCTCAAGAGCTTGTTTTCCTTTCATAGAGAAGTCAGGGTACCAGCCAAGGCCATGAGATTTAGCCAAAAATTAAATAAAAACTTGATGAGGAGTTAAGGAGGGAGGGAGGGAGGGAGAAGCGGTCACCTGTTCTCCATGAGCAGTTTCTGAGAACAGCTAGTGTCCCTCCCTGGCACCGAGACAGGCACGGGATGAGAGGAGTGTCATTCTCACGCCATGCGGGCCTGCACGGGCCTGGGAGAGACGCCGCCTCACATTGTTCAGCCCACGGAATCCCTCATGCCAGAAGCCCAGTTCCCTGACCCCTGGAACACTGGTCTTTATAAAGCTCTGTTTTCCTAATGATCTCTTCTCATATTGTCCATTGAAGATTAATTTACCTTGCTTTGACCTAACCCAATACCTCCTTTCCCTCATGTAATTCAGGGTTTCTTAAGCGTTTCTACTAGTGACCTCTTTCTACCTGAGACATTTTTACACAACTGTGGTTATAAAAGTATATAAAATGATATATAAATTAAACACTTAATGACAGTAAACTATACTTATTTCTTAAATAATTTTTCAATAAACATAATTTTACGTTAAAGACTAAAGAAAATGATGAGGCACTGTGCCTGCTGTGTGTCTGGCCACGCAGTATGAAGACAGGCTGTCCATGTTAGTGGTTGTGGTGAGGAAGCAGGGAAGGCCTTCATTCCCTACCATGAAACCAGTATTTTCTGTATGATAAGAACACTTCTCACCAGAACGTCATTGTCCTGCATCCCAGCCCGGTGTGTCAGGCGGTAGTCATTTCATTGCATGACATGAAGACGTTGCTAAGTGTGCATGTTGTAAGCTCAGAACTCTGGCTGCACTGAGGTCACATGACAATGAGCTCTTTCAGAAACAGCTTAGACTCATGCATTTGACTTGGAGCTAACTCAAGGTCCTCGGGCATTCGCAGACTTTACTATTGTCAGAATTTTAATGAACACTGCATTCAATTACACAACACCCTTTGGACATGATTTAGCCAGCATTAAGTTAGAAATGTTGGGTCATAGCTCACCATTTAATAATCTTTGGTTTAGTTTAATTCGGCTACATCTGTGTGTCCATAGGAAGAAATCCCTACTGAAAAGAGTGAATACTGGATCTAGCCAGTTTGTGTACCCAGACCCTTTTTAAGAACTTTCCAGAAAGCTTAGTCAGCTGCTTCCCAGAAGACTGTCCTGATAAACAATACTGTTTTGATAGGGACGCATTGTTCTGCCAGACCTCTCTTCATATCTGCCTCCCATGCCACAGTCATGAGAGCCCAGTGAATGTGATGACTTTAATTAGACTGTCTGTCTGTCTGTCTGTCTGTCTGTCTGTGCACCTCTCTGCCCCATCCTCCAGTGCCGTGGTTTCAGGAGGTGTGCTCTTTGGGAAGTGGTTAGGTTCTGAGACGTCATGAGTGGAATTAGTCCCCTTATGAAATGGACCACAGAGAGCTGCCTTGTCCCTTTTGCCATGTGACAATGGAGCATGAACGCAGTGTCTGTGAGTGAGCAGGGGCAGGTCCTCCTCATGTAGCACATCTGATAGTGCCTGTTCTGGACTGCCAGACTTCAGAACCGTATGACGTCTGTGTTGTTGGTAAACTACCCATTGTTGGTGTTTTCTCAAGTAGCTAGCACACTAATACATGAGCTTCCATGCGTTACCCTTAAAGTGTACATCATGGGCTCAGTGCACAGCAGGCCATTGGTAAATGCTTTTATGTAGTGTTTTATTGTGCACATCTTGTTGTGTGGGGGTAGAGGTAAAAGACTGTTTTGTGGAATTGACTCATTGCTTCCAACTTTACGTGGGCACCAGGGGTTGAGCAGAGGTTGCCAGGCCTGCGCAGCGAGCACTGAGCCATCTCGCTGAGTAACCGCTCTTTGAAGTCATTGGGTGCCGCATTAATTCTTTTCTTGAACAGCAGAGCACGTTAGCTAAATGCCTGGCTCCAGGGTGTCTGCACTCAAGTCTTGGCGCTCTTGCAGTGAAGTGCGACCGTGAGCATGTGCTCTGGGAAGGTCTCTTCTGAAAGGTGGCGATGATGCCTGTCTGGAAGAGCTTTTGCGAATGAAATAAACCAGCATTTGGAGCACTTAGAACAGAGCCTGGCGTGGTGAACATTCTGCAAAGACTGTAACGAAAGCTGCCAAGCCCTCAGTACTGGAACATGAGAAACCACAGTCTCTGCTGCGCTTTACGTAGATCTGAGACTGTAAGTGTTGAGCACAGGGTCTGTGAACTCTGAAGAATGGCCTCCACCCTCCTGCCTGGCTTCATGTCGGTATGTCACTTGGATATAATGCTGCTTGTGCATTTCTTGTGCTACTGAGGTGATTTTAAAGACCCAGGGACATGAGCATCCTGGTTTTCTTTTCGAGGACATCAGGTATTGGTGATGTTTCTTTCCACGTGTGTTTCAGAGCTACACAGTCTATTTCATCTCTGCTCTTGAATCTAGAAGTACAGACTGCAGAGTGAAGGTTTCTATGTCTCAGGGCATGTTTCCCAGGGATCTGCAGTCACCTTAGCCTCTCGTAGGGCAGTCAAGAGGCAGAGTTCTTGTGGCCTGGTGGCCTGGAGACTGTGCACCCAGCCTCTCTCAAGTTCTTACTTCCCAGTTCCATCTGTGCTGGTTTCTGCCTGGTGGATCTGTGACTTTTAAGTGGTGTCTGCCTTGTGGATGGAGCAATGCACCACTGCACATGTGTTCAAGGTAGTTCCAAACTCAGGGTTAAAGTACACCAGGAACCCAGTCTGCTGACATTAATCCTGTGCCCTTCCAACTCGCTGGTTTTCCATCAGTTTACTGCTCAGTAAAATCACAGTAAGAAGCCATGGAACAGTAATCTGTTAATTAGAATCATAATCACAGAGTGATGTTTCTAAGTGTGGGAAGATTTGGTACTTACTAGCTGTGGAAACACGTTTTTTATGACAAAAGCACATCTCTTTTTAGCTGTGTTTGTTCTTGCTGGTTAGGGTATGTGGTGGCATTTCCTAACATCTCTGTTGCTTAGGATATGTTGTGGCATTTCCTAACATCTCCGTTTTTTAAAGTGTTTTCTAATACTTTGTTACTCAAGTTAAGTTTTATGTATCAGAAATCTTTGATGTAGCCAGGGTTAAGTAGGCCCACAGGACTCTGCAATCCTTAACAGAGTGTAATTACCAGTTTTTAATCCCATACTAGGTAGGTAGGTGAGTAGTCCCAGGAAGAAAAATGGTTCTATTTCTGTAACCATCGTTTCTCATCAGAGTAAATGGCACGTTCGGTACTGCTTGAACAGGCTCAAATGGACTTGGAGTTGAGTGCCTGTGTGTGGGCCCCGTGGCCTTGCCGTTGTGTCTCTGCGTCCTGCCGAGCCGTGTGCTATACTGCTCTTGAATAGCTGTGGCTTCCTAGTGAGGACCCGGCTTCCACAGCAGCCGACTTAGAGGAAACGTTGGTTTCAAGACATCCAAGTGATCAGTTGGTAATCATCGTGGAGAAATAAAGATTACTGCAGTGACTGAGGCGTGAGGAACCCTGCTTTGAGTATTCGTATTCACTGTTATTAGGGTACTGACAAATTTAAGGGATATTGTTCCACTCCAGAGCCAAGGAAACTAATTTGTCTAAAGCCAGTGAGTAGCAGGGTCAGATATCCCAGGGGTGTAAACTATGTCATGGGTGTGCTCTTTCTGCCCATACAGACATTACTAATCGATGATCTGTGTCCATGCTGAGCCCGATGGCCTCTTCCACATTCATTTTGATGTCTGTAGCTCATCAGGCTTAGCAGGTCACATAAAACGTGTGGCACGCTTGGCGGCAAATACATCTGTATTGAACTTTCTCTTGTGTTTGGGAAATAACGAGTCATTGCTCAAATTTAGAGAAAGAATGAACACGCAGCATTTTCTATGTGAATCTTGACTGGTGTGGACAGTTGGGATTAATACAAGTTATTTCCATCTTAATAGCATTTAAAAGTCACTTCCATGTGAAAAATATTTTAGTTGATTATAAATATATTTGATGAAATTATCTCATCACATTTGAAAATAATTTTTCAAATGGATCTGTGAAATAGATTTTATAACTAGCATTAACTGGCTATAAAGCTGCAAGATAAAAATAGTAGAAGTAAAATATAAAATTTTGTTAGGGTTAATATTACAACTCTTTGGCTGCTCTACTCTGATTAAAGGCAGCATTTTCAAAATAAAAATTAAATAAATTAAATTTATTTAAATTTTAAAAATTAAATAAAAAAATTCCATGCTTAGTCATAAAGATGTTATAGTGTCTCCGCTAACCCCCTGATCTAAGATCCTGCCTCCCCACAGGATATGGAAGGGCATTTCAGTGCAGAGTTGAGTTGGGGGCCAGAGACAGGAATACCCACAGTAAAAATGTCTTGTTCCTGTCTGTTGTTCAGTGTTTAAATTCTAGAAGATACTCTTCAATTTTACTGTCTGAAGTCAGGGACAGAAGTCTGAGAAATAGAAAATAATTTATATCAAAATATATTTCCATTGATAGGCCACTTGGCCACAAAGACACTGAAATGAAGTTCCGTGCAATCAAATGCTCAAGGCTGTGGAAGCCCATTCCTTGACTGCCAACCTCAGGGTGTGCCTTCAGTGTGCTTGGTCGCCAGTCTCGTTTGCAAAGACACGGACCTTTCTTCATTCTGTAAAGGTGTTGCTGCGTGTGTGTGTGTGTGTGTGTGTGTGTGTGTGTGTGTGTGTGTGTGTGTGTGTGTGTGTAAAACGTAAGGTTAAATTGTAATTATGAGAAACATGCCAGGCAGTGGTGGCGCACACCTTTAGTTCCAGCACTCAGGAGGCAGAGGCAGGCGGATCTCTGTGAGTTCGAGACCAGCCTGGTCTACAAAGCTACACAGAGAAACCCTGTCTCGAAAAACCAAAAGAAAAAAAAAAAGAAAGAAAGAAAAGAAACATAATTATGTTTTGTAAACATAAGTGAAATTACGAAAAATAACTTGTTAGTGGTGTTTCTGCAGTTTTTCCCTGCCTGTTCTCAGTATTTCCTCTTCTTCTCTATTGATAAGAGCCTTTTTCAAAACCAGAGGGCAGTATCTGGCTGTTTGGTGTCCAGATGACGTTTCTAACTCCCTGCTCAGACCAGTTACCCTTCTTTTCAGCCTGTGCCTCTGACAGTTAAAGCCCCACAGCTGGAGTCACAGTTTACCTGGAAAGGAGGCAGAGGTGCGTGGGGCACAGAGACACATTGGTCCACTGGCTGTTTCCAACCTTTGAAATCCTGGAGGAGCTCACAAACTGATTCATTGTTTTTTGTTGCTGGGTTTTTATTTTGTTTTGATTCATTTGGCTTGTTTTGAGTTGTCTAATCTCTGCTTCTAAAATCTAACGAGCTGCTTTGTTTTGCCTTTAAGTGGTAGGATAAGGGCTTCAGATTTAGACTGAGCATTTGCTTCTCTTGGTTCCGAGATTTTAAGATCGCCCCATAACCCTGTACTGTGACCCTCATGTCTAGATTGCTTTTGTTGCAATGTCGCCTTCATTAATCTGAATATTGTTGCTTTCTGTTCTTAAAAGTCCTGGTCTGGGACATAAGACATGGCAGGGGAATCTTTTTAGATGGTGAGGTTGTCTGCATGTGAAGATCTTTATAAACTGACAACCTCTATGCAGACCTTACAGATAGAACACATTGTTCTTAGACAGCTGTAAAGTTTAACATCTCAAAAGCCACCAAAGCTTTCGTCTGGAGTTTAAATTGTTTGGTGGCATTTGGCTGTGTCAGTCCACATAGTATGGTGTGAAGACATTTCCTTCTTCCTCTTTTTTACTTTGGCCCTGTATTGGTGTCTGTCCTATTGTGGTGACGGTCATTTACATCATTTTCCAGACATAATGGAACTACTGTCTAAAGTTCATTCACTAGCTGAATCCTTTGTCTTTTTAGTTTTGTTTCTAATTGTTTATAAAATTGACCTAGTTCTTTTATTTTTTTTTCTGGACATTTACTTTCTTTATGAGTGAATTTGCTCCATTTTTGTTATTGCAGACAGCAAAAATCTGCATAGCGAGAGATAAAGTTTAAAAACAACAAAAAGCAGTTTTAGCCGGGCGTTTGTTGCGCAGAGGCAGGCGGATCGCTGGGAGTTCCAGACCAGCCTGGTCTACCAAGTGAGTTCCAGGACAGGTTCCAAAAACAATATAAAGAAACCTTGTCTCGAAAAACCAAAAAACAAAAAAACAAAAAAACAGTTTTATTTTTACATTAAATCATTATTGTTAACTGTTAATAGGTGTATTTACAGTTTTGTACATGCAGGAGAATCAGACACTAGAGGTTCCTATGGCATATGTATTTGCGGGACTGTTATGTCACTCTGAATCTCCAGGAGAGGGAGCAGTCCAAGAGCTCCTGAGGGTGGGGCTGATGACTGCAGCACTGCTGCCAAGGAGGGTCCTCCTGGGACAAGCCCAGCTGTGGCTCACTGTGTGGAGGTGTGGATGGAATTTACTGGAATCTACCCTGCTGGGGAAGCATCTCTCCAGAGACACTGCATTCAAACACCGCCCCAGGTGGTTTCTGTGGACTCCCTGTGCAGATAAGAGTTGAGTGCTGAAGAAACTGCCCTTGCTGCAGGCCTGCACACCAGGGACACCGCCTTGCCTCTCAGCTGCTGGACATACCAGAAAGTGGATCCTGCCCTGTATTCAACAGTTTCCTTTGCAAACATTCTCATGGTTTGATTGTTCACAAGAAATGCTTAGGAGCCAGAGCTGCTTTCATCGAGCAGGCAAGAGGGTTGAGTTGCATTGTAGAAAGCAGTGACCAATAATGCAAAGATCCTCAGCTTGACTTCATTTCTGTTGAAATGTCTGTTTACTGGTTCTAAGTCTAAGGAAACTGTTAGTGCTTAAGCTGTCTGCAGACTTGAGGTGACTCTTGGAAGGAGCACATGACCAAAGGGGAAGTAGTTCAGCTAGGCAGTTTCTTTTTCTTTTTTCATTTTTTTTTTTCAAGAAGAGTGCACTAAGACCCAGACTGCTAGCAAGCACACCGGGCAGAAAGCTCACTTGGTTTCTTTCCCCGTTGACTGTGTCCAACTTCACCATCGTTTGTAATTAGCTAGTTTTAAATCAAGCAAAGGAAATGAAGGAAAGAAAAGAAAGAAGCCCTGGTCACACAGTTGCTTAGTGCCTTTGCTTAAGCAAAAGTGTTACCAGCTGGGGGATTGAAACATTTGCATAAAGCCTTATCAAGGTGGTGAGAGAAAAGATTTGTGTAAGTCTTAAAAGGTAGGGGAGATTAAAAGATTTGAATTCCCATCATAAGTAAAAGCTTACAGTGTTAGAAAAGACTAATATATAACTCTCAAAGCCATTTTTTTTGTTTTAAAGAAGTTACATTATTTCATCCTACTCTTTGCTATCATCATTAGAACATAAGCACAAATACTACACACGCCTCAGGTATGGGTGTCACCCCTTGGGACTTCATTTTTACTGAAATAGAAGTAGTTCTAGTGCTTTAGAAGATTCATCTTTAATTTAAAAATAATTAAAAGTATGTGAGTAAATTGTTTTAAAGAAACATCCTACTACAGCACCCCCCTTCCCTTCTTCCTCTTTCAATCCCCCCCCTCATTTTTCGAGACAGGGTTTATCTATATAGCCCTGGCTAACCTGGAACTCAACCTGAGACCAGCCTGCCTCTGCCTCCTGAGTTCTGGAATCAAAGGTGTGTGCCACCACCACTCACTCAGCAGCATTCCTTATTAAAGGAAAGAAAATTCAGGCTGGAGGGATGACTCAGTGGTTAAAGGCATTTACTCTTCTTCCAGAGAACCCAAGTTCAGTTCCCAGCCCCTATATTAGCTTCACTCCAGGGGACCTGATGCCCATGGCTTCCTAAGGCACCTGTACTCGCCTAATAAAAAGAATAAAACACACACAGTAAAAATTTGAAAAGCACTCAAATTCATGTGCTGAAATATAATAAAGCTATACCACTTGCTAATCCCAAATATGTATCCTACTTATTAGCATTAGTGAAACAAAATGACTTGTTTCTTAGTGAACTGGGAACCATAGACAGATTACACAGCCCAGCGAGAAGTGACTGTGTCCCTTCTGATGCTTGTGTTCTGATGTTCATGTCTCTGAAGAAACAGGCCTTGGGTGCACACTGGGTCCAATCCAGGCTTTACCTGAGCCCAGTTCCTTGGTCTGCTGATAGCCTCATCACAGTCAGTTAAGTCTTATGGAATATGAGTGACTTCATGAGTGACAGCTACACCCCAGTTTTCCCTGGGAGCCTTTGTTTACTCCAGGCTGACTTTCACCCTGGCAGATTTGGACCCCAGATTTGGACCCCATGCACGAGGCAAAGGGGAAGAGGAAGGGCGGGGCTGCCTGTGGAGATGATCTGCAGAGCATCCTGATGATCCACTCCAGACTCTGCTGCAAGGTCAGGTTCAAACCAGCTGTGCTTCTGAGCACTTGTGAGGGACCCTCACAGACTGGAGTTCATAACGTCTACATAGCGCTGTGAAAAAGAATGAAATGCTTAGGGTATATCTCCACAAAAATTACAGATGCTAGAAACCAAATGCTACTGAACATTGTTAAAAAACAACAAAAAGCCTAAATACCTAATAAAGACAGTGGACGCTGCGGACGCACTAGGCACCCATGTGCAAAAGAAGGAAGGAAGGTAGAGAAGGAAGTCCATGTCTCACCTCGTGCACTGGAGGGAAGTTACGGCAGACTTAAGAGAGAGCAGAGACTCTTAAGCTAAGCTGTGGCTCCTGAGAACCAGACTGCTGTCCCTTGTATATGACACCAAGTGCCAGGGCAATGGAAGGAAGAGGATAAGCTGGACATCAGAAGTAAAACTTGCGTTCAAATGGTGCCATCAAAAATATTTGATAAAGGACTTACTTCTAGGCAGTGTAAAATCTCTTAAAACCTAGTTGCAAACTAATTACCGTAATTAGCTCAAGTGCGCCCAAATGCAGTTAGCACATCTGCATGTAAAACTACATAGTATGCCCCGCCCCTGATAACTCTCAGGACCAAAAGAAACCGTGGACAGATGAAACTCTTGGTGATAAAGGAAACAAGGCCCTCACCTTCTATAGCACAGGTAAGCACTGAAAATGCTATGTGAACTAAGAGACTGGTCACAGAAACCCATGGACCCATGGTTTTGTTTCTATGAGATCCTTAAGAAACAAGGCAGTGTGGCCCTTTATCTGAGCTGTTACTGCCAAATTTAAGCCTTGGGCTAGGATTTTGATGGTAAGTGAGTACTAATGGGTTTGAGCCTTTTTGTGGCATAATGGCTATACAACTTATGCTCTTTAGCTAGTGACTCATATGGAATGTTAGTGACACCTTAGGGAACATGCTAATGAAACTAACTGGGCAATTTCCCATGATGAGCTTTAAGCAAGAAAGACAAAAGGACCAATAAACCCCTAAAGAGAAGGAAGGCATGGGCTCTAAAAATCCTAGGAAACAAACAAATGTTACAGTTTTAGGTAAACCCCCTTTAATGACTAACCTACCAGTTAGGAGTTCAGAGATAACAGGCTGCTGCTGTGTGGGTCTGACTGGCCTTGGAGCAGAGAGCTTCCTGAAAGTTAGATTTGCAGGGCATTAATCATTAAATCATTAAATGAAGATCTAACATGTATCAGGGACCTATTGTATGTAAGGTACAGCAACCACATTCCTAGTAGTGGGTGCCACCAGAGAGAAGGACAGAGGGTGGGCATGGAAATTCATGATCATGCTTAACTTAAAAGGGAGCATCCTCAAATGATGTCTGAGAAAGGACCACATAGATGGGAAAACACTTGGGAGGAGGGATACAGTCAGGACAGAAGAGTGTATAGAAGCCAGAGCGCTGGTGCTGTGGCGACATTCCAAGAGGAAGGTATTGCAGGAGGTGCAATGGATGTGTTATCTGAGGGTAAGTGGAGGTAGATTGTGAAACTGAAATGCAATGTAACTTGGATGCGTCATACGCCAGGCACTTGGTTCGTTTCCCCATCCTCGGCAGAGTTATCAGTGGTTTTATTTTCTCAAAGGCTTGACTGTTTTCTGGATATTTCTAGTGAATGTTTACTTTTCATAGAGGAAGCTGTTGATGAGGTTACATTGATGTGTAATAGCTTGTCAGTGTGCTGGCTACAATGTATCCACACGGGGGCTTCATGAAGTTACCCACTCTCTACCGACTCTGTGGGTTTTCTGTGTTTTGCAGGCTTTAACCCCGTGGTAAGCAAAGGTCTTTGCTGAGTTGTTCTTTGCCTGTTGTATACTTGAAATCAAAAAGCATTGTAGTCCTTGAGTGTCCTGCTTGTTACCAGAATTAGACCTTCCCTGTTTAAAGTGGAATAGGTGGTCTCCGCCATTCTGTTTGTGAGGTGGGTGGGGTATTTTGTTCAAGGCTCATGATAGACTAGGCTTCTTTGGCCGGTCTTGTGTTTGCTGTGGTTTGGTTTTGGGATGGGTTTACTGCGCATCCCAGGCTGCTTTCAGAGGTGTGAACTGTCCCAGTTCCCACCCACACTGCTGTGCTGGGAGTCAGAGGCACCACCAGTCCAGGCTCAGGTGTGTTTGCTGAGTCCTGAAGCAGCTCTGGCTAATTGACAGACTCCTCCATGAAGCAACAGAAAACATGGCTGTAGTCTAGCAGAGCTGTAAGAGCTCTGGAAAGCCCTTCCAACCTCGCCGTATTCCACAGATCTCTCCTGCCCGGAACCTCAGTCCCTCCTCTGCCCCTCAGCGATGGGACTTAACTCCTTTCTGGACAGTTTTAGCCTCTGGGGCTGCCTTCAGCTCTGTTCTCTGCTGCTGTCTCATTAAGGGGTGGGGAAGACCCACCCTCTCAGCCTTTGTCTCCTCCTACGAGTAAACAGCGTAAGAGCTTTGTCTTGTCTTTCTAGGGAAGAGTGACCTCTGGTGGCTGAAACCACAAGCCCCAAACAATGGGAAAGCTTTCCCTTCCTCCGCTGGACTGCACTGGTCTGTCCCCCTCAGTATGTCAGCACAGCGGTCGTGTCGGTGAACGCCTTAGGCTACATGTTTACACCCTGCATCTCGTTCATACCACACGTGCCCTGCATGCAGTTAGCCTTCAGACCCCAAAGACTTCTATCCAATTATTTCCCTACCATTCTTGTTTAATAATAAAGCCTAAAACTTCAACTTTAACTTAAATTTTTACCATTCTAAGGAGTCAGTCTTACCTGGTGGTTAAGGAACTGACTGTACTGTATGAACCACACTCTTGCCTCGAGTGTGTCCCGCGCCAGCTGTCTGGTGTGTAAATTGGCTGTGACCTAGAAGGTAGCATCCTCAACTGGGTTAGTCTGTCAGCAAACGCAGCCCGATTGTCAGCTTTCGTCTCCGTCACTCCTTCAAAATTGAGTGTTTTGAGATCCACTTTTAAAAAGAAAGGTTTGAGTAGCTTACAGGGACACCTATACTGTGGGAAACAAAGGTGAAGATAACTAGAATGAGAGTAAAGGAACAGGGTCTCGTGCATTGTAGTTAGACTACAGATGGTGTAAATGTCTCACCTGTGAGAATGTAGACACATACTGCAGACAACCTAACTGTTGTGTTCACACTCAGCGATGAACACACCCTTAGTAGCTTTTCCCTGTGATCAAAAGAGTGTTTTATTCAGAAAGCAAGGAGAAATATCTGTAAGAGCCGTGGGGTCAGGGTTGGAGAGATGGCTCAGTGGTTAAGAGCACTGACTGCTCTTCTAGAGGATCCAGGTTCAATTCCCAGCACCACATGGCCGCACACAGCTGTCTGCAATTACAAGATCTGACACCCTCACATGCCTGGGGGGGAAACGCCAATGCTCATAAAATTAATTTTTTAAAAGGGCCAGGGGGTCTGAAGCATTTCTGTATAAATACAAATCCATGTTGTTTTCATTTCACAGTCCTGGGTATAGGACTGTAGGAATCAGAAATGAACCAGTGCACATGCTTGTGTCTGTTTTGTGAAAGTTCTAGTAGGGTTCAGGATGCGTTTTTAAAGCTGCCTGTCCAGGTGAAGATGCAGCACTGAGTGTGTTTTTCACACATTTTTCACACGCAGACTGAACAGCCATGGCAATCATGGTTCAGTTACTGACTCCGGAGCAAGAACCCAGGCTGTTCTTGGGAAACAGAAACTCATGGTACCTGTGTGAAATAGAAAAGCATCTGACAGCTCTAATATGTAGGTAGTACTGAAATTGTGCCTGGAACAAAAACTCAGCAATTCATTTCCTCCTCATGTAGCATGTGTGGTTGTCAGGGTCAGTATCATAAAAAGCATCTGGAGGCCAGAGAATACCTATTATGTTGTTGGGCTATTAACCACTCGTCTGATAAACCAAGACATCTTAACTTCATAAACATGTTTTTAGTACTCTAATCTTACTTTGTAGAAACAGTATTTCAGTGCTCCATTGTAATAACACTACAAAGGAGAGCGCAGTTGCTAGTGGAGGCCAGAAGGGGGCGTCAGTCTCTAGGTACTGGAGAACATGGGTGCTGCGAGGCGAACTTGGATTCTCTGAAGAGCAGCTGCTGCCGAGTCTCCAGTGTCGGCACAAAGCTGCGGTGCTGTAGACATGACCTGTGAGGTGCAGCCAGGCGAGGGGGCCAGTGTCTGGTAGGTCGCAGGGGGGCCTCGGCTGCTGTAAAATGGGGTACAGGTGATGCAGCGGGGACCCTCATTGTATAACTGACGCTGGGCGTTTGAAATAAAGTCGCCCAGCTGCTTGCATGTGTACAGCATCACACTGAGTCGTTTTTCTGTGTTGAATTTAAATGTCCATGCATAGTGTGAGCAGCCACAGGAGTTTGCGATGGAGCTACCCCACACCCCTGGGAAGGGAGTGATTGACAGACAACTTGGGAGTGCTGGAACGTTTTGTGTCTGGGAAACTTTTTCTATTATTATTTTTTTGTGTCTGGAAATGTTTCGATGAGGTCTTCAGCTCCCTTGCTTTATTGCGGTGCCCTCCTGACACAGCGTCTGGCTGCTTACCCGCCTGGGCGTCCCTTCTTGTGGTGATTTGCTCGTTTCCATGTGTTGACTTGTGAAGGGCTTTTAGGAAGCTTGCTGTGATGTTGTGATGTATGGTGACACCTAAAGTTTTCATAGAAGGAGGTAGAATGAGTTACTAATGTACGTTAAACTCTTCATTCTGTATCACATATTTATAGGAGATTGTTGAAAGCCATGCAGGCAAGGAAGCTTGAAATGTGCATACAAAACATTGCTTGCCCACAGTGCAGAGCTGGGGTCTGGGCTCTTGGGAGTCTCTGTGACAGTCAAATGTTCTAAGACACACAGATACTTTTAGAAAGGAAAATAACTTTTTAAAATGGAAATTTCTACATTTCTGTGCAGCAAAGGCTCAGAAATTTTTATTTCCTAGCAGTTTTTATTTTATTTTTGTTCTTTTGAGACAGTGTTTCTCTGTGTAGCCTGGCTGTCCTGGATCTGAGATCCACCTACTTCTGACTCCCAAGTGCTGGGATGAAGGGTGTGCCACCACCCCAGGGTTACCAGCAGTTTTTAGTGTACCTCTTTTCAGCTAGTCATAGGCTCAGAGACTTTTAATTCATAAGACTTGCCGACGGATTAAAGTGGGAGCCCTAGATAGATCTCCTCAGCACCAGCTCCCTCCCCTCTGCTAGATAGATCTCCTCAGCACGGGCTCCTCCCCCTCTGCTAGATAGATCTCCTCAGCACTGGCTCCTCCCTCTCTGCTTAGCCCCAGCGGGTTCCACGTGGGAATCAGCTGAGCAGCTCTATCAATGTTTGAAATGCCTGGCGTGCCAGCGTAATTAAACAGCATATGAACACTCTTTGGCCGCACTCCAAGATCAGTGATTACACGTCTAACATTAATCCGATGTATCTACAGAAACTGTTAGAGTAAACATCTGGACTCTTGTACTACCAAAGCTGAAATATTGCATAATGAGTTAAAAGGGAGCTGTAGAGGTACACCACAGAGCACAGTTGGGGAGTGGTTTTGCTCTCAGGCAGAAAATGCATGAACTATGTCAGCTGTCTTGACTTTCCTAAGGTAAAAATTCAATGTGGTCCAAGTGCTTAGTTTTACAGTTGTGTTTCTCAGCCCTTTGTTACTGTGACAAGGGGAAGAGTCTTTGTTGAGTATGGTAACTTTGTGGGTCTGAGTGTCCTGTGGAGGCAGAGCATCTGCTAGCAGGCTCCTGGAGCAGTGAGGAAGCATGGAGCAGGTGTGCGCTGTTAGAGCCTCCTCAGCCTTCAGCGGTCCTGTCCAGGGCCCCAACTCGTTGGCTGATGCCAGCCACATTCAGGGCGGGTCTTAGCCTTTCACACTGTCCAGTGTTCCAGCCATCCTAGACATCCTCACAATTACACCCAGGGTGTGCTTTCCTAATCTAGATGTTTCTAGATCCAACCAAGACTCATCCTCACAACCCCAAAGACTGTCATTAACTGGAGACAGATTTCTTACCTAGTTCTCAGGCATCACAGAATCTGAGAATGTGGTGGGCTCCTTTGATTTCTCATTTGTTTTGTTCTGTTTGTGCTGGGGTTGAACCCCTGGCTTCATGAAGTCTGAGTATGCACTCTGCTGCTTAGATGCACATGATGTTTAGAGTATTGTTTTAGTAGGAAAAATAAATCCTAATTAAGTTGAATGTTGGTATTACTCAATAACAACAATAACCTCTTGTAATAATTTTAAATGTGCCTTTGATGGAGGCGAGGTGTGTCGTGCATCTTATCTGCATATCTGCCTGTGCTGTGGAAGCTGTAGGCAGCGTCAGTGTTGGACTCTGCACATCTTTGCTGCATCGTGTTAGCTGATCTTTCTGGGTCTGGGATCTGCATTTGTGATTTTATAATAACGGGATTGCTTCTGTGGATTGTTTCATATCATTATGTATGCCAAGCATATGGGCATATGCTGGTGCCCCCTTCTTCCCCAACGGTTGACGCAGGCGCCAGCTGGTGGAGGGGGGGATGTTATAAGCAGACAGCAGTATGCTGGGGGGCAGGGACACGGTCGTCTCACAGCAGCTGAAGATGCTGCAGAAGAGTGGGCGTGTGAAGAGTGGGAACTCTATCCTGAAGCAGTGAGGAGCGTTCATGAGTTATCGGGGTAGAGAGCCCCCAGACAGGCATTCACAGTATGAATAATAAAAACCCGAGACAGATATTGGGGTTCAAGTTGAAGCTCAGAGAAGCACATCAGCCAAGCCACCAGAGAGCTCTCACCTCTACCAAGACTGGGGAGATCCCCTCCTCAACATGGCTGGAGACTAAGTGCCTAAGATTGAAACTGAACGCCCTGCTCCTGTCTTATACTCTCTCTAGTGCTGGAATTAAAGGCGAGGCTCTGCTTCTCTCTGAGACTGGTTCACTCTCTTGTAGCCCAGGGCGGTCTTGAACTCACAGAGATCCATCTGCCTCTGTCTCCTCAGTTCTGGAATTAAAGGCAAGGCTCTGCTTCTCTTTTAGACTGGGTCACTCTCATTTAGCCCAGGGTGGTCTTGAACTCACAGAGATCCATCTGCCTCTGTCTCCTCAGTTCTGGGACTAAAGGTGTGGCCACCACTGCTCAGCTTCTACGACTGTGACTAGGTTTGCATTCAGATCTTCAGTGGCGTTATTAGATTATAAACAGTGTATCACCACACATGTTAATACTGAGTAAATGAGCCAGTAGTGACAGGATACCCTGGGATGGGTTTGGGTCAAGGGAAGTAACTAAAATGCAGTTGTTAGTGACACTTTCAACCTTTTAAAATGAAGTCTGTGCCCATGAGCAGTCAGAGGGGCAAAGTCACGAGGAGTTTTCATCTGTCCTGGTGTCTCTAGGTGTTTTCTCATCTATGGTGCATTCAGTTTCCTCTGAAGTACTGACTGTGAAGTAAGTGCTTTCATGTCTGTCCCAGGGAGAATTCTTCTTAGCCAGTGATGTAGACAGGAGCTCACTCTCAGTAGACAACCTATGTAAGAGTAAAACTGGTCACGCCCATGGAACAGAGGGCTCACTGACTGCACCATTACTCATTGTTATCAGTAGTTTTGGACCATTGGGGAAATGGCATTAAACTTGTAAAGAAACATCAAGCGTAATTACCACAGTCTCAGAAGTAAGGTAGAATTTACAGTAACTAATGCTCACAAAAGTTTAACCCGGGAGTTCGATGCTGAAGATTTTACCTAGAGCAGCAGCTCTCAAACTCCCTGATGCCGCAGCCCTTTAACACCTCATGCGGTGACCCCACCATAAAATCACTTTATTGCTACTTGATAACTGTTGTTTTGCTAGTGTGTGCATCATAATGTAAATGCTTTTTGGAGATAGAGGTTTGACAAAGGGTTGAAACTCACATCTAAGTACTTAGGATAGCGTCTGTGTTTTATTTTTGTTGCTGTTCTAATGTTTGGGCTTTTTGGATTCTTGCCGTAGGGTAGATGTTGGATGCCCCCACCCCCAAAGTTCATTTTTAAAGACTGACTCAGGGTGGCACTAGTAGGGTTTGTAACCTTCAGGAAGTAGAGCAGGGGAGTTGTTAGGTCTCAGGGGGGCCTTGAGAGTCTGTGGTAGTCTGGGACTTTCCACTCTGCAGCCTTGTCCTCAGCTTTGCCGACAGTGCCCCGAGCACTGTCTTACAAACCAGGTCACTGACTGGACCCTGCAGCCACGAGAAACACCAGCCTTTCTCCGTGATTGTCTCGGGCACTCTGTGCTGCAACAGGAAGCTAGCGGAGCTGCCTTCAATACAGTATTAGTCTTGATTTCATTTTCTGCTGTGTATGCAGTTTGCATATGTGTGTGGTGTGTGTGCACATGTGAGTATGGTTGTGCACTCCCTGGGTGGCCTGCTGTATCACTGTCTTACGCCTTTGAGACACAGTCTGTCACTGAACCTGGAGCTAGGCCGGTGACAAACAAGCCCCAGCAACCTCCCTGTCTGCCCTGTTACAGGTGCGTGTGACTAGCTCCTGTGTGGGTGCTGGGGACACCTCCAAGTTCTCATGTTTGTACAGCAAATGTTCTTAGGAACCACCAAGCAGACCCGACCCCAGCCTCCATAGTCTTGGTATTTAAAACAGAGATCAGAAAATTCCCAGGCCCATAATATAATATAATATTTCTTAATTAATAGCTGGATAACTGGTTCTTTACATTTGATCCCCAAACCTAGCCAACGTATTTTCTCAGATGCTCTGCCACTGCTAAGTAAATCTGGAAAGTAGGTTGGTATCCATGAGGTGGTGGAAGGTTGGTGGTGGTGAGGAGAAAATGTCTGTTGACCTGAAGTTCCCTGAGGGCAACAGAAGAGGAGGAGATGACTTCCGGATGGACCTGCGCTGTGCGGCTTGGAAGCCCCACAGGCGGCCAGAAGCCTCTACCCACGCTTCAGGGTCAGTGGCAGGGCAGACCTCCTGACTGCGGTGCTGTGGGAGGGTGCAGGCCCAGGCCTCCGGAACCTTCCCTGGCCACCTTTGCCTGGACTCCTCTCCCTAAGCTGCTGACCCTCAGACTTGCTTCTTCTTGCATCTCGAGTGGCAAACGTATTTACACATGGCTGGTGCATGTGTGAGCTCATTTTGTTAGGCCATGGTTCGCAAAGTTGTACCCTGTGATTTGTACACACACAAACATACACACACACACCCCCTCACCACCACCACCCACCATCCCCACCCCCCGCCTGCCCATTGTCTACAATTTATCATCCAATCTGTGTCTTTTTCTTTGAATATTTAATTACACTGAAGCACAGGCCACATTCTTCTGAAAAGTTCTCACTGTTTTCAAACGTTCAGCTTCTAGGGCTTGGCATTTGATTTGTTTCTAGAGTCATGGACTTTCCCTTGTAGTCTTGGGTGGATTATTATTATTGTGAATATGTGAAAATTCATGTGGTCAGAAATTCAGCATCTTTTAAAATGGGAAGACTGTATAAACTTGAACGGTATTTCAGTTGGACAATGTATTTCACAAGTGTGTGTTGTGTGGGAAGGTCCTCATGCCTGTGGAAAGTGATGGAAATCTTGTTCTCTAGTTAAGTGGCAGGTAACACAGTAAAGAGCATGTGTGCATGCATATCCAAACATGTGCACACATAACATGCATGTGTATGTACACACAGTCGTGTGCAGTGAGGTGCTAACCTGAGTCTCACTGAATCTCCATGATGGGTGGCTACTGGACTTATGTAGTCCTAAAGGCACTGGGCAAAATGAAGAGTCTCAACAGCATCGTGTCTGTGGAGAAACATTGATGTGTTGTGTTGTGTCTGGGTTTTCTCAAGTATGTGTTTCTAAGTTTTCTGCATAGCTCTACACAAATACCTTTGCCCTTATAAATTAGAAATACCCAATATTTGATTTATTATTTTTATTTAATGTAGACTCTTACTGAGACAAGAAGTTGCTGGCTACTATAAATGTCTTAAAATTTTTAATGTCTCATCCTAAAATGAGTGCTGGCATGTGTGTGTGCGTGCACGCACTGTGAATGTTACTGTTTTCTGAGCACTGACATTGATAGTAACTAACACGAGCTTCAGCCCGTTAGGCCACGATGCACACTTCACTGTGCACAGTGTTTATCATCTAAAATACAGGATGTGATAGCTTTTCCCCAAAGTATGCTGTGAGTGTTTCCTTTAAATATCAAAGAATTTAACTTATCTTTTCTTCAGTTAAGGAGAAACATATGGAAACTTAAGAATTTTTCAAGGCTGGGAAGATGGCTTTGCAGATCAAAGCGCCTTCCACCAAGCCTAAGAGCCTGAGTTCAGTTCCCAGAACCCACACAGCAGAGGGAGAACTGACTCCCACAAGTTGTCCTCGGGCTGCTGCATGCACCATGTGTGCATGTGTGGGCACTGGCATGCACTCACATGCACACACACGCGTAAGTAAATGTAAAAACCAAAACAGTGATGTGAGTGGCTCAGATGCAAACCGAGCTGAGGGGGGCGGGGTGCGTGTGGAGCCTGCGCCCTCAGGAGTGGCAGGCAGCTCGGGTCCTCTCCTGTGGGCCTCTGTCTCCGTAACCCCGGGAGTTAGTCCCCTAGGTAAGGTCTGTGCTGGCCATTGACGCTTCTCCTGTTGGCGTGTCCTCATGGTCCTTGCATGATCTCTGCGAGTGTTGCTTCCTCACTGGTGACACTTGCTCTGTTTTGTTTGACTTCTTTTTAGGGAAGAAAGAACTTTGCTTGTGTGATAATGGAACATCTTTGCTGAGACAATTGCATATAATGCTGGTTAATTTTCTCACTTCTAAGTGATATCAGACATAGTTTTGTAATTGTTTTTTGTCTCCTCTTCCATAATTATGATTTGCTTAGATATTTCCCTAAATATCTGTGAAACTGCATCAGTAATCTGTTTTGTCTAAGCCCCCAGGGAAGCTGCAGAGTACAGATGAGAATAGTGTGTGCCCTGCTCAGCTGACATGAGTGACTTTGGGAGGCACCGCTCATCAGAAACCTCCATGCCACGCGCTCCTCACTCCCTCTTGGCCATTGGCTGTGAGCTCTGCATCTGATTTTACAGCAGCGATGTCCCTGAAGCGTCCTTCAGGGCTAATGGTAGAACTCTTGGCACTCATAGGAACTGGGTTACACCCCTCCTGAAACAGTGTCAGTGGTTACACGTGTCGATTCCATAAGTGCTTGCACGGATTGTCAGACCAGACACTTACTAGGAAGGTGAGCCTGGGTGAGGGTCCGAGTGCTCTCTGCCTCAGTTTCCTCACTTAATTTATGTCATGTAGTACTCAGATGGGCGATGAAAGGTTGGAGACAGACAGACAGGCAGGCAGACAGGTAGGCAGAGACAGTTTACCGGCTGACATTCTGTCACACAGTAAGGCTAACCCTTGCTGTAGAATGTTGATTGAGTCAGTCAACAAGAACACATTGCCATTTGGTTGTCTTTTTTGTCCTGGAGTTCCCTGCTCAGGGAAAACTGCCACCTTGTGCTTGTCCTTAAATCCACCTTGCAGACAGCACTGCTTTCTCTGCAGAGAGCAGGTAACATTTGCTCAGGGTCCATCATTGTGATCAGTGAAAGAGCCAGCCCTGTGGTGACGTGCAGTCTTCAGCACTGGGAGAGGCTGCCCACTCACACCAACGACGCTGCACGACAGATGACTTTTCATGCTCCCTTTAATAATGCTACTGCAAGAATGGGTTCCAATAGTTCACTGTCTTTATATTTTTATTTAAGAGTAGGGAGATCAGCAGCCATGTGTAGCTTCCTTATGCTCACGCTCTGTCCCTGACTCCATGTCTGCTGGGCACCATTCTTAATGTCCACGCAGCTGCTCCACGCTGCTGTGGTTCTTTCCCAGTTGGTTTGGTGAGCTCTGAGCCACTCTCATTTTGGATGTGATCTGCATGTCTCCTGAAAGTGTGCATGTTAGAAGCCTGGTCCCTTGAGTTGCCCGGGACCCCGGTTATTTCTGGCAAGAGGGCTGTTTAAAGCCCAGCCCCATCTGACATCCTTGCTTCCCATCTACTTGGCATATGCCACTATGGGATACCTTCCATAGACACCCCACTGGAGGGCAGACTCATGGACTCCCTGATCCTGTACTAAGTAACCCCGTCTCTGACGTGTCATGGGATAGTGCAGATCAGACTACCGCTGCATCCTCCTTGTGCCTGGAGGAAAGAGCCGGCCAAGATCCCCTCCCTCGCTTCCTCCAACCCAAGCCTTCACCAGGCAGAGCCAGCTGTTTGGGCAGTCATTGATAGGTTAGCGTTTGAGGGGTGGAGTAGCAAGGCTGGCATATGGAGAGAAAGGAGGGGGGCAATGACACGTGCTGAAAGCAGTGGCACCATGTGGGACCATGGCACTCCTGTCAGAGTTGGCCCTGGGGAGATGGGCACTGTTAAGACCTGATTGCAGTGCTTACACTGGAGGCTGTGAGCTAGGCCCATAGTGTGGGAAGTGGCCTCTGTCTTAGTGCCGCTGTGCTGCTTTCTCTCTCGCCGCCTTCTTCGGGGTTTGATGCCAGGCTCACAGTCCATGCAGAGTACTTGCTACGGCAGTGCACTCTGTCAGCCAGAAGCCAGGGGTCCAGTCTGTCAGTGGATTTCCTTCCAAAAGGTAACCTGGGCTGTTGCAAATAGCAAACCACTTAGTCTGTCAGTGTACATAGAAAGAGACCGGTAAGCGAGCTAACATCTGTCTTCTGAATGGATAACTATAAAGATTTTTCTCATTTTTGAGTTACAGTTATTACATGAAGATTGTGCATTTGTACTTAGAACCTAGTAAAGAAGCAGAATTTTACCCATTTGAAATAAAATTGTGTATGTGTCTCTCTTCGTTTCTGTCTTTGCACAGATATGTATGTAGGTGCCCATGGAGGCCAGAACAGGGCATTGGATTACAGGCTTTGCAAGCTGCCTAACATGGTGCAGGGATCCAAACCCCACCTCCATGACAGAGCAACAACCCTTCTCAAGCCCTGAGCCACCTCTCTGCAGCTCAGTGCAGGCTAATGCACAAGAAAGCATCTTTCTTCCCTTATTTAGGCGCATGCTCCCACAAACATGGTTGCTGATCAAGGACTGCTGGTTAATCCCACTGGGTGTGGGATTAATCTCAGTGTGACTATGGAATTAGTGTCAAGTACATATATGACTTAGGGCAATGGATGTGTCAGGACACTATCCGAGATGAGTTTAGAAAAAAAGAAACGGCCTTTGAAGTGTCAAAGTAAGAGATAAAATGAAAAACTAGTTACTGGTTACACTCACCAGAAAGGTTTAAGGAAGAGGTTGCCAAGATGGCTTAGCAGGTAAAGGAGCTTACTGTAAGCCTTCCAACCTAGTCAATTGCTGGAACCTATGGTAGAAAAACAGAACCATTTCCTGTAAGTTGTCCTTTGACCTTCACACCTGTGTGCTCCCACAGACAGACAGACTGGCAGGCAGGCAGGCAGGCAGACAGGCAGGCAGGCAAGAAAAGAAGACACACACACACACACACAATATAATAGAAAAGAAAATTTTTTAAAGTTTAAGAAAAAAGGCCCTTCTTAATAGAAGGATTGATATTTTCATGCCAATAACTTTATCTGGACTCAGAATGTTTTATGCTCAATGTGATTTAAATTTTAAATATGAATCCTTTAAAAAATTAAGGTTGTTGATTGTTCTTAGATACATGATACAATAAATTAAAATGTCCCTTATTTTGAATGGTCTTATTTTTCCAAAATTTTTCATTGATAATAACTTTCTGTATAGTAAAAGTTTCTAATTTTTAGAAGATAGGATTTCCATTTCCATCTATGGAAATAACTTGAAATTATAACTCAGCAGTCACTTGAGCTTGTTCTGTGTGAACATATTAATCACTGTGAACGGTGGTGTCTGGCTTTAGAAGAGGTGGGTGGGCAATGGCAGTGAAACCCTTCTACAGTGAGGGAAAGCTGGACTCCCTCCATGCAAAACTTTAGAGTATGCACCGCCATTTCCAGAGGCCTCTGCGCCGGAAAGGGCTGGGCCATATTTCCGCTTCGTGTGTAGGCATAGTGTCCACACGACTGTGGCCTCCATGCCTTCCCCTCCAGGATGGACCTAAACTGAGCCAAAGTAAATCTTTATTCTCTTAAGTTGCTTGCTATAGGTCTTCTGTCATGTTAGTGAAAATACTGGTAACAGACTCTCTTCCTCCATGCCAAATTGCTGATTTACATTTAATACAAGTTAGCCCGTTTCTCTATTGTGGGACAGTAGAACCTTTATCTTTTGTTAATGTCCTAAACTTGTCCATAAGCTCCTTCTGTGCTTACTTCTTGTGTCCCAGGAGTTACATTTGCTCAGTAGTTATCACAAAGATGCTGTCTCTGAATACACAGCACAGCATCACCTGTAAAGTCTGTGTGAACACTCATCTAGTAGTAGTCATTTTTCTAGGCTCAGTATCCTATGAGCCTCTGTCACAACAGTTTGTAAATCAATACATAAACAACAACAATCAACACATTTTACATGCTACTTTAAAACACTCAGTTAACATTCTGCTGCCTAAATACTGGGTACCATCTGTTAGGTGTATTTTTCTCTGTCAGTCGCATCAGACTCTAGACAGCACATCAGATCAGCTTACTGTCAGTCTAGGAGTGAAAAGTGAGAGGTCCAGTGGTTCCTGGTTCAGTCTCCACCGGGAATGTGTCTGCAGCAGCTCAGACTTCCCGCTGTGCTGCTCATGGCCTGTCCTCAGGTGACTGTCAGAACCCCAAGGCTGGCTTTTAGGGTCACCATTTTCTGCAGGTATCATGGATCCCCTGTGTGTCTTGTGAGATGTCTCCACACACTTAAACCATCTTCCTATCCTCTTGAGTCCATGTAGCTCAGCCACAGACTCCACCAAAAACTAAGATGCTAGAATTGCAAATGTAGAAATCTCAAAAGAAAACAAGTACTCAGGTGTGTCACTGCTGTTGGTGGACTTGACCATGTCACAGTTACTGCTGCATTACTACTGTTGGAGGACTTGACTGTGTCACTGTTACTACTGTTGGAGGACTTGACTGTGTCACTGTTACTACTGTTGGAGGACTTGACTGTGTCACTGTTACTACTGTTGGAGGACTTGACTGTGTCACTGTTACTACTGTTGGAGGACTTGACTGTGTCACTGTTACTACTGTTGGAGGACTTCACTGTGTCACTGTTACTACTGTTGGAGGACTTGACTGTGTCACTGTTACTACTGTTGGAGGACTTGACTGTGTCACTGTTACTACTGTTGGAGGACTTCACTGTGTCACTGTTACTACTGTTGGAGGACTTCACTGTGTCACTGTTACTACTGTTGGAGGACTTGACTGTGTCACAGTTACTACTATTGGAGGACTTGACTGTGTCACAGTTACTACTGTTGGAGGACTTGACTGTGTCACAGTTACTACTGTTGGAGGACTTGACTGTGTCACTGTTACTACTGTTGGAGGACTTGACTGTGTCACAGTTACTACTGTTGGAGGACTTGACTATGTCACAGTTACTACTGTTGGAGGACTTGACTGTGTCACTGTTACTACTGTTGGAGGACTTGACTGTGTCACAGTTACTACTGTTGGAGGACTTCACTGTGTCACTGTTACTACTGTTGGAGGACTTGACTGTGTCACTGTTACTACTGTTGGAGGACTTGACTGTGTCACTGTTACTACTGTTGGAGGACTTGACTGTGTCACTGTTACTACTGTTGGAGGACTTGACTGTGTCACTGTTACTACTGTTGGAGGACTTGACTGTGTCACTGTTACTGTTGGAGGACTTGACTGTGTCACTGTTACTGATATTGAAGAACTTCTGTCTATGTCACTGTTCCCATTCCAAATTCTATCTGGGATACCCATGTCATTTTCTTCCTGATTACTCACCTCACCTGCATGCAGCTACAGTGTGGGCCTTCTCGTTTCCCCTGTGGTCAAATCTGGGCACTGGGCATAGAAGAGCTGGGGATCTGGACTTCAGAAGGTTTCGGCTCCTGAAGAGGTATGCTGGGGGCTTCCACTAGGAAGATGGAGACACTGGTTCTTCAGGTGGTGCTCACAAATGAGAGCTGAGATGATTAGAGTAGAGCCCCAAACCTACAGAAGCAGTGCTCAAAGAACAAAGATGCAAAGGCTGTCTCTCCCTCCAGCCCGGGCAAGAGGCCTTTGCTCACAGTGTGGGTACTCTGTGAGCTTGTGTTAGGAGCAGGGTCTCTGATAACGGCTGTGCATGTGTTTGTGTCCACTGCAATCATGGGATTAAAAGTTCAAAGTGAAGCAAGTTTTTACTCAGGAAAATGTGTGGTGATGTGCCAAAGGTTAAATGGTGATCTGGAACACATGATAAAGCTTAAATGGGGATCTAGAACACAGATGATAAAGGTTATGTGGGGTCTAGAACATAGATGCTGAGGTTTAAATAGGAATTTAGAACATATGTGCCTAGAAGAGTGAAAATCACTGAAGGGGGGGCCACTGAGGACAGTCGGCCATTGCAGTTACAGAGGATGTGAGCTCTGGGGACCCACTATTAGACCATACTGTGTCTAGAGGTAACTACTCTATCATGTACTTTAAACTGAGCCATCATCCTAGAGCCTAGAGCCTGAGGGCTCCTTTCCTGTGGCACATTTCTTTGGAAGGAGAGGATTTCACTGAGATCCAAAGCTTTCTCAAGATTAAGGTTTTTAATGGAAAATAAAATGTTATTTAACTAGTCTTCAATTCAGAACCTTTAATTTAACAAAGGAGAGTATGTAATGTCTGAATTTTTGATATCTGAATTTTGTTCAAAGAAATAATACCAAGAGTTATATTTTTGGTGAATATATATTTGGGGTTCACAGAACAGGGTGTCTGGAGAATGAGATGTTCAGTGAACAGGGTGTCTGGTGAACAGGGCGGGCATCTGGTGGATGGGGTGTCTGCCTGGTGGACAGGTGTCTGGTGAATGGGTGTCTCCCTGGTGGACAGGGTGTCAGGTGGATGGTGGTGTCTGGTGGATGGGTGTCTAATAAAGGGGCTGTGTCCTGTCAGGACTCCTGTCTCCATTCCTCAGTCATTTCAGAGCAATGATGCAATGCATATCTAACAGGCATTTGCTGAGCTAGTGAGGCTTCGGGAAGTCTGTTGAAGAACTTGCTAACGTCCATGCTCTTCTTCATTTCTGTGGCATGTGAAGCCCCACCCTCTGCCCTGGCTGTTAACATCTCACAGGGCGCCTTGCTCACTGGCACCGTGGGAGGGCTGGGCAGCACTCTGGGAGGGGAACGTGACACAAGAATGTACACTGGTCACCAGGATAGCATAGCAAGTACGATTCATGAGTCCTGAGATATAGGAACTTAAAAATGAATCTCTGCCGCAGCGCTGATGGACAAATTGAGAAGAGAGAGACAGAACACCAGCATGGCGTTGAGCAAGTGAATACGTCTTTGTAGACCTGGGACGTGACCAAAGGGGCGCTGGAGTGTCGGGTGGGCGTGTGGTAGGAGCCACTTAGCACGAGGGGCGCTGCTCCTCAAAGTTGCCTGGGCTTTCATCTCAGTGCGGTGTGTGCTGTCGTGCTGCTATAGTTCATATGCTGCAGGGAAGAAGTTCTTCACTTAAAAAGTGATGTTTTACCTTTTGTAGCTAATGCAGACTCTGCCTCTTTGTTTCCAAAGCCAGAGCCATGACCTGGAACCCCGATGACCTCTGTCAGGGCCGCTGGTGACCGGCAAGCACACCATGGAGCTTAAAGTGTGGGTGGATGGAGTTCAGAGGGTCGTCTGTGGGGTCACTGAAGTCACAACTTGCCAGGAGGTTGTAATAGCCTTAGCCCAAGCTATAGGTAAGTAAGCTCTGTCAAGTAAGCTCTGATACTTGTGGGGTGTGGTGGTACTGTGTGGGCATGAGCTAACTTTCTGAGCATCTTGATAAAAATACCTGAAAGTTAACTTTAGGGATCGGGGATATTTTGGCTATAGTTTCTTGGCTTAAGATGCCTGGGCAGAACATGCAGGTACTAGGAGAGCATGGGTGCACAGGGAAGGGGGAGAAGGGAGAGGAGGAAAAGAAAGAGGGCCTTGCTTCCTTCCCACAGGGCCTCGTTCCTCCACCGACTGTCCCCCTGGCTGCAGCTTTCTCAAACGATGCCGTGTGTTTCTCGTCTTCCCAGAATCCCGGAGTCTTTGCTGCAGACTCCCCTGCACCCTCCCAGCTTCACACACTGACCTCAGAGTGGCCTTCAGGGACTCTGTCTGACCTTGACACATGCTGCCTGGCTTCCCAGGCTTTCCTTTGACACCCGGACGGAAGTTCCCATTATCCCATAGCTCTTAATCTTCTGCATGCCTGTAAAACAAGCACCAATTGGATGATGCCACTTCTGCTACCAGCCCAAGCAGCAGCCGATCCTCTTTGGACCACCTCTCTGCCTGCAGATCCTCTTTGGACCACCTCTCTGCCTGCAGGCCCTCGGGCCGTTGTGCACAGTTAGAAAGTCCTGAGAGAAATACTTCCAAGGCAGCCCTATCCCACAGGTACCTCAAAGGTGCCCTCCTTCCACTGAAAGTCTCTCAGGTGATGCTACTCCCCTTTGGTCTGTGAGGGTTGTAGTTTGGCCAGGTTCTGAGATTCTGTGAGCGCCCCTCCTGTTGGCACAGTGCCACGCCCTCGTCTGCAGCGTGCTCCTTTTCTAGTCCTTGCAGTTCCCAAAGTGTGCTCGGCTTTTTCCATCAGTTCTTGCTGTAAGCCTGGCTCAAGGCAGCTAGCAGCACCCGTGCCACGGCCTGCGTGCTGATCTCCACCAGATCAGCTGTGCCATCCTGTTTAAGCTCCGCCTCCCATGGAGTCGCAAGTATGAACAGAATGTAGACAAATTCTTTGCCACAACACAGCACGAATGACTTCTGATCCAGTTCCCAGTTGAGACTTGTTCTCATCTGAAATTTCCTGAGGCAAGCATTCATTGTCCACATTTCCTTAGGAATTCTGCTCTTCTGAACTTCTGCCCAGATCCTCATTAACTCTTTTTTTTTTTTTCTTTTTTTGTTTTTCGAGAGACAGGGTTTCTCTGTATTGTTTTGGAGGCTGTCCTGGAACTTACTCTGTAGTCCAGCCCGGCCTCAAACTCACAGAGATCCGCCTGCCTCTGCCTCCCGAGTGCTGGGATTAAAGGCGTGCAACACCACCGCCCGGCTCCCATTAACTCTTATTTACAGCTTCTTATGATTTTTTCTAGCCTGTGTCTCCAAACTCTTCCTAGTTCATCCTACAAACTACTTCCAGAGGCTTTAAAAACCACCTGGTCAGACTTAATAAAAACCTGTTTAAGGTTTTATCAGAGCTTTACATACTTATTACTTGGCTGTAGTTTTTTTGGAACACAGAGAGAGCATAAACCTCTGTCTCCATAAAACCAAGGATGTGTTCAGTGTTTCTATTTGCATATAAATCTGTTATTTTAGCAAACAGCATTAAGGAAGCTGCATCCGGCACCATGCTAAGTGCTCAGTTCTTCTCTGTCCCTGAGCTCCTGGTCAAAAGTTCATATGGGAAGCTCAAGGTTGAAATAAGGTCACCTGTTGCCAGCAAGCTTGCTCTGTGGCAGATCTGCTAAACACTAGCTGAGATGCTTTCTTTTTCCATAGATATGTATTAAAGCAGTGCCAGAGGCTAGGCTTCCCTGTCAGGGAAACACCTCTCATCCAAGGCTTGAGCTTAATTGTAGAAGGGGAAATTAGGGCATTTTCTTTTCTGCCAACATACTCAATATTCCTTTTAAGAACCTCCCATGATCTGTTGAATTGAAACAAGCCAGGATTCAGTGAAGATTAAGACATCACCTAGAAATTTACCATGAATTTTTTTAAAAGTAATTTTTATGGCCTTCCCCCTCTTCCTCTCTCCCTCCTTCCCTCCCTCCCTCCTTTCTCATCCCAGTCCCCACCCCCACCTTCTTTTGGCCCCTCCCCCATCCCCTCCTCCTTTGTTTCTATTCAGAAAAGGGCAGGCCTCCCATGGATATCAACAAAACATGTCATATCAGGTTGTAGTAAGAGTAAGCACCTCACCTTGTACTAAGGCTGGGCAAGGTGACCCAGTATATGGAGTAGATTCCCAAAAGCCTGGAAGAGTCAGAGACAGCTCCTGTCCCCACTGTTAGGAGTCCCACAGAAGTTTTAAAGACTGGTCTCACTATGTAGACCAGGCTGCACTTGACCTGTGGCAACCCTCCTGTCTTGGTCATCCAAGTACTGGCTAACAGGCACACACCAACATGCCTAGAAGGAAATGAAGTCTACAGAGGTCAGACCAGCTGAGGGTATGCGGCAAGCTGCATCTTTTCATAGGATAACACATACTCTGCAGAGAATTCCATGGAGAAAACACCTCTTCACCAGATGTGTGTTTCTTCATTTAGAATGAAGCATGTACTTAACCTGTGAACAAATGTTTTAACTGAACGGACTACCCTGTTTTTCCTTTCTCGATAAGTCACCTCAAGGCCTGCTTGGAGATACTGAAAACTTGAATATAGATATTTTATAATGTTACTTCAAGTTTGGCCTAAAAAGTCCTTTTCTGTGTCATAAACACTTAATTGAATGCAGAGCTCATCTGGGAATCGACTGGACTGCCTGCAGCTGCTTCCTGTCTGCCATGAGACTCTCCAGCTACACTCTAAGTGCTCCAACTAGTTAAATATAATCAGTGTTTTATTTGCCATTATGTACTGATGTCACATTTACTTAACAATGTAGACTGTGTGCCGCAAGTAACAGACGGATTGGCCTTATGGTCTGCTTCTGAGCTGCTGAGGGAGGGTTCATACCCACACATCCAGATGCCCTGTGTGCGCAGTAATGGAGAGGATACTGCTGTGTGTCAGCAGCGCTCAGTGAGGCTTCATATGCTGCTCTCCTTGCAGTCTAACGTTGTCTTTATAGGACAGTGACTACTAATGCTCGCTTTGTTTGGTGTATGTGCGTGTGTTCCAAATGTGCATGCATGGGCGGTGGTGGCACACACCTTTAATCCCAGCACTTGGGAGGCAGAGGCAGGCGGATCTCTGTGAGTTCGAGAACAGCCTGGTCTACAAGAGCGAGCTCCAAGACAAATGTGCATGCATGTGTTACCTGCCTGTGTAAGGGTCATTTCTCATGCACTGTCTGCCTTTTTGTTTGAGACAGCCTCTCACTGCCCCAAATCCCACAGGGACCATAGGTGTGTCCTGTTGTCCCAACATGTTTGGTGGGTGCTGGGCTCCGAGCTCAGGTGCTCATGTTTAGGAAGTGGATTCTTACTGAACATTATCTATTGTCAGCCCCTAAGGTACTAGTTCAACAAATTCAAAATAGCACCCACCTTAAATGAAAATGCTTATGAATGTGTTCACATCTGTATCGTTACATTGTCTTGTTTTCTTCTTTGTATTATGTTTATTTATGGGGGGGCAGGAAATATACAAAGCTCACATGTGGAGGCCAGAAAAGTTTTTTCAGGAATTGGTTCTTTGTTTCCACCCTGTGTGTCCTAAGGGTCACCAGGCTTGGTGACAAGCATCTTTACCCACTTAACCTTCTTTCTGGCCCCTATATTGTCTTTTGAAAGTTTATTTCAATTCTGTTATTTAGTAGATAAAGCCCGTTTTTAATTTAAATGATTTTACTGTGTTTTGTCTCTAATAATAAAATTAGAGATTTTGATTTTTTTTGAAGACCCTTTGAAGCTACTATTATCAATATTGAACCAGATTTCTCTCATCCCCCTTTCACAGGAAGTTATCGGAAGGGCCATCTTCACGGGCAGCTACAGCTCTGTGAGCTTTAGGCCAACTGAGTACTCGGGGCTGAGGCCTGGGCTGCAGTTTCACTGACTCTGGGTCTCTTGTCAAGGCTCCCACAGTGAAAATCTCTGCACCTTCCGAAGCTCTGCTAGCTCCTGGGACCTTCTGCTCTTTGCTGTGGGGAAGCATTCCCAATGTTTTCCTTTGTTCAGTCTTTCCCAGAAGTTCCTAACACTTGGATGTTTGACCAGAGTGTACAGTTCTTAGAGGAAATAGGAACTGGGGTCTAACACCTGGGGGATGCTCATAGTTCAGCTTCGAGCAGCCCCTGTCTCTCAGCTTCCAGAGCTCCTGTATTTTCTGAAGCTGCCAGAGGAGCCTGGACTCTGAGCTTTGACATTAGATGCTGCCCGAGAACAGTTGTTGGACGTTGTCGTGTGTTGCATTATTTATCTTCACATGTCCCACTGTGACAGTGCACTCTGCTCCTTTCTGTAGGTCGAACTGGAAGGTACACCCTTATAGAAAAATGGAGAGATACTGAAAGGCACTTGGCACCGCACGAAAACCCCATCATATCCTTAAACAAGTGGGGGCAGTATGCTAGCGACGTACAACTCATCTTGCGTCGGACTGGGCCGTCACTCAGCGAGCGACCCACCTCAGACAGTGTGGCCCGGATTCCTGAAAGAACTTTGTACCGACAGAGCCTGCCCCCGTTAGCCAAACTGCGGCCCCAGGTGGACAAGTTGATCAAAAGGAGGGAGCCGAAAAGAAAATCCCTGACCTTCACGGGAGGCGCCAAAGGGCTGATGGACATTTTTGGAAAGGGCAAAGAAACTGAGTTTAGGCAGAAAGTGTTGAGTAGTTGCAGGTCCACGGCAGAGGAGCTGAGGAGGCTGATCCAACTCCAGACAGATAAGCTGCTGGCCATCGAGCAGCAGCTGGAGTCCAGTGAGATAGAAATACGATTCTGGGAGCAAAAGTACAATTCCAGCTTGGAAGAGGAAATTGTTCGCCTCGAGCAAAAGATCAAAAGGAATGATGTGGAGATCGAGGAGGAGGAATTCTGGGAAAATGAACTACAGATCGAACAAGAAAATGAGAAGCAGCTGCAGGACCAGCTTGATGAGATCCGGCAGAAAGTCACGGACTGTGACAGCAAGCTCCAGGACTACCTGGCGCAGATCCACACCATGGAGAGCGGTCTCGAGGCAGAGAAGCTGCACTGGGAAGTTGAGGAGGCGCAGGTCACTGAGGAGGAGGTGAAAGGCAGGATAGAAAAGGTCAAGGGGGAAGTGGACCTCCAGGGGCAGCAGAGCCTGAGGCTGGAGAGCGGCATCAGGGCCGTGGAGAGGTCTCTGGGGCAGGCCGCCAAGCGGCTACAGGTAAGGAGGGCGTCCGTGTCCGCACGCGGGACACCTCATCCGTGTAAGGGAACCTTTAATGACTGTAACGTTCTGTAGCTCAGGCCTGTCTGTCGTAGACTTAAGAACCGTAGACTGAGAATTTCATGAGAATCTTGGTTTCCTCGTGCTATAGAATAAATACTACTAGATTCAACTCCAACATCCTGTCAAAACTAAGAACTCTAACTCTTGTGAACCAAATTAATTCGCAGTAGGTTATAAAGTATGTAAGAGGGAAATTTGTGACCAGATGAGCAAGATTGTTGTAGTGCTAAGATGTAAAGAACTAGTGTTTTTGTGATGACAGATTAAGAACATCCACTTATTTTATGTGAGTGTGTGGCAGCATCCAGAAGGGAAGCCTCATGTCTGAGAGGATGGACAGTACCCTCTTTGACCACTGTGTCCATGTAATCAAGTGTGTCGAATGAGTCCTGACAGCGGGGCCCACCTCCCACCCCTACCTAGCAGGCTTTGTCCCAGAGCCCAGTTACAGCGTGCCTGGTGTTTTCCAACCAGGACAAGGAGCAGGAGCTGCAGCAGTTGACCAAAGAGCTGCGACAAGTCAACCTCCAGCAGTTCATCCAGCAGACAGGGACGAAGGTCACCGTGCTGCCAGCTGAGCCCACTGAGACGGACGCCTCCCAGGCAGGCGTAGAGACGGGTAAGGCCTTCTCCTTTATTCTCCCTGGTAAGTCACCTACGATGACAGCCATCTCCTGTCTGAGCAAATCGGTAGCATTTGGGGAATCTGTTTTCTTGGATGGTCACTTTGTTCTTTTTTAAACTACTTCTTTATGGACCTGTTTACCAAAGTGTAAACATGAATATGGACCATGTTAATCTGCGCCCTGGCTCCTCCAGACTCCCCTCCCCTCCTGAGTCCTAGGTGTCCATCTGTCCTGTAGTTGAAACTTGCCATCTGTGTGCTGTCCCCTCACGCCTGGGAGGGGGAAGCAGCAGGGCAAAGCCCTCTGAACCGGTTCATGCCCGCTCCTGCCGTCCCCGGTGCTCCTCTCCTTCCCGCAGCTCCTGCCTCCTCCTTCCCCGGCCTGTCTTGTCCTTCCCCGTTCTTTGCAGCGAGAATTTAACGAGTTTTCTGGTTAGCCAATTCACCAGATGACTGTCCATTTCCTGTTTAGAGACGCCATTCCAGTCTGGGTCCCTGAAGCGACCTGGTTCATCACGGCAGCTCCCCAGTAATCTTCGTATTCTGCAGAACCCCATCTCCTCTGGGTTTAACCCTGAAGGCATCTATGTATAACACTGTCTTCAGGAGAAGGATCCAGCCAAGGTACCAAGGACAGTAAAATCCTTCAGTTTGTGCCAACGGAACAGGATCTGTTCCCAAGCCACTATACCCTCTCCCATCACAAACCACGTTACCCTGTGCACTGATGCTGACCATGGAGCCTGCTCACACTTCGCAGTATTGACATGCTGTCCAGCAGCTGAAATGCAAAGCCTTCGTTTTTATTTGTAGCATTCAGAGAGCATTAGAAAGTATTAATCTATGTTTATACATGAATAAACTCTGCATTGAGAGTCAAGTTATGTTAACTGTTTAGTTAATTTATTCCATGTAACTGATTAATGAATGAATGTTACTGTTAATATTCTATTAGTTCTCATCCTGTGACTTACCGTGTTGAATATCGTGGGTTCTGACTCTGCACGTTGGCAGACTCCTATTCTATTAGTTCTCATCCTGTGACTTACCGTGTTGAATATCGTGGGTTCTGACTCTGCACGTTGGCAGACTCCGTCCGGCTTTGCTCGTGTACGGCTACGCGGTCTCACGAGGGCCTTACCTCCATACCAACTCCAACGGAGCTCGCTGCACTTCCACCGGCGCCTCTGTCCACCCGTCCTAAACCAGATAGTTCAGCTTTCTTTCGGGTCTGGAAGTTAATTGTTTCTTCACAGTATTTCCCAACATAAATTACCACATAACATCACAGAAATATCTTCAGTGGGGTAAACGGTTCATGTAAAATGCTGTGGTCATAGACTGCCAGCTGCGCAGCTGGTGTCTGTCCTGGGCTTCCTGACACACACTGAGGTCTTTCCTGCTCGCCACTACCTCCCGTGGATCCTCGCGGTGACACAGTGTGAGAAGGAGAGATCCCCAGGGACAGGGTTGCCGTACTTTAGGAATGGAGTGACACATTTCAGAATAGCCCACTTCTCTGTGTAGTCCATGCATGCACACGGGGTAGGTGCTGCTTGCCATGATTTAAAACACGGGCTGCGTGTGTTCTCTAGCCACTGAGTCAAACGCGGAGAACAGAACACTGCAGTCGGGAATTTTTTTACCAAGGAAATAATTAAATCAGAGTGTGGTTTTATTTTTAAGTTTGACTTTATAGGATATTATCTCCATTTATATTTATATCATTTTGTATAGTAAGCCAAAAAAAGTCAATATTCTTCTCATGAACAGCGGCTTAGCTACATCCACAGTGACATCAGGCATGCTGTCACACGTTACATCCAGTGACATCAGACATGCCGTCACACGTTACATCCAGTGACATCAGACATGCCGTCACACGTTACATCCAGTGACATCAGACATGCCGTCACACGTTACATCCAGTGACATCAGACATGCCGTCACACGTTACATCCAGTGACATCAGACATGCCGTCACACGTTACATCCAGTGACATCAGACATGCCGTCACACGTTACATCCAGTGACATCAGACATGCCGTCACACGTTACATCCAGTGACATCAGACATGCCGTCACACGTTACATCCAGTGACATCAGACATGCCGTCACACGTTACATCCAGTGACATCAGACATGCCGTCACACGTTACATCCAGTGACATCAGACATGCCGTCACACGTCTTGCGGCCCTTCCCATTCTCCCTGAGAACATTGGGCACAGTGTAGCTAAGACTTCAATCTGAAACGCAAAGTAGTTTTCAGTTCTAAAGAGAAAACATTCTCTGTATTACTTACATGCAATAAAATAAGAGTGGATTGATAGAGCAATGCGGTGACTGACCACATCCAGCTCGCTTAATGGAGCTGAGAACGCTGCTGCTGGGTTTAGGCTCCCAGTGGGAAGAATTAACAGCTGCTGTCTCTTACCCACGTAAACAGCAGACCTCAACTGAACCGCTGTCCATGGGTCCTCACGCTCACCAAGCTGACCTTGCCATTACTGCTTTGCAGTTGACCTGAGAAGGAACCATGGCCTGTACATACTCCCTCCAGATTTGTAAGCATTGTTTCATATCTATATGTATTTAAAAATAATAATTCAAAGTAATTTGTAGCTTTTTGTGACAGTGGTGACTCCATGTGCCCAGTACATGCCTTACTCTCAGCTAAATTAACCCTTGATGACAAAGGAGAGAAAACTGCAAGTGTGTTAGGCTCTGTGGTGAGAAATTAAAGACAGAGCTGGGCATGGTGGCTCATGACCATAATTCCAGTACTCAGGAGGCTGAGGCAGCAGAGTTGCCATAAGACCCAGGCTGTCCTAAGTTACATGGGAAGTTCTAGAGTAGCGTGGGGTCTAGTGCGGGACCCTGCTCAGAAAAGAAGAGAAGGACCTGCGCAGATTCCTTGGCACCCGGCAGAGATCGCATCGCGCAGCTCATGTGGCTGCTGTGAACTGCCAGGGTTGACCAGCAACTCTAAAGCGGGCAGCACATCCCACCAGCTCCCCCCAGTCCTGGCTCTCTGCCAGTGTCACACTTTACATACCTAACACCCTCACAACTCTGGCGCTGCCAGCTACCCTCCTAACTACACACCCACGCAAGCCCTGCCTCCCAGGTGGGCAGGGTGCGGCCTTGTGAGTCCACAAACAGACTGTGTGGTTTTGTCACCAGTCACAGGGCTTCCGCAGGCACACCACTCTCTGGTGTTTCCTAAAGTTCTGTAGGGACATCTGAAAATACTTCAGGCTACTGTGACTTTTTACCTGTCGTGACTGCAAACGAATCGGCTTGTGAGCCCTGTCTTCCACCCCATCTCAGCAGAGAGGTGCAGGCAGTGGGATTCAAAACTACCAAATGGGAAATAAGTATCCAGGTTCTAAATAATAAATTAGATCACAAATTTTTGTGTCTTTTTAACTAGTACTGAAGGTTATATTATGCGATTTTTCTACAGGAATTAAATATATTACAAGTTTTATTTTTGCCAATGAACAATTTGAATATCATTGGTATGTTTGACCTTTAGGGCATCGTCATTCTCTCCCACAGGGTTACCTCAGTTGTGTGTGCGTGTGCGTGTGTGTGTGCGTGTGTGTGTGTGTGTGTGTGTGGTTTTTTTTCTCGTTTCCTTTATATTTTGGCTATCAACGTCCCTTTTTGTCTCAGTGAACAAGGAAGTTTTTATGAGGCTTCAGTTGGTGTTGAGGTTGCCCTCTGAGTGCCCAGTTAGTTATCAATGGGCAGCTCAGCAGCTCGTGTACTTGAAATCAGTTACAAGCAAGAGCTGGTTTGCACCCTGGCATGTACGGTAAAGACAGCTTGTGTATGGCATGTGGGGTGTGGTGGCGTGCACAGACAGGTCAGCACTGCTCCCAGGCCAAGATGAAGTGCAGCCCCATGGTAACACAGCATTTGTAAGAGCAAAAAGGTCCTTAGAGACAAGAACTTTCATATCAGGGAATACCTTTCCAAGTTAGGACTTCAGCAGATTGAAGAAATAATATGGAAAAGACAAGGACAAACACCTGATTTCAGGCACGCACGGAGACAGGCAGTTAGCATTGGACATTGCCTTGGGCAGATCAGGCCTTAGATTATATACATTAAACGATGCTCTGTGTCTCTCTGTAAAACAAGCCTGTCTTGATTAGTTCATACTGTGGTGAAGCTAGCTCAGAAAGTATTCCTTGTGTATCATGTCAGTGCTTTTAAGTCTCGTAGTGATACCCACCTCCACGCCTGTAGCACTGACCACGTCCAAAAGGCCTGGTGTTTGCTACGGTGGTTTTAAGTTCCAGGAGAAGGCTGTCAGCTGTCAAGAATTCACGGCCATCAGTATTTATTTAGTGTTGCTGCTTCACGTTTCCCCAGCGCACCTTGGAGCGTCAAAGCTGTGGGAGCTCCTTCACTTGCTTTTTTTTTAAAATATATATATATATTTTTAGAAACCAAATGACTGCAGATGGCTGTTTAGCATCCTGTTAAACCAGCAGAACTCTAAAGGCAATAACTGTATGCATATGTGGGGGGGAGAGTGAAATACAGGTTACAGCCGGGCGGGCGTGGTGACAGACCCTCACAGGCCTAGAAGGGTTTGAGTCACTGCAGCTTTAGACAGAAAGTGTCCGTGTTCACTGACTGTGGGCCATAAATATGCTTTTAGTACCGCTTTGCTGATGTGTAAATAAGAAATCTGTAATATGTATTATATGTAATTATTTTCTTTTGACTTCATTTCAAAATGTATATTTTCTGGTTATTATCATGAGCTATAAAGCAAAAGATCAATATCTGATATTCTCCCAAAAAATAAATTTTCAAGATTCATTGGGGCAGTACAGTTGTTGTTTTCTTTCTTATACACTTAATGCTTTGTTTCCTTTGAAAGATGGCAAAGAAAGTAGGTCTGTGTTTCAGTGATTAAAAATGACATTTTTTTCCTAAATGCGGTTGTTAACCAGAAGAATTCTGTATTGCTCAGGAGGTAGCAAGTAGGCTGGGGAGATGGCTCATAGGTCAAGTGCATGCTGCACAGCATGAGACCTGAGTTCAGATCCTCAGCACCCATGAGACGTATGACTCATAGCAGTACTCAGTGCTAAGGGTCAAGACAAGAGGACCTCTGGCTCATTAGCCAGCCAAGCTGAAATAGGAAGCTCCAAGCTCAGTGGGAGACCTTCTCACACCTCAGACAGTGATTGAGAATAGTACCTGCAGTTGACCTCTGACCTCCCCACAGA
This sequence comes from Mesocricetus auratus, assembly GCF_017639785.1. NCBI lineage: Eukaryota > Metazoa > Chordata > Mammalia > Rodentia > Cricetidae > Mesocricetus > Mesocricetus auratus. Next base: position 14,093,222 of record NW_024429187.1, read on the forward strand.
AGAGTGCAGCTGCACATGGATGTGCACATAGGCACGCATTACACACACACACACACACACAGTAAGAAAAACTAGCTGTTTCATTAAAATAGAAACTAATGCCCCCCCCTGCCCTTATTTCAAACATGAAAATAAGATACTTGCTGGCCGTATTCCTAGATCTCTTAAAAGCTGTGAGACAGTTTTAACACGTGAACATGAACTCTGCAGTAGCTGGGGGGGGGGGGAGGAGCACAGCTGCAATCTGAGTAAAAACTCTTGTCACAGCCCAGGAACTGCTTCAAGGCCACAGTGAATAAGTAGCTGCTCCCCTTGAAACTGAGATCCTCCAGCACCCAGAGCACTTCCCTGTGACCCTGGTGACATTGCTGGAGCTCACAGGACGGCATCTGCATCTTGCCCACCTCTAATGTGCAAGTGTCCATCTTTGTAGGAATATTTTATAAGAAGTAGAGTCTAAAGATAGCTTAATAAAACATGCATGAGTAATGCTGTATTAGAAAGCAAAGAGAAAATGAGAAAACTTATTCAGAGAATTCCGTCTCCTAGTAAGGAGGCTTTATACTCTTAATGATCTGTCCTGTCCCCTCTAGAGCATGTGTTAGTGACTGAACAAGGCCTGTATCCCTGTAAGCATGATTCCCCCTGGCTGCTTATACTCTTCATGCAGGACACCTTAGGAGGTGCCAGTAGAGCGTTTATTTAGTGGGCTCTACTTAGGGCCAGCCTGGACTGACTCTGACGTGGCTTCCCCACCTCAGGGAGAATACCATCCCAGGAGGTGACAGCCGCGCTCACATGGTAAGTTCAATTAAGGGGGTAACAGGTAGAGCAGAGCGCCACGAGACCATGGCAGAAGGGCTTCCCCAGCCGCCCAAGCAGCAGAGGACACCTGAGAAGGTGCCAGGAAGCAGAAGGGTCTCTGGCCCTGCCTGGGGCTGGAGCTACGGACCATGCGGCTGTGAATAGATGGTGATGGGCAGAAGGGATCAGAGAGTCGACAGACACGGTCTCTGAGGGCCTTGGTTACCATGTAAGGAGTCAGGATATGAAATGCATCATAGGTTCATATGTTACGCTTTGTCCTGTTTTAGAAGAATGTAAAACCTTTGGGACATAGGGCCTAGCTGGAAGGAATGGTCACCGGGGTCAGGCCCGGAGGGTGCAGCACTACACTCAATGCTCACTGACTTCTTGTGGCTCCTTGGTCCACTGGGATTGGAGCCGTCATCTGCTGCATGGTCCTTCCGCCACAGAGCCACATTTCTCCCCGCCATGGTGAACTACAGCCCCTCAAACTGAGCCAAGGCCCCAGTAAACCCTTCCTTAAGTAACAAATACAGGCTGTATCCTGACTGCCATGGACACTTTGAGCATGGAAACGGCATGGTTAGATTGATACGTAAGGAAGACACTCCTGGCTGCCAGTGTGGAGTCACGGAAGAGTCGTGTAACAAGGTACCACGTAAGAGACCTAGAAGAACTTAGCAAAGGTGGGCGAGCTAAGGGAGGAGCCGTGGAGGCTTACACGTTAAAAGGGCTCTGGAGAACACCCCTTGGTACCAGAAACTCAGCAGGGGCTACACGGAGCAGCTCTCCTAAGCAAGGGCTTGTGGGCACCTCTCTGAGTGATGTGACTGGGGCTTCAGACAGAAGGCTGGGCATGTTCTAGAGTCTGTTTTAGGGATGGCAAAGTCACACGTAAAGCACTTGTCGCCTAGCTGGACAAGCTGCATTCAGTCCTGAGAATCCATACTGCGGGAGGAGGGAACTGTGCCCCCCTGCTCCCACACAAATGTAAGAATAATTTTTAGGAAAGGAAATGTGTTCTGCAGAAAGCAGTCTGTTGGCACCTAGTCATTCCAGTGTGGCACAGGAGGACGGCCCAGTCTGAGGTTGGTATGAACATCATAGAAAGTTCCAGAACAATACGGGCTATAGAGTGAGAGCCTGCATTGACGTGGGTGAGTGGTTGGGTGGGTGGGTGGATGGATGGATGACATGGATGGATGGATGGATGGATGAGATGGATGGATGAGATGGATGGATGGATGGATGGATGGATGGATGAGATGGATGGATGGATGGATGAGATGGATGGATGGATGGATGAGATGGATGGATGGATGGATGAGATGGATGGATGGATGGATGGATGGATGGATGGATGAGATGGATGGATGAGATGGATGGATGGATGGATGAGATGGATGGATGGATGGATGGATGGATGGATGAGATGGATGAGATGGATGGATGGGATGGATGAGATGGATGAGATGGATAAGATAAACGGGCAGGTAGGTAGATAGATTAGGTGGATGGATAGACAGACAGGACAGGACATACCAACCAGTTAGATAGGCAGATACATGATAGGTAGATAATCTTAACCCTTCATTTAATAAAAGTAGAAACTGAGGCCCGGAGAAAATTACTGCTAATGTCATATGGCTCTTACGAAACAGATGCAATAAGGCAGCCAATTTAAAACATTTAGTTGTGTGTATATAAGTGCTGTTCCTGCGTAGGCATGTGTGTGCCTGGTGCCCACAGAGGCCAGAGAGGGTACTGGAGCCCCTAGGACAGGAATGATGGCTGAGCTGCCCTGTGACTCCGGGAACTGAACCTGGGTCCTCTGGAAGAGCAGCCAGTGCTTCTGATGATGGAGAAGGAGACGTTCACGGGCAGATAAAAGAATAATGGGGTGAAGATGAATAATTTAAAGTTCTAATTTAAAAGTCTATAAGAGTCTAGAGACCCAGGTTCTAATATCATCTCTGTTCCATAAGAGCCATACAACAACACACTGGCAATGATTTTCTGTGGGCTGTGGTTTCTACTTTTATTAAATGAAGAGTTAAGATTATTTATTTTTAAATTTATTTATTATTTATGCTAGGTTTCACTTTATAGCCCACAGTGGCCTAGAACTTACTGTGAAGCCCATGCTGGCTTCAAATTCACAGCAATCCTCCTGCCTCAGCTCCCAAGTGCTCGAATTGCAGGTGTGTGCCATCATGCTTAGATTATTTCTGTTTCTTCCAAACCTAGAACCCCATGGTTTTATATGTAAGAGAAACAAAAGACGGGGTAAAAAAACGCGAAGTTAAAGAACAGAGGCCATGTCGATGTCAGCCCCCAAAGTTTCAGATGAGCAGCAGCTGGGGAACGGAACAGACAGCTGCCCTGACTGAAGAGGGGTCGATGCCCCCAAAGCACCTGCTGGGATTCAGTCTGTGGCTGGATGGAACATCCCCTAGACTGTGCCTCACACCACCCTGCAGGGTCACATGGTCAGGGAGCCTCCTGTCGCTCCCAAAGGCCCACCTTGCAAGGAGTGGACACTATGTCCCAATGCCTATACCAGCCCGGCCAACTTTTCCTAAAACGCTCTGATGTCTTCCCTCCTCTTCTTCAGTTCATCCGTCATCAGCAAGCAGCGCCCTCTGTCCTCTTCCTGCTTCCTCACAGCCTGGCCGTGGTTTGCCCGTGCCGTTGACATCCGTCATCCCCACACGGCAGACACTAGGGTGGGCTTCACGCTGCTTTCCTCCCCGTTGCCAGGCACCGGTTAGATGCGCGCCTCCAAGAGATGTAAGCTATACTAAAAGCTGTCTGCTGCAAATGAGGGGATGAGACCCTGCCCAGGTCAGACTCCTGGAAAACGTATGCTCTCAATGGTTCCCCAGCGCACTCCGTGTGGCTTCTCTCTCCCCGGCCGTCAGTCTGGCAATAGCTCGGTGGAGGAGGATGCAAGGAGACCCGGCACAGACGTGGGCAGGCTGGGCCCTTCTCACCCGTGCGCCTGGTACTTTATTTCCGGTATCCACTCACCTCCCTTCCTTGCAAGCAGTCTGCCTGTCTACAGGAGGTCCTGCTCGGCCTGTGATCCCAAGGCCTTGCCTCACAGGGAGGACCAGGAGCCAGCATAGTCTCTCCTTTTGCCTACTTCCTATCTGACGTAAACGTTAGACACAGACACTCAGGTCGGAGACGGGTATTTCTCAGTGGACTCACTCCGTAACCAGCTCTCATTCCTAATCTGGGCTTCCGTCTTTGGCCCAGATACACGGGAGGTACATTCTGAGGGCAGGCAGTACCTCTAATATGAATTAAGAGGAACAGATATTCTTGTCCAAATAAGTCTTCATTTCTCCTCCTCTGCCTCATGAGAGCATCCGTGCAAACTGCCAGAGGCTGGCTTAGTCCGCTGTGACTTTCCTAATTTGTTTCGCTTACCACAACTCGGGGTGTGTGCACTCCTGATAGCCTCTCCTCAACCTGCCAACCCTAGAAGCCCCAGACTGCTGTCACGCAGAGAGTGAATGTAGAAAGAGCTGGGACTTGGTCTGTGTGAGGCTTGCAGAAGAGGCAGACAAGTCCCTCCTAGATCTTCAGCAGCTCCTTTCCGGGACTGCCCACCGCAGGGCTGCGGGGTATCGCAGCCTGGTCAAATGATGCCCTCTGCAGGAAGGATCTGCTTTGGCTGTTCTGGATCCAGACGTCCTCAAGGTTGTGTACTCTCTCAGTCTTCATGGAACCAACGCTCGATGCTGTGGCTCTGTAAATATTAGCGGTATTTGTAGCCAGCCCGGTAGGGCTGAAGTTATTCTAAAGACGGACGTGTGCCCCTTGCTTTGGCTGCTGGTCTACTGGACCCCAAGAAGTTAGAACTCCCCAGGATTCTCAAGATTGGAGAAGAGAAAGCCTAGACCCCGAGCCAGCCAGAGGGGGACTTCACAGATGGTTAGTCTGCCGTACAGAAAAGGCAATGGTGGATAGACTTGGGAGTGTCACCGTGACCAGGGCTGCTTGTATTGCAGACCCTGCTCCCTTGTTTAAAACCCAACCTTAAACCGAGACCCTGGAGATGCGCTTGAGGCCGGACTGGCTGAAGCCTCTTCCCAGTGTGGTCACAGTGGAGACTGCTCCTTTCTCTGCTGTTCTTTTTTTTTTTTAATGTCTTTTTTATTTAAATTAGAAACAATTTAACAATTGCTTCACATGTCAGTCCCAGCTCCCTCTCCTCCTCCCACCAACCCTCCTCCCCCAATCCCCATTCCTTTCCCCAGGGAAGGTGAGGCCCTCCATGGGGGTGGGGGGTATCCATAGTCTGTCATTTCATCCAGGGCAGGGCTGAGAGAGCATCTCTCATTGTGGGATGAGCATCCAAAGTCCATTTGTGCGCCAGGGACAAATATTAGTCTACTACCCAAGGCCCCATAGATTGCCTAGGTCTCCTCACTGACACCCACATTCAGGGGGTCTTGATCAGTCCCATGCTGGATTCCCCGCCATCAATCTGGGGTTCAAGCGCTCCCCCTTGTTCAGGTCAGCTGTTTCTGGGGGTTAAACCAGCCCAGTCTTAACCCTTTTGCTCATCAATCCTCCCCTCTCTGCCACTGGATTCCTTGAGTTCAGCTCAGTGCTTAGCCATGGGAGTCTGCCTCTGCTTCCATCAGCCACTGAATGACGGTTCTGTTTCCCACACTCTCTGGCAGTGGGATTGTAGGCTGGCACTCCCCAGATCTATGTCTAAAGTCCATATATGAGAGAGTACATACCATGTTTGTCTTTTTGTGACTGGGTTACCTCACTCAGGATGGTTTCTTCTAGTGTCATCCATTTGCCTGCAAATTTCAAGATTCCATTGTTTTTTTTTTCACTGAATAGTACTCCATTGTCTAAATGTACCACATTTTCTCTATCTGCTCTTCAGTTGAGGGGCATCTAGGTTGCTTCCAGGTTCTGGCTATTACAAATAATGCTGCTATGAAGATAGTGGAACAGACATCCTTGTATGAATATGCATCTTTTGGGTATATGCATAATTGGGCCCCTGAGAACTAACAGCTGAACCTGGTGTCTCCCTAAGTCCAGGAACATCATTACCCACAGATCCCCACTATCTTAAAATCTAAGATTTGTCTTCATGCTCTATATTTCACTTAAAAATGTTTTTCAAATTTACACGAAGAGTCATATTTAGAGACATTCTGCTATGGATATAAATATGCAAATATTCAATTTACATATCATCACAAATCCTTCCTGTATCCAACGTGTTGCCATCTTGCCTTTTCTTTATTATGAATCTGTAACCCAAGTCTATTTTTACTTAATCCCCCTGAGAGAAATGTTGGACCTTGTCAGGGACCTACCTATGCACATACATACACATACATGAACACACACACATGCATAAACACACATACAAGGGCTCTCACACACACACACATAGGTACACACATACACTCACGTCTGCCACCCACACATGCACAGACACAAGGACTCTCTCTCTCACACACACACACACATATGCCCACAACAAGCATGCACACACACAAGGGTGCACATGCACACACACACACACACGTATACCACACACATGCACACCCATGAACATGGCAAAAGAAAGCAAGATGGGTAAAGCTGGTGTGCAAATGACACGAGTGTCTAGTCTGACTTCCACTGTGGATGTAATTCTGACTTCCACTGAGGATGTAACTCTGACTTCCGCTGTGGATTTAAGTCTGACTTCCGCTGTGGATGCAACTCTGACTTCCGCTGTGGATATAACCTTTAGTGAGGACTGCCCAGGGTCTGAAAATGAGTCCCTATTCTTACTACTGAGGCGCCCCATCCCCGTTAATATGTTAATAACATGTGAATATGTATTGTGTTGTGCTTTCTGGCCACACCTGTAACTCGTTCTTAAAGACTAAACACTCATTCTGAAAGAATAATGCATTGCAAATGTCTCATGTTTTTAAAATTATTTCTTTTATTTCCCATTCTTTCATTAGTAAGAATCCCTGGGTGAGTCAAGAACTCGGTGCCTGCAGTAGCCAACAATCTTACACTAGGGGGCAGCAGCTACCGTCAGTCAATTGGCCTACGCTACAAAGCCTGGTGAACCTGTCCGAGCCATGAAGGTCTCACTCACACACCAATTGTTTGCACCCATCCTCCCTGTTGTGCTGGTTTGGAAAGAGGAAGGTCTGCTTACTCCAGGGACTTAGGCCAGTCCTTTGCCAACACAGCAGTGAGCGTGTTTTATCAGCTGGCGTGTCATGGGTTTACTCTGACTTGACATTTGGTGGGATCTTTTTAAGTTAATGTTTCGGTATGGTCTTGTAGTAATGGGTGATCTTTGTCTCTATGAATTCGGCCAGAGGGAGCAAGCCATGCTGCCAGGGCCACTAGAACCAGGAGCAAACACTTCTGTGTTTACTAAGAGTAAAGGGTTCAGAGGGAGGCTTGCCAGGTGGAGCATGTACGGAGTACGGAAGGATGGGAATGCCGCGGCAGAATGTTTGCAAAGGCGCGCGTATTCATGGCTTCTCTGGTCGCGGCGACCAGGTTTGCAAAGGTGCGTGTTTCAGGGCTTCTCTGGTCGCTGCGACCATTGCCCGGCAAGAGCTGGTGCGGAAGGAACGGTCTGCTTTTGTTTGTGGTTTGGGCATCTGTCTTGGTGGGGTGGGCGTGTGTCAGGAGCGTGAGGACGCCTGTTGCGTGGCGCCTGAAGCAGAGGTGAATGATATCACAGAGAGATGAACACCGAACACCGGTGCTCAACTCACTTTCTCCTTTTTATGGCCTAGGACCCAGCCCAGGGCATGATGTCGCCTGTGGTGGAGGTGGGTGTTTCTACCCCAGTTTAACCCAACCCGGGAGCTCCCTTAACAGGCACACCCCAAGTTTTATCTCAGACACTTGTTGAGATGGCAACAGTAACTCTCACAGTGGGTGTGTTTACAAAGCTAGTACAGGGAGCAGCATCGCCTGGTGCCTGAGCGTTCTCAAAGACAGCATGGGATATTGTACTCAACACGTTCCAACAAAATTTTCCAGCTAGAAATATTGCAAGAAGTCGATTGAAGCTCCATAAAACAGGGCACTGCCCTCTGAACCCAGACTCTCTGACAAGACTTAGTACAGAGTGTCTTTCTATCCAAGGTAGTGGCTCTCTGCCCAAGCGGTTCCCCCAGCTAGGGGACGTGAGAAAATCCCCAGAGCTGTCTTTGGTGGCCCCAATAGTTACAGGCATTGTTTCTCTTTAATGTGGCAGGGGGGTAACTCGTGACAAGAAAACTGTTGTACAATTTTTAAAGTGGGCCCAGGACTTAATTTTCAAGCCGTGCAAATAGCCTCCAGATTGATGACAGGAAAATGCTCAGGGTCGCCAAGTGAAAACCACAGTGGGTTATCACCTCACGTAGTAGAATGGCCGCGGTGAACAAAAGACAGAAGGAACATTAGCGAGGGTGTGGACAAAGGGAGAATGTGAATCGGTACCTCATTCTGGAAAACAATGGAACCACCTGGTGACCCGGCACTCCCCTCCTGGGTATCCACCAAATAATGAGTGTCATTATGACAGGATAGCCACACTGATGCCCACTGCAACATGCTTCACAGCAGACGTGTGGCCTCTCTCTCTCTCTCTCTCTCTCTCTCTCTCTCTCTCTCTCTGTCTCTCTCACATACATACACACACACACACGTGTGCGCATGCACGCCCTCACACACATGATGGCATATTATTCTGCTCTAAAAAGGAAGGCATTTGTAACAACACAAATGAACCTGAAAGACGTTATCCTAAATCACCATCATCAGACACAGAAAGACAAATACTCCATATTCTCTTCTAGGAGGTTGTGTGTGTGTGTGTGTGTGTGTGTGTGTGTGTGTGTGTGTGTGTGTGCATGTGTGTGTGTCTGTGCGCGCCCACATTTGTGCATGCATGCATGCAGGAGCTCACGTGAGTGCATGTGTCATCAAGTTCAGGAGTACAGACTGGGGTGGTGGCTGGGAGGAAGCAGACTTGAGTAGGGTAAGAGGTGCTGGTTTGGGCCAGCATGAGCTTGCAGCAGGGATGGTCTTGACATCCACAGCCCAGCAGGGCAGCCAGAGTTAAACAGCAAGGGCAGCGTGCATCAAGTGTCTCACTGTAAATCAGCCCTGATATCCCAGGGCGATGGGTAAGTCATTGGTGGATGCTATCATTCCATATCATTCACATAAGTCATTGGTGGATGTTATCATTCCATACCACAGAGCACCACATCACCCTGCAAATGCAGCATACGATAATTTGTCAGTCAGAGTCGCAGAGGGGGCAGGTTGTGTTAAGTGTCTGTGGGTCACAGAGCAGACCCCAAAATGAAGAATTATCATCTGGGTATATGGCACTTACCTGTTATCTCAGCATTCAAGTGGGATCGGGAGTTGAAGGCTAGCCTGGGCTACAAGGGACCCTCACTAAAAAAAGAAAAAAGAAAAAGAAAAGAAAGAAAAGAAAGTTATTGTCCCAAGTCTCTCCCAGCGTTTAGAACCTTCCTCTGCTCTCTCTGTAATCACAAAGTGTTTTTAACACAGCTTTGATATAATTGAGACAGGAACGCAATGGCCAGGTGAATTGAAGAGAGGGTGCCTATGGTTGTTAGCTGTGGTCACCCAGAGCAGCCACTGTCAATAGGAATCAACGAGATCCCTGGGTCTGTTAAACTCTGACACGTTCTCATTGTCACCTTTGGAGAATGTCACTGTGATTTGTGTTTGACATCTGTCCACTCTCTTGTTTCTGTCTTTGAGGCAGGGTTTCTCTGTGTAGTCCTGGCTGTCCTGGAACTCGCTCTGTAGACCAGGCTGACCTCAAACTCAGAGATCCACCTGCCTCAGCCTCACAAGTGCTGGGATTAAAGGCGTGCGCCACCACCGCCACCTGGTGTCTGTTCACGTCTATACTTAGATCTCTTTCTGCCCTCTTGTTTCTTTATTTGTGCTTTCCTTTTGGTTTTCTATTTGTTTTAGTCTGTGACGCTGGGAAGATGGAACTCGGGGGTTTCTTGACGCTTGGCAAGTGCCTTCCGTGGGGCTACATGCCCAGATTTCTTACATCTGATTTTTGAGACAGGATCTCACTGAGCTGCCCAGGTTGGCCTTGAACTCACTCCAGCCCAGGCAGGCCCTGAAGTCCTGCCTCAGCCTCCTAGGTAAATTGGATGACCACCGTACATCACCAATCCTGGCCCAGCTTTTTGCTTCTTATGAAGTTCTAAGGAAACAACCTAAGGAATCATGTCTGCCCCTTTCCTACATATTTAAATTGTGTGTGTGTGTGTGTGTGTGTGTGTGTATTAACTTATATGTTATAGAATCCATTTCCTATGGATTTCCATGCTTCTGCCTAGTAAAGTGTTATAACAAAGTATTTGTTATATAAAAGGGATATTGGGTCTCATACGTTTGAGAGATGCAACTGTAGAAATCCCCTCCCTGTGTAAACTCCCGATCCCGGCACCCTGCCAGGAAATAGCAACAAGAAATAATTACTAAGCCGGGCATCACGGCCCACGCCTGTAATCCCAGCACTCATTGAGGAGGTGGAGACAGGAGGATCTCTGTGAGTTTGAGAGCAGCCTGGTTTACTTAGGGAATTCTAGGCCAGCCAGGGCTACGCAGTGAGAACCTGTCTCAGGAGAGCGAGGGCAGAGGAAGTGTCTGCCAGTGTCTGTCAGGTGGGAAGGGGTAGCTTTAAGGACTCGCTCATCAGTTCAGCGAGAGTGGGTGCTACGTGCTCTGAGCATCGCTCTGCACAGAGCAAGAGACCAGGCAGGTAATGGCAGGACATCTTTTTCTGTACCAGAAGCTCGAACAGTGTTTGTCATAACCAGCACCTGAGGCTGGGAGGGCAGCCTGGATTGATCTCCCTGCTTCCTCGGAGGACCCGCCTCACGCCCCTGACTCCAAGGGTACCAGGGACACCAGCTAGTCTGTCCTGAGTGGTTTTCTGTGTCAACTTGACACGCACTACAGTCATCAGAGAGGAAGGCGCCTCAGCTGAGGAGAGGCCTCCATGAGGTACAGCTGTAGGCGTTTTTTCTCATTCAGCAATTGATGGGGGAGGGCCCAGCCCACGGCGGGTGGTATCATCCCTGGGCTGCTGGTCCTGGGTTCTATAGGAAGGTGGGCTGAACAAGCCATGGGAAGCAAGCCAGTCAGCAGCTCCCTCCATGGCCTCGGCATCAGCTCCTGCCTCCAGGTTCCTCCCTGTGTGAGTCCCTGTCCTGACTTCCTTCAGGGATGAACAGCGATGAAGTGTCAGCCAGGTAAACCCTTTCCTCCCCAACTTGCTTTTCGGTCTTGGTGTTTCATTATAGCGGTAATGGAAACCCTGAATAAGACGCAGTCCAAACTCAGCCTAGCCCTGCAGAACTGAGGTGTCCCTAGTTGAGTTGTCACTTGGGAGCCCCCCCCTAGAAAATGTGGAGATTGGTGTGGCCTTCTGACCTCGGTGTCTGTTAGTCCCAGAGGGCCTCAGTCCCTGAAGACAGGCTGAGTGACCTCATGCTGAGTGAGCCACTTCCTGATAGACAGTTACTGACCCCAGTACAGCATGAGCCTCTGACCCAGAGAGAGAGAGAAAAAAAGTGCAGGTGAGAGCTGACTAGATGGAGAGACACCAAGAAGACTGTTGAGCAACGGTCAGGTGAGTGGCGGCTGCAGCTTTAAGGCTGGACAGGCTCTTGGGAGAGCAGGAAGCAGTGGGGTCATTGCACTTCACAGGGCGAGCCTTGTGGGAGAAAGGGAACGCCCCCGTGCTAATAAAAGCCACTTGTTTACCTGGTCACCTCCACCACATTCATGACTAATGACCTCAACACCAGGAAGACACTCCAACACAGTTCCCACGTGTCACTTAGTCCTGGCCTCTACCATCCTCTTCGAAAACATAAAGGCAGAGAAGTCGCCTGAAGGCTATGGGCACAAACCTCCAGTGAGACTCAAACTGGGCGGCCACACAGACCAGCACCCAGGGCCTCTGCCCTCCTGTCTCCTAGGGACCAATTACAGCCCCTCCGGCGGCTTTACAGCTGAGAAGCCCTCACCGCTGTCCCAGCAAACCAGCAGGCAAGAGGCTTCCACACGCTGACGGAAGTGGTTGGTGGAGACGGAGTCTGGGACTGGAGTATCCAAGCAGCAGAGGGGTGAGCTACGCTGAGCACAAGGTGCGAGGAGGCGGAATTCTGAAGTTCAGTCCTTAGCCACGTGGCTTCCTCTGCCCAGACATGCACATGTGTGGAAAGCAGCCTCCGTCCGTGCTTTGACAAGACGCGGTTACCTAGCCAGGAACTTGCGTGTAGGTTCCTGCTTTTGCAGCTCTGTCTAGATGGCGTGGAGGGTTAGGTAACCAGAACGTCTCCTCTGTGAAGGTGGGCATCTTGGAATGATACATTTTAATTTAATTTAAACAGTGTCTCTGGGGTACCACATCAGCTACACCGGAAAGTCCCCTGACCAGTACTATCTGTCTAATACACCAAGTGTTCCTGGAAGAGACCAAAACATAAGACCTGTTCTCCCCTCTCCAGACTGAATGTTTGCCCCCTCCTCCAAATTTATATGTGGAAATCTGACCCAAACAGAAGTATTTGTGGACGGTGCCCTTGGGTTGAGGGTTGAGAGTAATGGGACAGTGTTTATTAGGAGAGGCCAGAAAACTAACTCGATGTCTTCCAGCCCATGAGAAACCCAAAGCCCAGCCCCCAGGAGAGGTCTCGCCACACCCAAGCCTGCTGGCACCAGACCTTCTGATCTCCACCTCGTAGAGCTGCGGGGAGGGGTGTCTGGGGCTGCTTGGCCCGCAGTCTGCGTGCTCTCCCAGAACTCACAGCCTGAGCCTGCCCTCCCATCACAGCCTGAGCCTGCCCTCCCATCACAGCCTGAGCCTGCCCTCCAATCAGTTACTCCCTGTAGACCTGAAGAGGCCTAACGTTGGCAGAGCTTCGTAATCCGAGGAGACTGAAGTCAGGTAAGAGAAGAGACAACGGTTGGAAAGGCGGCTCAGAAATCCGTCTGCCCACTCAGGCAAGCGGATCTGAGCTTGGATCTCCAGACCCACGTGGGAACCTGACTTGGTGATCAGTGCAGACAGGATATTTAGACCAACTAAGAACTCCATTCACAGGTCAGGGCTGAGGGCTGGAGAATGGAACATGGCGGCTCCCTGGTGCCAGTCAGCCTAGGCCAATCAGTGAGACCCTGTCCCCATCCCAAATAGAGATGGAGAGAGATCAAGGAAAAACACCCGACCATGACCTCTGACCTCCATATGCACATACATATAGACGCCCATACACACTCAGCATGATTCTGAGCACACCAGGCACACATACACATGGAAAAGAAGAAAGAAATGTCCTACAGAGACCTCTGCTGAAGTCCACTCCTCTGAGGACCTTGAGACCCTGTGGTAGCCACAGCCTGACTGGAGGAGGCAGCCACTCAGAGGGCACAGCTGCTACACGACGGACTTCACACCTACTCTGCCACACACACCCAAGCACACTCGTCCCCACACAAGTGCATCCACACACACGCATATGTATGCTCACACACAATCATACAAGGAATACTCACACACAAGCACATACACACATGCACACACACTCAAACACAAGTACACATGCACACTAGCACACTCACACACTAGCATACTCACACACACGCACACTAGCATACTCACATGCACACTAGCACACTCACACACATGCACACTCACACTCAAGAACATATATCCACACTCACACACAAGCACACTCACACACACACACAAGCACACACGCTCGTCTTAAATGCTTACTGAATTTCAGGCGCTAAGAAGAACCATTTAGGTGCAAAGATATCCAGGTTGATGTTTTCAGCCAGGACCCAATAGCCTGGTTATCGGGCTTTAATATAAACTCAAAACAGGAACAATAAGTGTGAGGACGTCAGAAATGTTTCAGGTCTCGACTGCCGGGGTGTAACTGAGAACTAGTAGTTGGAGATGCTCTTTTTACCCGTCACGCCCATCTGTGTTCTCTGGGCAAGCTGTGCTCAGGCTCCCCACTGTGGAGGCAGAACAGGGCCACCATGAGCAGCAGGGCCACAAGCTGACCTTCGCTGTTAACAATGGCAGGGTTAGATGCCGGGTATGTGAAGAAGGTGTTTCAGGAGTATTTACCTGAGGGAGAACCGCTCTGCAAGTCAGCAGCACCATCCCACGGACTGGGGTCCAGGACGGAACAAAAAGGGAGGGGAAAAAGCATTCGCCTCTGCTTCCTGACCCTGGGTGCAATTGACAAGCTGTCGCTCCCCGCCACCACGGCTTCCCTGTCACAATAGACTAGACTCCTTCCAACTGTGACCCAAATTAACCCCTCCCTGTTGCACATGCCCACAGAGCACGTGTGGAGGTCGGAGGGAACCACTTTTCCCGTTCTACCACATAGGTCCTGGGAATCAAACTCAGCCTCTTTCTTTTTTAAATTAAAAAAAAAACATTATTTTATGTGTGGGAGTATTTCGGCTGCGTTTACGGCTGTGTTTCACGCGTGCAAAGCCTGTGGAAGCCAGAAGAGGGCATCGATGCCCTGGAACTAGAGATACAGATGGTTGGTTTTATGCACCTCCAAGTGGGTGCTGGGACTTGAACCCGGGTTGTCTGCGAGAGCAGCCAGGGCTCTTAACCACTGAGCCACCTTTCCAGCAGGAACTCAGGCTCATAAGCTGTGCAGCAAGCGTTAGCTCCCTTTTATTGGTTCCACGCTCAAGCGGCCAGTGTCTCGGCAAGCTACCGATCAGGTCCTGTAAGTAGCTCCTGAGCTGGGTAATGTGGGGATATGTACAGGTCTGCCAAGGGTATGGAACTGACCTTTTAGTTGTAGCCACCGTGTGCCTGAAATCGGCCGCGGGGCCCAGTGGGGTGTGGTGAGGCCAAGTGTCTAACTCCTCAGCGGGCGGAAGCTCAAGGTGACCACCTTCCTCCCAGCTTGGTCCTGACGCCGCCATCTGCAGTGGAAACCATTCCCTCTTGGTGCCTCAACGTCTCCTCCCCTGAATCTATTGTGCCAAGTTCATGATATATTCTGGTCTCCCCACTGCTCTTTGGACGCGGGACATTCTGGACATGTTCCCAGCTTACACTTGTCCTCTGAGCTGGAATGCTGAGCTGGAATAGGCCTCCTCACAGCTGCTCCTTTCATCCCGCGAAATCACTGGAGGTTTCCTCTTCCTGTTTCATAAGTCTCAGAGCCATAACTCACTGCTATACACTCAGACGCCAGTGTGCAGTATGAGGTAAATTCCTGTGTGTGTGTGTGTGTGTGTGTGTGTGTGTGTGTGTGTGTTTCAGACAACACAGGCTCAGGGTGCGTCAGCAGAGGCTCAGGGTGCGTCATGCGAAGCTGACAGTCCTCGGCATTCTTCTCTAAGGCCTGGGGTAAGACAGGTTTCCTACTTGCCCCTTGTCTGTCTGAGATTCAGCCCTCAGCCTTGGGACAGAGGTTGCTGCCGGCCAGCTGAAGGCTGTTTGGGTTTCCAGGCGAGTCTTAGAATCTTGGCATTCCCTCCCTCCCTCAAAGCCGGCAATAGCAGGTCGGCCCATCCCACACCTCAGAGCTTTCCTGATCCCTTCCCTTCCCTTCCCTGTCACCAGGCCAGGAAAGACTGCCTACCCTCAAGACTCAGAAGATCTGGGCGTGGAAGCATATGCCTATATGCTCAGCACCCAGACCTCCAAGGCCAAAAGCAAAAGATATCGACTTTGTGGCCAGCCTGAGGTACTAGGGAGGTCAGGACTACGTCAGTGTTATCCTGTCTCAGAAAAAACAAAGTAAAGATGAAAAAAGACAAGGGCTTGTGTGATAAGTTTGGGGGTGCCAGGCAATCCCTAATCACCCCCACCTCACACCTGTAGTTCCTAGTGGCCAGAGCACGGACATCTTGAGGGCATTGATAATAACAAACATAATGACAGGTGCCCACGTTAGAGGTATCGATTCTAAAATCAACTGTCAATTCCAGAGTTACCCAGAGAAGTTTTTCTGGGTAACTCTCTCTCTCTCTCTCTCTCTCTCTCTCTCTCTCTCTCTCTCTCTCTCTCTCTCTCTCTCTCTCTGTCAGCTAAATGCCGGAGCAACCTGTTGTCCTTCAAGGTGTCAAGTGTGCTGGGGTCATGAGTCCCCAATTACCACAGTTGTTGAGAGGAGGAGCTGGGTTATGAACCCACGACCCTTTCTCTTGGTCAGAGCTGATTGGAAGGGGAAAGACTCTTTATCCAAAGGTTATTTGTAATGTGTTTGGGGTGTCAACTTGCCACAGCCTAAAATCGCCTGGGATGACAGCCTCCACAAGGGATCCCCGAGGCAGGCTGGCCGGCGGGCTTTGTCTGCGTGGAGATTGGTTTGACTGCTAATTGATGTAGGAGGACACAGCCCACCGAGGGCATCACATTCCCTACGCAGGGGTGCTGACCCGTGTAAGGCGGGAGAAAGCAAGGGTGAGCTTGATCCCCTCTGCTCCTGTCTGGACCTCCCTTCTTTGGCAGACCACACCCTGAAACACCGTAGGCTGAAACAAACTCTTCCACCCTCTGAACTTGTTTTTGTCAGGGTGTCTGTCAAAGAAACAGAGCCGAAGGGAGAATGCCAACAAACCAGCGATTCTTTGCTGACATTGAACGGGTTATTTTTTTCAGAATCGGTGGCTGGGTGCCAGGGTTAGAGCAGTTCCTTACTTCCCGGTGCTCCGTAGCGGTTTCCAGTGTGCGCGAGGGATTCCAGCACTGTTTTAATTCTTAGTGATGGGCACCACCCGAGTGTGCGTGAAGCGAGTCCAGATGCGATACATGTTAAATGACAAGTCCCTAAATGCCACTTGAAGGCTAAGTGGCAGCCAGTCACACCCGCATTTGTGTCTAGTGTTGCACATGAAACCCTTCTACAGATTACTTCCAGTCATGAAATTAGAGTAGAATCTTAAAACACACTAATTTCACGTCCCTGGCGATAGACGATACTTTTGAGGTAGAAACGAGAGGAGATGGTAATATTTATCCAACTTGGAAGGGTGCATAAAAAAAAGTACAAGAAAGACATACATCAGTTCCGGGAGACTCTGTTGTTGTTTCTTGGTGCGTTTGTTTGTTTGTTTTTCTGTCTCGAGGCCGGGTCTCCTGTACCCCAGGCTGGCCTGCAGCTCCACATGTATCCTAAGGTGACTCTGAGTTTTGCACGCTCCTGTCTCCCGGATGCTGGGGTTACAAGCATGTACCAAACACTCAGTTTTGTGCAGTGCTGAGTTTCACCCAGGTCTTCAGCACAGTAGGTGTTGATGGCTGACCTTGGTTGTCAACTTGTCGTACTTGGGGAGAGGGAATTTCCGCTGAGGAAACCATTCCATCACATCGGCCCATGGGCGTGTCTGAGGGATGTAATTGGTTTTATTATTTTACGTGTGTAAGTGTTTGCCTGCACATATGTCTGTGCCCCCACCTGCAAGCTTGGCACCGTGGAGGCCAGAAGAGGGCCTCGGAGCGCGGAGCTGGAGTTACAGGTGGTTGTGAGCTGCCACGGGGGTGCTGGCCCTGTGTCTGTTGCAAGAGCAGCTGGTGCTCTTAGCTACTGATCTGTCTCTCCAGCCAACTGCCACCGCCACCTCCGCCCAGTACATTTCCTTGATTGTTAATTGACATAGGAGGGACCACCTTGGCCAGTGCCACCCACCCTTGGGCAGGTGAACCTAGACTGGGTAAGGAAGGCAGCCGGACACACCAGAAGCAAGCCAGTAACCCGCCTTTCTCCTTGGCCTCTGCCTCAGTTCCTGCCTCCTCGAAGCACCCCTCCCCCCCGCTGTCCGTGGTGACAGCCTGGGACGCATCAGCCGAAATAAACCCTTTTCTTCCCAAGTTGGTTTTGGCTAGGTCTTTTATGACAGCAACCAAGAGCAGGCTAGGCCATTAGGCAAGCACTATATTAAGCCACCTTCCTAACCTGTGTGCAACATCAGTTGTTAATTTGGGTTAAGAACTTGGGAGGGCGAAGTACGGTGGTGAGAAGGCCTTCTTGCACATTCGCTCCATGCCCGAGATCCATATGATTTATCACGGGCGATGCTGACCTTGAACACACAGCTATGACGGAGCTTGCGGGACTTCTCCACAGTAGAGCTGCCCTCTTTCTCTTTCCACACTCCTTGGAAGGGGATCCCTCAAGGGGATTGTTCTAGTTGTGGATTTCTTTTTTTTCTGTTTCTTCCCCCCCTCCCCCCGCCCTGCACAAACCTAGACCTATCAAGGAAGAGGGAACCTGAGTTGAGAAAACACTTCCATCAGTCAAAGCAGGGCATTTTTAAAAGATGAATTGTTGGTGTGGAGGGACCCCGCCCACTTGTGGGTGGTCCTGAGCTCAGGAAGCAAACTGAGCATGTCATGGGGATCAAGCCAGCCAGCGGCTCCCCTCCATGGCCCCTTGTGACCTGAGAGCTGAAGCAACCCTTTCTTTCCCAAGTCGCTTTTGGTCACGGCGTTTGGTCAAAGCAATAGAAACTTTAACTAAGGGAGGTGTCTTTGCTCACCCTTCAGCGTCAAATCTTTTCAATGAGGGCAGCACACTTCATAAGTTATCCCCACGTGCACTTCCTCTAGACTCAAAATGGTACTTTCCGATAGTCCGATAGCTGCTCTATCATCCTCTTTCTTGTGCACTTAATAGAAACATTCTCTGTAGTTTTATTTAGGTAGTTTTGCTATCTGTGGTCACACGTCGACTGGGCCTTTGAAGGTTGATCTACCCCGGATACTGCATCACTAATAGTCCAAGAGTTCTCTCATAGCTGTAACAAGATGGTCAGTTGCAGGAAATTTAACGTTAATATCATCTCGACTTTGGAATCCCTGACCCTCTTTCCTTACCCATAAAGCTGGACATTGACTACCTAAGGCGAGTGTCACACTGGAGAAAATGCAAAGACTTGGAAACCATAGAGGTGAGCCTCATGACAAGCCTGGGTCCCTGCCCAGAGGACTTTCATGACTGCTGGGTGGGCATCCACAACCCAAGCTGAATGAGACATCCCCTGGAGGCCTGTGGGGGAGGAGAGGACCAGCAGCTTTGCATGGCCGGGTCCTAGAGAGCTGGGGCTGTCAGGGCGCAGCAGGGATCCCTGGAATGTGGTCCACTTGCCCTCACCCCACTTCTTCTAAACCCCCACTTAGAAATTCAGTTTGCGTGCAGGCTAGCAAGGCCGTGCCCAGAGTCGGCTGTGAGGTGTCAAGACAAGGGACACCGAGAGAGAATCGATAGTTTGAAACTAGGAGAAATAAGGATGTAGAAACTCCCCTAAATACTAGCCTCGGTGAGAAAAACGCCCCAACCACAGACAGAAATGCAGACAAGGGTCTGCTCACCACGGCCTGATGGCTGTGTGGTTTCAGCAAGGTCGGTAGTTAGTTGATGTTTGAAGGGACTCATGAGACCAGAGATGTCACGCAGGGCTCTGCACTCGATATCCAGCCCTGCTTAAACCAGGTAGGGTAGTGCATGCCTCGAGTCCCGGTACTGGAGAGGCCCAGCAGGATGGCTGGAAATGCAAGGCCATCCTCAGGGAGTCTGGGAGCTAGCCTAGGCTACACAAGATCATCTCTACAACCTGCATCTCTAGTTACTCCCCTAAAACAGCTCCCTCACTCCCGAGTTGAAGCCATGCTCTGCGTAGTCTCCCTTGATCCAGCAGTTCTCAGCTACTGCATACTGGAAAGATCTAGGGGCCATTTGAGCGCTGATCTAGGCCAGCTCAGTCAGATTTTCTGAGGGCAGAAGCCTCATCATCAAAGAAAAAGCCCTCAAACCACATGTATGTACACATGACCAAGGTCTCCAGGGCCTCTCATGGCTCTTGACTCAGAGGCTGTGGTCCAGGCTGGGGACTGTGTGCAGGGGTGGGGGGTTAGAGGCTGAGCACTGGGCACCTGGAGAAGGGTGCTGGGTACTGAGTGCTGAGTGCTGGGTGCTGAGTGCTGGGTGCTGGGCATGCAGTGAGAGATTACAGCAGAGTTCCAAGAAGCAGCTGGAATTAGAAAAGGCTTTAGTCCTCCCTCCCTCCCTCCCTCCCTCCCTCCTTTTTTTTTTTTGTGTGTGTGGTGCTGTGGATTAACCTTGGGCCTGGAATACCCCACAAGCTACGTAAGTTCTGGACCATTGGCCTGCATCTCCAGACTTTCCTGTACTCTTTCTTCATTTGGAGACAGCATCCCTCAGGCTTCCCAGGCCGACCTTAAACTATAGTCCCAGCAGAGCCTGAGTGTGGCCACTGCCTGAGCCTCTAGAGTGGCTGGGACCACCAGGCTGTGCCTTTGGGCTTGGTTCGCTTCCAGAATGTTCACGGAAACGGATTTGTAACTCTTTGGACTTATTTTCTTAATTGCATCCTAATTTTCTTTCCCGGAGAACGTTGAACTTGAGAGCTGGTGTTTCTTAAGCTTTTCTAGGCACCGAAACCATCTGTCCTCTGGTCCAGGTGCAGACTGTGACTCAACAGGTTTCACAATGACTGAAGCTCTGCGTTTCTTAGCTGGCCCAGTGACAGCCTAGCAGATGTCTCCAAGAGCACACTTCCAGGAGTAGCATGGGCTCAACCCTCGCCCGTGACTCCCCCCTCCCCCCACCTCCCTCCCCCACCCCTCCCCCATCCCCAGGTCACTGCTTCTCTTTATGGGGGCTTCTTCTTAGTCCTACAACACACCAAAAAACGTCTCTTCTTAGCTTCGGAATTCAGAGCTCGTTAAGTCACTGGTACGTGACAAGGGTGACGGTTACTTCTGCTTGACGTAATCTCGAACCTAGAGAGTCTCAGTGAGGTGCTGTCTAGACCAGGCTGGCCCGTGGGCATGTCTGTGAGTGACTGCCTTGACTGTGAGGGGCTGGAGGTGACGGAGGCTGTCCAGTGCTTTGCCAAGTTTGCTCCCTGGCGTCAGCACGAGATACTGTGTGTTCAACATCTGAGAATGGGGTTAAACGTGTGTAGAGTTATACGACAACCTATATGGATCTGAAGTAGTATCAGCAAAACATATTTCCAGAGGGAAAAAAAAGAACAGAAAAAAATCTATAAGCACACGGAGAGTAAGAGACCTTGGTCTTTGTCTATCAACAGTGTAGTCCTGAGTCAGAGGGATGGAGCACAATTGGGTGTCTTAGCCATGGAGGTTCCCCCTTGCTCCCCTCCCAGAAGGTCAGCCCCAGCCTGGGTAATCAGAGAGGACACACAGGAAGTTCTCTCACAGCTGGAGGCCCCCCCTCACCTGACCAGGAGAAACTCCCTGGCCTCCAGCTGCATTCCCTCCCGGCTCATCATCTCCGAATTTAGTGCACGCTCCAGTCAGAGGGAAGGACTCCCTGCAGGGTGGTCTTTGCCAACCATTGTCGGGGTCTCTAGAAAAACTAGACCTAGCCTTTAGATTTTTTCCTTGAAAGGTATTGACTCAAAATGTTTATTGGGTGTGTCTCCCGTCCCTGCAGAAGACTACATACACTCCAGGGGTTTGATGCTGAGTGAAGAATGGAGGTCCCTCAGCGATGGCGACAGCATCAGCATCCAGAGACCCACCCAGAGGGTGTCAGGCTAAGCTTGAACATGGAGGCTTTGATGCATGATGATTTGCGTAGAACAGGGAGAGAAAATATATATTCCCTAGAAACACACAAAGACTAGGAGACCTTGGTCTTTGTCTGAGCCCCCCCACCCCCCCCACCCCTTCTGGTTTTGAATGTCAGTGGCAAAAGGGATGGGTTGGTTTGGAGCACAGTGGGGTGGCCTTTCCCTGCGAAGTTGGAGAGAGAGAGATAGGAGGATTCAGAGGTAGATGTGCCCAAGAGGAGGGGCGGGGGTGGGGGAGAGGTGGGCCTATGACCTGATTCTCACCAAGGTTTGGGGTTTCTTAACAGTGAGGGCTGGGAGCTAAGCAGAAGTCTTCAAGTAAGTGTTAGACAGAGGGGGCAGGGTTCTGGGAGACCCCCCCCCCTCCGCGCCCCAGAGAACCTGAGCTGGAGCTAGGTCAAGTGAACAGCCGACAGACAGCAGCCAGGGATGAGCACAGGCTGGATGGTGGGCCAGCCAGCACCACCGCCAGGGTGCAGACACACACAATTATATCACACACGGCTTGGAGCGTGTCCTCATTGCAGATTCCTGAGACGCACGTTCAGGAGCGGCTTCCTTCGGGGACACTTGGAGCTAAGAACTTAAA
The DNA here is from genome assembly GCF_017639785.1 of Mesocricetus auratus. NCBI lineage: Eukaryota > Metazoa > Chordata > Mammalia > Rodentia > Cricetidae > Mesocricetus > Mesocricetus auratus. The sequence goes on from NW_024429187.1 coordinate 14,115,300, forward strand.
TCACCAGGCCAGCGCCCCGTTTTCCTCCTCGAATGCAGACGTCTCCCGCTAGCCTTCCCCTGGCAGAGCGGCCACGGGAGCCCACAGCCACGTCTTTCTTGTGCGCGGTGCAGACTCTGAAGTCTGCTAACATGGAGGGCTTTTGATACCGAGAAGTGGAGGCACGCGTGGTCTGAATCCTCAGAGTCTGGCCGAGGACAAGCACACGCCCTCCCAGCCGAAACAGCAGCCAAGCTGCCGGGGGAGCCTCTGAGCAGCACGCTGGTCTTGACATCACTCACTGACATGGCCCGAGACTCTCTAAAGTCAGAGGTCACTCCAGGGAAGGAAAAGCTGGAAGCAAAAGACCGCAAGAAGTCACAAGACAGCGGCTTTTCTAGCGTCCCAGGGCCCCGGCTAGAAGGGGACAACGGCATCAGCAGAGAGGACACTGCAGCTGGTGTAGCCGCTGACAAGGAATTCCCTTAGGACCATCTGAGAAGGGAGTCTTTTTTTTTTAAGCCTTAAAAATTATTTTTAAAATGGTGTGTGTGTGTGTGTGTGTGTGTGTGTGTGTGTGTGCAATCCCATGGGAAGGCCAGTAGAGGGCACCGGATGCCCTGGAGCTGGAGTTACAGCCTGCCAAGAGCGTCCCCCATGGGTTCTGGAACAGAACTCAGATCCATTGACAGAGTGGCACCATTTCAACATCCCCAGAAGGGGTCAGGTTTCTTCCACTCAAAGAACCCAGGTCTGTGTGAGAATCCCAGAGGGTAGAGGGGGAAGGGAGAGCCCACAGCAACAACTTTCCCAGCCTTTGGGACACGGCTTTAAGTTAGGCATGATGACAGAAGGCGATATGTGCCGTCTCTACCACACACCTGATGTGCCATGGAGGTCGGTCACCAAAATGGAGCCGAAAGAAAGGGCCACGCACAGGGGGTCAGTTCAATGATTTTGGGCTGAGATGGTTTGCACCAGTGAGGTGCAGTTCCAGCTGAGTTTTGGAGCACGAGTAGGAGGCCTGTGAGTGTAAATTATTCTGTCAGTGACTAAACACTTGAGAACACAGAGCCTAAGGGACAAGTGCTAGTGAAGTGTGACTGGGCCATCATGCATACCGGTCTTTGGGTTGGAGAAGCAGGAAAGAGAACAGAAAGGCAGGACTAGGACTGCCCCGTCTTGACCTTTGGCCCACAAACCCCCAGGCAACAGAGTGCAGTGCACCCCAGAACCAGAAGCCTACTTAACACTACAAGGGCGCAAGGGCGTTGGCAATTTTTTTTAAAATAACTTGATTGCGGGTTTTTTTTCAACCTCTAACTCTGTAGACTTCAGCGTTGTGTTGCAAGGTCAAAACGTTAAGGCACACCTGGGAGAGTAGCTGTTCTAGGGAGTCTAGCTTCGTGTGTTCTTCCTTTTAGAGTTTAACGATGCTGGCATCAGGTCAGGGCTGGGATGGGGGGAGGGAGGATTGGGCAAAGACACTAAGACACTTAAGGAGAGATTTGGGACAGTCTGGGTGAGGACTGATAAAGGCTTGAAGGAGGACAGCGGCTGTGGGAACAGACAGGAGTGTTTGGATGTCAGCAGTCCCTCCCTGAGTACCTGTCACGTGGTCCTGGGGAACCACTGATAAATGAGGGCAAAGGCTAAAACCCCTGGCCAGCCAACCAGAGCTGTCACGGGCCGTGTGTGTCACCAGCGGTCACACTCCGGTCCCTCTCAGCTCCTCGTGGAGGTCAGCCTGTTAGGAAACCTGTCCTCTGCTTGACAGTGACGGGTATTCTCATTGGTAAGCAGAGAGGGGACCAACAACTTGTCTAAATCTCACCTTCATTAGAACCTCATGAACAATAAATTAGAAAGTAATTTTAAACACGATTTGGACTAAGGAGAAAGTGACATTAGTTGCCCCGTGGTGGAGCTGGTGAGGTTGCTCGGTGGTAAGGAGACTTGCCACCGTGCCTGAGAACCCGAGTTCTGCTGGCCTCAGACTGGCAGCAGTCCTCCTGGCCTTGTTTGAGGTGCTAGGAATAAACCTGGGACCTCTTGCCCCTCAGGACACAAGGGCAGTGCTTTTCCATTGAGCCACATCCAAAGCCCGTGGCAAAGTTGTAGACATTTCAGACAGATCAGTGGGTCAGGTAGTCTGGCGCTCGGGAGTCACAGGATACTGAGTGTTGCACAGCTCAGGTGGAAAGGTATCCTGGAGCTCGGGAGCCAAGGACCACCACAGGTTGCAGTAAGCTTAGCAGCTTACAGCCCTGCCTCAGGGAAAGGTCTCCCCTGTGTATCAGCTCTGCTCCAGCAGGAGAGGGTCTTCCAGCTGGGGATGTAGCAGTTTTGCTCAAGCAGGAGGTTTCCCGGGCGAAGTTGCTACAGTTCAGCTCTGCTCCAGGGAGTGGAGAGCCGATTGTAACAACTCTGCTCTGCCAGGGGAAGGTTTCCCAGCAAAAGTGTTACAGCCCTGCTTGCTCTGCTCTGTCCAGGGTGGCCTCTGCTCTGCTGTAAAAGAAGGTCTTCACCCAAAGCTCATCCAAGGGGTTTATTGGGAAGGAAGAATCCAGGAGAGTGGCTGTCCTCCGCCACCCCTCTGCAGCTAGGTAGCATGAACAGCCACAAGCTGAACAGACACAGGGTTTATATAGGGCTTCCAGGGTGGGGATTGGTCAGTTTTAATCTCCTGCTCAAGGATTGGCTAGTTTTCTGCACAGGGTTAGCGTCAGATTTGGCTCTGGTTTTAGGGCCAAAGTGTGTTTCTTCCTCTGGTCCTTTTTAGCCTTTTGGCTCCAAATTTAGGGCCAGGGTGTATTTCTTTCACTGCCTCTGATTGCAGGGACATAGTGTGTTTTTTTGGCACTGGTTTCAAGGTTAGGGTGCATTTCTTTGGCTCTGGTTGCAGGGTCGAAGTGCGTGGTTTCTTTGGCTCTGCTCAGGGTGTGTTTCTCTGGCTGGCCCTTTTTCCCTACAGAAGTTTCACACTGTAACGTACGTCCAAACTTAGAGACCACTTGTCTTCTAAACCACACTATGTCTGCAGGTAGAGAATGCCAGCAGCGTCTCTGTTTTCCTAACATGTCCCCAGTCTTTAGTATGGAGCCACAGGGAAGGAAGCCCAGGGTAGGGCAGGGGAAATGAATTCCTAACACAGAATGCGGTTTCAGAAGTTTTAAGTGTTGTTGTCTTTTGAAGCAATCAAACTGAAATGGTTGCCAGAGGTGTTGATCCACCCATGCAGAAAACGAGGATCAATACACACTTACAAAAGGCAGCCACACTCTGCGGGGGTGGGGGTGCACACAGGCCACGGTCAGGGCGAACCCCAGAAAAGCAAACATAAGGACTGTTGGGCAGGCCTTTATGCTGCTTGCTGCTGCTTAAGGAAGGCCTGTCTAGAGTGGCCTTTGAATAAAAACAAAAAAGCAGGGACGATGGTAAATGTAGTGACCCGGATGCTTTGGTGGGAGAGGGCAGAGGTGTTGCAGACAGACAGAACGGGCAGTGGAGACTTTATGGCCAGGAAATGGTCCTCAAGGGCAGCCAGGAAGGGGGGTGGGGAGGAGACGGATGGATGGACGAGCTAGACAGGGATTGCATCACTGTCTTGTCTTCTTCCTAAGAGTCAGGTGAAGGAAAAAACAGTCTCAGGCAGGGGACATGATCACTAATTAGCAGAAACAGCAAGTGATTGGCAACGGCCAGGGGCTTGAGGGACTCAGCTGTCAACACCAGAAGGGATCGAGTCTGTGTCATCCAGACCATACCTGGGACAGAATTAAGCCAGGGTTAGAAAGTCTGGCCGTTTTCACTGCTTCGTATTAACCGTGTTAGACAAGCAGTCTGTGTGTGTGGAGGGAAGGGCATTTTTCAAACTCAGCCTACAGGAAACCATGCATCAATGTCATTAAAAAGCAAACCGAAAGCCTCGTGCTTCGCCAATGTCTGCCTCCAGGGTGGCACTCGCGCGCCCTTCAGAGCATCGCTTCACCTGGCTTGTCCGAATATCGCCATTACCTGAGACCATTTCCCATCACATGACCGACTCACGATCGCCAAGGGGGTGATTGTGCTGGATTCATCCCGGGGAGAATTATGTAACAGCATTAACCCTCCCCCAAACACCTCCAACTCATTCATTTCGGACCGTTTGTCAACGCGTTTGTTGCAGGAAGTATTATACAATCCAATAACACAACTGTATTATACAATCAAAAACCCAAATGATCTGACAACCAGATCATTTTTCCTGGATGAGTTTGGTAAATAACTGTCTAATGCACAATGTTAACGATAACGGGCCCACCCCTTCAGCACGGGCTCATTCTACCCATCAGAGACAAAACCCACGAATTATACCCCTGCCCGCCCGCCCCCATTAGGGGGAACCTGATTTACTAATCTGCACGCGAGACCAGTGCAAGGGATGCCGGGCTGCGGCAACCCGCTCGGCTCTCACTCTGGGCTCCCGGAACCTGGAAGGCTGAGGCTGAGAAAGTGCAGCGTCATCAGCTGCAGGAGCCCGAGGTTCCTAGGGCCCGGCGCAAGCGCACTGGGCCGCACCCCCCCTTCCTCCTCACGTGTGGCTCAGCGTGCGCAGAGACACGTGTGGAAGCACGCGACCACGCCTGGCCGGGAGCGCCGCTGTACTGTGAACCCCGTGGGGGGGGGGGAGGAGATGACATCATCCTCAGTCTTGTTGCTAGGCAACCGTAGAAGGCATCTTCCTGCCGGGACATTAGTAGCTCCAAAGGCTGGGTGGGGGGAGGGGAGACCACTGTGTCCCTTGGATGGGGCTTTGGAATGAGTGAATGTGAAGGTGCAAGCCCGTCGCTCAAGGTTGTGTTATTACACCCAGTGTGTCCACAGAGAACCTAGGAGTGTGGGCACAGCCAATCACGTGTTTCTGGTCACATGCGGTTACAGATTATAGTATTGCTGCAGACAGTTCAGGCATGAAAATGGAGTCCCCCTCCCCCTAGTTACCTATGGAACCCGGAGTCTGGGGAGCGCCATGGTTTGGGGGTGGGGGCTTCCTGATGCCCTCTGGGAGGGGGGAGTCAGGCAGAGCTCCTGCTGGGAAAGCTGTGAGTTTATCACAGAACCCCAAGGTGCCTGCTCTCCTTGTTCCTAGCCTCGTGGAAAAGGGTCCAGAAAGGGAACCCCAGCTGAGGTTCACCAAAAACACCCTGTGTAAACACTGCAGGGGTCTGGGAGGAGGCTCAGTGTTAGAGCATTTGCCCCGGATGCCCCAGGCTCGGTCCCCATCGCCTCAAAAATAAGTAACAGATAACACACAATGTAATGCCTATGGGGTGTGTGTTAACAGCAGCAGACCCGGCTGACACTCCAGCCAAGTGTGTGTGCCTCAGCAGTTTACATCTTGTGGAGTTTGAATCCAGCCTAGGCTGTGAGATCCCAGCAACCAGCAACGGGGGGGGGGGGCAAACAAGAGGCTGTAGAAACGACTCAGAGGTTAACAGCACATATTGCTCTCCCAAAGGGTGGAGTTCAGTACCCAGCACCCATGTTGGGAGGCTCACAGCCACCTGTAACTCCAGCTTCAGGGGATCCAATGCTCCTTCCTGCACTCAAACATACATTGGAGGGCACGCGCACACGCATGTACATGCGACTTTCAAAAGTGCTCAAATTAAAAAAAAAAGTGAAAAGACAAAAACCTATTCCTTTCTCATGTGATCAAACCTGTTTCCCGGTCCCAAGTCGTGTTTGGCTCTAGGTCCCTTTAGTGGAAAAGCTCTTAGGCAGGCGTGGGGGAGATAGGCCTGATCAGGCATAGGAACTTACACACTTCCGGATGTCTCCAAAGAGTGAGGGGACTAGAGAAGGAAATCCTGTAAGGGACTCTGACACTGACGTCCCAGGATTCTATCGCATGGGCACTGCTGGGGTCCTGTTGTATGGAGAGGCGACCATCGCTTCCAATCAGCACACGGCCGCTCTTAAGGTCACTTGTGGCCTGGCTCAACTCATTCCAGGACAAAAACAGTCCTCATTCAAATTATGTGTATCCCGGTGGTGATGGTAGTGGCTGTGGAGGCACACACTTTTGACCTGCGCTCAGGAGGCAGAGGCAGGAGGATCTCTGTGAGTTTGAGACCAGCCTGGTCTACAGAGTGAGTTCCAGGACAGCCTGGTCTACATAGAGAAGCCCTGTCTTAGAAAACCCAAACAAACCAAAACAGCAGCAACAACAAAAGCTTTTGCTGTCATAGTATAAAGGGCTGTAAATTCCGAGCCAACACATCCAGTTCTGCTCTTGGTGGTCCTCAAGGTTGCTTGCCTGTACCCTCTCCCCACAAGTGTTTGAGAGAGTCATCCTCCTGATGCCTGTTTCCTCCTTCCTTCCTGAATGGAGAACTGGTTATCTATCCCTTCTGAGAGGGGTCAGAAGTTACCATGGGGCATTTTTGTTTGCTTTTGTGTGTTTGCTTGGGACATATGCCCTACAGGAGGCAAGGCAGAGCCGACATATGACACTAATATGCAACAGTACAAGGACCTCTCACAAGGCAGTAGGGAGTGTCAGGGGGAGGGGAAACGGGAGGGAAGGAGAGACAGACACAGAGAGAGGCAGAGACTGAGAGAGATAGAGAATAGGAAATCCTCTCTCAGACCTCAAGTTTAATATAACTTACGAAACTAAAAACAACACAAACTTGGCAGGCTGGAGCCTTCACAAGAAAGCTTGTCCACTCTGAAAAACCCAGTCAACTCCTCTAAGCCAACAAGCCCCACGCAGCCCCACGAAGCTTGTCACGTGTCACCGAAAAGTGTTTGCTATGCTGCCATGCAACTGGCCAGGGTCCAGTCTTACAGCCCCCCGAGGCACTGGGACCCTGAGTTAATCTCTGCTCCTCCAGACTTACCACAGCCTCTTGGATAAAACAGGAGCAGAACAGACAGATGCATGCTCCCCATACCTACTGTCTTCAGCCCTGGAAAAGGAGTGTGTGCAGAGGGGGCCTGTTGCCTCTCCCCAGAGGCTCAGCCATGAGTGTGTCCTAATACAAAGGCCCCACCCCCACCCTGATTTCCAGTATGTTCTTGCTGGACTTGCATCTAACATGTTCAAAGCCTAGGAGCTACAACCCAGGAAAGGGGGCCAGGGTCACCCATGAATGGAAATGGCCCATCGGTCTCCATGAATCCCGTCCTCGCTGACCTGAAAGAAAGAAGCATTCAGCCAGCCACATAAGCTACTTCTAACAGGAGAATGTTATCGTTTGCTATCGGGCTGAAACCAGTGGGTCTTATTTTCACACAAGAAAGTAATGGAAACCCACATGAAGTACTTGTAGATGGCAAATGATGCAACACGGGACACTGCTGAGAATCTGAGAAGAGTTTTAGAAAACAGAAAGACAGAGCTTGAGGAAGAAACCATCGCTAAGAATATAAGCTCGAATGATTTGCTTACAGCAAAGCCCTTGGGGGCCTGTGTTTGAACCTGCTTACTCTCATTTTAGACACACGTTGCAAACTGGGTGTGGTTCTGTCCCACCCCACAGTAAACAAGTACCAAATCGGGTAAGCATCAGAGGAGGCTGTCTGGCCACTGAGAAGTGACAGTTGACAGGCTGAAGATGTAGCCAGATGTGCTGGCCCACGCCCTCAGTCCAACACTCCAGAGGCAGGGGCGTGCGGATCTTGAGGAGTTTGAAGGCAACTTGGCCTACACAGGAGTTCCAGGTCAGTCAGTGCTACATAGTGAGACCCCCGTTTCAAAATAAACAAACAGACTCAAGAGCTCTGTTACAGGTCAGCCCAAGTGCAAACACCACACACAAAATTTATAATGTAAAAGCGATGCTCTTAATACCCAGGTTATTAGCAAACACTGAATTTGCATTGGGTGTTTTTCTAGGACATTTATTATATCTAGGATAGATATACCAAACTTTAGTGTGCATTCTACTAAATCTTACCAAGGGAAAGAAAAAACAGCATTAATCTAGAAGCAGCTGCTGTTTGTGGTGGTATCTTTAGATTCAGAGCTTTAAAATATCAGCCTCTTTTTTAAGTAGCTCTGTATTTACGTGGAGTTTGCACTGAAGTATGTAAGAAATATGATTTTAATGGGCATGGAATCCTGAGAATACCGTGTTTGTAGAGCAAATCCCTTCTTTACACTCCAGAGACTGTTCTCTGTCACTCCACCACTCAGACTCACCCATGAAAAGCTGGCTCTTGAGGTGGGTGTGAACAAGCCTACCTAGAGCTTGCTTAAACCGTCGTGAGAATGATTGTTGGAGGAGGTCCTCCATAACACTGAAGGCTCAATGGATTAAGAAATAAAAAATGTAGTAAGACATGTTGCAGAGAGAAAAATTCTTCTTTCGCTCACCATGTTCATCTGAAATAAAAAGCCCTTTATAGCCTGTTTGCCCAACCCTGTCTTCCCAAGTCCTTCATGGGCAGTCACCTCCCTTGGAGAGGACAAACACTGACCTGCAACAGACAGACAGGACCGGCTAAGGTCCTACTCACCACATGACAGGAGTCACAAACCCTGTGGTCTCGGAAGTCAGCCAGGGCTTTAAATGAAAGCAGTTTCACAGTGAAGCAATCCAGAACCAGTTACATTTTCACAGCTCTGGCTTCTAAGGCCCTGAAAACAGTAACGTGTGGCCGGGTCGTGGGGGGCATTTAGAAATTTCAGTAAGAAGTTGGCTGAGAAATCTATTTCCGAAAAAACTGATGAATACCACCAACTGCATCGCTGAAGACTCACAGTTGTTATGTTGGAAAAAAAAATCACATATGTGATTTTTCAAGTCTGCAGACATAGATACCTTCCTAGTGAATTCTAATGACTCGAAGTAGTAGTCGATTCATTGAAATCAACCAATGACTCAAATAATAGTTTCCAAAGGCCGAGGGCCCAGGCCAGTGGTAGCACTCTGGCCCAGCTTGCCCAGCAGACACAGAAGACCATAGACCACGTTTTTCGGATGTAATGTGGAAAATAATATATTTTCTTTTGGGCCAAAGTAAAAAGAAAAAAATTACTGCATGTTACAAAGTCGTGCAAATGTCAACTGTTTTATCTTCTGACTCACCGACGTCTTCTTTTGGTCATGACGACAGTGGCAACAAAATGTGGCTCAAACTACTTAAATTGCCGTTTCCCACCCCTTCAGTTTGGAGCAAGCCTGACCGACCCCTGACCAAGGCTCTCCAACCCTTCTTTTGTGGGGTTCATCTTTGTCTCCTCACTCCTGTGGTTGGCTGGTTAAAGTAAAGTGAGCTTTACTCAACCAAAACGAGCATGCCTGGCCCAGAGAGCCTCAGCAGCACAAGTTGTCTAGCAGAAGGGGATGAGGCCACGCACCGGCCCTCAGCGCCTGTGTGACCTTGCCTGACTTTCCAGATGCACCTCAGGGCACTGAGCTAGCAGATGTCAGGCTGTGGCTTAGGTCTCCTCTGCTGGGTCTGCCCGTCACGGTCGGCAGGGGGCGCACTTTCCCTACATCTCACAAATTGCGGCTCCATCAAGGGGTTCAACCACTCCAAAGAAAACGGACAGCCCTCCAGTTCGTTCCTCTCAAACCACAGTTTTGATCACACACTTGAGGAAAAAAAAAAGAGTCTGCAAAGCGTTTCCTGAACTCCAAGGCGAAGTCCCATACCAGGGTTATTTTGTGAACGTTAAGAAGGCAAAATGTACTCATGAATGAAGCATCCGCCTGAGGTGGTAGTGTTTTTGGGACCTGGGTGAAAGAGAAACACCAGACCACACAGGAGAGGCTCTCTGAGGTCACAAACCAAAACCTGGTAAATCATAAAAAAATTGGCAAACTGGAGTTAAGGCAAACAAGCCACCAGCGACTGCTATTATCCCTTTTGTAGTTTTCATTGATATAATGGAGACTAGCTCGGACACTGGGCCAAACCAGGAGTCTCCCTGGAGACCAATGACAGAAAACCGAAACCAAACAGAAAAACCTTGTCTGATGACCCTGATGAGCTTGTTCTGACACTCACAGGTCTCTGGAAACTAGTGGGGGTAATTCAGTATTGTTTAATTATTAGACAACCTCATGTCATATATAAAGTTTTTATTCCTTGGTAAGAAGTTTTAAATCACAAAATAGTGTGGCAATATTTAGATAATAGAATTTACGGAGTGCTGAAAATACTAGAGTATAAAGATAGTTTCTAGCTTATCTTTACATACTAAACTTGTCTAAACCGGCTGGTTTCTTGCAGTCATATTTATTTGTTTAATAATTTAAGACAGCGTAAGCTTGCACCCAAGCATTTTAAGCATTGTAACCAAAGTGCAAACATCTCACCAAGTCCTCCCCCAAAAAGATATTATAACTCAAAATACCATTAGTACGTATCTTCTCCCTACAAAAATAGCATGTCAGACGTCATTAATTGGTGTATTAACAGCTATATACATACAGCCTCCTTGGTAGGCTAAGAGTTTAACGTTGTTTAAACACAGCGTTTGAGGCAAACAGTAGCAACAGCAGCAGCAAACGGACCGAACACACTCACAGAACACACTCACAGACCCAGATAACGTCTTCACTCCAGACTATTGTGTCTCACCCCTTACGTAACATTCAAGTGAGATTTCTCAGTGCTACCTTGGCAACAAACTAAAAATATCTAGACAAGGTCTTGGCTTATGCCTTATATTTTTTAACAAGCTTTCTTCCTGATTATCTGGCATCTGGTTTGGTCTCCAGAAAAATACATACAGACTTGACAGAGCAGGCCTGGCCGGACACCCCTATACATCTCCACAGAACACAGGGGACCACTAGGCCTCCCCGTCACTTCTGTCATCTAGGAATTAGAGGAAAAATCAGTCTGGGTTTCTCTTTTTCCAGCCCAGTGCACTTTGCAAAATTAAAAAACAAAAAACAAAAACAGCAACGTTACAAAATTCTGGGACCATGAAGGGTAAAATAACCCGTGGGGGAGGGGCGTGCATCAGAAACACATATATGACCTATGACATACATATATATATACATATATATGCGCACATGGATGGAGAAATTAAAGTGGGACAAAGGGTTTGAGGTCAATCTGTCAATAAAGTGCGAGCAAAGGCGCCAAGGGCTCCAACCTCCCCCCCCCCCCAGCTCCCACCCTGACACAGTGCCTGAACATAGCCCAACTCCCAGTCTTTCCAAACAAGTGCAAGGCATCAAGACACCTCTCCAACCACCTCACAACAGGGCAAGGGCATCCTCACCTCTCCGGGAAAAACAAGTACTTCTCAAAAAGCCAAACAACACAAAATACTGACGCGTAAATTTAACTCTCAGAGACCCTCAGTTAGTGGAGTGCCTCCTAAAGGGGCGGCAGGGAGACACCAGCCCGGGAGTCGAAGGACCCCCCCAGCGCCAGGCACTCTTAACTGGTTCCCTAGACTCCCAGAACCAGGCTCGGTATCTGGGAAAGGGGAGGGAGTGTCTACTAAATTTATGGAGGGTGATACAACATAACATAACCAGTATTTCTCACAGAGGACCTGTGACAGCGGGGGCCGAGGGGTGGGGTGGGTGTGAGCGGGTGGAGAGGGTGGGGTGGGTGCGAGCAGGTGGGGTGGCAGAAGGGTGAGGAATGGGGCAAAACAGGAACTCCAAACGAACACAAAACACCTGTTTTTGTCCTAAGCCTGTCGAGCATCTTACTCTTCCTCCCTGGCACGCGTTAGGGGGGCCTTTGAACTTGGAAACCTGGCGACTCCTCGGGAGTCCCCCCCCCCGCGCCCCTGTTCAAGAAGGGCTGCCGGGCTCAGGGGGCGTCCTTGGCAGGCTGCGAGGCATCTTCCTGAGAGCGATCCGGGTTCCCAGCGCGCGGCAGGTGGGTGCGGCTATGCGCGTGCTGGGGGCGCAGCGACCCCGGGGGCGCCACCTCGTGCGCCAGGAGGGGGGGCACCGGCGGCCGCGCCTGCTTTCTCGGGAGGCGGCGACAGCACGGACGACAGGCAGGGGAAGGCGGCGGCGGCGGCGGCGGCCGCTGCGGGGATGCCGGGATACAGCAGCGGGAAGGGCGCGGCCGCCGCGGGGTACAGATACTTGTCCAGGCCGCTCTTGTCCAGCCAGGGCTGCACGTAGGCGGCGGCGGCGGACGGCGACAGCAGGTAGAAGGGCAGGCAGAAGGGCGCGGCGGCGGGCTGTGCGAAGGGCGCGCCCCCGCCCAGCGCCACGAGCGAGCCCAGCAGCGCGGGCTCCGGGCCCAGGAGCGCGCCGCGCGCCTCCAGCTTCGGCCTTTTGGGCGCGGGCGACGGGTCCCCGGGCGGCTCTTGCTTAATGGTGGCGCGGCCCTGCTCTGCCTCGCCTCCGTAGCCGCTGTCGGTGTCCGTGTCGTGCTCGGGCTCGGTGCCGGGCTGAGTCCGCTGGATGACCGGCACGCAGCGGGCGGCGCGCTCGGGACCCGGGGCAGCCGCAGCCCCCGTGCCGCAGGGCGCGCGGCCGGGGACCCTGCCCTGGGGCACCTGTGGCGTCAGGAGCTGGGTGGCCACGGCGTGCAGGTGGCTGACAAGCTGTGCGCAGCGCGGCTCCCTGGGCGTCCAGCTCTCAAAGCGCGCGAGGTATTGCAAGACTTCTTTGGCGCAGGTTTGAAACCCCGAGTGGAACGCATCCAAGTCGGCCTGGACCGGCGATTTCAGAGAGCGCTCCCCTAGGGTGCACAGGGGAGGGAGGTGAGAAGGAAAAACCGCGGCATTAAGACATCTGCTCATCACGTGGGCCCTGAGCTGCCTACAGTGAGCTCGGCTTTTCCTGGGCATTCCAGCGATATAATCCGCAGACTGCCGAGAGGAGGGGGTGGCGGGTGATGCGCTCTCCTCCGGGTTGAGAAACCCAAGAAGAGAGGCGCAGGGGTTCCTTCAGCTCTGCAGAAAACCTCTGGGATGATCTGGGTACTTGGCACCAAAGGGAAAGCAGAGGCAGTGTTCACCAGGAGCAGAACGCAGTGGGGAGTTCCAGCTCTGTGCGCCCCAACGCTACCCGTTTTGTTTTGTCTTTTTTTTTTTTTTTTAAATCAGGGCAGGCTTCCTTAGATCCACTTACCATTCTGTAAAGCAATTATCTTCTGATGCTGCTGCTCTGTTAAGGCTGTTAACGCTTTTAAGTGCTTCAAAGTTAACTCCAAAACTACGGCTTTCTCCAAATGCCCCAGTGTCTGCAGTGGTGCAGAAAAGAGGACAGAGGTTGGCCACTTTAAAACACACAGATTTCACTTGTTTAGCTCCCACACAGCCCATCGACTTAGGAAAAAAGAAAACAAAAAACTAAACCACTGGGAAGGAAGGCAGGTCATCAGCGATCTCTTTGCCTTCAGCCCCGAGTCCCTGTTCCTAGTCTCTGGGCAACTCCATTACCGCACAAGTTGGAAGTCAGACCTCTTAATATTTACATTTACGGCCCTATCTCTGGGAGTCGTATCAGGCCAACACACCCTGGAAACCACCGGAGAATGAAAACGCGCATCTTACTGTCAATTTCAGATGTTCAGGCAGCAGATCTTTCAGCTGAGCAATGCATTCATTAATTCGGTCTCTTCTCTTTTTTTCTATTAATCTGTGCGGTAATTTGTAGGTATCCTTCATACAGAAGCCGGGTGGGGGGGGGGAGAGGCATCGGTAAGCTAAACATTCACTTATTCACTTACTGGATAGAACCCTCCCACCCCAACCCCCAAACACACCATGCAAAGAACTAATGCCCAGGAACTCTCCTTTAGACTTCTAAGATGCAATTTAAATTCAGGTGCAGTGTTGAATATCTCCCCCGAGTATCCACCAAGCCACTTAAAATTCAGTCAGGGAAGCTTGGGGCTGGAATGTATTTGCGGGCAGAGTTTCCCTGAGAAATCAATGGCCCTAATTAACGATCCAGGCAGATTATGGCAAACTTAAGACTTACCTTGGTGTCATCTCGCTTCAAGCTCCTTTTGGGTTTACACATATACAAAGCGGAATAATCCAGTCTGCAAAAACAGAAATCAGCATCAGGCCCCCATTCCGGGAGGGGCTCTGCCCTCGCCCGCTCCATATCACTTTGTGCAGGAAAAAAAAAAGCCAAACCGACTTCCGAGACAGATATTCGCAACGGTGCGTACACCTTACCCCATAAAATCCCTATGTTCCAGTAACTGTCTCTCTTGCAAATGAGGGATTCCTTCGTCCATGTTCAGTGGCTGCCCGTTTCCTCCGTTTCGATTTGGAGGGTTCTGTCCTGTGATCTGCGGGACGTTCGCCTGGGGAGATCTTGGGGGGATGAGTGTGTCTCCAGGCTGTCTCGCTCTCCCTCTTCGGTGCAGTGTTGAAAGTGTGAAGAAGCCGTCGGTCGCCCCTCCGCCCCGTGCTCGCTCGCTCACTCGCCCTCTCGCACACCCGCGCGCGCACACCCGCGCGCACACACAACACACACACACACACACGCACTGCGCTGGTAGTTTGCTCTCACTCCGGGCAGTGTTTGGCCACAGGGCACGCGCGTCGCCGGCCAGACCAGCACCCAGCTCACGTGCGGAACGTACCATCCGCGGTCCGGCCCGGAGGGGGGCGGGGAGGAGGGGCCGGGAGGGGGCGGGGACACCTGATCGGGGCCACCGGGAGGAATCTGGCTACCCCGGGCCGCCGAGCGGTTCGTCTTCGCCCAGACGCTGCAGGGCGCGGGGGCGGGGCGGGGCGCGGGGCTCCCCCGGCTCGGCCGGCATCTCGGTGCAGAGCCGTGGACGTGGCCTTTCATTTTCCCACCGATTGCTGTTGGTTTGGGCCACAGAAAGGACGCGAATTCCCGGTGGCTAAACTTCAGCGGGGAAGGAAATTTCCCAGGCTTTGCTCACTGCCCGGGCGTGGAGGGAGGGGAGGGCAGAAAGGCACCCTCCAGGCGCTGGCTTGAGGGCTACCCTGAAAGGGGCGACTTGCAATCCGCCCCCCGGAAGGATTTAAGATCAGCGACCATGTAGTCACTGGCTCTGAATGTCGCATTCCAAGCGGCTGCGGCGACACAGTGCCCCCCCCCGCTACCTAAACTTCCCGCAGCAGCCGGAATTGCGGTGCCACTAATCACGGCGGCAGATGACGTTTGGGGCCCCGGGTGCTCCCGGGGGAGCGCAGAGATGGGGAGGGGGTGGCGCGGGGCGGGTGGCACCTAAGGACTGCTGCGGGAAAGCCACGCAGGCCGGGTCCTGCCCGCCCCAACTTGTGTGACGCCGTGCTGCGCCCCTACCCCCCCGCCCGCCGCGTGCGATAAGCCACGCCGAGAGTGTGGCGAGCCCACGTTTACTACGGACACCTCCGCGGCCTCCCTCCTTAATCCCGTCTCCAGCGGGTACCAGCACAGGGCCGGCAACGTGATGCGACCTGAGGCGGCGGCGGCTGCCACATCAGCGCGCAAGGATGCCGTGCGCGCGCCCCGCGGCCTCTGAGGACAGGCGTCCCCAGGTGCCGGTGTCTCACACCCCCCCCCTCGCAACTTGGGATCAACACGAATCTGAATCCCGCCCCTGTGGAGGTGGAGACCCCGGGGGTCGCTCCTGCACTGGACGTCATGACAGTCACGTTCCCTGTGGGGTGGGCGCATTCGAGATCGCCAGCGGCACGTGAGTGCAGAAGGGACCTGGGCCCCAAATGCACGCGCACTGGAGCGCAGCAGGGCCCGGGCAGCCGCGCTTGGGTTCCGGGGACGGATCTGGGTCGCCGGCCACGGCGGCTGGGGCGGGTCACGTGCCGCCGGATCCTCCTCCTCCTCCTCCTCCTCCTTCTCCTCCCAGCCTGGCGCGCGGGTGCAGAGCCCGAGTCCTGGGCGGAGCCGCAGGGATGAGTTCCTCTCCAGCACCCTCCCGGGTTCCTCGAGGAGGACGACGCTGCGCGTTTTTACAGCGGGCGATTAAAGATAACAGTGAAAGTGCCTTTTAGATTGCGGATTTTTACCTTGCGCGCCCCGACCCTGCCCTCTCTCGTCTGTAAGTGGTTTATCGTTCTGATTCCGAGGCGAGTTAAAGCCCCAGACAGCGTTTTCGTTCGTGCAGCATAGAACCATTGCTTCCTTCTAGTTCTTAACCGGCCAGGTTAGCTGGGGGCGCGGGAGATGGAGGTGAATAATTAAAAAAAACTAGAAGTAACCGCCCCCGGTACAGATTTCTGAAAGTTCGCGGTACTCAACAAACATGTTCCACAGCCAAGCCCTCCTTTAAAATAATGCCTAGGGCGTTAGGGGAATGAATAAGCTGGGGTCCCTGCATCTAGGCCTGGCCAGTAGAGCAGAGCAGTCACGAGGCCAATGGCTGGACAAGGAACTCTAGGACTAAGTCACCCAGCACTGAGCTGAAGCAGGAGCCTTGAGGACCACGGAGTTTTCATGCTCTCCATCCCTGAAAAGACTCTGGGCTGTACCCCTCAGCCTTCTCCAGTTTCCCTCTCTAGCTTCCAAAGTTTAATTCTAAGTCAGCAGCTCTGTAATCCACCCCCTACCCTGCTTCTGACGCAGCAGGATGTAAACGGGCTTTTTGCCCGGTTTATTTTGAGATTTTAGTGAGTGCTTTATTCTCTTGGGACAGGGTCTCCCTGTGTAACCTTGGCAGGGCTGGAGCTCCCTGTATAGACCAAGCTGGCCTGGAACTTGAAACTCAGAGATGGGTGGGTTGCCTCTGCTTCCAGAATGATGGAATCACGCCTGTCTTGTGCTCACCCTCGCGTCCCCCGTTTAAACACCTTTGTTACCCTTGGATCTTTCTCGTAATTATTTTCTCTTGTCCTTGGTGCTCACCGTTTTGCTTTGCCTTTGTCTTTTCTTTTCCTAGTCCCCTCTCCCTGTTCTCCCCGCCACGTGCTACCTTTTCCCGGTGTTTTCTCTTTGCCTTCTTCCATACACACATACATTTGGTTTTTCCAGACAGGGTTTCTCTGTGTAACAGCCATGGCTGTCTTGGAACTCACTCTGTAGACCAGGCTGGCCTCGATCTCACAGAGATCCGCCTGCCTCTGCCTCCCGCCGCCACCACCACCCAGGCTCCTTTAATCGTTCTTATATTTCCTGGGTTCCCCCATCTTAAACTCGAGTCTGTTGCCACTTCTGTCTCAGACTCTTGCCTGTGGGGGCCGGTCATCCTCGGATGCCACCAGATGTCCACAAGGGCATTATAGCAGTGTCTAACAGCCGCACGGCATTTAGGTTGAGAGTCGCGGGCTCCGTCCATAGGGCTTCTCAAGTGTGAATCTATTAACGCTTGCCGTGGCCTATCAGGTGTGTTGACACTGTTATTGGGGCCTCTGCAGATGCGGAAGATACATCCTTAGTGGAGGTTGAGATGCGTCACAGGTCCCTCAGACAGACTGTCAGCCGGTGTCTGGCTGCTCACTCCTTCATGTGAGGTCTAAGTGCACAGTAGCGGCCCCACAGGTTCGTGAGAGTGAGGGTTGGGCGTGCAAGAGAGATGGGTGGGTGGGAGGGGAGGAGAGAAGAGAGTGTGGGACCTCAGGGTTGGAGAGGTGGCTCAGCTGTTGGACAGCGCTGGCTGCTTTCTTGGAGGACTGGGGCTCAACACTCAGCACCCTCATGGAAGCTTATAAACACGTGCAACCCCCAGTTCCAAGGAGTCCAGCACCCAATCCTGTCTGCCTCAGGCACCAGGCATGCAGGTCCATGCGTAGGCATGCAAGCAGGTGCAACATTTACACACTTAAACGAATGTAAACGAGTCTTACTATTTACTTATTTAAGCGCAGGAGCTGTGACTGGGGGGGGGCAGTCTTTGGAGATGTGGATGAGATGTGCAGCAGGCTCGCAGCCCTGCGCTGATCTAGCGCTTGTAACGTCACGCGGGTGCACCAAAGTTAGTGCAACTGTGGAAGGTGACGGTGCTCAAAGTCGCCATCTTTACAGAGCAAACCAAGCCAAGGCCGACGTGAAGACTCTGGGTTAGGACTGGTTAGGACTGGAAAAGGCTGTTCCTGATCAGACAAGGAGCAGAAGAACCCTGACTGTCCTCTTCCGGTATGTTTACAAACGGACGGAGTCTTGCCTGAAACCATCCGAAGCCAGCAAAACACAAAATGAGCTCAGATCCCTTTCCTGTTCATAGTCCAACCGTTAGTGAGCGTCCTACCTGCAATTAAGGATGACTGGCTTCGCCCTCTCTCCCATAGACAGGTGGGTGGAGTCACTGTTACCTTTGCTGCCTCTCTGGGTACCACTGCAGCCTCTGCCTCCTTCTCCTCAGTGCCTGGTCTGTACGTGGTACCTTTAGCATCTCTCTCTCTCTCTCTCTCTCTCTCTCTCTCTCTCTCTCTCTCTCTCTCCCCGTGTGTGTGTCTGTGTCTCTCTGTGTGTATCTCTCTCCCTCTGTGTGTGTCTCTGTCTGTCTGTCTGTCTCTGTGTAGTACAGGGGTCCGTGGTCCACACCCAGGTTCCCTCCACTGCACCCCACCTCATTTGACTGAGGTCGCTCATCCAGTGTGGGGCTTACTGTCCCAGCGGGGCTCACTGGCCATTGAGCGCTGCCCTCCTAGTTCTGGAGCTGCAGGCGTGTGTCCGCATGCCTCCTGGGCAATCAGACTCTAAATTCAGGTCCTGCGCCCATGGAGCAGACACTTGACCCACCGAGCCATCCCTCTGGCCCTGTGCCTTTTTATTTTAACCCAGGCAGAGCCGCTCCCTGTAGAGACTGTGGTAAAACGAGGCATCTAGTCCCATGTCCCAACTATCCTAAGCCCTAAACTCCAAGCACCCACTGTGTGGCTTTAGGAGGTTCTAGGTGTCTTGCTTCCTGCAGAAACTGGGCTCTATCTAGAGGGTCATGTTTCTGCTTGGAACAGGTTCCTGCCTTGTCAAGATTCTCCAGCCCTCACTGCTCTTCAGGAGAGGTGGCATATGGCTATTTCTGGATCCGAGATCTGAGGCGAATCAAGTGACTATCTCTGCTGGCCTAAAGAACTGAGGCCTGGCCAGGGTGTGCCCCCCCCACCTGCGAGCTACGAGGGAAGCCCTTTGGGTGAGCACATGCCTTTCCTCTGAGATCCTGGGGAGGGAAGAGAGGGCCTGATGCGCTCCACTCTGCCACAGTGTCCCAGCCCTGGTTGCATTTTTTACTAAACATGTTTTGGTGATTTACCAAGTGTAGGTTACCACTGTTCCACACAACGCCATGCTGAAAGAAAGTAGCTTAGGAAGCAAGAGTCCTCAGAAAAGTTAAAAATGTTTTCCACTGGTACACACGTTGAAGCCTTGGCATTGGGGGCACGTGTCTAGGGGGCTTCCTTCGCACTGGCAGGAGAAAGGTTAATGCTTACAGGCCTACTGCAGACAGGGAGGTGCCTGGAAGGCTCTGAAAAGGGAGGGGGATGCCCACTGCTCCTCTCAGAGTCCAAATATGGCTTTAAAATATTGATGATGCTATTTGCTGAAGGTACCAGATTTCAGGTCCCAGAATAGAAGGCTGGGTTGCCCAGCTGCTTGCTCAGCACATTGGTCCAACAGCACACGCCCCCTTTTAATTTGTAAGGACCCGGTCTCTCCGCAGACTGCCAGTGGATGTCTCTGTGGCTATGAGGTGACTTAACAAATCACCTTTTATATCTGTGCAACTCTCTCGGGTGGGGTGTTTATGCACTCTCTAGTCTGTGCAGCACCAAGGAGGCTGAACATAACACAATGAGGTTATGTTATACTTCTCTCTATATTGCATAGATGGGCCTCATAACTGTATAAATAAAGCCATACGCCTAGAGATGTCTTTTCAGGCAAATGTCTGGAGCCCTGGCTGGCCTCATATTCATGCGAGGCTCCTGCCTCAGCCTCTTCAGCACTGTGATTGTAGGTTCACTAGACTGCTGGTGGCTGGGCTGATGGTACTCCGTGTAAGCGGTAAATCTTTCTTTTGCTGTAATCATTTCTGTTTACATAATTTTCACGAATGCTCGGGCTGTCCCAATTTCTGTATGTTCTTAAACTCCCTGGGTTTTTCCTGCATACAGAAGATGGTTAATGAAGAGGTATGCCTAAGACCACGAGGATTTACGGGCCAGGGAAATGCCCTGACACTTCCGTTTCTCATTAGCCTGGTCACCCTCAGCGCTTGCGCCCTTCATACTGGTTGAGACGGATCTGCAGCGAGACCTAAAAATAGAGAGGAAGCCAGGCCTTGCAGAGTGCCTGCCACCCATGCTCTGGGTTCTGCTGGCCTGGCTGGACAGAGGAATGCTGGAGGGTGCCAGTAGGAATACTCCGGAAGAGGTCCTAGAGCAGGGGCGTTTGACGCTTTGGGGAGGATCCATCAACCCTTTCACGGGGGTCGCCATGCACATTACAGTTCACAACACTAGCAAAAATTGCATTTGTGGAGTAGCAGTGGAAACAGTTTTATAGGTGGGGTGACCACACCATGAGGAACGGTGTTAAAGGGTCGCAGCATCAGGAAGGCTGAAAGCGTAGAGGCACGCTACTCATGCGAAGCCCACTCAGGAAGAGGCTCTGAGCAGCCACACCCATCCCCACTCCCGGCTTTCCAAGGTCCCCGAGTTAGCTGTCAGGCATATCCGCACGGTGTTGGAGGTGTCTGTCTCACAGCGTGTGACTTTACAAGAGCCGTGAAGGAAATGCAAGAGGAGACATTAGTCTGCACTTAGACTTAGAACCAGTGCTTTTTTTTTTTTTTTTTTTTTTTTTTGGAAAAATCTCACTCGGCACTTGGTGTTTTGTTTTGAGTCAGGATCTCACTCTGTAGTTCAGGATGGTCTGGGGCTCTCACTGCATGGCCCAGACTGGCAGCAGTCCCCCTGCTTCAGACTTCCAAGTGCTGAGATTGCAGGAGTGAGCCACCAGGCCTGACTTCAACAGCTAATGTAAGAATTTACATATGATTACCAAAAAAGTATTTAGTTCTGATACTAACCATGTTTTCGGCTCATAATAAGCAAACAGACAGAAATCTAGGCTGTATGTATTATGTTGGTTAAGAACTGTATTTGGAGCTGGGCACTGGTGGCGCATGCCTTTAATCCCAGCACTCGGGGGCAGAGGCAGGGGGATCTGTGTGAGTTCGAGGCCAGTCTGGTCTACAGAGTGAGTTCCAGGACAGCCTCCAAAACAATACAGAGAAACCCTGTCTCGAAAAACAAACAACAACAACAAAAAGAACTGTATTTGGGCCAGAATAACATGGCCTGTATTTAAAAAGAAAATGTCTACATTGGTCACAGGGAGGCAGGGAAGTTATTATGCCATCAGCGTCACAGACGTCCATGCCACGCCTCCCTCAGCCTTTCACTCCCAAGACTGACACATGATGGTCACAGATAGCTGTGAACTGCAGGGGACATGACAAAGGGGCCTATGGGCCGAGAGATACCCCTATGACCCTCTAAGAAGCTCTCCTTGCAAGTCCAACTCAACATCTCTGCTTGTACCTTCTGGTGCAACCCCAATGGCGGGGAGCTAGAGGTCGACATTAGCTGTGACTCCCCAGTAACACGGACATTGTGGGTGTCGGCCGTGAGAGTGGGATGGATGGCTGTCACCTGTACAATGGTGTGACCGGTGGAGGGGCTGTTGGCACATTTTCGCCAGTCGCCATCTGTGCTGGCACTGTCCCCTTTTGTCTGCAAGGTGCTGAATCCCAGGTTTGGGAAATGCCCGCCCTCCTCTCCTTCTGTAGCTGCAGGCTTAACTCGAGGTCCGTAAGCACCAAGGCCTTCAGTGTTTCAGCATCTGTGTTCTCAAGTTACCACTGCAGAGTCTCCCCAGGGAGGGAAGCTGACCCAGACCGGACTTTTGCTCCTGCGGGGTGCAGGATCTGTGGAGTGCACATTGCGGCGGTGTGTCTCTGGAAAGGGACATCTCCTTCTGTCTGGTCCTGTGCTGTCATCTCTTCACTGCGTCTGCTCCCTCTGGGGTTTGGGAAAAGGAGAGAGGCTTCCAGTACGAGGGTACCCTCCGGGGTCGTTAATCTTCATCACCAACTTGACCGAATTTAGAGTCACCATGGGAATCTGGCCCCTGTAGTATCTGTGGCTTGTTCCCAGAAAGGCTTACCTGGGGAGGGAAGGCCTCCCCTGAGTGATCGTCAGCATCCGTCTCTCTGCCTCCTGGCTGTGGATGCGATGTGACCAGCTGCTTCACAAACCCCCATTCCTGTGCCCCTCCCCCATCCACGATGGACCGCACCCTCAAACTGTGTGCCCCCAAACCCTCTGATCCTCAAGTTGCTTCTTGACAGACATTCATCACAGCCGTGTGGAAATTGACAAATCTATGTTCTGGTAACTCCCTGATACTTTGGGGCCAGAAGATAAGGAGGAAAGCCGTCTGTTGGAATCAAGCTGTGTTGTCAAGGAAGACGGGGTTAGCTGTGCACAGGAGATGGCACAGAGGGCAGGATTGGGAGTGAATGGGGGGCGGGAGAGCTCATCTGCGCCACAGTGCAATGCTCAGCCTGGTTGTCAGCTTGCTGGGACTTAAAGTCACCATGGAAATGAATGCCCAGGAGCACAGTTTCCAGACTGGGTTAGAAGACCCTCTCCGAATGTGGGTGCCACCATCACAATGACCTGGGTCCTGGATTAAATAAAAATCCGGAAGTGAGCTGAGAGCCAGTAATGGTCTCTCTGCTTTCCGGCTGTGGATGCACGGTGACCGGCCAACTCCTGCTCCTGCCACGGTTGGTTTCTCCCCCTTCATGTCCCAGGTTGACAGCAATGTCAGAGACGTGCGTCAAAGCCGTCTTCTCTTAGTGGGTGTGATCCACTTCCTAGACCAGGCAGCCATAGTCTCTTAGCTCAACAATGTGATCTTTGTCGTTGATTCCAACCCTCGGGGTTGAGTAAGAATAACGGGCGGGCATCTCAAACAGGAGGGATTCGATAGAGAGGCTTGAACGCATTGCTAACCTTTGGGAAGGTCGGGTTCATGAGAAGGTGAGCAAGGGGAATACTGGCTTTCAGGACACCTTGACAGTCAGGAGTTGGGGGCTGGGCACGGAGACCCGAGTGTGCCTGAGGTCACGGCCAGGGGTGTGGAGTGACAGGAAACCACCGTGAATCTTACGAGTGGACGCAGCTGCCACCACTCGCCCCCCCCCCCATCTCATGCCAGGGCTCCTTGTTGGCAGAGTCCAAGCCAGGGCCGTGTAGACGAGGGTTTCTGGACTGGGACTCCAGGCTCCTCTCCTGTGGGAGGCGGTGGAGCCGGGACACGGTGGACTGTGAGCTCTGTGCATGACACCCACGCACGCGCGCCCTCCTCGTCTCGCCGCCACGCCTACTCCGCTCACCACGTTCTGTCCAGGATGTTTTCAGTGTGCGCTGTTCTCTTGATCAAAACTGTCGCAGCTTCCCCGAGTCACCAAAGCAGACACTCTTCTGTGGCCTGAAGGATGCTGTGGGTGATGTCGCAGTGACCTTCTCCTTCAGCCTCTCCCTCACTGCTCTCCCCTCTCCCCGCACTCCAGCAAAGCGCTTTCGGTACAGCCTTACTTAAAGCACCCCACACTTTCTAGCTCAGGCCTTCACAAGTTTTCCCACTTTTCGGATTCCTCGGAAGCCTGCTGTCTCTCCACTCACCCTTTAGGTGATGTCTGATGGCTTTTTCTAAGAAACCCTTCCTGGTTTTGCACGCCACACACAGCCTTCAGAGTCACCCCTTATACCATACCTGCTGCTGCTGTAAAGAATAGTTCTGCACTGTTGTGTCTGTTTGCTTATGTTTTGTCGTGTGTGTTCGTGTGTGTGTGTGTGTGTGTGTGTGTATGCATGTTTGTCTGTGATTGCATGTGTATGGCATATATGTGATCTTATGGACACTGTGTCTGTGCATGTGTGTGCATGTATATGTCTGTGCATGTGTATGAGTTTGGTATGTGTGACTGAATGTGTAAGGTGTGTGTGTGTGTGTGTGTAGGCCAGAGGTCAACACTGGATATCTTCCTCTTTTGCTGACGTTATTTTTATTTATGTTTGAGATGGAGTTCTTCCACTGAACCTGGAACTCACTGATTTGGCTAGACTGTTGGGCTAAGGGCTTCTGGGGTCTGTCTTGTCTCTGCCCACACGGCTCAGAACTGGGGTTACAGATATTCTGCTGTGTGCGGTTTTCACACAGGGGCTGGGGATCAGAACTCAGGTCCTCATGCTTGCTTAGCAAGCACCTCAACCACTGACCCATCTCCCCACCTCTCATCCAAGGTCCATGAAACACAACTCTGTCTTCTCCATTAGTCCATGGGCCCAACAAAGGCAGACACCACCCCCTTCACTCCTCAGTTGCCAAGTCTAAGCGTGGAGCTCAGAACAGATACACGGCTGGTTTTTAGTGACTCCCAAAGGGACGACAACTGTGCCTTCTGTGTGGCAGAGCACCCTTGAATGACATCTGAAGGGTCCCGGTGCCTGTTGCGGGTGACGAATCTAACACTGCACCCCATCCTCCTATGGCCTTGATGAACTCATGCATTTGTGTGGCTATTTTGGACAGGGCCACCCTCAATGCGCGGGGCACTGCCTCCTTGTTTCTTGGTCTCCCAGGCCTGTAAGGATTAGGAGTTGCTTGGGATCCAGCAGGCAGCCCAGTGGCTTGGATCTTTGATGGAATGGTGAGTCCCCGTGGGGGCAGGGTCTGTGCCTCCGGAATTGCTGCTGGCCATCATGCTAAGGCGGACATGGTCTGTGCCCAGAGAGAGGGCAGAGGCTCTGCCAGCAGGCTCCCTAGCAATCTAGTGAGTTGGCATGGCTCACTCGCAGAACTTTTACCCCCATTCACAGCGCATGCCTAGCATGGTAGAGAGACTTCCGGAACTGGCGCTGAGCTAGTTGAATTCCACAGGTGTGCCAGTGGCCAGGGACAGAGAGGTGGCATACGGGCCATGGTTCTCAAGAGCCCTGGAGTGGGGAGTGGGCATAGAGCCTGCCATGGTGAACTATTTTCCCCACGTCTGCTGGGCTTTGTGGGTCACAGGAGGAGGTCTTGGGGCTCAGCCAAAGAGCCTGGTTACCAGGAGTGCAGAAAGAGACGAGCAGGGTGCCAGGGCGGAGGAGTTGGAGCTCAGACTCAGGAACAAAGTGGGAGAGTGGAAAAACCACAGAATGAAGGAGCCGGCCTATCAGAGTGCCAAACGCGTAGGCACAGAGGCAGCGCGGAGCGAGGGACAAGCGTCACAGAGGAGTGTGGGGGCAGGATACGGGTGACTGAGGCCAGGTCTGGACCACGGGCACAGTGAGAACGTCCTTGGGGTGGTTAGTCACCTACAGGCTGCAACAGGGTGAGGGCCGTTTCAATGCTTTGCATCTTCCTGGCACTTAGCAAGCACAGGGTTCCCACCCCCAAAATCAGGAAGGCAGTGTTGATCTTCCTGGTCCAGAGGCTGCAGAAGCCGAGGTTCAGAGGTGGCCACCACAGGTGTGCGGGTTCCATGGCGACCTGCGGAATGCAGCCATTCTGGCATAACATCTTCGATGTTAGTGATCTTGCTGCATTAGAAACCTTGCCACAGACGAACCACACAGCTAATGGAGCAGGTGAATCACCAGACTTGTGCCCTCTGTTTCTCAGGATTCCTTGTTGCTGACCGGGCTGATAGGATCCTGTGGGCTTTACGTGCAAGAGACCTGGGTTCACTCAGCAGACGGAGGCAGGAGGATTAGGAATTCAAGGTCGCCCTAACTAAGTGAGTTAGTTCAAGGCAAGTCTGGGCTATGCAAGACCCTGTATCAAAAACTTAAAATGGAAAGCTAGGATTAGTCAGAAAGGTGCTTGTAATGGAAGTGTGGAGCCGTGAGTCTGAACCCCAGAGCTCGAATGAAGAGTTGCAGAGCTGGTGAAGTAGAGACAGGAGGACAGCCAGGGCTTGCTTTGAGCCATCCTAGCTTAACTGACAAGCTCCAGTCCAATGAGAGACTGTCTTCAAGGAGGGGCTTGACATTCCTGAGGATGACACCTGAGGTTGACCTCTGGCCTCTAAACAGACATGCGTACTCATCCCTGTACAGGTGGACACACATTCACCTGCACACCCACAAGCCCCCATCCCAGAGCAAATGCACAGAAATCAAATTAAACAAATAAAGCCAAGAGAGTGTGGATGCTGTGTTCCCTTGACCTTTGGCAGATGATCAAGGAGTCTGTCTTCTGGAACGGGACACAGAGATAGCAATGCCTGCTGGGATTGCTGGTGGCACCGTCTATGACAATGCCCGGAGAGCATCTGCAGCATAACAGCGGAATGGCAAACGGTCACTATCATTTGAGCGCTGCCTGGATAATAAGCATGGGTGGCATGGACAACATGGGTGTCTGAAAACAGCAATGAGTTAAATAACGTGTTTCTAGGTGCAAGAGAGAAACCTGAGCAGTTCAACTGATGTAGTGATGACAACGGGTAGAATCTGAAAGAGAATAATAGGAGAGGCAGAAGGCTAGGCCCGCCAGTGTGGATTTCCGTTGGTGCCCTGTGGTTAGGAACCCACGATGTCTTCCATGCTGGTTGGAAGGACACAGCACTGGTCATAACTTTGTGCTTTTCACCCCTGCTCTTCAGACCTCTGTGAGAGATCACAGAGCTTTTGTGCAGCTGATAGGGATGGCAAGTGTCCTGGCAGCCATCGCCTGTCATACATCCCCCCCCCAAGTCTTAGATAAAACACATGGCCGGATGAAGCCTTAGGCTTCACTAGCTGGCCATGGCAGATATTTTGACATCTTTTTAAAATGTCAGCTCCTTTAATAATGAAAAGCAGATTTTTGGTGTGTGTTTGCATCTCTCTCTCTCTCTCTCTCTCTCTCTCTCTCTCTCTCTCTCTCTCTCTCTCTGTGGGTGTGTGTGTGTTTGTGTTTTACTTGGGTTTGAACTCAGGGCTTTATTCTCAGATTAACTTGTACCAGGAAGATTTGAGTAAACATCTCTTGCCCCAGAGAAGGCACCAAGTAAACCAGTGAGCTTACTGGGCATACTTAGAGAGCACAGGTGAGGAGTTACTTATGGGAGGATGAATGACTCCCAAACAGCTAAATCACCACAAAGTCCCACCTGACCATGGATGCTGACTTCATAGAAGCTGCGCCTTGCAGTCCCTTGTGGGGCAGTTTGTGGATGGCTGGAGAGTCTCCTCTTCAATTAATCATTGCTGTTTGTTTGATCTTGGGGAAGGGCCTTCTGAGCCTTGTACGTTTCAGGAACTTCCTAAGACTTATAAGTTTTATTTACTTTCTAAGTCTGTGAGGCTCCTGCTTTCCTCCTAGAGGGATTGTTTCAACTTGCAAGAAACATCTAGGCAGCACCTTACATTTCTAGCCCTTTTGTAATTTTTCTTTTGAGACTGGGTCTCACTAAGTTGAATTTGAGCTTGACTTGGGAACCCGGTTAGGGCTTGAGCTTGTGAAATCCTTTCCTTGGCCTCTCGAGAGATTAGAGGCTTTGCCACTGGTTACTCTGCGTCATTCTCATAGAGCGTTACAAATACTAACTCATTAAATTACTCAACAGCCCTTTGGATAGATACCGGGATCAGGGCATCAGAAAATGAGAACCGAGACAAAAGCTACATAGTTGCTTTTTGCTATATCGAGTCAGTGGGAGAGCAGGGTCAGAAGCAGGCAGGAGGCTGCAGGTAGCACAGCCATCCTTCCAGCTCCCCAGCAGGGTACCCCACCAGACAGCCAGACAAAGCAGAGCATTCCCATCCAACCACCCTGTGAGTTTTGTTTGAGGTTCACCGTGTCAGAAGGCACATAGGCTTTGGGGTATAAAACTCTGGGTACAAGATTTAACTATGACCCATCTGCCTGTCTGGGAAACTCAAAATCTTGACCAATATGGCAGCTGCTGGTCCCATGTGGTTATTGAGTACTTGAAATATGGTGAGCTAAACTAAGGTACTGGATTTTTTTTCATTGTATTTAATTTTAGCCAACTTAAATTTACATAGCCACAGGTGGTTAGTGGCTGTCCTGCTGCATAGTGAAAGTCCAGCTGCTTTAGTCATTTCTAAATACCAAATGCCAGACAGCTTCTCAGCTTGTCCTTTCCTAGCATGTGTGTGATGTGTTGTGTGGGGGAGGAAATACTAATTACTAAGCTTGAAGTCAGGCAAGTAAGGAGAAACCACAGCCATCACTCTCCCAAGGCTTTATTGTCTGACTAATTCTCTATCTTGATCTATTTGTCTGTCTGTCTATCTATCTATCTCAGTTTCTCTCTCATCTTTTATCTATCACCCATCTATCATCTATCAATCTATCTCCATTTCTCTCTCTTCTATGTCTGTCTATCTATCTATCATCTGTCTAACCGTATCTGTCTATCATTCATTTTAGTGCATATAGCAACGGGCTCCATTATGACATTTTCCATGCACCCGTGTCATGGCACCTTGTATGTGCTCTCCCCTGACTGCCCCCCCCTTCCCTCCTACTCTCATCGCTGGTCTCCCCATCTCTCCAAAGAGTCCCCTTGTTGCTTTCATGTCACACACCCACACACAGTTCCACAACCGGATACAATCCTCAGTGGTTTGTGTCTCCACATTGCCCTCTCACCCTCCCTGTAGACCCCCCTCTCGTGACGCGCACCCTCCCCCCCCCCGCTCCCTTCAACTCTTACCTTTCATACCCATTCGAATTTTACTGGAAACCAAATGGAATAATATATCAACATGTAAGAATAGTGGCCATGAATTTGCTGTGAATATTTTATCTGCTTCCCATAAGCAAACAGTAGTAACATAATTCTAATGCTGAATTCTAATGCTGGGTGTAGTAGTCAAGCTTAGATCTGAGTGATGGTGTGGTGGTGACTGTTTAACTGGTCCTCTGGGAAAAGTGTGTGTGTGTGTGTGTGTGTGTGTGTGTGTGTGCGCGTGCGTGTGCTTTCAGAAAGATGTGTGGAAAAGGCACACAATAATAAAATATGCATTACTCATACAAACTCCATGAAGCCAATTAATTCTCAGTGAACGCTTTTATTGATTTCTGCTGAGCACTGTATCCCTTGCCAGCATATGGCTGCAATTAATTCACAAATGCAACTCCAACATGAAGCTTGGTTGATACTTTCGTTGGTTTTACTGATTAAGGTGAAAGTACTATGTGGAAAAACTTTTTGAGTAACCTTAGTCATATGTTAAATGAATGAGCAGTTTGTTACTTAAATAATAACTTTCACACGATGGAAGTTGTTTCTTAACATTTTTTGTGGGTGATATTCACAGTGCAGCACACAGACATGACACAGTGTTTAGCGTAATTGGCACGGCAAACATTTTCATCCGGCCTAACAACCGAGAAAATCAACCCCTGACGCTCTTACCAGTTTCTGCAGTGTAAATACTTACACAAGTTTCAAGCAACCTTTTAGTGACGTGAAGTCGGGGTATTGCAGGCTGGGAGGGAGCAGAAGAGGCACTGCTGTGGCCCGTGTGTGTGTGTGTGTGTGTGTGTGTGTGTGTGTGTGTGCGTGCGTGCGTGTGTGTGTGTGTGTGTGTGTGTGTGTGTGTGTGTGTGACTCTCTTCACCACCCACCATGCATTTGAATGTCTAGAAAGAGACACCTGGCATGCTGGCACGTGACACACATGGTGCATTATTGCGGTGGGCCTTGAAGTATTGTTTGCTGACCTGGACAATGACAAGCAAGGCTAGTGCCATCGGCTAGAGATTTAGGCTGCAGACTTAGGAAAATGACAAGAAAATCAGCTCTGGCCTCCATGCTCCAAGGCACCAGCAAAGGAAACCAATGGAACAAAGGAACCCAAAGAGCTCCCAGCACCTAAGGGAGCCAGAGTTGTCACTGGCATCGAGGCAGCAGGTGCCTTCCCTGTTTAGTTACTCACAAGGTGAGGGTCATCTTTATACAGGCCTGCGAAAATGGAGGCGAGGGACATCTGAGCTCTGGCTCTCTTCCATGACCTATGAACTGTGGCTCTTCCATGACATATGAACTGTGACTCTCTTCCATGAACTATGAACTGTGACTCTCTTCCATGACATATGAACTGTGACTTTCTTCCATGACATATGAACTGTGTCTCTCTTCCATGACATATGAACTGTGACTCTTCCATGACCTATGAACTATGGCTCTCTTCCATGACATATGAACTGTGGCTCTCTTCCATGAACTATGAACTGTGACTCTCTTCCATGAACTATGAACTGTGACTTTCTTCCATGACATATGAACTGTGACTCTTCCATGACCTATGAACTATGGCTCTCTTCCATGAACTATGAACTGTTACTCTCTTCCATGAACTATGAACTATGGCTCTCTTCCATGACCTATGAACTGTGACTCTCTTCCATGAACTATGAACTGTGACTTTCTTCCATGAACTATGAACTGTGACTCTCTTCCATGACATATGAACTGTGACTCATCCATGACCTATGAACTATGGCTCTCTTCCATGAACTATGAACTATGTCTCTCTTCCATGACCTATGAACTGTGACTCTTCCATGACCTATGAACTATGGCTCTCTTCCATGACATATGAACTGTGGCTCTCTTCCACTGTGACCCCATCAAGAACAGAGATGTTTTCCATTATTCTGTATGAAACACAAAGCAGGAGCCATGATGAACAGGTACCGAGCACGCCAGCAATGTTTCCATGTGAGGTAGACAGGAGCACCAGGATGGAAGGGAGCCTACTTTTTTATTTACTCTGACTCTCAAAGACAGACCAGCACTCAGTAAATACTGAAAGACAAGTAGAAAGATAGAGATGACCTCACAGAGGGAGCCCCTGCTGAGGTGCAGTGGGTTACCCCTCAGCTTTCCATTTCTACATGATTAAACTTTTACTCTGTGATCACACGATTGTATATTAGTCACATTATCAACATTGTACAGATAAGCTGCTAGTATTCTAAATACTGATTGAAACCATGACTTGGAGACGGGTCTGGTGCTGTGAACCTGTGATCCCAGTACTTGGAAGGCTGAGGCCAGAGGGTCATTTATATTCATTTTCACAGACTACACAGCATGATGAAGCTGTTAAAATATAGTCACCTGTGTAGCACCGTATGGAGACACTCTCGTCTGTCACTTCCATTCATGTGTACTGCTGTAAATGTGAATGACCCGTCTACCCCGTCTACCGAGTTACCCGTTTGGACGTCTCATGTGAACAGAATCTCGTGATTCATTGCCCCATGCAATTGATTTCTTTCATTTCCTGTCTTCAGGGTTCGTCCTCACTGCAGCACACAGTATTTTATTTCCCCTTTATTGCTAGATAGCATTGAGATGTGTGGATATGGCACATTCTTTTTTGTCCTTTTAGCATTTGATAGAGTTTTCTTTTGAGCTCTTATGAGTGACGCTCTGAGCCCCGGGCTCAAGGCTCTGTGGCGTCTTTTCACTTCTCTTGGGTTTGAGCTGGGGTGGCTGCTGAGTCATATAGTGCCTGAGTGACAGACAGCTTTGCAAAATGGCCGCAGTGCCCTGCTGCATTCTCGCCAGGAGTGGATGAGGGCTCCGTTTTCTCCACATGGTCAGGGACACTGCAATACAAAGGTATGCTGAGTATTAAAAGGACTTCTCAGGAAGGAAGTGTAAAACTTTTGGGATTTGATTGAATTGACCTAAAATCTATATTCCAAGACATAGCTCTTGTAAACCTAAATAGTAAATAAGAATAAAACCTCCATGGGCAGTTATGTTTGTTCTGTGGGCCTTAAACACATGACCAAGATTCTGGAATCTCAACAAGGATTTCAGGCCAGAAGGGCTTAACTCTCTTTCCTTTGGATGCTCTTTAAAAATCTAAGTAAATTTACAAATACAAGATGTGGTGGAGCACATCTGCTATCCCAGTACTTGGGAGATAGAGGAAGAGGCATCGAGAGTTCAGGGCCAGCCTCAGCTACTTGAGACCCATGTCAAAAGAAAACAAAAAACAAAACAAACAAACAAACAAAAAAACCAAGCCCGGCGTTGGTGGCGCATGCCTTTAATCCCAGCACTCGGGAGGCAGAGGCAGGCAGATCTCTGTGAATTTGAGGCCAGCCTGGTCTACAGAGCGAGTTCCAGGACAGCCTCCAAAACAATACAGAGAAACCCTGTCTTGGAAGACCAAAACAAAACAAAACACCCCAAAAACAACAACAAAAAAGCCAAAACCCCAAAGTTGACAAGCAGGGGTGAGGGGATCATGCTTAATTCTGGTTTCTGAAAACACTGGTATCCGAGCTTTAGCTCAGTTAACACATCCAGGAACACAATAAAACCATATATGGCATAACAAAGGTGCGAGGAGAATAAGGCATGCTGATGTTACACATGACAAGAGACCTGCAGGTGCTACCTCTAACGTGACATAGCATGCTAGCACGTGTTTCTGTATGGCCTGAAACAGCTGGACAAGGTCTTCACTTCCTTTTCCCTCCACCCATCTTCCGCCGGCTGACGGTGGAGGATTTGCAGGGGAGAGAACTTGCTTTTCAGGACTCACCTTTTTGTGATGCCTGGTGACTTCCTGCGGATGCAGCATGGCGGCTCAATATTTAAGCCCTTTCATGTATGCCAAAATAACAGTAGCTTTTTGTAGCCCTGACTTGGGACAAGTTATTGACCTGAATTGATTTTCTCATTGCTGTAACTAAATGCCTGGCAATTGCAACTTCAGGGGGGAAGGGTTGGCAGCAAGAGCATGAGTCAGCTGGTCACCTTGCAGCTACGTCAGGGAGCAGAGAAATGAATGCTGGCACTCAACCAGGTGCCTCCTTTTTATCTGTCCAGAACCCTAGTCCACAGGGTGGTGGCCCCTACTTTCAGGGTAGGTCCTCCCTCTTCAGTAAGCCTCTCTGGAAATACTGCCACAGACATCCCCAGAGGTGTATCTCCTGGACCACCCAAATTCCATCACGTGGACCATGGGGAGGGAGGGGTCGGCCACCAAACTGACCCCTCTCAGCCTTGATTCTTTATTATTGAAAACTATTCTGAGCTTTTACGTGTTTTATGACACTAGAACTCATGCCTGGTATATAATTCATACTCTTTGTTGTTAGTGTTAGTGGCAGGTCCAACACACTTAACACTTTGGAAATAATATCCTATGTGGGGCAGACAACTGTAAGTTGTCCCAGCCAAATATCCAGTGGAGTATCCAGTTACTTGGTCATTGTGTTTTGCCGGTAATACAGTGAATATATGCAAATGAGTACACACACATTGACAGGCACACAGACATGCACATGCATGCACTCACACATACATACGTGTACACACACACACACACACACACACCGCACTCAAATTCATCCTATCGAGCCTGGAGCTTCCAAGGGAATGTTCTAGAATCCAAATCCTTCTGCATTGTGCACATATGTTCTCAAGGTCCTCCATCCATCCCTCGTGGCTTCTGAAGAGGAGAAAAGCACGAGCCCGTCACTATGCTATACAGTGTTAGCATGAGCCTGTCACTGTGCTATACAGTGTTAGCACGAGCCCGTCACTATGCTATACAGTGTTAGCATGAGCCTGTCACTATGCTATACAGTGTTAGCATCAGCCTGTCACTACACTATACAGTGTTAGCATGAGCCCATCACTGTGCTATAGGTTTGTTCTGTCTGTCTCAGACCTGAAGTCAGTTCCTGCCAACTGAGCGCTGTCCTAACCTTGGCCACCCATGGTTTATAGCTCTCTCTTGATTGTGTCAGAGGGCTCAAGGCCAGGTTCCCATTAGCCATACAGGAGGAAGCACTTTGCAGAAAGGGCACTGACTCCAGAACAACACAGGGCTGCTTCTCTCTGCCCGCCCAACACACACTCTTTCCATGCACACAGCTGCCTGGGATAGTGCTCCTTGACTGAGCGTTTCAGCTCTGAATGGCATATTCCAATGAAGGCTTTAGGAGTCACCCCACCCCAAATCTCACGGTTTAGTCTTTAACCAGCTTTATGTACACATGCTACGAAACTGGTTTATTTTTCCACCTAAGCTAATTATTTTATTTTCCCAGGAATGACTATATCATTTAATTATCACATTATACAGTTTAAACATCCTTCCTGAAGGGCTGTTCACAATTGCCTGATTAAAAAGAAGCCAAATGAAAAGATATGCTTTTAATTTTTGTGGAAATCTTTGTGTTTTTAATCTGGGAAGCCATCTACGTCATTATAAGCTCCCTCCCTACTAGAATACATTAAAGAGGATCATGTGGACACCAGAGTGGAGAAATCAACTGGATTTTAGCAGGAGGCATGAGGCTTTGGGATTTTCTAGACTCATCCCACAAACATAGGAAGGGAGGGTCGTCACCTAGGTTGGCAGTGCGTTCTAGTCAGGATAGTTTTGCCTCTAGGAGAGTCAAAGGCAGGCAGGAATCCCTCCCGGGATTCTCAAGTCTGAGCTGTTTGGCTCAGCTCCCTAGAAAACTATTCACTGGCCAGTGTGAACAGGCCTCGAGAGATGCCTCGCTATCACAGTCATTTCCAAGATACTTAAAGGTACACAGCTCTTCTGCATTGCATTCTGGGTATTAGACCGGCAAATGTTAGTGCACTTTCAAGCAAGGCTTGGAAATATGCACACACACACACACACACACACACACACACACTGAAAATCTCCACGCCTGTTCCCTAAATGCTCACTCCTTTGAGTAGGTTCCGCCCCCACCTTGGAAAAACAGCTACGCTGGGTGCCAGCTTGAGATCGGCTTCCATGAGAACACCAAAGCAAAACCCCATATCAGTTGCTTTTCTGATGCTGGGTCAAGCACCAAGACCAAAAGCAACCAGCAGACGAAAGGGCTCACAGTCCCAGACTAGTGTCCCTGACGGCTGGGCGATCATGGCAGCAGGAGCAGGAAGCCGGCTGATTACGTTTCCATCCACACGCAGGAAGTGGTGGGGGACAGAGTGGACGGGCCGAGGCTACAACCCCCCCCAATGTCTTTCCTCCAGCAAGGCTGCACCACCCCTGCTCCCATCCGTGTTAAATCTGTTGGAAATGCTCATGACAGCAAAGGAGCAAAGAGATCCCATCATCCCGAGGTACCCCAGCACCCCGAGGTATCCCAGCACCCCAAGGTATCCCAGCACCCCGAGGTACCCCAGCATCCCAGGGTACCCCAGTCCTTTCACACACGTCTCCTCTCAGCCTGTGAAACATAATTCTCCCTCGACGGCGTTTGCCCTTTTCTGTCTCCTGCTTCCCAAAATCCGTGGTGCAGTTCAGACATAACTTCATAGAAAATCCCCACTATAAGAGAGGAACTCTCATCCCCTCATTCAATACATACTTAGGAAATACTGTGTGGCCATCAGAACCTGCCCAGAGCTCTTTACCTACAAGCACACAAGGCCCGTTGCCTCGAGGGGCTGGCATTTTCGTTCCCACAGGGGCTTTGACTGATACCGCACGGCAATATCCAGCTTTGGGCATACCTTGTGGGTGACATGTTCCAAGGGGGCATTTGTTAGACATTTCTCACAACGGGGCCATGGGATTTGCTGACATACTTGTTTTGGATATGTAGAACATATCTTTTGGTTTTTTTTTTCTGTGTCTAGTCTAATATTTCTTATGTGATCCATATAGTAGCAAACTTAAGCAAACCGGAGGTTGGGGATATAGGTTCCACGGTGGAGCAGAATGTGCAGAGGAGGCCCTGGCCCTGGGTGAGAACAACACGATGAAAAAGATCGTCTTGTAAATGAAAACAAAACAGCTAGATTTTTCTGCTCATCCAAGGCCATGGATTAACTCTTAGCTTTGGGAGGTGCTTTAGTCTGAAGGAGACAAGGGGCAAGCGGCATTCCCATCACACACAACCTTTGACAACTGGCAGGTTGACGGTCTTTTGTGTTACTCATAATCCAGTGACTGCAGCCTCAGCGTGCTTTCAAGTGTGACTGTCATCTTTCAGATTTCCCTCGTGAGTTTCTTAACTCTAGACAATCGACGAGGCAGCCATTTGACACGGCCGGAGAGACAGACAGCTCAGAGGCAAAGAGTACTTGCTGTTCTTTCAAAAGAGCTAGGTTTGGGACCCAGCACCCACATCGGGTAGCTCACAACCACCTCTAATTCCAGCTCCAGGGTCTGACGCTGTCTTCTGTTCTCTGAGGGCACCCGCACTTACGTTCACATACCCAACGGCCACACGCATGTAGACATAGTTTTAGAAATAAAACTAAGCCTTGAAAAAGGAATCTGCGCTCTGGTTTGTAGCGTTTTAGCATGGCCATGGTGTAAAGACTGTCACCGTGGCTAACTGCAGGCGCCAGAGTTAACATCAGAGAGAGCACGATAGCCAGGGTTACGTAAGGTTTCCACTGAATGGATCAGTAGCTGTAAATCACCTCTGAGAACAGCAAGAATCCAAAGAAAGTACAGCAGCTAGGACATGGTAAATGTGGAGTCTCTATCGCCTCTGCGTAAATACAATTTGTTTAATTGCAGATTGTGCAATTTAAATTTTAACAATGGCTGTGCTAGACAGCTGCTTGCAAAACGTCTGGCAATTTAACAGTTGGTTTGGAGCCATCTCCATGTCAGGCTGAAGACAGTCACCGTCAGTGACTTCCCTCTGTCTTCTTCATCAGTCTGACAGCTAACGTGCTGGTTTTCCTCTCTAGAGTGTCTGGAGTCAGTCCTTCCCTGCTTCTCTCTAGAATTAAAACTTGAATTTGTGAGGAGTGACTGAGGTGGCCCCAGACCTTACTTTTACTACGTGTTCAGCGCCTGAGGCTCTGAAGTATCCAGAACTGTCTGGGAGAAATACCTGCGGGCATGACTGTGAGGGGATTTCTATACTGGACTCCTTGAGTTGGGAGGGTCCAGCACAAGCGTGAGAGATACCGTCCCACAGGCTGCGGTCCAGGGACCGAACGGAAAGGACAAAGCAAGCTGAGCACCATCCATTTCTCTCTGCTTCCTGCCCAGGGGCACGACGTAACTAACCAGCAGCCTCACGCTCCTGTTGTTGTGACTAACCCACCACGACGGACTATAGCCTAAAACTGTGAGCAAAATAAACCCCATGCCTCCTTACGTTCACCTTTATCAGGTGTGTTTTTCTTTTCTTTTTTTTGTCACACAAAAGAGAGAAACAGCTAAGGCAAATATTCCGTTTCTATGCAATGAGCCAGCAAATTCAGGAGCGGGTGTTTGTCTGTAGCAGGGGTAAAGTCAGGTCCGTCAGCGCAGGGCTCAACTGGCCACGAGCCAGGCCTGGGGTAGAAGAAAATGGAGGTTGGGCCCAGTGGTTGGGGCACTGTGGGACTGACCCAATGTTGGGCGTGGCAGTGAAATGACGGAGAACCCTGGGGCCTGGGGCTTCTGTGGAGGAGACCCTGTCTGGGGACTGACAGCTGGGCCCACCCCAACCACTGCACGGCTCAGTTCTTGACTGAAGGACAAGAAGGAAACCCGTGCTCTACCAAAGCATCAGCCCGGACAAAAGCTTGTATTTGGCTTGTCTTAAAGGCATGACTCGTGTGCCCAGGACATAGAGCATGGCCACGGGGCAACATCCACATCTCCCTATGTTGGGTAGTTACCGGCTCAGGAAGACGAGTCCGTAGAGGAAGGAGGGAGGCATTCTAAGAAGGGACCGTTGTGAACTCGGGAGGGAGGGCCGCAGAAGAAAGATGGCTGCTTATGTCTGAGCACAGGTGGGCATGGTATCATCTTTCGAGAGAAGAAGGGCAGAACGTTAGGATTTAAAACTGGGGCCAGGTTATCCCGAAGTGACTGAAGCACAAAAACCTTAAGATCAAAAGGATTAAAAGTACTAACACTTAAGGGAAGGCCCTGACACCTCCAGAATAGATAGATGACCCTCCAGTGGTTTCACGGTGTGTGTGTGTGGGGGGGTGGGTGGGTAGGCGAGTGGAGAGAGTAATTTGGCAGAAAGGGGAAAAGTTAACTTGAAAGAGGAAATTTGAGGTTAGAAAAACATGAAGGCGAATCACTCGTGAGAGTGCAGAGAAAAAGAGTGAGATTCAATAAGGAACCAGAGAGACAGAGACCAGGGCCAGAGGGTGACCAGGGAGGTCACAGGAGCCATGGTTCCACACCTTCTGCATGTCCATCCCCCCCCCCCCAGCATAGTCCATGCAGCAAGCGAGTCTGGACTTGCTGGTGGTGGCATCTGGGAGGGAGAGTCTGAGGTTTGGCCCCAGGCTCTCTGAGATAGAGCGTCTACGCTAATTCTTTCAGCTGAGGGCATTAAAGAGGGGGCGATGGTGCTGGCTAGATGTTTTTCCCCGTCGTGGTGGGCATCACCCCCTGGTCAGGGGTTCCAGAACTGCCTAGAACAGGAGAAAGCTACAGGAAGCCACGAGCCGCCAGGCAGCGTGGGTGCCTTTCTCTGCCCTTGACTGGATGTGGTGTGACTAGCTGCTTGAGTTCCTGCCTCGACTTCCCTGGATGATGGGCTGTAGTCTGGACATGGAAGCCAAGTAAACCCTGTACCCAGTTGCTCTTTTGGTCAGGGTATTTTATAGCAGCAACAGAAATGAAGCTAGGGAAACGAAGAAGGCAGAGAAGGGACAGACAGGACAAGGAACGTGGTATACAGAGAGCGGAGCGCGTGTAACTGGTGACTTAGTGGGGAATAAAGAGGAGGCTGCTTCAAAAGAAGGGGGGCAATGGGTGTGTGTTCGTCGCCGCGCAGGACTCAGATGCAGGCCTCCCCTCTAGTCACAGGAAACCCGGAGGGAGGCGTAGATGCTAGCTCCGTATGAGGAACTGTGAGTTCAGAGAAGTCACCGTTAACCACACAGCTGGTAAATACCCGAGCCGGGATTAGAACCGACGCCTGCAGCCTTAGAAAGCCCACATCATTTCCATTCGCAGAACAGCTGCCGTGGGGAGGGGAAGCGCTCAGCCTGGGTGTGAGGGAATATAAATGGCATCTCCCTCGAATGGTGGGGCAGGCATGCAAATGAGCCATGACTAGAAAGATGAAAAAAGAGAAACGAGAAAGCGAGGAGGGTCCTTGGGTCACACCACCTGTTTTTCCTCGGGACCAAGAGCTGGCTCTCGAGAGAGTCTGAGAGGGGGAAAGCACGTGGGTGGCTCAGCCAGGCTCACGGGGACTCTCTTCCGTGAGTACCGGGAACACGCGGTGCACAAGGCTGGCTGGAGAGCCCCTGGCCTGTCACAAGAGGGTCCAGGTAGTTGATGGCCGTTGGCTGGCTGCAGCGGACACAGCAGACACATGGGAAGCTGTGCAGGGAGCTAAGGGTGTGTTCTGCAGAGACGCACGCCTGGCAGGAAGTATGGTGGCTGTGCAGGGAGCCCAGAGACGTGGAGGGTACGGAAAACAACCATGCACAGCTGGGAGGGAGAACTTGTTATCTCTAGTTTGCATAGGAGGGAACTGTGGCTCGCAGACTTGAAGGACTCACCTGTGGTCGGCCCAGGCAGCCAGGTTTCAGAACCGCAGCGTACCGTTCTGTTTTTCATCTTACCGCTTTCCCCACTCCTCTGCCCTCTCCTCCTCCCCTCCCCTCTCCCTCCTCCCCTCCCCTCTCCCTCCTCCCCTCCCCTCTCCCTCCTCCCCTCCCCTCCCCTCTCCCTCCTCCCCTCTCCCTCCTCCCGTCTCCCTCTTCCCCTCTCCTCCTTCCTTTCCTTCTCCCTACCACCTCTGTCGCCCTTCCTTTCCTGAATTTCCCTCTCTTTTCTAGCCCACTCTCCCTTTCCTCCTTCGCCCTCCTTTCTCTTTCTCTGGCTAAACTGGAGCTCAGTATATAGCACAGGCTAGCCTCCTCATTGAGTCAATCCTTCTGCCTCGGACACTTGAGTGTATACCTCCACATCCTGCTTTATTTTTTATTTTAAACAAAATGCACATCTGGTGGTAAACCTTGGTATCAGAAAATGGGAAATATTTTTTGAGTGAGGCGTTTTCATCCTATCTGAGTGGGGGTATTTTTGTTTGCTTGTTTGTTTGTTTGCTTTTGCATTTTGTTTGCTGACTTGTTTCTAATGGAAGCAGCTGTGCTTTGCAGGCGACAATGGCGTTCGGCTCCAGTTTGTGTCTTGGGTCGTGGCATTGTGTTCAGGCACAGGCTCACATAGACCCTCAGCTGTCGTGGGTCAGCCGACTCTGGCGCTGCTCCTCTGTTTGTCCCTCCCCCTTTTCCTTCCTAGCATGAATCTTTTGATTGGCAGCTTTCCAGGGTGCAACAGTTAGTGGGAAACGCTAAGGTCTGGCTGTGAAGCTTCCCTGAGGTTTGTATGTCGGACGGACGGACAGAACATCAAGTCTTCTCCAGCCAGTGGTGCTGTTTGGGGGAGGTGGCGGGACCTTCAGGAAGTGGGTCACTGGGGGGAAACCCTTGAAGTCTACAGCCCATTCTACTTCCTGCCCGTCCTGGCTTCCTGACCCACCTGGATGTGAGCTGGATCTGACCACCACGCTGTCCTCACCGTGATACGCTGTATCCCTGTAACCACAGCCCGCCTCTCCTTCCTGAAGTCGGTAGCCAGGCCTTTTTTACCAAAGAGAAAAGAGCTGACACAGACGGCAACTCTTCAATGACTGACTTAGTTTCATTCATAAAGTCGACGGGCTGCTGGGGAGTGTCTCCCTGCTGACTCCGGAGTCTGGGTCCCCTGCTGCAGCACTTGTGGGTAACGGAGTGGAGTGGATTAAGTTTGGACCACCCAGCATCATCTCTGAGCCCACAAAAATTCACACGGGATATGCTTACTGCTACCAGCGCCATGGTGATACCCCCCAAGCTGCTCAGATTACTAATTTAGATTCTTTGAACGCTGTCTGGGAGAATGCCCACACATCCAGATTTCTGTTTTAGAATGACTGCCAGATACTAGAAATCACAGTCAAGATGACTTGACACCCATACTGAATGTCTCTACACAGTCTGTGGCTGTGTTTTATACCTCTGCTTCGTTCCATAGGGCTAAAGCAAGTATTTCTCAGTCATTGGTAAGGTTTCAGTTGCTCGGAGACTGGACAATGACCCAGTCAACACAGTGCTTGCTGTGTGTGTGTGTGTGTGTGTGTGTGTGTGTGTGTGTGACTGAGTTCAGCTCTCCAGCACTTGCATAAAAGCCCAGATGCAGCAATGGTGGGCGCCTGGGCATGTGGAGGCAGGGGGATCCCTGGGGCTTGATGGCTGGCCTGGACAGTGTGCATGCTGGACGCTCAGTGAGAAAACCTGTTTTTAAAAGTGAGGTGGGGAGTGCTAGCGGCAGACATTCAGCATTGACCTCTGGCCTCTAATTGGGAATGCCTCCCAGGCACATATACTGGGGTGCTCTATGGACACCACACACACACACACACACACACACACACACACACACACACACACACACACACACACACACATGCACGCACGCCGCACGGGCACACACACAGCAGGAGGTGTATTAAACGATTAAGTCACTCAGTTACAATATGGCCACGTGAATACACAGAACAAAAATTAATGCCTGGGGTCCCTGGTGGTACAAATTTGCAGTTCCTGCTATGTGGGATGCTAAGGCAGGAAAATCAAATGTTCAAGCCCTGTCAGAGCTACAGAAGGAATTCAAGACCAGCATTAACACCTTAATGAGACCCTAGCTCAAGAAAATATTCAGATTTCTTCCTTAGCGTACTAGAAGTGCTAAGTCCAATTGTGTGTGTGTGTGTGTGTGTGTGTGTGTGTGTTCAGTGTCTTAACCACTGCCCAGGCTCTTCCTGAAGTCATTGTCTGTCTCCCAAGCTGATGGGCAATGTGTTCATTTCTCTTTGGACATAGTCTATCAGGATTTAAATGAAGCTTTCCATGTGGAAGGAAACCCTGCTATGCTCGTTATCCACTCCATGAATTGTGGTGAAGACCTCCTAAAACAGCACCCACACTCTGGGTGCGATCACTGACACCACCAGGAACTTTTCTTAATGAATAAGCTTAACAGAGGAGGTATAGACAAAAACTTACACTTCAAGACTGGAGTCTGAATCAGAAGACATTGTTCAGAACCCTGAAGACGAGCAAATGGACAATTAAAAACATGAGAGAGGAAACAGAAAGCAGGAAGAGGGTCTTAGAGGACGCGTTGGCCAAGTCTCATATGAAGGGTCAGAGTCAATGTTTTTTGACCACTAAGCCCATACTGTCTCTATTGTAACAACTCAAGTCTTCTGCGGTCACGAAAGAAAGAAAGAAAGAAAGAAAGAAAGAAAGAAAGAAAGAAAGAAAGAAAGAAAGAAGGAAAGAAGGAAAGAAGGAAAGAAAGAAAGACAGCAAAGGGAGAGACCTTGTCTTTCTTTTCCTGCTTACCATCTCAAATCCAAATCAATGAACCGACAAATAGCAAATCTCAGCTCCAAGGCAGCAAGTGAAGGTGGATAGAGTCTGGGTTAGGCAGAGCACGTGTCCACCCTAACACAGCGACAGGAAACGCATGCAGAGTGTGGACCGGCAGAGACTGGAGCCCTGGCTCCTCCAACCCTGGCCATGCTTGGTGAGGAGGGAGGGAGACGTGCTGGGTAGAGAGCAGAGCCAGGCCACGGCGGTGGCAGACACCCCTTGGTGGTGGGCTGAGCCCTGGGTTTGGGGGGAGAGCAGAAGGGCTTTTGACAGTAGCAAGGGCTCCCCAAGCCCGGCTCTGCCTCATGCACTCCGTCACTCAGGCAGGAGGCTTCCTAGACCTAGACACAATGGCTGTAAAATTGGCAAACTGGACTAAATAGGGCAGAGTCACCCAGCAACCAGGCGGGAAGCAGGGCCAGGGAGGGCGCTTTGGTGTTCTGGGCTCTGGAGAGAGGGGTGTGAAGTCCCCGTCAGCATCCCTTTGAGCCGGTATTGCAGAGCAGGGGTAGTGCTAGCCAGGTTTCCCACGGTTCTGTCCTCCTGGACTGTTCTAGAAGTGGTTCATAGATGGCTTGTTTCAAGATGAAGGTCTCTTTCTGAGCCCACTCAGAAGGCAAAGGGTGACATTGAATATAGAGGTAGACATTGCCCATGAGGATTTCTTCTTAGGGGACACAGCCCCCCAAATGGAGCCAGAATGTCAGAGGCAGCCACTGGCTGAACGTAAAACAAATACACGACCAGACGCAATGGTGCACTCCCATCATCCTAGCCAGGAGTACTATTATTATGCGTCTGAGGTCAGGTTATGGTGATGTCAAGGCCGGACAGGGCTACATAGTGAGAGACCCCCAGAAAGGAAAGGAAAAGAGAGAGAAAGCCACCGCTGCCTCTGAAAGGGTCTGGGAGATGACAGTCAGACTGGGTAAGCGAGTG
Organism: Mesocricetus auratus; assembly: GCF_017639785.1. Taxonomy (NCBI): domain Eukaryota; kingdom Metazoa; phylum Chordata; class Mammalia; order Rodentia; family Cricetidae; genus Mesocricetus; species Mesocricetus auratus. Next base: position 14,158,506 of record NW_024429187.1, read on the forward strand.
GTGACATCTGTCCCTAAGCACAGGAGTAGTTCTCTCCTGGAGTCCCCAGAGGACACAGCAACTGGAAGCCAAAGCCAGGAGGGCATGGGCATTGCAGGGAGTGACCCAGGATGCAGAGGATGGAGAGGGGAACAGTTCTTTTGAAAGAAAAAAAGTCCCACCCTGGACAGTCCGTGATATTCAATAGTAGATCAAACAAACGAACAAAAACAGTAAGAGGCTGAAGAGATTGTCTCGGTGAGGTTGAGAGCCCTGGATGCTTTTGCAGAGGACAGGGGTTCGGATCTCAGCACCCATGGAGCAACACACAACCCCAGGTGGCTCCAGATCCAGGGAATTTGATGCCCTCTTTTGGCCTCCTCAGGCACCTACATACATGTCTGTTTGTCGGTCTGTCCATCCGTCCGTCCGTCCCCCCCTCTCTCTCTCTCACACACACACACACACACACACACACACACACACACACACGTGAAATATAAAGCCAATCTTTTTTTTTCAAGACAGGGTTTCCCTGTGTGGCTTTGGAGGCTGTCCTGGAACTCACTCTGTAGACCAGGCTGGCCTCGAACTCACAGAGATCCATCTGCCTCTGCCTCCTGAGTGCTGGGATTAAAGGCGTGCACCACCACTGCCCGGCCCAGATATTTTTTTTTTTGAAAAAGAGAAAAGCTGGAAAAATGGCATCTTTTGGTTTTTTTAACATAAAGGTGAGCCCTTACTTTATATTCCTCATTTGCCCTTGTCCCCACCCACGATGGCCTTCAACCTTCAAATAAGCTTCCGTTTGTAAAGCCAACCTCCATCTCTCCACCTCTCACAGGCTGAGGGGTAACTACAGTAAACACACAGGTAACACCCTCGGTTTAGGTTGCAGAAGAGACTCCACTGTCGTCCTAGAGGAACTGTCAGAGCAAACCCGCCCCTCACTCACGCTGTCATTCGTTCTGAAAAATCGTGCAAGCAGCAGCATTCCACGTCTGCAACGCACGCGCATTGGCGCTTGGTTCCCTTTATCAGGAGAGCTTGTCTGGTCGCTATGGAATCACTTTTGTCCACCTCCACTGTCCCCACCTGTGGGGAGTCACGTCCACCTAGCAGCAGCGCTGTGACAGGAACCTCACAGAGATCCTTGCTGTCCTCAGCAGCTTGGGTGGGAAGTTTGAACTCAAGTTAGATTCTATCTCCGTCTTGTTCAACAGCCCCTGATGATTAACAGGAAAAACTCAGTGTGGGAGAGATCTGCACGGGCCTTCTGGGACTTTCTACCACGGTGACCTCCTGCCTCATCTGCTTCCCCTCGCCGCTGCCTCCCAGACACATGAGTCACCCCCTGCTATTCCTGAGTGTGTCTGTGCATCTGTCCCGCATCTGTCCCATCCCTGCTGGCCTTAGCTCCTCTACCTGGAAGCTGTCCCCGGAGGTAACGGCCTCTGGGTGCACTTCATAGCGTCTTGGAATCTATGCCCGAGTCTTTGCCCTCTGAGTGGCCTGCCCTGGCCATTCTGAGCCCCTTGCTTGCCCATTATCTGCTTCGTGTCTTCCTTCCTTTCTCGATTCTTATCCTCCCTCGACATAATTCATAATTAGCTTATTATATTTACTACTTACTGTTAAGCCTAAACCCTCTAACCCTAAACCCCCAAGGGCAATGGTTTGATTCAAGTTCTTAGACCAGTGTCTATGCAACGTGTCTCGGGCCTCTGGTCCATACTCTGTGATGAATGGGGGAACATGTAAACGTTTTCAGTGTCCATTCCCTCATCGAGACGTTTACTGTGGATCTGAGCATCGCATAGGCAGCTGGTCCTCTTGGTCACCCCTTCAGTTGTCCTTCTGGACCCTGCGACCATCTCATACGGTCATGTTGTTTGCAAATAATATCAGTCATTACCATGTTAGCCCATGGAACCACACTGTGATTTTTTACAGTCCACTCTTCTCTGTGTGGCCTTGTGAAAAACTTCCCAGACAAGTGTTGCTTCCTGTAGTGGCACCTTGCCTTGCCAGTGCAATTTGTAGTAGTGACCACACCCTTTGGGCGTGGCTTCAGGTGTGGACATGACCCCTTTAAAAGAGAGGAGCTGCGGCCTGTGCTCTCTTGGGTCGTGGAGAGCATCGGAAGGGCAGAGGTCTTCTGGAGCAGAAAGACCGCGGTGGTTATTTACTCTTGTCTGTGTGAGTCCTCCCCTATTTATCATTTATCTTGGGTCTGGTGAACTTATTTAAACCCCACCTTCAGCCTCCATGTCAGCCAAGTCCCAAACTCTTGAGTGACTGCTCATTTACCTTCAGTGGACTCCAATTTCAGGTTTGTCTTCTGTTAAACCCAGTACCTTTATAATAATGTAGGCACAGAGCACCTCATTTGTTTTCTCTGGATGCACAGCCGTGTCTCTCTCCTCTCAAAGCTCTTCACACGGTGGAAGGTTATGACGACAGCCTGTACAGTCTAGTCTGCGCACACAACACTTCAGTGTTAGGAGCTTTTCCCCCATCTGAAGTCCTCTTCTGGAATTCCAGGGACCTGCATTCATATGCATATGCCTACACACACACACACACACACACACACACACACACACACACACACACACACAAAGCTATCTGGATGTGGTGGTGTGCACCTTTAATCCCAGCATCTGAGAATGCATCTTTTCAAGTTCGAGGCCAGCCTGGTCTACATGCTGAGTTTCAGGATAGCCAGGGCTACAGAGAGAGACCAAGAAAAGCTATTTTTAAAGTTTACTTGTTTCCTTTGTGGTAGCATCCCCATTTGACAAAAGTCAGCCACACGTTACTAAGCCCAAACAGCAGAGGCTGACAAGCATCCATTTGTGTGACCATGACAGCCCAGAGGCAGGACACCTGGAACTCGGAGGCAGTATTCCTGCCCTGAGCCACCCTCCAATCAGAAGAAAGGTGTTCCCCCCACCCCATGCAGTTTCACAATCCACAAAAGGAAATTGCTCTGCCTTACTACCAACCTGGGTTGTAGACTTCATAATTTGCCTTTGTGTTTCAAGGTGGCAGCCAGCCAGGTGTCGTTGGGCACAATGAAGAGGACGATGAAACGTGTTTGCCAGAGGAATATTCAGGATCTGTGGAGACATCCTGGAGAGCTCCTATGGATGCTGGTCCAACTTCAGGTAAACAGACGACCTCTCCTCCAGGGTTTTAAGAATATCGTACAGAGCTGGGAAGATAGCATGATGATGATAAAGTTCTTGTCCAGCAGGCAGAGGGTTCTGAGTTGGATTCCCAGAACCCGTATTTAAAAGGTGGATGTGGCAATGAGTATCTGTCTCCTCTGTGACGATGAGAGGGGAAGCTGGGACAGGAGGCTCCTGGCCAATGAGAGACACATCTCATGGGAAAGGTGAAGAAATCTCAGGAGCACACCTGAGGTTGTCCTCAATTTCCGCATGTGCACGCACAGGCATAGGCACATGCATGTAGCGAGCACATGTGCACAGGCACACACACACAGACACAGAGACACACACACAGACACACACACACACTCACAGGCACATATAGGCACACACAGGCACACACAGGCACATACACAGGCACACACATGTACACACAGGCACACACACAGGCACACACACAGGCACACAAGGCACACACACAGGCACACATAGGCACACACAGGCACACACACAGGCACACACAGGCACACACAGGCACACAAGGCACACACACAGGCACACATAGGCACACACAGGCACACACACAGGCACACACAGGCACACACACAGCACACACACACAGGCACACACACATACAGGCACACACACACACAGACTGGTTATTGGCCAACTATGATGATAATCAAGGGTGATTCCTTTGCATATAGTCCCTTAAAAATCAAGAGGTTTCGTTATCAAAGCTGTCTACCTGCTCCCCACAAGTGTCCAAACCCAGAAAAGAAGCGACGAGGAAGCCTGGCTGGATGTGATCATCGGTACCACCAGCAAAAGGACTGACTGTGACATACCAAGACCCTCAGCCTCTGATTCTAGTACCCGGTACTCCGGAGCAGGGGCCTGCAAGCTTCCAGCCCTGGGACTGCTGCCTACTTTGGAAAGTCTTGTGTGTGAGCTAAGAGAGATTCTTACAGTTTTAGGAGCTAACATTTCATGCCGCACCAGAAAAGAAATTCAAATTTCATTACGTGTGAAGTTTCATTTTTAACGTCCAATGCCATTTGCTGACAAACTGCTAAGAGCGCCTCTGTGTGGAGACCATGGAGCCAGAGCCAGCCATGTGTCCTGCCTGGCCTTCTCCTGGGAGCTTTGCAGCTGATTATCTGTCTAAAAACACCAGCCCTGGAGGGAACTTATAACACGGGGTCATCTGGAACTCAACCAGTGCATCAGAGGGACCGCTCCCCAGGCATCCAGGAAAACCTGGCAGGTCAAGGCCTTGGCTATCTACCAGTGTTGAGAAGTAAGATGGTTATTGTAAACTATCGCAGCTCTGAGCGGGAAAGGGATCCCGGGAACCGGAAGCCAAGGAATGCCACGAAGTCACACCACACAGCACACCTCGCCTGAGGGGCTTACTGGGAGAGACACAGGAAGGTGGCTGCCTCTGCTCAGGGGAGAAGCTCGAGGGAACTGAGTGGGAGGCAGGGGAGGCGGGCTTTATATAGGGCTTCTTGGTGGTGGTGGTGGTGGTGGTGGTGGGGTTTTCCAGGGTGGGGATTGGTGGAATCTCTGTGCTTGAGGCAAGCCCAGGGATAGGTGGGATTTTGAGCTCGGGGAACTGGTGGGTTTTCGAAACCTGGAAGAGAGTTTAGACTTTGTAGCCCTGGAGTGGTTATGTTTGCTAAAAGGGAAGAAAGCGAAACAAGCCTGTGTAGGTTTGTGACTGTAGCTCTATTAGTCTGTCCATTGAGGTACCCAGCAAACACACATCAGGGGCTAGAGAATGATTGAGGCACGGACTGAGTACAGGACAAGGCACAGCTCAGCTCAGGGTTTGCTGCGATCGGGGCAAAGGCGGCAGTGCTGCTGGCGTTTTCCCACTCGTCTTTGGTTTCATCCCTTTTCCCGCTTGCTTGTGGGACTCACAGGTTCAAAGCCGGGCTCTGAAAAGCTGAGTGATCATCAGGTGTCTAGAAAAAAAAAAAAAAAAAGGAAGCCAAGAGTCCCTGATGAAGGCCGTCCTTATCCTGCCCTCTACCACATGTGTCTGAAAGGAGGGAAAGAGCAGACGTCTCACAGCTTTCCCCTCTAACCCAGGGGACCCACGGGCATGGAGGATATGAAAGATCACCTCTTCATTCAGCAAATACAAACAATCTCACCTACCAGGACTTACACATCCAAGCAATAACAGAGCATGTGCTCTCTCTGTCTCTGTCTCTGTCTCTGTCTCTGTCTCTGTCTCTGTCTCTGTCTCTGTCTCTGTCTCTCTCTCCCTCCGTTCCTCCCTCCCCACCATCCTCCCCCCCATCTCTCCATTCTCTCCTTTTCCCTTCTAGCTCTGCGTTATCCGCCCTTTGTGGTGTTGAGCAAGGCTGAGGTGGCCTCTTTTCTGAAGCAGAATTGGTCTCAGAACTTAGCTGTAGCCCTGCCCCCTTGCCCCTCCCCATCCCATCCCCAGAGCCAGGAAAATGCTACTGTGTCAGCTGGAATCCTTAAAAAGTACCCCCACTTATTACCACTGCTGTTTGGATGTTTTAAGATATGTAAGGCTAGCTGGCACCTGAGCCTTGGGGAGACCGAACCATGGGGATGACCATGATTTTGAGGATGGTTTGAGCTACATAGTGAGTACCAGGTCTGCCAGAGCTAAGTGGCACCGTGTCTCAAAACCAAAAAGCCAAGAGAGACAAGTAAGGATGGAGTTAATCAAAGGCGATGTGTGAACAAGTGTCTGCTCACTGCAGATGCAGCACCCGTGACAGACCAAGGAACTGAATCCACCCCAGTCGAGCCTGGTGAACCAGTGAGTTTACTGGGCTTACTTTCAGGAATGTGGTTGAGAGGCTACTTATCAGGGTCACAAGGGATTCCAGGACCCAGCTCTAACACAAAGGCCACCCTAGCATGGGTGAAGATGTGTGGGAGGTGAGGATGTGTGGGAATCCCTGATGCTTCCTACACAGCCCTCAGGAGCTCCCCCTTGGCTCCCACACAGCCCCCAGGAGCTCCCTTTGGCTCCCACACAGCCCCCAGGAGCCCCCCCTTGGCTCCCACACAGCCTGCAGGAGCTCCCTCTTGCCTCCCATTTCCAGCCTTGGGGAGGCACCTTGTAACTTTTGTAAAGGAGCCCTGTAAGTTTCAGGGACTTCCTGAGGCCTTGTAAGGTTCCCTTAGTCTTAGGAGCTGCCCTCCAGCAGGGGGTAGAAGGAAGGAGCAGCAAAACAAGGCTATTATGTTTGCAAGGTAAACAGTGGGTTGGCACAGAAAGTGAATCGGACGACAGTAACAAGTTATTATGAGACACCCATGGAGATGGGAGGAGAGGACTTCAGCAATTTCAGAATGGAGCAGTGGATGCCCCCCCCTCAGTGTTCTCAGCCTGTCTGCTGATGGCCCAGCGGGACTTACACACTCGGCTCCCCACATGAAGGAAATAGCATTGCGGTGCAGAGGGCCCTCCAGCTTTCCTCCTGGATGTTGTGCTCAGGCAGGTTCGTGGCCCCTGAGAGGGCGCTGGAGAACTTAACTAAATCCAATTTGTATTTATTGAGCGCCAACAATATCAGGAGCAAGGCATGACTAAGTTCTGGGTTGCAGAAGAGGGAACACAGAGGGTATGGGGGTCCCACTGCACTGACTGTGATTCAGAGAGAAGAGCAAGAGGAAGCGTGTGTTTCACAGAGACTCCCATGACTCATTAAATTAAGGACATTGTGTAAAACTCTCTCTGGGAAGAGCGTGAACCCTAAACATGGGATGATGGCTAACACAGGGCCTATCGTGTGTGTGTGTGTGTGTGTGTGTGTCAAATATGGTTTTGAATAAGATTGATAGTTGTCAACTGTAGAGAAATACAGTATCACTAAAAAGATTAAAAGGCAAGGAGATTGTGTGTGTGTATCTATATGATGTATATATGTGCATGTGTGTAAATGTATATATGTACATGATGCATATGTGTATTTATGTGTATGATGTGTGTGTGCGAGCACATGTGTGTATGCATGCATGACATATGTGTGTATGTATATGTACGTATACAATGCTTATGTATATGGGCCTGTATGATGTATGTGTGTATATATGATATATATGTGTACATATGTGTGTATGTATATGATACATATGTATGCATGTGTGTATGATGTGTATGTATACATGGTGACATATTGTTTATGATTAATTAAAGCCACTGGAGATCAAAATAGCAAAGAAGCCATGCTCGTTAGCTATAGAAGTCAGGCGGTGGTGGCGCACACCTTCAATCCCACCACTTGGGATGTAGAGGCAGATGGATCTCTGTGAGTTCAAGGCCACACTGAACTACACAAAATCTATGCAGTCCTAAAGAGAAGCAGCTCACACAAAGATGATCTCAGCACTCGGGATCACACACCTTTAGCCTCAGCAGTAGGGAGGTATAAAAAGCAAAGGGTCTCGTGTGGAGATGAGTTTCCAGCCACACTGAGGAGAGGCAGCAGGCAGAGGCTTGGTGGGAGCTCGTGGAGACAGGATCACCCCTTTCAGCCTGAGGCAGAGTAGTGGCCGGCTGCTCTGCTTCTCTGATCTTCAGCTTGAAGCTTGAGTCCCAGTACTAGTTTCTGGGTCTTTTAAGTTTCGTATATAGGTGTATATGTGCATATAAATAAATGATATATGTGTCTATAGATGTCTATGTGTATGTGTATATATATACATATATATATTCCGTTTACTAATCACTATACAAAAAATCTTGTCATTCATTTGAAGAGAAAATTTACTTTGATAACAGGGCTTTTGAAAAATGGGGAAAAAAAGGAAAACCTTTCAGAAGAAAATTATGGTTTATTGGCGTCCTGGATCCCAAACATGTTTTTAGAAAAATGTAACACATCTAAATACCAGTGTGCACAGGGGACAGTCACCTCACGGGGAAGTGACCCCTTTATGAAGAGGCATGCTTACAAACATTTAAATCTGTGTATAGTCAGGCTCCTGCAGGGAGTCATCACTCTTGACCCTTGGGTTACTCCGAGAGGGAAGGAACTGGTGGCCTGGTGGGTTTGAGCAGGCTGGGAGCTGTCAATCACTCCTGTGGGTATTCATCCCTTCACGAGAGAGCAGAGCCTCTGTGTTTCCTGCAGGTGGGCGCTGTGAGCGCTCACACTTGGAACACAAGTTCACTCTTTGCATTTGATCGACAAGAAAGACACTGCACAACAATGGGTTAGGCTACAAGACCCACTGGCCTTCCATCGCCTAGGAACTAACTTCTTAAGCGGCCTTGGGTGGTCTCAGCGGATCTGTGTCCTGGGTTTGCTCTTTGAACCAAGGTTTTCCTGTGTACTGCATGCTAGCCTTGAACATCCTATAGTAGTTTTATTGTTTGATGTTTAAAGAAAGAAGTTTTTTTAAAAAAGAAATACCCATGGTATTGAGGCACTGTCAAAATAGCTCAGTCATGGACTCAGCTTAGGTGTTTGTAAGCAGATGAATTGGGAGAAAGAAAATAATGCTAGATATACACAGTGACATATTATTTAGATATGGAGAGGAATGAAAATATGCATTTGGGGAAAATTGTTGGGATTGGAGTCTACCATTCTAAGTAAATCAAGTCAGACTCAGAAACATAAATATCACACTTTTTTATCATGTGTCAGTTCTAGACTTTCTCCCTGTGTGTGTACGTGTGTGTGTGTGTGTGTGTGTGTGTGTGTGTGTGTGTGTGTGTGACAAGAAAGGAGAAATGAGATTTTTCTGGGAAAGGGACTGGAGGAGGGACATGGTGAGGCAGGGGAGGACGAGGACAGGGAATGTGGTCCAAGGACCCCGTGTAATCATGTGAAAGCATCTTTGCTGAGCTCATCACCAAGGACAGCGAGTGTAAGCTGATAAAAAGATTGTGGGCTTTTTACAGATATTTAGGGTAAAGCTGGTCATCCAGGAGCAAATATCTACCAAGCATCCCTCTGGAATCCAGAGGAAGTGTCTGAGATGCCTGAAAAGCATTCCAGTATGCAGCAGGCATTCCTCCAGCTTTGCGGCTCTCAAAGGATCAATTCTTTCTAGTAAGTTTTCACCTCTGTCTTTTATCTAACCAACTTCCACAGACAGAAGTCTCTCAGGTGATACGTGAATTCTTGTTGGCCGTTGAAATCGCCTGAATTTTAGACTAATGGCAGCCAGCCATCATGGGGAGTTTGACACAAATACTTAACATTTTCCTGACTTTACCGTTTTGCCTGAGGAGGATTGTGGAATGTTGCAGAAGGAATGCAGAGGGCTAAGAAATCTTAGTGCTTAGCCTCTAAGTTCAATATGGGGTTTCTGAAGACCTTAAACACATGACTCAATTTTGCCCAGTAGGAAAGAATTTCCTAAATATTTTCACCATGAACCTGTCAAGGACTAAGTTGGAGAATTCATAGAGTTCTTATTTATTTTCCTTCATTCACAGTAAAGAGAGGGCAAGCCATCATCCTTAAGGGCAGCTGAGCTGTGAGGGTGACTCCTGAGAGGGAAGGCTGAAGACTTGTACGTGAGGTGCGGGCGCTCAGTAAGGAAGGTTTGAGATGGTGCTGTACGTCCTTGCTGCTGCAGTCTGCTGAGGCTGGCCCTGGACTGTCTGCACTAGCGAAAGCTCCATGCATATCCAAGATGGCGGGGTAGGGTGGCGTGGTGCATGGCCGCCAGCTGAGAAGAGAGAGGACATTTGTTTGTGTGTTAATCTCACCAGTTAAGGATAATCTCACCCACGACCACAATTTAAAGCCAAATTTGAAGCAAGCTCTAATTAAACAGTGGCCAGGTGGTTGGGCTCTGGCCCGGTCCATTTCTGGGTCTCCAGAAAATGGCGCTGAATCAAGTTTTGCAGTGGCTTAGGTATTTCTCATCAGGTCCAATCAGGGGCGAGCATGCATCCTACCTCCAGCCTACATCCAATCAGAGGCGAACACACATCCTGATTTATTTCCTGCCTGTGAACGTCCCGCCCACATGTGATCAAGCACATCCAGTGCAGACTGGTCAAACAAACTTGTTTAGGGTAGAGGAAACACGTGGCTTGCCACCTCTATGAACAATGGCCTCCAGCATTCCAGTAGCTATTTTTCCTTGACCAAGGGGCTTGTAGGTCAGAGGCATTTTTGTCTCATGGATTCCTTAGGCATAGTAATTAAAACTTAAAATGTAGCTTTGGCTCTCACACACTGGACTAGAAGTCCTCAGATACCCTTTGGAGGGGCTCCAGGGATAAAGGGATGGGGGTCTATGTAGAGAAACAACTTTTGAATGCCTCAGCATTTGGGCAAAAGCTGAGACCTCTAAGAAGAAATGGGAATGAGGGGCAAGATGAACTTCTGTAGATGCAATAGGACCTACAGTGCTTGCCCCAGTGTGTGTGTGTGTGTGTGTGTGTGTGTGTGTGTGTGTTGGGTATGAGCACGTGTGAACATGTGTGGAGGTCAGAGGTCAATGTTCAACGTTGGGGTCCTCCTCTATCGTTCTCCACTTTATGTTTTGAAACAGGAGAGGATGAACTAGGGTAGGCTATTCTCACTTTCTCAGTGCCAGTCTAGTATAAAGCTGATCTAAGAAACGCATCTTCAAATGCATGCATTAATTCCAATTGCCCTAATTAGGAACTGTCCTGAGCCATTAATGAGCCTGCTTCCTTCCCTGACTTCAAAGCAGGAACTTTGGAACATGGTGCTATTCCGAGTCTCCTTGTATTTACTGAGATGGAAACAAGTGGGTTGATTAGCAGATTGAATTGCTTTCAGAGCAGCGAGGCACCATGAAACATCTACAGAGGCATCTCAGGCACCGGCTTTACCTCTCGTTCCTTAATTAGACCCCATCATTACTCTAATTTTCCCCTGTGGCTTATGATTTGCTGACTCCAAATAATCTGGAGGAAATCTGCTTCGATGCAGGACCCAATCGGTTCACTGAATACGCACTTATTGAGAAAATTCCTCTTTCCACGTGGGAGTCCTTGTTCCAGCCGTAATCTTAACTGCAAGCCAAACAGGGAGAGTCGGGGAGCAACGTCTCTGCCCTTTCAGTAACAGAAGCAATAAGGAGAGGAGGTGTGAGTCATCTGTTAAACATGGTGTACAGCCCAGCTGGTAACGCCAAGCATGGAGTGTCACCAAACATGGGAACCCCACGGGCAGGAGTTGTCAATCCCTACTTTACAGATGCAGACACTAAGATGTGGGGTAAGTTACTTGGGCAGAAGCCACGTTAAGCGATGGAGAAACGGTGGGTTAGCTCTCTAGGCCCTCTCAACGGCAGTGCAGTTAAAAACAGCCAACCCTTCTGCGTTTCGTTCTGTTTTCTGAGACAGGATTCTCTGTGTACCCTTGGCTGTTCTGGGACTCTCTCTGTAGATCAGACTGGCCTGGAATGCGCAGAGATCTGCCTTGTTGTGGAGTGTTATTTTAACTGGGCAAAGATGTGCTACGTTTGTTTGTGCTGCAGAATACTATATAAAGATGTGTTACATTTGTTTATGCTGTATTTGTTGATGTAAGGACGAGGAGTGTTTAATTGTGTAACAATGTGTTGCATTTGTTTCATCATGCCTGCCTAAAGCACCTGATGGGTCTAATAAAGAGTTGAACGGTCAATAGCTGGGCAGAGAAAGGGTAGCCAGGGCTGGTAGACAGAGAGAATAAACAGGGGGAGAAATTTAGGCTCGGGAGAGGAAAGAGAGAAGAGGGAGGAGAGGGACACACTTGGGGCCAGAAGGCAGGCAGCCAGACAGCCAGACACTAGAAGCAGTCAAAGTGAGACAAACGTAAGGAAAGAAAAGCCCCGGGGCAAAAGGTAGATGAAGAGAGCAGGTTAGTTTAAGTTAAAGAGCTAGAAATGAGCCTAAGTGAGGTCTAGCATTCATAATAAGAGGTCTCCGTGTCACGATTTGGGAGCTGGCTGGTGGCCCAAAAGAAAGCCTGCTACTCTGCCTGACTTTGCCTCCCAAGTGCTGGGAGGTGTGCACCATCACCACCACCGCCTCCCCTCCCCCACTGCCTGCCTCAGTTGGCCCTCCTCTATCCAATGAACCACGCTGATGTCGTCCCTGTCGCCTCTCTCTGGGTACCATTCGTGTTCCGGTTCTACGCGAGTTTTAGCTGGCTCCCTTTGGCAGCCGCTGTTGTGACCCCTGGGGTTTGTGCCATGGGATATGCGATATCTAGGCGCTTGCTCACACTTTGGGAGAGCAAGAAGGTGGGTGAGCAACGAGGTGGGGTGACCTCCAGCTTCCCGGGGGGAAGCTTCACCTTGGGACATGAAGTGTCAGCTTCTTTATTTTTGATGGTTTTTAGAGTTAGAAGCAGAACATCAGGTTCCATTATGACAATGTTCACGCTGCAACTCACGGCGTTTTTCACGATATGAACCCGGACGCCCTGCTTGCTCTTCAAGTACTTGCAAAGTTTTTAATCACCTTAAGAGTAAAGTTCAAGTTTCTTGCTGTGAACTTTCATGGTCCTTGTTGGACTCTACCCTAAGGTAATACCAGTATAGGAAGAGAGGGGCAGGGACCGGGGTTTGCAGAAAAAAATATGTACATATGTATATATATATGTGTGTGTATGTTTGTAGTGTATGTGTGCATACACACACACACACATCTTTGTGGTTTGTTCTTATTCATCCCCCTGTGGTGATATTTTGTTTATGATCTAACAAATACAGCTCGCCTGAAGATCAGGGTAGAGCTAGCCACATTAGTTAGCCACAGAGTGTCACGTCTGCTGCGAGGCCTGTGTCCGAGAGTGTGTGGAGGGGATTGACAACACAGAGACTCGTTCAACGATATAAAGAAAACTTTAAACAGGCTCCAAAAAGGTTCAAGAAAACCTCCTAAGAAAAGCTCCTACCAGAGAAGCTTCTGCTCTCTCCTCTCCCCTGGCTGGTTCTGCTCTGACACCAGAGGTGGATGTGTGTGGGTTTTGAAGGTGTGGTTAGTCTTTGGACAAGGTCGAGGTCAGGGCGGTTTCCGTGGGAAGGCCTTTTCCAGGAACTTATTGTATCGTTTTTAGTAAACATGTTTTTACTAAACATTGTCTTACAGCTGCCTACTCCCAGGCAGAAGGGGAAGTGGGTCTCTGCTCAAGGTCTGGTATTCCCACAATTCACCCCTTTTTATTTTCAAATGAGGCACTCCTGGCTTAGGTCAAGTAGGGTCACCCTCCCTTTCCCGTCTTTGGGGGACCTTGAACCCCTGTCTTAGGTGGGAGGGGTCTTCCCCACAGGTTGCCCATTGTCGGAGACACCCCAACCTTAAATCATCTGTAACCAATCTTCATGGCTATCGGGATTGCCATGGGCTAAGCTAAACAATACTTGGTTACGGATCTCTTGCCTCTGGAACAAGGCACGTTTGAGCTCGGCATAAAGCCAGAATGCCTACTGCCACTGCCACCATTTCCAGGACCCCCATTGACATAGCGCCTCTCCATCACCGTACCCATCACCAGATCTGGGCCATAACATTCTACCAGCCTTCGTCTGTTACAAGGGTAACCCGCATGTGATTTACATTTACAACTTGATAAAGTTTACAATCGTTCCAAGATCTGCTCAGGAAAGCATTTAGAAAGTGCACTTGCACAGATACATTAGGTACAATCATTGATGTTACACATGTAGCATTACGAAAAATATAAACAATAGTTGTCGCATTAGGACAAGTTGCATTTCTCCAGAAAAATACACTGGCCTAGGTGCGATTCCAGAAACAGGAACCGCCAAGTCTGATATTTCAAGTGACCATGTCCTGTTCAAATACTGAAAAGAGGCTTTTGCCACTCAATCACAGTCATACCAATGTCCAAATGCTTTAAATGGGTCCTTTTTTCTCTGTTGGCTTTATGATGAAAACTCATGGGTCCGGAAGGTTGATGCAGCAGGTCTGTTGAGAAACTGGAAATCTCGAACCGACTGTTTTCTTTCTTTCTTGGGCTCTAGATTCGATGACATCAAGGGTCAAGAACACTGATTTAGGAGATCTCACTCAAACTGGCTTAGGTAGGCTTCCATGGTCTCAGGTCCAGTTTTTCTCTGCTCCATGCATCTCACTAAATGGTCTGACAGTTGCCGAAGCTTTATTCTTTTCCTGCAAGAAAACACAAACATGCCCTCGACCCCAAATTAGGGTCTTCTCCACTGTCTAGTGCATGGATGTCTCCATTTGACCTGAGCAATGGTTGCTCAAGTTCCATCATGCCAGAATCTGTCTGAAGCTCACTGGCATTCACATTATAAAATTTTTAAATGAGGAGTGTATTATTTGATGAGTCATGTAGGGACTGGGGGCATTATTTCCCCTTTTTTATTTTCTAAAAAAATTTTTTTGAACTGTTGAAGCTGGACCATAACAGTAGAAGGATTTGTCTACCCTCCTTGGTTAACTATCTAGGTAAATTGGGATTATTACTTAGATTATTTGTAGATGCCCATTAAAAAGGACATATCCATTAAATATTTCCCAAAAACTTCTGAAAATCACTCAAAGATTGTAAACTATACTGTGTCCAAATAACTTTTGAAAATTATTTGAAATCTGTGAGCAGTCTTTCCCAATCTAACCTGTAGAGCTCTCACTAGCATCTTAAATTTTTCTGTTAAAACATTAACAGACTGGCTGGATGTTCCTTTTGGCTATATATAAAGCAATCTAGGTAGCTTCTTAACTATTTTTGAAGGGATTTAAGTATCCTTTTAATCATATAAGCAGTTCACACTCACGCATTCACAATCACATTTCATACATACCGGTGTGGCCACACCATACATTCAGAACATACATGCATCTTTTAGTCATCCTTTTTCCCTAGGTCATGATTAGTCTGTTGCAATGAAGCTCCCTTAATTGAAATCTATGTAAAAGAACAACTCCAGCCAATCCTTGAACTAAAAGGGTTAAAAGTCCTGTATGTTCTTTATCATTCCTCCATTTGAGCTATAGTCATGGGGTACAGCCGTACCTACTCCTTGTAACTCTGTAGATGCAAGGTGGGGAGGCCAGGCTTTTGGCAAAAGTTTTTAGAGATGACTCACAAAATAAAACTTAAATGTAAACAAAAATTTCCATTCCATATACCTTTGTCTTTTTCTTTTTCTTTTACTTAATACTAGTACCTCCTTTATTAACCGTTACCAATTTTCAATTCACCCACTTTTAATCCATCCTCCAACTGAGGGTGATCTCTCAGGTTCCCCTTTCTTTCCTGACCTTGGTGTCAGGCGAAGGCCTGGAGATTTAATCCAATCCACCCCCTCAACTGAGGGCGATCTCTCAGGGTCCCCTTACTTTCCTGACCTTTGTCAGGCAAAGGCCTGGAGATTTAATCCGGAATCCGGTACCCCTAGCTTGGTACCCCTTTTTAACACATCCGCATAGCCTTACTGGCCAGCCTTTTAGATCTCTCAGTTCCCCTTTACTTTCCTGACCTCAGTGGATCAGGCGAAAGACTGGAGATTTTTTAATTTTATTTCTTATTTTACCCTTTTTTTTCATTTCTTTTTTTTTCTTTTTCTTTTTTTGTTTTTCTTTTCTTTTTTTTTTTTGAGACTGGGTTTCTCTCTATCCTTTTAGAGGCTGTCCTGGAACTTGCTCTATAGACCAGGATGGCCTCATTCCTTCCTATCTCTGCCTCCCGAGTGTTGGGATTAAAGGCGTATGCCACCAACACCCGGCTCTCTGAATATCATAGCAAACATCCTCCCAATCTGGGACATTTAAGCCTTCCCCAGTAATGAACCATGGGCTCCCTCGTTCAATCCATTTTAAAAAGCCTGCCATGGTTGTAGTCCCCTGTTCTTCAAGCAACTTTTTTACGTGATACTGTAATTTAAACTTCCAGGGACTATTTCCCATTGTTTCTTTTCCTATTTTCCTCCATCTGTCCCTGGCTGGCAAAAGGGGTGACCCCGCCCACTTACCTCGCTTTCACGATCTCGGTAGGACCTCCAATTGTCACGTCTGCTGCGCGGCCTGTGTCCGAGAGTGTGCGGAGGGTGTCGGGGATTGACAACACAGAGACTCGTTCAACGATATAAAGAAAACTTTAAACAGGCTCCAAAAAGGTTCAAGAAAACCTCCTAAGAAAAGCTCCCACCAGAGAAGCTTCTGCTCTCTCCTCTCCCCTGGCTGGTTCTGCTCTGACACCAGAGGTGGATGTGTGTGGGTTTTGAAGGTTAGTCTTTGGACAAGGTTGAGGTCAGGGCGGTATCCGTGGGAAGGCCTTTTCCAGGAACTTATTGTATCGTGTTTAGTAAACATGTTTTTACTAAACATTGTCTTACAGCTGCCTACTCCCAGGCAGAAGGGGAAGTGGGTCTCTGCTCAAGGTCTGGTGTTCCCACAACAGAGGCTAGGCAGTGGTGGCCAATACCTTTAATTCCAGCACTTGGGAGACAGGAGGCAGATGGATCTCTGTTAGTTCAAGGCTACCCTGGGCTACACAAAATTGATCCAGTCTAAGAGAGAAACAGAGTCAGACAGTTGATGGCTCACACCTTTAATCCCAGCACTTGGGATCACAGGCCTTTAGTTCCAGCTCTAAGGGGGTGGAGACAGGAAGGCATAGGGCTCATGGAGAGAGGAATGTAAGGCAGGCAGTCAGTCTGAGCATACAGTCTGAGGACAGGATTGTCCCTTTGGTCTGAGCATTGGTAGAGGTAAGAACTCTCTCTAGTGGCTGGCGGCTCTGCTTCTCTGATCCTTCAGTTTTCACCCCGATAGCTCCAAGTTTTTATTATTAATACCAAAGAGAATTTGTGTTATCCCCCCATTCTCCCACTCTTTAACGATGCCACAGTTTGCAGAATCATTTCCGAACTTTCCTCTCAAAACTGCAGATGCAAGAGCCAGGTGTCTCCCTAGTCCTCCCCTTAGAGTCCTGGCTCTGACCTCAGCGGCAGCCCTTCTCTTTGGGGCTCTCCAGAGCTCCCTTCCCTGCCAGGATGCTCTTGTCCTGATAGTCCCCATAGTACACTAGTGCCTTATTATTTCCCCTAAGTTTGTGCCAAGTTTTTCTCTCTTTAAGGCCATTTCTATAGGGCCTCGGGAGGTGTACACAAACATATACTTGCTGTACTGGAAGCCCGTGTCCTCCTCTTGGGAAGTTACTTCCAACATCGATGGATAAGGTACTCTGTCTTAGAATCCTATATTCCAGTGACTTTGGAAATGAAATCCCAGGGCTTTTATTTCTTCTGTTACAATGCTGACTGTGGCTCCTGTCTGCGGACGATTAGTCTAAATGATGTCCTCCAGGATGGATGAAAAAAATGATGACTTGTATAAATAATCCCATAGAGCAGGTAGACACGGGACATCTCAGACACAGAAGCGACATTAGCTGAGCTCTTGGCGTTTGTGGGTTAAGCTTACAGGTTTCTATTGGAGCATCCTGTCCTGAAGAGACGGGGAGCCTGTGGCTGAAAGTGTTGTGGGGGGAAATGGTCCCCACGAAAATAAATATGTCTTGGTTATAACCTAGCAAACACGAAATAAAAATAGACCAGCAAGACTCGTTGTGGTAGCTGTGGAAAATGCCAGGCATTGGCTGAGGCTGAATGCGGCACCATTGCTACCTTATTGCACACACAGTGATCGCTAAATGCCAGCTTCGTTACATATGGATTGTTTTTCCAGCTCTACCTAAGCTGCAAATACTGATCACATTTTCCTGTGATTTTTTTTTCATGGATGGCTTTATTTATTTATTTACAGTAAATGACATATATAGAAAGGGTGCCATTTGACCAGAGGTGTGTGTGTATGTGTGTGTGTGTACACGCCTGCATATGCGTACTTGAGTGTAGGACCAAAGGCCAACCTTAGATGTCTGTCCTTAGGTTCCTTGGATGGATGGCCTCAGGGATCCCGTCTCTGCCACCCAAATGCTGAATTGCAAGCTCCCACCGCCATGCCTGGCTTTTCGCATGGGTCTTTGTCCCTGCAGTTTGTTAAGTTTTGATATGTACACCCTTCAGGCTAGTAACGCCTCCTTCCCTTCCCATCCTGTCCTTGCAACTCCCTCTCTGCCCCTCTGTACTTCGAAGTTTCTAGAATCCCGTTCTGCGTCCTCTCTCAGCGGCCTGACTGACAGTTCTTTTACGGCTTAAGGCTGCGCATGCTCCCACCGTGGCTCCGGCGTGGCCTGGCGCCCCTGTGGATGCTCAGTGTCCATCTCTCTCCATGCTGCGCCAGCTTCCGCTACTCCCGAATGGCTTCCTATGGCGAGGGTGCGTTCATTTTTTTTAGAAACCGCCACTCCTTTCCCAAGTGGTTTTTATCATCTTCCGTGTAGTGCCCAACAGTCTACGTCTCCTTTTTTTCTCTATTTTTTTTTCTGGGGGTGGGGTGGGGCTGGGCAGTGGTGGCACACACCTTTAATCCCAGCACTCAGAAGGCAGAGGCGGGCAGATCTCTGACTTTGAGGCCAGCCTGATCTATAGTAGGAGTTCCAGGACAGAGAAACCCTGTCTCGAAAAACCAACAAACCAACCAACAAACAAGTAATCTGTGTGTGTGTGTGTGTGTGTGTGTGTGTGTGTGTACCATGTGTGTGCATGTGCTTGTTTATCGAGTGTGCGTGTCTGAGTGTGTATGTTCGAGTGTGCATGTTCTGTCACTGTCCCCTGTACTGCCTTTCGGCAGGTCATCTCCCTTGAGTTTGTAGGTGCAGTTAGTCACTCCCGGTCTTTTATGTGGGTGCTGGGGATTTGAACTCAGGCCTCCATGCTTGTGCAGCAGTTTGCTCTGACCACTAAGCCTTCTCTCCCTCCAGTCCCCGCCCTGCCTCTGTGGAGTTAGCTGCTCTGACGCACAGAGCGGCTTCCCACTGTGGTTTCAATTGACGCTTCTGTACAACGGGACAGGAAGCATTCTCCAGCTCTCGGACGGCCATCTGTTTTCTTTCACAAAGGTTCTGTCCAAACCATTTGCTTATTTTCATTGGATCATTTTTTTCCTAAATTGCTGAATTTGAGAATTCTTTGTATATTTTTGGTCTAGGTCCTTTATCATTTTAGGATTTTTTTTTACAAGTTCCCCCCAGTCTGTGAGAGCTCATTTCATTCTCGCTATCCAGTTGGTCCTTACACATTTATGTGCATGGTTCATGGAAATTTTCATTTTATTTTTTCATTTGCTTAAAAAGTTCTTTATGTTTTGAAAAGATTTTTTTTTAAATTTGGGGAGCTGGAGTGCACCATGTGACCCTGGATGGCCTGGAACTCACTCTGTAAACCAGACTGGCTTCAAATTCACAGAGATCTGCCCACCTCTGCCTCCTGAGCTCTGGGAGGAAAGGCCTGTGCTGCAACACCACCATTGCCACATTTACAAATAGTATATCTACACTCTCAGAGATAGAAAAGCTGAGCTGGTGCCAAAATAATAGCTCAATAAGTACATTTTAAAGAGGCAGTTTGCTCGAATTGCTAGTCCATAATGGGAATTTGGGGGTATGCATAATGCACAGGGATTATTTTTGAAATTAAAGATTGCAAAATAAAACTAATAATTTTAGTAAGTGCATGATGTTGTAATTGTAAAGCTTATTTTTTTTAATTTCTCGGATGAAACCAGTTCAGATCTGGAAGTCCTTTGAGCATTCTCTCTCTCTCTCTCTGTCTCTCTCTGTCTCTCTCTGTCTCTCTCTGTCTCTCTCTCTCTCTCTCTCTCTCTGTCTCTCTCCCTCTCTGTCTCTCTCCCTCTCTCTCTCTCTCTCTCTGTCTCTCTCTGTCTCTCTCTCTCTGTCTCTCTCTCTCTCTCTCCTTCCCTCCCTCCCTCCCCTCTCTTCACTTAAAAAAAATCCTTTTTGTTTTGTGGCCTCTCACTCTAGCTGAGAGCCTCCACACATACAGCTCCACTTAGCCGTCTCAATGTGAATTGTTGTTATGTAAGTCTGTGGTTTTGTCATAGGATAGATGAGCCACAGTCACTAGGGGTTTCCTGGGACATCTGATTTTTGCAACTCAAAAATGCATGGGGAGGAGATGAACGTGACAGTCTTAAACTTTTTATAAGATGGCTTCTTAGAGTGACACCACAGTCAGAGAATCAAGACAAACGAAGTAAGACCAGCCGGCTGCCCGTGTCTGAGCTGGAGCTGAGACCTGTTTGTCTGCTTGTGGCTCCTTCTGAGCTCCTGATGCCATGTGGTCAGCACGAAGTCTATGTTCCCAGGGTTGGGGAGCCAGCTCAGTGAGTACAGTGCCTGAAAGCATGAAGGATCCGAGTTGGGATCCCAGCACCCACACGTGTGAAGGGTGACTATGGCTGACGGAACTCTGGCAACACATGGCATTCCACCTGTAAGCCCAGCTCAGGGGGGCACCCAGAGCACTCGACTGTCTGGACTAGCAGAATTGGAGAGCTGTGCTTCGAGCGAGAGACTGCCTCAGCACGGAAAGTGACAGAGGAAGGCACGTGACACAGCCTCTGCCCCCACACATCATGAGTGAACGCACACGCACACGCACGCACGCTCGCATGCACACACGCATGCATGCACGCTCGCACTCCCATGCATGTGCATAAAGCAGCGCACATGAGCATGCATATACACAAGCATGCACACCACGTATGCATACAAAACAGGCAATAACAAAACTCTTCAGCTTCTGCTGCTGGCATCCTAATTGCTTGTCCAGATTAACTGCAGCCATTCTTCCATAAACAGTTGGGTTTCGTGGTTTAGATTTTTCCAAAGTCACTACTTAAGGACCTTGTCCTGTGTAGTGGAGACAGCACCTGGGAATTGTTAAGTACTCAAGAGTGGCTTTCCCTTCTCTTGTTCCCGGTTCTCCTGCCCTGTTCACCCCTCCACTTCACTGCTGGGTCATCATGGTGGCCTCCTAGTGGGCGTGGCTGCCTCCCCTACCCCCAGGACCACTGTTGGTGCTGCAACTCTGGGCGTTTTCACGATATGAACCCAGACACCCCGTTTGCTTTTCAAGTACTTGCATAGTTTTTAATCACCTTAAGAGTGAAGTCCAGGTTTCTCACTGTGAACTTTCAAGGCCCTCGTTGGACTCTATCCTAAGGTAATAGGAAGAGAGGCTGGTAGAGAAGTTCTAATTGAGGAAGGAGGAGCAGGGAAGGGGCATTTGCAGAAAGTACATTATATATTTGTATGCGATTTGCTTTATGAAATGCAGTGCCATGTATGGCAAATATGAAGTAATTTTTTTTTGGTTTTTACGAGACAGGGTTTCTCTGTATAGTTTTGGAGGCTGTCGGTCCAGCCCAGCCTCGAACTCACAGAGATCCACCTGCCTCTGCCTCCCGAGTGCTGGGATTAAAGGTGTGTGCCACCACCGCCCGGCGAGAGATACTCTCTTAGCCTAGACACACTGGGGAGGGCCTAGACCCTGCTCCAAATGGTGTGACAGACTTTGAAGATCCCCCATGGAAGGCCTCACCCTCCCTTGGGAGCAGAAAGGGGGATGGAATAGGGGGTTGGTGGGGGGCAGGGGAGGAGGGGAGGGAGAGGGAACTGGGATTGGCATATAAAAAAAGCTTGTTTCTAATTTAAGTAAAAAAAGGGGAGCAGAAAGTGAATCAGAAAAGTGTCACATTGCTTTAATGAAACATCTTACTGTTGGTGTTCACTTTAGCCTTTAATGAACCCCCTGGAATTACTAGATGTCAGAAATTCCATTTTTAGTGGCTTGTTACTCATCAAGCCCTGATGTCTGATTGGTTGTTGTGTGGTTCCAAACACTCAGAATCTTGCTGGGCCACTGGGGATTAATTTTGTCTTCATCTACAACCACCAAAGAGGCTCAGCTTTGAATAGTCATGATACCCCATGACCACAGTCAAGGTCACCCTGGGAGAGGGACTGGAAAGCTGAGAGAAGCCCCCAGATACCCCATCTGGTTTATACTCACTAAGAGTCCAAGAAATCCCTGAAAGTGCAGGTCAGAGAACCTAGACCCTGGAGCTAGGTCCCCAGATTGTAAGGACTGTAAGTACCTTGGACTCTTCATGTATCAGCTAGAAGTCAGAGAGTAGAGAATGGGGGTTCTGGAAGCCTGTAGCTACGTCACCCACGTCCAGCGGTGTCCTCCCTGTTCACTTAATCTTCTCTGAAACGTCCTCATGGACACACCCAGAGGTGTGTCTCCTGGGTAGATTCCCAAATACGGTCAAGTTGACAGTGTCGTTGAACCATCGGGGCTTTCTCTATCTATATATTATGTATATGAGATGTATGCCCTCACTAAGAGTGAGAGAAGGCACTTGTATGCTAGCAAAGAGTAAGAGCCCTAGCTACAGAGTGAGGCGAGTTAAGGACTGTGGATCATTGGTTACATCGTAATCATGAGGATATAGGGTGACATTCAGCTTGAGTGGGGGAGGCGTGAGGATGGAGGGGAAATCAGAGAAAAAGAAACATTGAGAACAGATTCCGAACTCCTTGGTTAAAATTTGGGGGATGTCCTTCAGTGGTTAAAACCACTATTAAGTAGTCTGTGTTCCATTAAGCAACCTCCCACCCATGTTGAAGCAAGCAACCCTAATTAAACTTGGGGTTAATGAAAGCAACAACACAAACAAAAGTGCCAGACAGAGGAGGAGGAATGGGGGGGGGAGGGTCCAATGGGAGTTCGATGAGAGAGAGAGTCACAGGGAATGAAAATGAGCAGACCGCTGAAACACACCCGGCATTGTCAATAATACAAGGATAGGGTCAGCAATGCAGGGCGGGTCAGGTACAGGGGACGGCAAAATGGAAGTGAGTCGATCTCTGGTGCAGCTGGACCCAGGAGATACCCCCCACCTTACCCCCGGGGTGGCTGGCGCGTGGCACTCAGGTCTCTAGTGAGCCTGGCCCCTGCTGTGTCCTCCGTGAGTGTGGTGTGGGATGAAAACCTGAATGTCTTCTGAGGAGCTTGAAGACACGAAGGAACTGTAAAATTCTGAGAGTGGCTGGGGCGCCCACACCACAAGCATGTCCAAGGTGTCAGGAAAAGAAAGACAAGACCAGACGTCCAGCTGTTTGTACTAAGAGAATGCATGTGCTGCCTTTATTGCCAGGAATGTGTGTGTGTGTGTGTGTGTGTGTTTATTGCAAGTGCGGCTAAGAGGTCACCCTCTTGTAGGGAGGGAGCAGCCTTATATACAGGTTTACAGCACAGTGGAAAAACCCAGGTGGAAGAGAGTGTGTTTTCCTCCTGCTAGATGTTGATATCAGAGGGTCAAGGCCAGGGCAGTAAGCTAGGACTAGAAAACAGGAAGCACTTGGACTGGAAAACAGGTTGCACTTGTAGGCTGACCAGCAACTCACAGAGACCCCGGGGGGCTGGAGCCCAACATCTCCCCCCTTCTTTATATATAAATTAGCACCTATCTCAGGTGACTAGGACATTAATGCCAACCTTACCCGTCAATGGAGAAGTCACCCAGACTGCATGACCCTCCTGTCTTAGGTTGGCCGGCAGCCCCTTAGTCTCGCCTGTCACTGGCTGCCTAATATTTCTGTAGGCTCAACCGTAGTCGAGTGAGGGATTCTCTGTGGTCCTCGAGTGAGAACTTGAGCCTGGGCTGGTCTAGCGCCAAGGCATCTTAACCAAATGAAACATATGATAATAAGTCCTATGGCTGCGAGGCCCAGAGATGGGGACCTGGCCCAAATGGCCTGCCATCTGGGATTCCCTAAGGACGATCTCTCCAGAGGATGGAGGAGCCAGGGTCTCATTCATCCTAATAATTTGATTGGCCAATTGATGAGTATAAACTTTGGTAGTGGTAACACAAATGTGCGCCAGGGTAGGCAAACAGGTTTAAGGATGTAAAATTCCTACCTGGACTAAGTTATTTAAGGAGCCCTGAGTGCTGAGAGCCTCTGTTACTTCCCCTGTAAGTCCACCCACTGTGCTGGCTGAAGTTACAGCCTGTGAAATGGCAGTCCCAGATACAATGGCTGCTGTAGCAGCAACAGCAATAGCTACGATCACCCCAGCAGTGATGCCAAAGTCTCCTTTTTGCTGCATTAGGGCAAGTTGCATCTCTCTAGAAAAATACACTGGCACAGGCGTGATTCCAGGAACAGGAACCATCAAGGCTGATATTTCAAGTGGCCATGTCCTGTTCAAATACTGAAAAGGGGCTTTTGCCACTCATCACAGTCCATGCCAGTGTTCAGTTGTTTTAAATGGGTCCTTTTTCCCCCAAAGGGAAAAACTGGCAAAATGAATTCTGTGTTTCAAAGTGTATCAAGGGCAAACTGCTAATCTTCCAGTTCTTTGTTGGCTCCGGGATGAAAACTCACAGGTTCAGGAGGTTGATTCAGCAGGCCTGTTGAGAAACTGAAAATCTCGAACCGACTGTTTCCTTTCTTTCTTGGGCTGTAGATTCGATGACATCAAGGGTAAGGAACATTGCTCAGGGGATCTCACTCGAACTGGCTTGGGCAGGCTCCCACAGTCTCAGGTCCGGTTTTTCTCTGTTCCATGCATCTCACCAAATGTTCTGGAAGCTACTGAGCTTTATTCTTTTCCTATAAGAAAACACAAAGACACCCTCGACCCCAAATTAGGGAAGAATCGGGTCTTCTCCACTGTCTAGTGCATGGATGTCTCCATTTGAATGGAGCAAAAGTCGCTCAAGTTCCATCATGCCAGAATCTGTCTGCAGGAGATTGCTCACTGGCATCCACATTTTAAAAATTTTAAAATGAGGAGTGCATGATTTAATGAATAATGTGGGGACTAGGGACATTACTCCTCATTTTTTTATTTTTTGAAATTTTGTTTGAACTGTTTGCTAACATCTGTTGATGCTGGACTATACTCTAACAGTAGAAGGATTTGTCTACCCTCCTTAGTTAACTATCTAGGTGAACTGGGATCACTATCTAAATTACTAGTATATGCCCTTTATTTTTATTTATTTTTATTTTTTATTTTTTGGTTTTTCGAGACAGGGTTTCTCTGTGGCTTTGGAGGCTGTCCTGGAACTCACTTTGTAGACCAGGCTGGCCTCGAACTCACAGAGATCCGCCTGCCTCTGCCTCCCGAGTGCTGGGATTAAAGGCGTGCGCCACCAACGCCTGGCTAGTATATGCCCTTTAAAAGGGACATAACCACTGAATATTTCCCAACAACTTCTGAAAATCACTCAAAGATTGTAAACTCTACTATGTCCCAAATAACTTTTGAAAATTATTTGAAGTTTGTGAGTACTGTTTCTAATCCAATCTGTAATCTATTTTGTAAAGCTCTCACTAGCTGACATGGCCTAATTTGTATCTACACTGACTCCTTTGTAGGTGGGGTCTAACAGGGCAGCAGTTTTTCCTCAGGCTTCTTCTCAAAAAACTTTTCTTTCTCTTTATTTCTTTTTCCAACCATAAAAATTTAGGAGACTTTCTTTCTGTATCCTCTCCTCTGCTAAACTCTAGAGTCTTCCATACAGATTTCTTTGGCTCTCAGGCCATGTTGTAGGCTTAGGTTATTTTTCCACTGACTGGCTCTGAGGACTCAAATCGTCACCCTTTCCTGTTAAGACACTGACTGGCTGGATGTTCCTTTTGGCTATATCCAAAGAAATTTAGGTAGTTTTTTTAACTATCTCTAAAGCAACTTTAGTATCCTTTTAATCATATCCTGGGCAATTCAAGTAGTCCACATTCATGCATTCCCAATCACATTTCATACATATTGGTGTGGCCACACCGTACACACAGAACATGCATACATCTTTTAGTCACCCTTTCTCCCTAGGTCATGATTAGTTTGCTGAAATGAAATTTTCTTACTTGAAATCTCTTGTGACAGAACAGCTCCAGCCAATCTTTGAATTAAAACAAAAGGTTGAAAAAGGCCCTCATGCCCTTCACCATTTTTCCATTTCCAATTGCCAATATTCTGTTGTAGCTAGGCAATTTGAGAGAAGTTGCAAGGTAACAGTAATATCAGGTCCTTTGCTAAAGATTTGCAAACTCACCTTATATGCCCCAATAGTAAGCTCTAAGATGCAATCTATCTAAGGCTTGCTGTATCATGTTTTCAAGGCGATTTCTGCCTTCTTTAATAAGGGTGCAGGAAAAGGCAGGATCAGGAACCCCTTGCAGGATATCCGTTCAAGGATTTTAATTTGTCTAGCCTTAAAGTAATTTTTGAGGCCTTAAAACTAATGGAGGGCACACTAGAGGCAAGTCGTACAATCATTAGGTTATAAACCAAGAACCAATAAAAACCAGTCTTTCAGAATCCCTACCAGAGTGAGCAAACCCGGATGTGTGGCACCTATGATGACCACAGTTTTACTGACCTCTCTCTGATCCTGAAACTGGTGCCATTTTCCTAAATTTTTCTAGCCGCATCTCTGTCCACTCCTGTGTGGTGATCTGTAGGGCCTGTAAGTCTTCTCTTTATCCACTTGGACATAATCTACCTTCTCATCCAGTGTGGCAGATGATGAGGATGGCTTGCGGTGAGGGCTCGGGGAGCCCAGCTGGGGGTCTAGGGCTAAGTAATCCACATTGCCATTACTCTTCTTTGGAGCTGGGGCGTTGGTGCCCCTGGGGACAGGGGATGCAGACACTGGGTTTTGCATAGGGACATAGTTCTCCTCGCTGTCTCCTGAGTCTGTGCTGGTGATGTTTTGTGTGGAGATGGGACGGCAGTACTGGGAGGGCCTGGAGTTAAAGGCGTGGTTGACCTTGGACCACCATGGTGACAGGTAACTTGAAAGGGAGCTCGTCGATGACAGCGTTGTTTCTCAGGTCAAAGGGTGTGGGCTCTGATTTCCGGTCAGGCTTGAGGTTGCGATTGACTGGGGGTGGCTGGATCTCACTTCCTGGGTTGGGGCCTCCATGAGTAAGAAGGGCTCTGGATGGGTAACCTAGTGGGTCAAAGTGATGGGGCCCTGGGCTAATGGGCACATAGTTGTCACCAGAGCTGGCACTGTCTGATCGGCCTCTGATAGCTTTTTCTGGAGATTCAGCAGACCAGCTGTCACTCTTTCTGCCTCGTGTTGGGTACTTGTAAGTCTCACAGGAAGAGGCTCGGTGGAGTCGCATGCTGTCCATTGCAGGGAGGGTTTTGTGCCTGGGGATAGAAGCAGCTACAGATCTGTTATTTTCGCTGACTGGGGGTCTTTTCTGGGGGTTGCTCCACCGAGGTGTTTTTGTCTGACTTGCCGGACTTGGCTTGGGGTTTCGGGGTTGGGGAGCTATGTCTGAGTCTCCAGGAGTGGCCATTGTGTCCAGTGTGAATGTTCTAGGGAACTGGTAGGCTGAGAGCAGGGTGGTTGGAACCTCCATATTGTCCACTAGGAGATTTCCAAACTCCTGACACAGGGTGTTGCTGGGTGTCTTGAAGGTGTACCCATCCTCATTGTCTGTCTCAGACCCTGTGAGGCTGCCCTTGGTGTGGCTATGTGAAGCCAGGCTACGGGGGAGGTCATAAGTACTGTCCTTGAATTTTGTATTGTGTTGGCTTGGCTTGGGAAGGCTATAGAAGCCATAGACTTGTCTGCTGATTCCGTTGATACAGTGTCCACTGCCCTGGGCAGGTTTTTGAATGGCCATATTACTCTTTTGTTGAGTGCCCTGAGAGAAGCTGACAGTCCTTGTGTTTTTTTGTCTTTTGGCTTGTGCACTGGTGTAAGTAGAGATACTCCTGAGGTGCGCTGGTGGACAAGGCAGGCTGGATGTGGCTTGACACAGGGGGCTCAAAAGTGGGCTGGCCAGGATGTGAAGGGGCTGAGGACTTCCTTTTGAAGACGCAGGTCTGACAGATGCTCTGGGACCCACTTATTCATGACAGCCTCTGTCTCAGCCACCAGGTAAAAGGTGCGCTCACTGGTCTTCATCAAAACTATCTTGAAGCTCTTTCTCATTGAAGGTCAGGCCTGTATCCACCTGCTCACAGAGGTTCAGGTTGATGATCCCCAGGGGTTTCTTGTCCTGTTTATTCTTGTAGTATTCTAGAACAGCTGGGTCGCCATCCATCTGGCCCCTCCACAGGATAAACCAGCGTTTCTTCCAGGAATAGCACCTCAGCTTCTTCTCGGGAGGCGATTTCTTCAGCCAGCAGCAGTACACCACGTCGCTGCTCATTTCGCCGGCTGACTGGAGCCCACCGTGGGCTGCCAGTGTGCAGCTCGAGGGAGAGGGGTCGGTAGACAGGGGGTCATCATCCGATGGCCAGCAGAGGCGAGGGAACGATAAAGCTGTTTTTTGCTCAATGCTGGTACCTTGTCTCTTTAACAATTCTGTTAACTGTTCCTTAACAATACAGCCTTAGAAACTGCATTTTTACACCTTCACAAATCTTACTTGCTGGTCAGCCTTCGAGGGTGATGTCTCAGTTCCCCTTTCTTTCCCGACCTCAGTGGATTGGGCAAAAGGCTGGAGATTTAACCTGGTACCCCTAACTTGGTACCCCTCTCCAATACACCCTCATAGCCTTACTTGCTGGTCAGCCTTTGAGGGCGATCTCTCAGTTCCCCTTTACTTTCCTGACCTCAGTGGATCAGGAGAAAGGCTGGAGATTAATTCAATACACCTCCTTAGAAGGTGATCGCTCAAGCAAAAGTCTGGAGATTTGACCATTCGATTTTACTGTTAGAAGTTGAGGTACCTGTTTTCAAATCTTTTCTTTCTCGAGTCTCTCCTCTCCCGAGTCTTCTTTCTGACCGATCTTTCCCAGTCTTTCCAAGACTCTCTGGATCTTGGTGGGACCTCCAGTTGTGACACCCGTGCCACAAGCAAGTCCAAGGTATCAGGAAAAGAAAAACAAGGCGTCCAGCTGTTTGTGCTAAGAGAATGCATGTGCTGCCTTTATTGCCAGAGAGAGAGAGAGAGAGAGAGAGAGAGAGAGAGAGAGAGAGAGAGAGAGAGAGAGAGAGAGAGTCTTTATTGCAAGTGCTAAGAGGTCTCCATCTTGTAGGAGGGAGCAGTCTTATATACAGGCTTACAGCACAGTGGAAAAACCCCAGGTTGAAGAGAGGTGTTTTCCTCCTGCTAGATGTTGATGTCAGAGGGTTAAGGCCCGGGCAGTAAGCCAGGACTAGAAAACAGGATACACTTGGACTGGAAAACAGGTTGCACTTGTAGGGGGCCCAACAAGTGGCGTAGCTTTCTGGGCCAGTTTAATTCATCTGCCATCAGAGAAGCTCTTCTGGGTGAGAGGTACAGCAGTAAATTTGTCAGTCACAAGAGCTCAGGGAGAGAGCCAGATCATAGGTGCCACCAATGTCCAGACAGTGGAGATGGGGTGAAAGGGATTTGGTTTCTCCCTATGGATGGATCTCCTTCACAGTGATCAGTTGGCTCTTTCTGAATATGGAGTAGGGACCCACAGCACGTGGTGCGACGGCCGTCTGGAGGAGGAGGATTCCAGAGCAGGTGGGTCGTTTCCCCAAAGGCCTGCCGTTTTCCACATGTGCTTAGGGGACCTTATTCCCTAACACATCGGTCAACAAAAGTCCTGCCAGTATCTATACAGTGGGTTTCCGGTAGCTATACAGATCCAGGGCCAGAAACTTTGATGTCATTGTGCAGCCTAGAGTGTGTTAGTGCCATGGTCAGCGGTCATTAAAGGCAGTTGTAAAGAGTCATGCTTGGTGAAGGAGGCGTCTGAGCCAGTTCAGGCGTCCAGCTGTGCCCTACCGCGCTCACACAGACACGTGCAATGTTGTGTGTTTCCCTGATAATGCTCACCGCTTAGGCACTGGAACCCCTGAATACCAGGTTGTGTTAGCAGGCATGTGTGCATGTGCAACTTTAGTAACATACCCACGTCTGCTGCTGTCTTTTAGAGAGAAGGCTTCTGTGGGTCCCACCTAGAGGCTGTGTGCTCTGTAGTTCTCTGGTGTCCCCCAAGACCACCTGACTCCCCTACAGCCTGGTTCGGAACGAGAGAACGGGGAGATTAAACGGTGGAGCTGGGGGAAGTTGATGAACCTGTGTTTCTTTTCTTTCTGCAGTTTCTTCCTCGGAGCTGTGAACAAATCATGAAACCTTTGCTAAAGAGCAAGGCGGGCGTGAAGGAGGTATGGCCACACACCGAACAGGTCCTGGGAGACTCAGAATCTAGACCATCCGCCGTGAATCGGAGCAGGAGGTGCTGAACATTCTTTCACACAGTCGGGCGCATTACAGCGTGATTCCTATTCTTGAAACCATGAGCGGAGTGTCCCGACACCTCTAGACATTAGGGTGCTCACAGAGCCTCGTCAGGAGAGACAACTAGGAATGGGACTTTCATGTCACATCCTACGCTACTCCCAGAAGTTCCGTCCTACAAAGTGACACACAGAGCTCGTGCTCCAAGGTGTGAACTCAAGAAGGTAAGTAGGAGGCGCATCTCCTCTCCTCTCTGTGTGAAAGTAGATGCAACTGACAATTTATACTTAAATGGTTACACTCGGATACAATTCCTGGGATACTGGCAGTGTTGATGAAAGTATATGCAACTGACAATTTAAACTCAAGTAGTTACATCCATATACAATTCCTGGGATACTGGCAATGTTATTTTAGGATGTGCAGAAACTTGAAAGGTTTGTGAGGCCTTTTGGGAAGAAAGAGGGGGAAACTAGACATTTACACTTTAGCTGACTCCCCCAGAATCTCCCACATGGGTAGGGACTCAACAGTCACTGAAGAACCCAAGCACCGCTTTATGTGCAAGCTTCCAGTAGGTGTTTGCATGGACACATCAGCCGAAGACAAATGAAAACCAAAAAACCAGCGAGCTGCTTAAGTGTGTGCTACTCAGGAAAAGAAAATAGTAACATTCCCAAGAGAGCCCACTGACTCATGCCTGTGTGAAATCTCCCACTTTAGAGGTTGAACCAGGAAGGTTTCTGCCAGTTCCAGCTCAGCCTATGCTACATAAGTGAGTTCTAAGCTAGCCTGGGCTATAGGGTGAGAACCTGCCTCAGGTGGAAAAAAAATCTGGTAAGTGAACTGGTATAGTGACAGACACCTGTAACCCAGCATCTCAGAGGTGAAGGCAGGGTGATCATGAGTGGAGGCCGGTTTGGTCTACATAGTGAGCTCCTGTCTCAAAAAAACAAAGCAAAACAAGCTCATCTGCTGCCTGCCAGTTTCCACAGCACGATGCTCTCAACTGGACCCTCCCTCCGGAACAGTCCACAGCCAGTGTTGGGGGGGTTAAATGAGTCAGACACAGCGCAGAATCTTTGGTAGGGTTCACACTTGAGCTGAGTATGGTGAAGAAACCGTGGTCTGGAGGGTTAGCTCCCTTTAATGTCTGCTTGCCTTTGATTTTCCTTGTCTAAGAAGCTGCTCTGAGTGGCATCTCTCCCACCACGGAGGGAGCCTTGTCTGATTCATCCTTTGTCTGTCAGAACTCTGTGTTGTCGTCTACTGAGAAGTGATAATAGCAATCACCTGTGGAAGATCATTACTGAGGGCCAGGGTTGAGGACTTTCTCACTGCTGGGGGTGGGGGCGGGGCTGGCTGACAACTGTGGTCCTTTCGCTCAGTCTTGTTTTGGAGACCAAGTAATACTATAGTTGTGTATTCTCGATGATGGTTGAAAATAGGGAGTGCCGTGAGAAGACGCTGGAAAAACGCAGTTTCTTTCTTTTAGAAATGCAAGCCAGTTTACACACGGCACTGAGATGGATGGTGTTATCTCAAAGCCTTTGGCTGTGAGGGTGACGGTCCCCACTAAAGAGCACGGTGGAGTTGCTTCTGTACTTTGCCGGGCACTTGAGCCCAACTTGTCCAGTGGGGGCAATCGCCTTTGCCCAGACAATTGATCACCTGACTAACTCCAGAGCGCCAGTGTCTGCCATTGGGACGGTTAGGAGAAGGTCACGCAGGGTGGATTTTGTGGAAACGGACTCAGAGGCTGACCCCCTGGGATGCAGAATGTAGTTGTACCAGGCTGCTGTCCCTTCAAGGCAGCTGCTTGGAGAGACATGTCCCCGCACAGGGTGGCTGTTGCTCAGGAATTTTTTAAATTATGTTTTAAGAATTGTGTTTAAATGCTAATGGTCCCGCCATTCATTTTTTCTTTCTCTATTCTTAAAATAGATTTGTACTAATTTTTAAAACTTTAATGTAGATGAGTGTTTGTCTGCATGTCTGTCTGTGTACCGTGCACATGCCTGGGTGCCTGTAGAGGCCTGAAGACTGTGTAAGATCCCCTGGACAGTTGTGAACTACCATCTGATTGCTAGAAACCAAACTCTGGTTTTCTGCAAGAGCAGCAAGTGCTCTTATAAGCACCGAGCTATCTCTCCAGCCCCCGTTATATTCCTAATATTTTCAAAGGACAGATTTAACAGGAGAGACGACTGACAGCTGCCTAGCAGTAAGCAGGAGAGGCCTTGAGTACCGGGTATAGACTGAGTTGATTTTCCGTCAGCACTGACATTTGCCAGTAGTGTGATCATGGGAAACTGGTGACCTGAAGCACTGGGTCATTCATTTGTTCATTCATTCATTCATTCATTCATTCATTCATTCCAACAGCCAGTCATTGATCAGTCACAGTAGAAAGGTCAAAGCTTTTAGGCATGGGGGATGAAGTCAGGGTCCCCACTTTAAGTCTCTGCTCTAGGTTAATGATCACCATAAAAAAAAGTCACATTGGTAATTATCAACGTTCCTCAAGAGAAATTCTGAAGGTTTTTGAATATCTGTAATCTTAGCAAGTGAATATTTGACTTAAACATGGGCAGAGACTAAAAGTCATCCATTTTAGAGGCCCTGTTTGGTACATGGCTTGGCTAACTCCCTTCCTTTCCTTCCCTCCCTCCCTCCCTCCCTCCCTCCCTCCCTCCCTCCCTCCCTCCCTCCCTTCCTCCTTTCCTCCTTCCCTCCCTCCCTCCCTTCCTTCTTCTTTCCTCTCCTGTGACTGAGGGTGATCTGCAGGACTAACCACGTATCAGGGTCATCAGGGAGTTCTTTGGGAAGTACAGACTTTCCAGTTCCCTTCCTGAATCAGGATCACCAGGGAAGGAGCCCAACCCAGACACAGGCACTAAAGAGCCTGGTGCCCTGAAGCGGAAGAAGCAGAAGTCAGAGTCTGAGCTCATTGCCCTCGCCCTCTCTGTACCTGCAGAGAAGTCTCCCTCTTCTCATGATGCTTCCTCATGAAAAGGACAGCTTAGCAGCTAGCTCTGTGTGTCTTCCTCGTGCCCTCGCCCTGCTACAGTCGAAAGGGAACCTTAAGGGTGTGAGGACTTCAGGGAAAGAGGCCGGCAAGCTAGCTGACAGAGAAGGACCAGTGAACAGGAAGCAGGGCTTAGAAAGGGGCGTGGCCCCTTGCTTTTGTGGAGTCCAGACTGGACTGTGCTTAGTAGGCCTTGGTCACCAAGCTATGTCCCCAGCACAGCTAAGTGAGATCCGGCCATACTGCTATGGTGCTCCCAGACTAGATTCAGAATGACCTAGGAGACCACCGAGGTACATCCGTAGGCTTGCCTGTGGGGCTTTCCCAGAGATGATTAACTGACCAAGAGAGACCTGTTCTGAACACGGTTTGACATGAACCCATGACTCGGGGGTCCTGGAAACCGGGAAAGGAGAGAGGGGCTGGAGATGGCGTTCCTGGGGACCGCCTCCACCACACTCCCACCGCCAGTCTGCGCTCCTTCACGCGTGACTTCTCGCCCTCGAGGAGAGAACCCGCTAAGGCCATGAGCCAAAATGAGCCTTTCGTTCCTTGCGTTGTTTCTGTATTTGATTTTTTGTTTGCTAGGTTTTTTTTTTGGTTTGTTTTGCTTTGTCTTGCTTTGTTCTTGTAACTGCTGTTTGAGAGACACATAAGTGAGTGCGTCCACACAACACTCCTCTGATTTGGGGAGACGTTCCAGTGTAGCAAGCCAGCCAAGGCTGCTTTGTAGACACAAATACACCCCAGACATCAGTGTGGCGATTGTGAAATAGGACCTGAAATCCCAAATTGCAAACGCTGTGTGGGGAGGGCACCGTACAAGAGGGTCTCCCAAGGGGTGCTGCAGAGCGCGCTGGCTCCAGGGTTAGTTTTTGATGCTTAAATACCGTCACCAGCCTCCTCCCACAACATCTCCCCCTCCGTTAGCCTGTCTCTTATTTCCCGTGGACCTTGCTCTCACCTGCCACGTCGACGGGCGTTAAGTTGTAGGAGAGAACGCTGGTCATGGGCGGCTGGCTTCCAAGAGGAGAGGACGCCCCTCATTGTAGCATCCATTCCCATCTAAAGAGGGCGTTCTTATACCGCCTGCGCCAGCATGGTCCTTCATACACCCGCCCCTTGACCCCGGGGTAGTGGGCAGGGTACCCTGATTTTGTGGTTTGTCAAGCCGAGGCCCCGGTTCTTAGGCCACAAGATGATGCCAAAATGGGGTGGATTGTTTTCTTGACGTAGACAGAGAGCTAGGCAAGATCTTGGATCACGAAACCGTGACGTCTCTAACACACCGTGGACCATGCTCTAGGGGGGTGAAACATTTGAGAAGTTAAGAATCCCCCCCCCCGTCGAATCGGGCAGTGTCTGACTAACGTCCCCATGTTAGTTCCTCTCCAATGTTGTGACACGGTACCTGACAAAAGCAGCGTCAGGGAAAGAGAGTTCCGTTTGCCTTGTTTGGGGGTGTAGCCCGTCATGGTGGGAGGCAGGAGTGTGGGGCAGCTGGTCACACAGTGCTCAGCGCCCCCCATTTCTTCTTTCTATTCCATCTGAAGCCCCAGTCCACGGAATCCAGGAATCCACGTCCAGAGTGGAGTCTTCCTGCTCAGTTAAAGCCCTCACAACCGTACCTGGAGCTATGTGAACCGGGGGATTCTAAATGTAGTCAGGTCGACAATGAAGACTAACTGTCGAAGTCAGGTTATCAAAGCATCTCTTTTGTTATTTGTTTGCTTCTGACGTGGGGTTTCATATAGCCCAGACTGGCCAGGAACTTGCTGTGTAGCTGGGGCTGGCCTTGAACTCCTTATTCTCCTGCCTCCATCTTTCAGGTTCTAGAGTTATAGGAAAATGCCACTGTGACAAAACAAACAAAAAATGTTTTTGAAGTGCTAGAAATCAATAACTTCCACAGAATAACTTGAAATAAACTATGCAAATCGTAATATGGGGAACGCCTTCTGTTTTGATGTACACTTCACAAAGCACACTGGAGAACATTATAAATAAAAAAGCAGAGGGTTGGGGGAGACAGCATCGAGATGGCAGTTAGTAATTACCGATCACTTACAGTTGATCAGTTATCGATGCCGGGATGTGTCAGCATTTACACCTCGAGCCAAGCTCCTGAGGCAGGTGTCGTCACGCCACACGTCTCTCGGCGAGGGAAGCAAACTGAGGTTCAGGGAGATGCTCCACTCACAGGCATGGATGGTGGGGCCCGCAGTGGAGGTTGGCCGGTCACGGAACTGGGGGAGAGGAAGAGCCAGCCCTACCACGGTTAGTTGCAGATCCAAAGTTAGAATTAAGTGCAGGGCCTTGGGTCGATGGAACCTGTTAAGGATGACCGCAGATGCCAGTCTGGCTTAAAGGCAGACAGTGACCTGACTGTTCAGCTGGGGAGGAGGATTAGTTGTCAGAATGAGAGTCTGATAGTTTGCATACAGCACGCAGAATGTTCTGCAGTGATTCTTAAGGCCTTCTTATGTTACTGCTTGGAAAACCTGATTATCATTCGTCCAAAATGTGTTGGTCGAATGGTTCCTAAAGACAACAACAGACAAGTAAGACAGGCAGCTCAAAGATTTCCAAGAAATGTTTATATTAGAAGTACTAGAATCCAGATTGCTACTTAGGATTTATGAATGTATTTTGAGAGGCTGGGGAGACGGCTCAGTTGGTAAAGCGCTTGCCACGCAAGCGTGGGGACCTGAGTTCAGTCCCAAGCATCTACATTTAAACACGGGAAACAACTTGGTGTGCCTGTAATCCTAACCCTAGGGAGGCAGAGACAAGAGGATCTATCAGCCAGCCTGGCTGAGCCTGGGAGCTCCAGGGTCAGTGAGAGACCCTGTCTTGAAAAACAAAGATAGTGACTGAGGTGGATACCCAGTGTTGAAGTCTGGCCTCCACACGCATGTGCATCTACTAATGTAATTGCACTTGCCCGTGTACCTGTACACACATGAACACGTACACATGCAAAAAATGTAAAAAGGATGTACAGTTTCTCTCACACTGGGGTGGGTGATAAGGAACCAAGTATCACTAAGCATGGGGCTCATGGCTGACCCCCTGCATCACAGCTCATCTCCCCGTTCTGATACAATGGGGAAGTCTACACACAGAGAAACAGCCCCTTAGCACGGACAATTGCCCTGGCACATATAAATACAGTCTGTGCAGCCAAAGTCCCTAAGTCTTTCAGCTTGAATGTAAGTGGGAATAAAGAGAAATTTAGATTTAAAGTTGCAGGTTTTAGGCTAGGTTAAAAAGAAAAAAAAAAAGGATTAGAGCAAAACACTTACCCCATCTTGGGAAATTCCTACCTAAATAGATACTATGTAAGTAAGATGGTTTCTAGTTTCAGCTAGCATATGTACCACCCAGGTGTTATTGCTGCTGTGAATACTAGTAGAGTTTTTTGTTTGTTTGTGTTTTTGAAACAGGGTTACTCTGTGTTGCCCTGGCTGTCCTGGAACTAGCTCTTGTAGATCAGGCTGGCTTCAAACTCAGAGATCCACCTGTCTCTGCCTCCTAAGTGCTGGGATTAAAGGTGTGTGCCACCACTGCCTAGTTATTAGTGGAGTTTTATTCCAGAGAAATTTTTGATAAAATGATGTATTATAATACGTTAGAACTTACATGGTTACAAGATAGATGATAAAATGTATTGTAGGCTGGAACATGGAGGTGTAGTCACTCTGTATCTAAAGTCTGTATCATTTAAAGGGAGATACTGATGCTGCGTCCATTGTGTACATATTCTAGAAGAGCCCCAAAGACAAGAGCTTTCTCACCAAGCCCTCTGGCAACCCCTCCAGGCTTAGCTGCCCTCTGCCCTAGGGGCTTCCTCCTGCCTCAGTCAGACCTTTGCCCTGTAGAGATTCCCCTACTTCAGACAACTTGCCTGATAATTAACCACCCACTGTGCTCGCACCAGGTGACATCTTTATCAGCTTCCTCCTCATATAAGTGACTTCTCCCTAATAAGATATCATATGGCATCCCTATCCTGTCTAGGTTAATCGTCCTCAATAGGGGTGGGAGGAAAGAGAACCAACTTAAAAACAGTGTAGGCAGGCGTAGTTTTGCTCATGGTGACAGAGGTGTGGGTCTTTGTGTCAGGTCCCTCGACCCTGTTGCTTTGGGTCTGTGTCTCTGTGGTGATGCTGTCTATTATCCTAAGAACTTGTGGCGTGGCGGCGGGAACAGTTTCCCTCAAGACAGGAAGAGCGGGAGGGTCAGGGTCCCAGTATCTACTCCAAGGGCATGCCCTGGGGACACGCCTCCCTCCCACTATGCCCCACTCCCAAAAGTCTTCACCATCCCCCCCCCCCGAAAGTGGCCGAGGTAAGTGACAGCGTCGTTGACACATAGACTTTTGAGGGATGTGTAGATTCAAGCCATGACAGGAGAGGAGTTTTACTGCAGCTTTATAGTATAGAACTATTGCTTATTTTCTTTTCTGCCCCTGTCTTTTCCAAGAGAGGTGGCTCCACAAACTTATTTACTTTCACGAGCATGAGTGTTTTGCCTGCATGTATGAATGGGTACCGTGTGTGTGGTGCCCACGGATGCCAGAAAAGGGCACCCAGTTAACCTGGAGTTAAAAATGGGTGTGAGATGCCCAATACGGGCGCTGGGATTGAACCCAGGTTCTCTGCAAGACCAGCCAGTGCTTTTAACTTCCCAGCCATTTCTTTAGCCCTAGGGATACGTTGTTTAATTTTTTTGTCAAGTTGACACAAGCTAGGGTCATCTGCAAAGAGAACCTCAATTGAGAAATTGCCTCTGTAGATTAGCCTGTGGGGACATTTCTTGATTAATGATTGATGTTGGTGGGGTAGCTCGTGGGGGGTGGTCTCTTCTCTGGGCAGGTGGTCCTGAGTTGTCAAAAAAAAAATCAAGCCTAGCAAGCCAAGAGGAGAACCAGACGTCCTTTCATGGCCTCTGCTACAAAGCCTGCCCTGATTGCCCTAGTGAGAGACCGTGACCTGAAATCTGTAAGATGAAATAAACTCTTTCCTCCTCAAATTGCGTTTGGCCATGGTGTCTTGTCACAGCAATAGAAACGCTAACCAAGACTGTTATAACCACAGTGCCAGTGACAAACGTGCTAGATTTTTCTCTGTAGAGTTCTCCTTAAATCCCAGCCTTGAACTTACCACCTGCCTGCTCCTGTCCTTGCAGACTCCAGGAATACCGGTCTGTGCCACCAGACCCAGCAAGGAGCTACGCTACACAGATGAATAACTAGTTACAGATAGTATGCTGCCTCGCTGTGATTTTTTATTAGATTAATACAGAAAAACCAAGTGTTTTTTTTTTGTTCCCTTGCTGGGCTGTCCTTGTCAGTGGGAGAATCATATTCTATTTTAGTACCAGCTTTTGTCTGTTCCTTCTGGAAACCTCATGGTTCTGTGACTGCCCCAACCGTGATGGTCCCCTTCCTGTGCTGCTCTGTGTCCCTGGTGAGTGTGGCAGTGGTCGGGCCATCCTGAGTGGGAACTTAACGAGTGTGCTGAGTCCCATTGGCTGAGTACCTCTGCACGTTCTCCACAGACCGTAGTTAGTCTGGAAATCTGAGGGGGTAGCAGGAAGTTTAGACTTGGCAGTGTCAATCAACCTAGGAATAGGCATCATTTATTCTTTAACATCTTGGAGACATAATCTCCTTTTGAATAAAGCTTCGGGATGTTAAAGTGACCACTCGAAAGGGAGCCTAAACTCCCACTCCCATAATGGGACTGTTTCTTAGTGGCTTCACACTAGTTTGTCCCAAATGCCGCCGCCTCATGACGGTATGGAAGAAAACGGGAATATCCGGGATTACCCATCTATCGGTTCTGTGCCTTCTGGTGGGAACCAGATCTGTAGCTACCTGTCCTAGCACATTGCAGGTGCTAAAAGTAGCTCTTAAGTGTTGCCTGGGTGCAACTGTGCATCTCTGCCAAGAGTCATCGGCACCTTCAGACACTGAGCCACAAGGTGAGGACCTCCTGGGGACCTCATAGACACTGTTATAGTAGCTTTTAAATTCAGGGACTGGGTGTGGTGACGCGCACCTGTGATCCCAGCACTTGGGAAGCAGAGGGAGGAGGATTAAGAATTCAAGGTCATCTGTGAATAAACTGCGAGTTTGACCCAGCCTGGGCTGCAAGAGGCTGTCTGAAGATACAAATGAGGACAAAGAGCTTTTAAAAAACTAGCACGTGTGAGAGGTGTCACCATTAGCCCAGCCTCTCTGCCAACAGTTATTCCACTGTTAATTATTATTTATTATTATTATTATTATTATTATTATTATTGTGTGTGTGCATGTGTATGACGTGTGAGTCTCGTGTGTACAAGACCAGGGATTCAATATCTCAGAGTCAGTTTTCTCTTTCTACCGTGAACTCGGATCACCTCACCCACCAGGAACAAAAGGTGCCTCAGTGAGAAAAAAAAAGTTTTATTATTTTTCTTTCCTGTTTTCTTCTCTTCTTTTTTTCTTTATTTTTTCCCTCTGATCCTTCCTTCCTGCCTTCCTCCTTCCCTCCCTCCTTTGTTAGTTGGATCACATATTTAGAAAAAAGGATAACTTTTGGCAATGACTTCACAGCTTTAGTGCAGCCGAGCCCGTTTCCCTGTTCAACGATCTATTAATTAATTAAAACGCAA
Source organism: Mesocricetus auratus (assembly GCF_017639785.1). Classification (NCBI taxonomy): domain Eukaryota; kingdom Metazoa; phylum Chordata; class Mammalia; order Rodentia; family Cricetidae; genus Mesocricetus; species Mesocricetus auratus. The sequence continues at coordinate 14,198,453 of NW_024429187.1, forward strand.
GCGGTTCCAGCATTCAACACGGCATCTTGCACGTCCTGGGAACCAAAATGCACAGCAGGCAGGCATTCCCATCACACAGGCCCTGGGCACCAGGTCCCCACGCGTTGGCAGTTGGCGACCCCCCTCGGGTCCCCCTAGGCCGCGCCTGGCCCGCCTGGCCCGAGAGTGCTTTCCATGTTTGCTCACCCAGGCTGCAGACCAAGCAGGCCCAGCCTCGGCCCAGGCTCAGCCACCACCATCGGGAACATGGGGCGCAAACCGGGCCCTGGGGCGCAGGAGCGCCTGGACGAGGAGGCTCGGACCTGCTGTGGCTGCCGCTTCCCGCTGCTGCTGGCACTGCTGCAGCTGGCGCTGGGCATCGCCGTGACCGTGCTGGGCTTCCTCATGGCGAGCATCAGCCCCTCCCTGCTAGTCAGAGACACTCCGTTCTGGGCTGGCATCATTGTAAGCATCCAGTCTGTTCCGCCTGAGCGCCCGGCGGGAGGGCATGCCAAGCCGCATGGTGGAGTGGAGACTAACCCAGCTGCATGCGCCCCCCCAACCCCACCCCAGCTGCACCCCTAACTGCTTGGAGATTGACTGTGGGCACACTTGGGCTCCCCCTTACCCCAGCGAGGCTGGGTGTAGGATTCTACCTTTCTCCTGCCTGAGGCTTTTCCCTCCTCCCAGGGCCCTCGCTCGCAGTCTGGTGGAGCTGGAGAGGCCCTGTGGTCACCCTGCACAGCCCCAAAGACAGCTACAGACCCACCTGCTGCTCGGGTCCGGTCCTCGTCCGTTCCCCAGGCCTGTCTAAGTAGCACAAAGGGAAGCTCATCATGGAAAAGGCAGGGCTGGAAAACCTGAGCTTGGAGTAGAGACACTCTGGTTTTGTTAAACTACAGTGCCTCGGAGGCCTCCAGAAACGGGCGGGCGCTCTCAGACAGGGCCAGAGAATACAAGCACAGCCTCAGTCCGCACGGTGTAGGGCGGTTGAAGCTTATTTCTGGCTGTCACAGTGTGTTTGGGGCTGTGCTTTATGTTCAGGCCTTTGAGCTGGTGTGTGAATTCTTTAAGGTAAACTAGATGCATCTTGCTGAATCACCTACTGTGTGCCTGCCCTGCCGGGGATCTTCAGCCTTCAAGTTAGAGAAGCCAGGCTGGACCCACCCAAGGTCATGAGCTCAGACAGCATTCAGACAGCCAGGCCAGGCCGGCATCCCTGTAGTTAGATTCAGGCTTGCTATTTTAATACCATGCTATCTAAAGCCAGTGCTAAACTCTCAGAAAGGCTTTTCAGTTGATCCATGAAAGAGTGAGGATCCTTACCCCTCTTTGGACACGAGGATGCCCACCAAGATAAGGTAAATGACACCCTCAAGCCCAGAAGGTAAAAATGGCCCAATCAGGGAGATGGTGTCACTACTATTGCTGACCACACAAGGAAACCTCCAACATAATTTTGTATGGTACAGAACTTAAAGACACCTGATGCATATGCATGGGTGCAGATATTTTTAATTCAAGATCATTCGAACTCACAAGTCTTTAAAGAGTAATTTAAAAACATTTAATTTGTGTCCCAAGAATTCCCTTGAAATTATCATGATTGGAGTTTTCTCAGCCAAATGATTTTAAAAATAACTTCTCACTTAGACATACTGGATATTTTAGTCACCTCGATGGCTGTCAACATACTCTGGGGGGGGAAATATCTGTCCTTGAAGGTTAGGCAAAAGGAAGAGTAAGGGATGAAACTGGTTTTGAGAACTAGCTTTTGTATCAACTTCAAGAAGACCCGTTCCAAATTAATGAGTTAGATGGGGGGGAGGGCAAAACCATGTTTTAATGTTGAAGGCATGACGCAGAAAATCCTGACACTTAGAGAACCAAAAGCTGCGGGGAGGTTTGCTGTTCCTAACTGCTTCCTAGGGCTGGCGTGGCGAGTCTTACACACAGCAAGGGACTCCCTTTTTCTCTTGTTTCTTCTCTACAACCGGGATGCATTTGACACTCACCCATAGCACGAGGCCCTGCTTGAGTTTCTCTCTGAACAGAGAATCTGGGTAGAGTAGAGCAACCAGCACAGATGATCCCAGCCTACTGAGGGAGCCTCTAGGATGCCCGTGGGGGAGGGGAGCATGTGTCATCTCAGCAGGATGAGGGCTGTGGGTAGTGGGTCACTGTCTCTCAGACACAGGGGCCCTGTGCTTGCCTGACCACACTGTCTGGCTGGTCTGAGGGCTTTCTTCCAGGCTGTCGGGAAGGGAGGCAGGAGGCAGACGGTGAAGGGCAGGTGTGTAAACACCTGGTGTTGAGTCCCGGCTCGAAACTCGTTATTTGCTGAATAACTGTGGGCAGGTTAGTAAATGTCTCTAGGTTTCATATTTGGGGTTTTGGGATGGCACGCACGCGTGCGCGCGTGTGCGTGTGTGTGTGTGTGTGTGTGTGTGTGTGTGTGTGTGTTCCTATGTGCATACGTGTGTGTCAGGGAGGGCACGCGCATATACCCGTGGAGGTCAGAGGGCAACACTGTGGTACCTTCCTCAGTCACTCACCAACCGTTTTTGAGACAGTGTCTCGCGCTGACCCCTCAAAATCACCAACTGGGCTAGACCAAGGAGCCCCCGGGTTCTCCCCATCTCTGCTCCTGCTGTGCTGAGGTCACAGACACTGGTAGCCACACCGGTCTTTTTGCCTGGGCTCTGAACTCAGGTCCACATTTGAGCATCCGGCACTTTACCCTGAGCCCGCTCCTAGCCCTGGATCCCATTTCTTTATTGACACTATACTCAGTCCACCCCTTAGGGCCACCTTGAGGAACCAACACGTCGTCAATACCCGTGAAGTCCTGGCACAGTGCCGGCCCATAGCTGACAGTCACTGATGGTGGCCCTCTTCAAGGTTTGTCTCCAGGGTGGCAGAAAAGTCCTGACTCACTGTGTTTCACAGATGAGTTTGCGCCCCGAAGGAAGTATCAGCTTGGCCTTCTCACCTTTCCCGGCCAAGTCACCATTTAGCGATCTCAGCAGTCGATATGACGTTAGCCCTGGACGGTCTGAAAAATCTCTGCAGATTGATAAAAGTGAACGTGGAAGGGGCATCTCCCAGGGGTCACTTTCCGTCGAGCATGCGGAGTGACTCTAGTCTGGTGTATTCCAGGGGATCCTGAGACATTGCCCTGTGCAGAAGGTTCAGTGCCAAACCCAAGGCTGAGCAGCGCCACACCCACTTCCGGAATGCAGGCTGAGGAGCGGCTGTGCATGCTTCTTTCTCTCATTTACTCAGGCTGCCTCTTGGCGTAAGGACCAGCTTCGGTCATCAGACCCTGCTGTCCTGTTAACTTGAGGTTTAGGTGTCAGCATTTCTTCAGTACAGCTCGGATGTCTGGGTGAGCCCACACAGGTGGCTTCTCCTTGACCAGAGCCTTGAGTGACTTGCTCGGTGACCTTGCATGTAGAGACCAAAGAGACCCTGGGTGATTTATGCACAGAGATTTCAACCCAGTGGGATGGCGGGGGACCAATGAGGTGATTGTCTCTTTCTCTCCTTCCACTGTGGCTGGCCATATCTGTGACTCCACGGTGCACTTCAGTTACCTACGACTTCTGTGTAGGGAAGGGAGACGGTGAATGGAGCTGCAGGGGAGTCGTGACTCTGGCTCAGCGTCCTTTGGAGATGGCAGAGGTTGTAAAATCACCAATGGTGACAAGAGAGGCAATGTCTCTGAGGACAAACAGGGCAGCCAGCAGAGCACTGTGGAGAGAGGCGTTCGTCCTCAGCACCCTCTTTTCCTGTTTGTTTTGAACTAGATTGCCAGTCTAGATTTTAATTTCATGTTCGGTTTTCAAGACAGGGTCTAATGTAGGAACTTGACGTAGAACTCTACGTAGCTGGCCTTGAACTCCCCCATCTTCCTGCCTTCACGCCTCACGTGCTCAAGTCATTCCATTTCTTCTTAGACCCGTGAAGAAGCCGGGACTTCGGGAATTCAGTGAGTGCTGTTCTAATTGAGACGTCTCGTATGTTATTTTTCTCTGTTTGGTAACATCGGTTAGGGGTGTCTGCATGAGTCTAAAATGGCGTTCCCGCAGCTGAGGGACATCTCCGACGGCTGATGGACTGGCCCCTAGCACACCTGAGAGTAATGAATAGCGCCCATTAGAAAAGTAATGACAGCCGTGTTTCCGAAGCCCATTTGCCTCTCAGAGTCTCCAGCCGTGATTCATTTCCTTTGGCATCCCTACACTGACGTCGATTTCAGCGCCCGCTCTTGATTCTCACCTCCCCTGAGGACGTCGTGATGGTCTTGTATCTCAGACCCAGCTGGCCTGTATTCGCCAAGCAGGCCAGGCTGATGAGCACTTACTCCCATCTCCCTGCTCTGCCTCCCGAGTGCTGGGATCGCAGGTGGCTGCAGCCCCGCCCCGCCTCCTGCAGCATCCTTTAGCTTCTCTGCTTATCTCTCCCTCCATCGTCCCCACTCTGAGATTTGTGTCATACTAACCCTGTCAGAGTTTAAGGCAAGGGCTTAAGAGAAAGGGAACTGTGTTTCCTAATTCAGCATCAGTCATGAGACCCGTCGTATGAAGGTGTAATGATTAAAAGTCCTGTCAGGTGTTAACAATGCCGGCACGGCAGTAACAATAACTGCATGGCAGTAATCCCAACACTGACTGAGTCAGGAGGATTGCAAGCTCCAGGCCAATCTAGATAACACTCTGACACCCTGCCTCAACACACACACACACACACACACACACACACACACACACACACACACACACGAAGAATTTCAGTATTTCTTACTGATTTTCGCTATCTCAATTTCAAATTTCCCTGAGGGATTAGAAATGCAGATGCTTTTGGATGTTCCAGATCTGGTTAAGACTTGACATAACGGAAGGGAAAGATGCCTGGATGACTGGTTGTTTAAAGAGAGAACTCACTGTGAAATTTGCAGGTAGATCTGGAATGCGCAGCAAGTCAGGCTGAGGTGTAGTTATCACTAAGATTCACAGCTACATGAAGCTGGATGCGTGATGTAGCTAAGGAACTCCGCCATCGTCGTGAAGGCTGGAAGGGCACAAGGTTTAGCACTGGTTTTCATAACCCTTCCTTCAAGTCGGGAAGCTAAGGGTACTGCCAGTTTCCGCATAGGAATTTTGAAATTTGAAAAATCTGGAAGAACGTTTTTAGAAACACACCGTGTAATAATTTATTATTTTTCACATTGGGGCTTTAATGTGTGTTTCCAAACCCAGTACGGCACCTCAGGTACCACTGGGTGATAGTTTTTATTATGTGACTTGTCACAGGGTTGTTAGAACGAAGGAATAATAAGTACCGGGCTGATTCCAACCCTGTGGAGCATATACAGCAGATACGTTGTAAGAAAATAACTTGATAGCTGTGTGAAATTCTCACACCGAACATAAAAAATTTTAATGAGTATATGAAAATCACGTGGAATACTTGAGAATTTCATGAGACAAGAGGAAGGTTGGGATGGAACAAAAATCATAGGATGCCCAGAATGGTGTGGGGAAAGTTGTCCCTCTGCATCTGTCTTCACGCTAGCCCAGAGTTCGGGGCTAAGCCATTTCTGTTAAGACTGCTGCCTAATTGGCCCTGCTCATTGGTGCTATGCCCCGAGATAGCACATCAGCAGTAAAGGGAGCCATGCAGGCCATGCCAAAGATGCCAGCCTGCAGACCTGGATGCAGTGTGAGGACAAGAATGGGAATTAGCCACTACGCTTGAACTAGGGACCATTTCATTGAAAAAAAATGCAGTTCTTTCTGGGAGCCTAGAACGCGTCAGTCTGAAATGCTAATAGTAGAAACAGTAGGAATGTGAAGCCCAATAGCGAGCATCTCCGGATGTCATGGGGCTTTTTATTTTGCTGTATTGCCCTAGTTTTCATGGTGTGTGTGTGTGTGTATGTGTGTGTGAGAGAGGGGGGGCGAGGAGGGGGAGAGGGAGAGGGAGGGAGAGGGAGAGGGAGAGGCAGGGAGAGAGAGAGGGAGAGGGAGGTCATGCCGTGCATGGGCCTGGAGGTCAGAGGACATCTTGTTGGGAGAGTTGGTTCTTTCCTCCCACCACGGGGATCCCAGGAATCAAACTCAGGGTTGGCTGTAGCAAGTGCATTTTACCTTTTGAACCTTCTTGCTGGCCACGCTTTTTTGTTTGTGAGACAAGGTTTCATACGTCCCAGGTTGGTCTTGAACTTCTGATCTTCCTCCTTCCTGCTTCTACCTTCCCAATTCCAGAATTACGAGCCTGTGCCACTAGACCCTGTGAGAGTGAGAGTGACACTGTTGTTCAGTGACTCATAAGCACGTTTCTTGTCTAATTGCAGAAGGCCTCAGAGTTTCCTAGGACAGCCAGTAAAAATTCTTAGTGGGTGAAAGCAAGTACACTGTGTGTGTGTGTGTGTGTGTGTGTGTGTGTGTGTGTGTGTGTGTGTGTGTGAGATACACACTCATGTCTTAGGGAACCATTTGGAAGAAGTTGCTTTTTTTAAAATCTGATTACATCATTTACCTTAATACCTTTCCTTCTTCTAATTCCTTCCATGACCTCCCTCAAATTCTTGGCCTCTTTTCCTTTAATTCTCTCTCCTCTCTCTCTCTCTCTCTCTCTCTCTCTCTCTCTCTCTCTCTCTCTCTCTCTCTCTCTCTCTCTCACACACACACACACACGTATGTATTACATATATGTGCATTTTAGTTTGGTTTTTATTGCTGTGAGGAGACACCATGACCACACCAACTCTTATAGAGGAAACATTTAATTGGGGTGGCTCACTTACAATTTCAGAGGTTCAGTCCATTACCGTCATGACAGCAATGCAGGCAGACACAGGCTGGAGCGTCACTCTGTAGACCAGGCTGGCCTCACATTCAGAGATCCGCCATCCTCTGCTTTCTCAGTGTTGGGATTAAAGTCGTGCACCACCATGCATGTCTCTAAGCTTTTCTTAAGTTCCTTTTCATTATAAATCTTCACTAGAGTCACCACCCAAACAAACCACCACATGTTTTGAGATCTCTTCTGCCATTGGAATTAATCCCCATATTCTTCACTTTAGTCTCAGGCAGACTCTTCAGACAAGGCCAAAAGGTAGCTACTTTCTTCACCAAAATACCTCAAGAATGATCTCTAGGTAGTTCTTCTTCTCTGAAACTTCTCGAGGTAGTCCTCCCCCGCCCACCCCACACAGTTCATCAAATCACACTCAGCACCACTGTCTTCCATGCTCGTACCAGGATGGCCCGTTAAGCAGCACTTAATGCTTTCAAATGCTTCTCCAATACACCATCCCTATGTCCATAATACTCCAAACGGAAGCCTGGTCTGGCCTGTGTCAGCAATACCGCAATCCCTGGTACCAGCTTCTTGTTTAGTCTGGGTTTTTGTTGTTGCGAAGAGACACCATGACCACGGAAACTCTTATAAATCAGAGCATCTAACTGAAGGGGCTGGCTTACAGTTTCAGAGGTTCAGTCCATTATCGTCATGGCGGGGAGCATGGCAGCAATGCAGGCAGACACCGTGCTGGAGCTCAGAGTTCTGTGTCTTCAGGTAACAGGAAGTCGACTGACTGTCACACTGAGAGAAGCTTGAGAAAAGAGGCTTGAAAGTCCGCCCCCACTGTGACACACTTCCTCCAACAAGGCCACACCTCCTAATGCTGCCATTGCCTTTGGGGAGCATTTTCTTTGAAACCACCACAGTGTGCATAAATACGTAAATTCAGTGTGTCTATCGGTGTTGTCCTTGTTCAAGTCTTGTTTAGGAAGCGGTGTTGTCGGAGTGTCATGGGAGATGATTCCTTGCCACTTCTAGGAGATGCTAAACATCTCAGCAGATTTCCTGGTCCTCTGCCTCTTAGAGTTCTTCCACAATGTCCCCTGGGCCTTGGGTGCAGGGGTTGTGTTGTAGATGTACCCGGTGGGTCTGAGCACCCCAGGATCAGTTGTTCCCTGCATTGTGATGAGTTGTGACTGTCTGCAGTGGTCTGTGTATGTTGCGCAGGGGAGCTTTGGTAGGAGATAGTATATGCACTCAGAATGACTAAGTTTGCGTTTATGCTGGTCTAGGTTTTGGGGTGGGTTGCTTTCACTGTGGTTGCTGATTGCTTCTTTTGCCAAGTTCCTATTAAATTAAAAGTCAAGCATATCCAGTTAGTGAAAGTGTTTGTAAGAGTAATGAGGAATTCCACCGGCTGCGTTGGCTCTTACGAGCACATGGGAGGGGTTGGGGGGGGCCCTTCGGTCAATTCCTGCCTCCCTTCGCCCGCTCAAGGGAGTACCTTGAAGTTCAAATGTCACTAGCTGACATCTTGGCTTCCGAGGCCAGCACGCTCGGGAAGGTGCTCACAGTGTGAGGAAATCCCGCGAGGGAGGTTGGTTCATGTGTGTTGTAGTGGATGGTGTTAACTGTCACCTTGACGGGGATCTGGGGTCACCCGGGAGATGGGCCTCTATGTGTGCCCGAGTGGGGGGATTGTCTTGCTTGCCTTGATTGAGTGAAAGAGTGGCCCACTGTGGTAGACTCCATTCCCCAGGCAGGGATCCCGAGCTGTGTGACGTGGAAAAAGCTACCTGAGCCCATACTGGTGTTCGTCTCTCTCTCTCTCTCTCTCTCTGCTTCTTGGCCACAGATGCCATTTGCCAGCCCCCTCAAGCTCCTGTCGCTGTGACCTCTCAACTGTAGACCACAATAAACCCTCTCTCTTAGGTTCCTGTGTTTGGGGTTTTATCACAGCAAAGGAAAATAAACTAAGATCCTTGGTGTTCTAGAACTCAAGAGAAGCCAGCCCTCAGTCTAGTCTCTATCCTTTGCAGCCACTGTTTGTAGTTGTGGGTGCTAGTAGTTCAAGCTCCACTACTGTTTTGGTCTATGGAATTTAATCACAAAAGCTCCAAGTGTGTCTCCATCCTGGATCTCCTCATATCACAGCCTCTCCATCCAGCTGTACCTCCTGGGTAGTGGCCCACTTAGACATGGGTTCAAGGACGCCTTGCAGGGTTCCGTTTGTCAGTCATGAGTATCTCTACCAGGCTTTGCTTTTCCTTTGCCAAGGCCTGCACACATCTGAGCCATCCCAAGAGAAAGCCGGGGAGGCAGCTTGCGGATGCCAAACACAAAGCCACCCAGGGCAGTCAGCCTTAGCTTTGTTCCAAAACCAGTTGCCGACAGGAGCACAAACCACCGTTGAAGTTTAAGAGACTTCCTATGCCTCCCCTGAGATGTGAGTGTGTGTGTGTGTGTGTGTGTGTGTGTGTGTGTGTGTACACTTGTGTACTGCCAGAGGTTGACAGAGTATCTTATGCAATCCTTCTCCTTATTTTGGGAGACAGGGTCTCTCACTGAATCTGGAGCTCACCAAACAGGCTAGACTGGCTGGCCAGAGAGCTTCAGGGACCAGTCTTTCCCAGCTTCCCGGGTCTGGGATGAAGGGCACTGGTCTTGCTGGGCTTTGTTGTGAACGGGGAATGGCTGATGTGCTCCGTGTCGCCCTGATAGCTGCGGAGAACGTCGCCCTGGCTTTTCTACAGCGTCAGAAGGGGGGCCCTGATCGACGACCCTAGGCCCAGACTGTGCCTTATCTGCGTCTTAGCTGTGTAGTGACAGCTGAGGCTGGGACCACAGCAGAATCTGGAGAGAGAGAGGCAAAGGTGGGGCCTCCCTACTCTTGGGGGAAGAAAGAGAATGACGGTGTCTGGTGAAGGGCGCCCAGGGCCATGAGAACGGCAAGCAGAGGTGTCACGACAAACGGAAAGACAACTGTACTCTGCACGGAAGGCTGAGCTGCTGCGACTTATCCTGGGGATCCCCCTTCTCGGGAGAACCGCGTCTGTTCTCCTCCAGCCTGACTCTGAAAGAGAGGGTCCAAACACTCCTGAAAAGGCCGTTTTATCCGGTGTTTATTGAAGGCTTTTGATGTCTGTTCAGGGTTCTGAGACCAACTACGGTTTTGAAAACGAACATGGGGTGACCAAAGCGATTGTGTCCTGGAACCCTCAATAAATAGTTCTCCCTCAGCCACCAAATCCAGTGCGTCAAGGATTTTTCCATGTGGAGACCTCCCTGGAGCCGCACTCCCCTTCTCCCTCACAAAAAGCCCTGTGTCTGGCTAGCCAGGTTGTGGAGAGGCACACAGGACAGGCTGCGGTCTGCTCGGGGACACTGACCTCCTCATGGTGAGAGGGACAGAAAGATTCTCAAACATAAGGTTATACCAGCATTAATTGCTTAATGTTCCCTACGGTCAGCTTATATTTTTCAAAGACGTATTTGGTTCGAGTAGGCACTTTGTAATGTTTTTAAGGATCAATCGAGATGGTTCATAGTGCTTTGCTCTGCTTGTCGTATGCTGTATGGCTGAGTAATTTTCTGTCAAACGTGCCATTCTCATGTGTGAGCCTAGGGATGTCAGACCTTGTCTGTAGTCATTTCATTCTTTCATTCTTTCCCCCTCCTTTTATCCTTCCCCATCCCCCTCTCTCCTCCTTCTCCTTCCCCTCTTCCCCTCCTCCCCTTCCCTCCCTCCCTCCCTCCCTCCTTCTCTCCCTCCCTCCTTCCTTCCATCCTTCCTTCCTATTCCTCCTCCTCCTCCTCCTCTTCCATAGACTCTCATTGGCCTGGTGCTCACCAAATTCTAGGTTGACCTACCAACCAGCCCCAGGGACCCACCCATCTCTACACCCACTTGCTGAGATCGCAAGCGCGTGCCATCACATCTGACTCTTTTTTTGTGGGTCTGGGGGGACTTGAACTCAGGACCTCATGCGTACAGGTTAGACATTTTCCTGACTGTCCAGCCTTATTGTTGGGAGTTGTTACGGCTTTGGCTTTCATGTTTAGAGTGTGCACACGTGTACATGAGCACAGGTACTGGCCTTTGTTGATAAACGAGTTCTTTATGTATTCTGGTTTGCCTTTCAGAAAGCGTTGCATAATAAACTCAGAGTGGCCTATTTGAGTGCATCTTCCAGGTTGGTTTTACCCAGCATGCCAATGGTCTCATAAGCTTATATAACCATTTCTCTTAGCTCACTTGATATGAAGATTCAGGCAGACTCAGAACAGATAAAACTTCATAATGAGCTTCTGTGTTCCCATCACCCACCTTTGGGAATTGTCAACTTACAGTTTCTCTCGTTTGTTGCGTATAGTCTCACAATTCACTATATACCCACTTACAGTTATTTTTAAGTAAACCCCAGCCTCGATGTCATTTTATCCACAAATATTTTGCAATTTAAGCCAAATGGTAAAATACATAACATGATCAAACTCCATTATCACACATATATTCATTTCTTACTAGGAAAAAAATCAGTGTGCGAACATCCATAATTAATTTGTGAATATTTCTTCAGTTTGTTAAAAATCAAGATCTAGTCATGATTAGCTAATATGATTTTCCCCCTTACTAAAAGATTTGCCATTTATTTCCCATGCCCCCATTATTTATTGAAATAACCAAGTGTTAACCAAGGTCATTTTCATGTCCATCTCAACAGGTTCCAGAATCATCCAGGTAGTTTAAAAGACCCATGCCATGCTGGCCAAGACAGTTCTGGAAACATCCAGGCCTGGTGGTTGACAATTTTCCAGACTTCTCAGGGTGTAGCCGTGCTAATGGCGCAGACTTGGTTCCATCTTGATGCCTACGGAGACGTTCAGACCTGTCACAGGCCTATGTAACTATTAAAACCAGTTTCTTCTCACTCGGAAACGGTCATGTCCCCCTGCATCCTGCACGGCCTCTCTTAAGGACCTTTGTCCTTGTCAACTCCTTTTCTTTTCTTGCTACTTAATACAAAGAATATTTGCTACCTTTAACCCAGTCTTTGAAAGTGTTTCACGAGGAGTTTTCATGTCACTTAGTCCCTTGTATGAAATAAAACTTCTTGATGCTTTTAAAATATTTTTTGTTTTGGATCAACTCACAATTTTCTTAACTTCCCAGATCAACTCACAATTTTCTTAACTTCCCAGAGTCACAATTTTCTATAAAGGAGTATAATACTTTTTCTTTTTGCTTACTACATTTATGTAAGTAAATGAGCTAATACATACAATGTCAGTTGGCCTTTTTTTTTCTTTTTTGAGAAGGGGGACGTACTTGGGCATAGCTTAAAGAACAAATGAGTATGGCTGAGTTTTAGACAGAGGAGTGGTGTTGGGTACCCCAGGCAGATCAGGAACAAAAAGGACGTTTTCAGCCCGAGGTCCGGTTTCCATCCTGTTGGTATTTATCCCAGTGTTCATCCCTCACTGACTTAGCTGCTTCGAGATTCCGTTGCCTGTGTTGGTTCAGGCTTTTGAGGATGTGATCGTGAAATTTCTCAGCAGCTCCTATAAAGTATGAGCCTTCATCCAGATGCACAGATCTGTGTCATGGTGTGGAAAGACAGCATAAGGAATACCCTGGGGGAGATGTGGGTCCCCTAGAGTTGCAGCAATGCCCAGTCCGTAACCCATAAGTGGTTTTCAAATCAGCTTTTGAGCGTCCACATTGGGGCTCCCGAGTGCCGACATGCTGCCCCTGCATCATCCTGGCTTTGCAGCAGAGATCTTGCTTTGGGAGAAGAATCAAGGAAAATGCGCAGTAGCCATAGGGTTTTAGGGAACTCATGCTCTCCCGACCCAGCCACTGTTGGCTCATTCATTCCGTCCTTGTCAGTCCTGTGGGAATCCCTGTCAGGGTCCTCACGGTGCTGTGTTCTGGGAAGCAGGGCAGTGACCTGGGGAGTTCCATCTTCCTTCCCACCGTGTGCTTGTGTAACAGATCCAGCTAAACACAGCAGTGCACATTCCAAAGCCTCGTTGGTGGGAAATACTAAAGAAAAGACGGTTGTGCTATTGGAAGTGGCAAATCGTGATGGAGCCCAGACAGAAGGTGTTGAACAGGGACATCGCTGGTTTGGAAAGTTCTCCTGAGGCCCTGAACTCATCCCTCCAGTCAGAGCTTTGCTTACAGCCGAGCAAGCGGCTCTCCTTTTGTCCATCAGGGCCATGAGCAATGATTGCCTTTAGAATCACTGGGGTAATAAAAAAAATCTCAGAAGTTTTGTTTTCACAATTTATCTTGTAGGAAGATGTATATAACACATCTACGGGCCAGACTAGGTTGGCTTCTCTATTTTAAGGTAATTGCCTTATTATTAATGTTGGTTTGATTTCCGTGTCTTTACACACTTACGTATGAAAAGCGAACACAGCTATTGTAATTCGGAAAGGTGTTTGCCACAGACAAACTTTCCGGACAAAAGGACAAGGACTAAGAAGAAAATGGGAGTCAAAGGGTTGGATGGGTGACACCCACCATAGGCGAGCCTTTTCTCTCTAAACCCCAAGAGGGCTCGCTTTATGCAACAGAGTTACTTACCGTTTACACTTCTTTCTGACAGAGAAAGTTTGTGCTATATCTCTAATATTTACTTCTTCTAAAAGTAAGACAGTACCTGGGTGTGGTGGCACCTACCTGCAATCCCTGCACTTGGGAGGCAGAGGCAGGAGGGTCAGGAGTTCGAGGCCAGCCTGTGTTTCATGAAACCTTGTCGTCTTTACAAACTAAATATTAAAGATTTCCCCCCACCCCCAACATCCCTGGAAGATGTAGAAATGCAAAACCTTGGCTACAGGCCAAAACTCAGACCGTGTCTTCATGGGTAGCAAAGAGATTCCTCTGCTAGACCTTTCTGTTGGCAGTTTCTGCTCCAGTGAAAAAATTAAAATCTGAGGAGTGGAGTGGGTGACAAGGCACTGACCACCCTCCTGTCACGTCACAGGTACCTGAGATGCCCCTTGGCAGCAGTTCCTGGGTGTATGATTCATTGACTGCGTAGCTTCGTGTAGAAAAGAAGCCAGTATTCTAGTCTGATTTATGAAACAGGTTTTCTGTTTGTTTGTTTTGTTTTTAAGATTATAATTAAAGCCCCAAATTTGATGCCTACCCCTGGTGCTCCCCGTCTCTTCCTGTTTGGTTCAACTCCGACTCCTCAGCCTGGTTTTCAGTCTCTGTCCCCTGTCACTTCTGGCTTCTGCTAATGTCTTGTGTACTAAGTTAGGCTGGAACTATTGTGTTTTGTTTTGTTTAAATAATACTGATTTTGGATCTGTCATGGCCAGAAACTATTCTTTCATTCAACATTTTTTTTCATCATTTATAAATGCTCGCCTCTGTAAAATTATCCTAGGGTAGGGTGGTCACAGAGAGGGGCATCTCCTAGGCGTTTGGTAATAAACTGGCCTACAGCAGAAATGGAACGAAGCATAAAAAGAAGTTTTCTGTCACCCAGGTATTTGCTCACTGTTCATGCCAGCATTACCAGAGTGCGGCCTGCCAAGTGGCCCTTGCCGGAGTAGGCCAGGCCACCACATGAATGGATTCATTTTCCACTCGATGGTGTTTATCAGCTGCCTTGCGTGCGCTGGGTGTTACACTAAGCCGTCTCTATATGCCTTCCCGTTAACTCCTTCGGCAGTGTGGGAAGAAGACAACTCTTAGGTCCTAGACAATGCTGCAACTACCAGATCCAGGCTAAGTTTCCATCTTAAGCCTCGCGGCCCATCTTAGTATGACACCCACCGTGAACCGTTGCATTTCCTTTTCAGTTCCTCGGTCCATGCCTGTCACATATGCAGCTGTGAGGTCTTGGGCAGTGTGCAGCGGGTCTGTGTTGATGAAGAAAGGGAACCAGCAAGACTCACATAAGAAGCAACTGCTAAATCACTGGTGTGTGCGTGTGCACACGTGTGTATGCACACATGCTCTCCAGTGTGCGTGTGCAAACTTTCACGTTGGAATTGTTGAGAATTTCCAATTCTTGTTTCTCAGGCAAAACTATTACTAAAGAATGTAGTACCGTTTTTGTGACACTTTGTCCTGCTAGGGAAGAACGCTGAGGTGCTGACTGTAGCTCCCAGCCACCACTGCGTTACAGCCCCTTATTTGTGTTGAAGGACACCTGTCTACCCATGGCCACCTAGGCAGGGACTTGGGTCTTAACTCCTCACTGCGGGGGTCTGCAAAGCCTCCATGAGTCTGTGGTTCATGGTAGGAGCAGAATGAACATTTGCTAAGAGAACAGATGAGATTACCTCTAAGATATGACAGGGCTTCATTTACATATATTATTCATTTTCAGCTCTGATTTCAGAGTAAGTTACTGGCAAAGATTGCGCTCATGTGACATGGAAAATAAAATGATACCTGCTGCTGTTCCAGGCATATTACTTAGAAGTCTTTGAAACGATTTATGAATTAGTCAGTATTACTCTCTCCACTGGGTACTAGATAAGCGAGCCTCCCCGGCTGAGTCGAACCCTCCAGCACTTCACCCATGGCTCAGCCAATCGGGAGGAGCAGGACCTGGCAGGCTCCTCCGATCTCTGCCACTTGCTGCCAGGATTGCTCCAGGGAGACACTGTGCCCTAAAGTGTCGAGGAGACAGGCAATGTGCTCTGACAAGTACGCTGTTAACTCTGTGACGTTGGTCATCAAGCCTTTCTCAATGAGCTTTCCATTCCTTGTCTATAAAAACAGGGACTTCCTGGGACACTTGTGAACGTGAAATAGAAGCCAGGTGTGGTACACATTTGTGCAGCCACCACCCAGGAAGTAGAGTCAGGAGGGCCAGGAGTTCAAGCTGCAGAGTGTGTACAGCACACGTAACCAACAGTCTCAGTTGTGAGGTTGGCTAAGCCGATGGAACACTTAACAGACTTCAGACTTGATCTCTGGCAGCCACAGTAACTATGGCATTAGTAATCACGAGCTCATGATATATCAGCAAGCAATGGTGTCCTCTGGCTGTGTGGGTGGATTCTCCCGTCTGATTTCTTTACATTTCTCTTAGTCATCAGACTAACTATTACAGCAAAGCACTATGGCTGCTTTGTGCAGATGGCAGAACAGAGAATCCGTTAAAGCCAGGCATGGTGGTGCATGCCTGCAACCCCAGTACTCAGGAGGTAGAGTTCAGGGCTAGCCCCAGCTACAGTGACTTCCAAGTAGAGTTCAAGGCTAGCCCCAGCATCAGTGACCTCCAAGCCAGCCTGGATTTCATGAGATTCTGTCTCAGGTGGGGGTCAGAGAGAGAAAGACTTAGGTCTAAGATACTTGACAAGGAAAGAAATGGAATTAAAATTCAAGCTCTAAAACCCACATTTCCTCACCATGCAGCTCTAATAACATGTGAAGTTTCATACTTGATTTTCAACTGAACCAAGCAATTAGTTTTCAGTTGTTTAAGGAACAGTGACTTAGTGTTTTGTGTTTTTGACTGCTTTTTTGTGTGTGTGTGTGTGTGTGTGTGTGTGTGTGTGTGTGTGTGTGTAATCCGATTGGGAAGGACACATTTCCATGTCTTATTATTTTGCTTTTTGCCTAAATCTGTAATGAAAAGTGGTAACATGATAAAACATGGAGGGTGTTTTTCACAATTCCATTGTTCTTAAATTCTATTTGATTAGCCCCAAAAGTTTTGTCTTCAGCAAATAGTGCATAGCAAATGGAGAGAGATAGCTCTTTCAACAGCCGTGAACTTATGCAGTAGATAAAGACGCTGGTCATAGTTGGAAGGGAGCATGGTGTTGGCTGCTTACATCACAAGGAAACGTGAGTCATCCCTCTGTTCCGTGTTTCCTTGTTGTATGCACTGCCTACCTGTTTCTTGCCCATTTGGCAGATATGCAGGCTAGCAAATCAACTGTGTATAGAGCTCACATTCAAGTAATTCTATTTTATTTTCTAATGGTGTTGGCACACTAGAGTATTGATGCTGAGAACATTATTGTGGTACATCATTTTAGTGTTGTAATATGTGGTTAATCTGATGCCGTGCTTCGATATGTATATCATGATATATTCTCCATAGACAGACAGGTAGACAGACAGACAGACAGACAGATAGAACCTGCTGTCTCAAGCGTCTGATGGGTCCTTAGAATATGTCTCTCATAGGTAAAGGTGGACTAGAGTGTGTACTGGGGTTTCTCCTCGTCTCTCTCTCCTGTGTCCCCTCTGAACTGAGTCTCTGTGCATGTTTCAGGGACTCTAAGCAGTTAGTAAAGCTTAAGTTTCCAAACTTAGGATAAACCAGCCTTGCCGGGTGAGCAGGGCTGAAGATGCGGTGGGCGTGCGGGAGGGGAGGCCGGGTGAGCAGGGGTGAAGATGTGGTGGGCGTGTGGGAGGGAAGTCTGGCCATCTTGCTCAGCATCCTCACTTCGGCACTTTGAAGTCTGTGGTGGCCGAATTTCCTCCATGGGAATGACTGAATGTGGCGGACAACTCCGAGACATTGCCGAATGTTTACTGTCACACCCCTGAAGAGGTGGTCCAGTTTCGGGAAAGGTCATTTTGCTTCGGTTTGCTGTGGGTAACACCCACCCAGTGTTTAAGGAGCAATGAAGACGGAGGGGTCTTGTCCCCAATTTTAAGAATTCTTACCTCATGAAACACTAGCTTGTCCCATGGCACCAACACTTTTATTGCGTATACATTATGAATATTAAAAATCCATCTTGCGATGTTCGTACACCTAACCTTTTACATTTTGAAGTCTCAGAGGAGTAGGGGAAGAAATACATGTAGAGGGGTCTGCTGTGGTGGAATATCACTTTATGTAAAGACGCGTTACATTTGTTTAACGTTGCGTTTGTTTAATGATGTAAAAGATGTGTGGCTTTGCCTGCCTAAAATACTCGATTGGTCGGCTAAGAAGCTAAATGGCCAATCGCTTGGCAGAGGAGGGATAGGCAGGGCTGGCAGGCAGAGAGAATAAGTAGGAGGAGAAACCTAGGCGGCAGGGGTGGGGGGAAGGGACAAAGGAGAAAAAGAGGGAGATGCCAGGGGCCAGAGGGACAGACAGACAGACAGACAGGCACAGAAAAGGACACACAGAATGAAAGAAAGGTAAAATGTCCCGAGGCAAAATGTAGATGAAGAGAAACAGGTTAGTTTAAGGTATAAGAGTTATCAGGGCAAGCATAAGATGAGGCCGAGCACTCGTAACTACTAAGTCTCCGTGTCATAATTTGGGGGCTGGTGGCCCAAGAAAGGCTGCTACCTTCTACACAGGCGGAACATGGTGTATGGTGCCATTGGTAATACACACTGTTTTCACTGCTCATAAGAAGTCTACGTAGAGCCCTGCCATCCACACAGGTGTTCAGGGGAATGTGTTCACACCTAGACCTGCGTTTCCCGGGGTGTGGCCCCAGGACCTCCAGCAGCCGTATTGGAATTTGTTAGGGATGCAGATCCCGGGCCTCAACCCTAGACCTGTCCTGTCGAATTCGAATTTGTGAGGATGGGGTGGACGGGGCTCTTCGGGTGATTCTGAGCCAGGCTTCTTGGCCTTGTCCAATGAGGAAGAA
This sequence comes from Mesocricetus auratus, assembly GCF_017639785.1. Taxonomy (NCBI): domain Eukaryota; kingdom Metazoa; phylum Chordata; class Mammalia; order Rodentia; family Cricetidae; genus Mesocricetus; species Mesocricetus auratus. The sequence goes on from NW_024429187.1 coordinate 14,216,831, forward strand.
GCAATGAGAACAGAATTTTTAAAAAAGTCCCTCAGTCACGCTTACATATATCCCCTGCGGTCCTGAAATCTTGATCCAATAAGCAACCTCTAATAGCTCTTTTGTTGTTTCTTACTGTTTATTTTCCTGGCACGTTATGTGTTAAGAACTCTCTTGAGTAAGACAACACCACACCAAGACTACAGTACATTTGCCGTTTGTTGAAAATGACTCCAAAGAGTGTACCTTAACTTACACAATGTAGGTGCTGTCTATAGAGACTCCCTTCAGAAAAAATCCAGTGAGGTGCAGTTACTCTGCTTCCGTGAGTGGTCCGTAGACTCAGAGCCCGTGGGAAGAGTCTGGGTTAGCATTGTTGCAATATTTATCGAATGAAAGCACTTTGCATCCAATGCTTACAGAAACAGAGTCACGTTCATGTTTACACGTGATCAGCGGGGCAGGGAAGGGAAGAGAAATCATGAAAGTGACTTGGCAGGAGAAGTTTGTATCCCCCAGGAGCCCTGTCTAGCAACTCTGTCAGCAATGCTGAAGGAGGAGAACAAATAGATTGAAGGTGGTGAGGGTATCATGAAGCCGGAGTACAAATGCCCACGGGGGAGGTAAATGGCGGTAACCCTCGTTTTTGCAGCATGTTCTGTGTGGTACCTTCTTGCCGGGGCAAAGTGAAAAAACAGCGTATACATGCATCATCTTCCTGCCTCGTCTCTGCTTCCCACCCCTCGTTACTTAATGGATGCCTCCGCCGTCCATTAGGCCAAATAAGCGAAGCCACTGTGTGGCAAGACCTGGGACCCCTCTGCCTGGAAACAGACTCGACATTCAGAGAACATTCCAGCCCTGCTCAGCTCTCCAGCTCACAAGAGGCGGACTTTCCCCTGTGCAGACAAAACTCTCTTTCTGCAGATTGTAGGAGTTAGAAGCAAAGAGCTTGCAGAAACTTACGTCTAAAAATAGGTTAAAGTAGTTTTTGTCCTTTGTGCCTTTCCATTCAAAAGAATACTTTAAGCTTTTCTTATCAATACAGTTATCCACCTGGGGTGGACTGGCCTCCCCGAGCCTTCAGCGCCCCTGGGCCTGTTGCTTCAGAGTCCAGTGAGGAACTTCTTAAAAGCCCCACACAAATGTCCACTTCACGTTCGTGGGCCTCTCCTCGCCGTATGAAACGAGAACCCTGGCCCAGATCCCAGGGGACCCTGCATTAGTATGCCCTCGCCTTCCCTGACTGGAAACCAGAACACCCTGTCTTCTGGGCATGTCCACATCCTGCTGTCTCAGGAAGTAGGCCCTTCAGTCTGGCATGAGAACTCTAGCTTCATCCCTATGGGCACAAAGCCCTCAGCTTGACGTACTCAATAAATATGTTTTTCTCTGGGACATCCTTACACCCACTACCAATAAAAAGAAAGCAAGCCATTGCTGGTCCGTGGGAAGCTGTGGGTGAGAAGACTCCACCTTCAGCTTACGCAGGCTAACTTGCTGACATAGGCTGAGCTAGCTCAAACCCCATAACAGCATGGCCCAGCGTACCAAGGCGGAGGTGCTTCCTGTCCAAAGTGGGTAACTTGGGCATTTTTTCCATTTTTCACAAGACTCTCTGGGTGGGCCAGTATTTCCTGTCGTTTTAACTGCTTCACGTAGGCACACGACAAACACACGCGCTCATCCGTCTCCCTCCCTCTCGGGAGCTTGCCAAGCCCCCACCATGTCCCTTACACCTCCTGTGCATGCCTGTAGCTTACACGCTGTTCACGCCTCCATCGTATCGCAGCTTCCTGGGCTGGTCTCCGAGGTGGACTGCGGGTTTTTGTCCTCTCTCAGTTCTCAGAGTCAGGACAGGGCAGACCGTGTGAGCCTCGAAGGCTGGTATAGATGGACAAGGAGTGCGCTGGTGAAAGTGGCTGGGCATTTGCTGCGCAGTGTCTCGCTGGAGGCCAGGCCTCGTGAAGGTGACGCAAGAAACTTATGCTGGCTGCTAACCAAAGGGGGCTTTTTGTTGTGGAGAGACTGTGGTTGTCTTTAAGATGCTGGCCAGTCAGTCGGTCTTGGTCACTAGAAGGTTTGTGCCTTATAACAAGGAGGAGGGAGGGCCTGGCAATTGCGGTGTCAGCTCAGCGGCCTCTAGGGACCTGAAACAAAATTATGTGGGAGAAATCTTGACCCTGCTGTCAGGAAGAGAAAACCAGGGGCGTGTTTTGGGATGTGACAGGGGGCGAGTGTAGAGCACCCCGTCTGGTTTGCTGCTGATGAAAACCAAACCAAAACCAAGGTCTCTGGCCCTTTTCTCTGGCCCTGCAGATCCTGTGTGAGGATGGGTAGTGAACCCCCACAGCCGCGGCAAACTTGTGCCCCACCGGGACGTTTGAATGCACTTCAGAGACATAAAAATAGACGCGGGGATTGTTGGAAGGGGAAAGGGAACCCTTGGAATGGAAGGGGGCAGCGAGGGTGGTGGATGGATGCGATTAAGACATACTATGCGTATGTCATGATGATGTCTGTTGCTCGCTATTAACACACGCCGATGAAACGGTTTTTAAAAGTGCTTTCAGGAAGGGCCTGCTCGGTGACTTAGATGCCTGAGCTGCACAGCCTTTGTCTCCCCGCCCGCCCCGCTCCGCCCAGCACCTGCCCGTCCTGTGCTGCAGAACCGCCCATGAGGCTTGCTTTGTTTTCCATCCCCATCTCTCCAGACCAGTGTGCCCACGATTCCAGTGACATGCCTCTTAGAAACGTCACCTGGATCTTAACAGTGGTCCTCCTGCTCCAGCCTCCAGGGCGCTGGGGTGACAGGCATGGAGCCACCACACACAGCTCCCTAATGACTGATCTGGTTCAGATTGGTGCAATAGCATCTCAGGATCCTTACCATGTCACCAAACATCTCTTCCTACTTTCCTGAAGTGCCTCTGAAGCCGTGTCACTCGCCTGCTGGAGAGCCAAGCCCCCCTCCTCCTCATCACCCCCATTCTGTGTGGCCACCCTGCCTTTTCCAAACTTCAGTTCTGCCCTGGGTTTTGCCTGCTCTGCCTTGGCCCCCTTGCTGGGCCCCTGAGTCTGCTTTCAGCCAGGCTGCCTGCTGGGTGCCCCAGGCCTGCAGGGTGGTCCCCTGGCTTCCCCTGGCTTCCCCTCCGGCTCCCCAGCACCCACTTTGTAGGGTTCTGTGATGATCACAAGAAGAAAGACAGAAAGCCCTCAGATGAGCTCCAGAGTGCTGCTAGTGACTGTCAGTATTATAAGGCCTTTCAAGCCCACATTTTTAAGCAAAACCTTCTCTATTTCCGTTTTAGATTTAGTTTCCTTAACCTTTTATAATTATCTGAATGGCATGTAGCAGAAAATATCCTGCCTTAGCGTAGTATTTGAGTTTATTTTGGACTCTACTGGACATCACTAATCAAACACATTAAATTTCATTTGTCACTGTATATGCTCTGAACTATTTTCTATAGTGCCTGGAGCACAGGGGGAACTTAGTAAGTACCAGCTAAATTGAGATAATGCCTTCGCTATCTTCAAACCATGTCCCACTGGGCCGGATGGATAGCTCCATGGTTGGAAGCGCAGGATGATTACGTAGAGGACCTACCAGTTCGTGGCACCCAGGTCGGATGGCCAGCTCCAAGGGATCTGACGCCCTCTTCTGGCCCCTGAGGACACTGCATTCTAGTGCATATACCCACACATGGGCACACAGACATGCTCACTGACAAATAGTAAAAGCACATCTCTAAAATTGTGTTTCCTGAGCAGAGGAAAACCTGTAACACATAAATAGGATGCACTGAAGAGCTTGGCCATACGGGTGATTCCGGGGAAGGGCAGGGGGTGGGGGTGGCTCACTGTTGCCGGGGTCCTGACGTGCATGCTGCAGTAATGCTCTTCCCGCTGTGTTTCCTGCGGCAGGTCTGCGTGGTGGCCTACCTTGGACTGTTCATGCTCTGCGTCTCCTACCAGGTTGACGAGAGGACGTGTGTCCAGTTTTCTATGAAGGTAAGCTGTTTGTCTGTTTTCAGGATCATTACATAGGAACAAATGTGAGCACAAGGAAAAATGCCTTCCAAGGGCTACACGTCTGAGGGTCTAGAAACTTCCCTTTCAGGTAGTCCAAAGTGTTTTAGGAGGATATCGGTCCAGACACAGCGGTAATGCTAGTGCTTTTAATTAATTTCCACAGGTTAGGTTGTTCCCAGAGCACAAGAAGCTAGACTTTTAATGTCCCCCAAAGGAGTATTGAACGGCCACCAGTTGGAGGAAAACACTTGGCCAAGGAAAGGTGTCTCTCTGAGTGCCCACTTCCCTGTCTTGTGATCACTTGGCGTATTTCAACAATAAAGCAGTCTGGGTGTATTTCCCCTTGTAGGCGGGAGCACCGAGACAGAAAGGGAACATTGGTGAATCCAGTGGGCCCTGCCAGCAGTCCCCGGGAAATGGCTAGGCTGTGCATGGCTCGGCAGTTGAATGTCTCTCTTTACCGCGAACTTCTGTCTGTTGTGGACGGTGCGTTTGGCGGCAGCCCGTTTAAGTGCACAGTGCCTCCCTGCACAAATATAGTCTCCAGATTAGACTTGACACTTAAAGAGATGTAAAGACTTCCCTCAGAGGCGAGGAGCATAAAGCAAAGTGAGCAGTCTGGCTGGTGGCTTTCCCTCAGTGCCACAGCCAATGATGGAGAATATTCCCTGTGTTTCTCTCGTCCATCTGGTAGTCGACCTTTCTTCCAGGCATGTTCTTTGCTACAATCAGGAAATATGAAGCCCGAGAGTAAGTCAACAACATCGTTTAAAAACCACAATGATAAAAAAAATCATAGGATGTGTTTATAATGCGGAGCGGTAGCTCGGTGGGTGCAGTGCTTGCCTAGTGTGGACCAAGCTGTAGATTTGACAACCAGTCCCAAGTAAGCGGAGCACAATGTCACCTGACTCCCCTCTCATCAAGTAGAAACAGGGATCAGAAGTTCAAAAGTTCAAGGCCAGCCTCTGCCTTATACTGAGTTGGAGACCAGCTAAGCTACTTAGAATCCTGTCTCAAGAATGGGGAAGAGGAGGAGGAGGAGGAGGAGGAGGAGGAGGGAGGGGGAGGGGGAAATGCCATGCTGAAAATGGCAGTAATAAAACAATGTGCATACAATTTGAAGGACAGTTGGGAGCCACCCTGTGGGTGCTGGGAACCAAACCTGGGTCCTCGATAAGAATATCAAGTGTTCTTCGCCACCTCTCCAGTCCTGAAATTGACTTGTTTTGATACGATGGGTTTTTTGGGGGGGTTGATTGTTTTTTAGAAGAAGGCTAGAGACAGGAGACACAGTTCAGGCTCTTTTTTGGTTGTTGTTGTTGTTTTCTTCAGTTGAGGTTGACCAAATAACAAGGCATGGTGATGAGAAGAGGGAAGGAAAAAGAAACCCAAAAACCTAGGAAGAAATAGCCTGCTCAGTCTCAGGAGATTCATCCAGCAGGCAGAAGCATTCTGACGTGGATTTTATCCAGTCGAGGAAGCACCGACTTCCTCTCTCCCTTCTGGATCCCCCCCCACACACACCAGGCATCTGTACCTCAAGAGAAGGGAGGGGTGGGGGAAGAGAAGAAAGAATAACAGTGGCTGCCAGCATCAGGTAGACTGCAGACCCCCACTGGGAAGACCTCATTAGCTCTGTCCTTCCCTCAGCATGACAGACACAAGGACAGGAGGTCCTTCCTCCTCCCCTGAAGCGACCTTCAGCCAGGCTGCTGCCAGCAGCCTGATGTAGATGGAGGCGTCCTGCCTGGTCCCACAGCCGTTTTGCTCCAAAAACCATACAAAGACTTATATTAATTTATATACTGTTTGGCCAATGGCTTAGGCTTCTTACTGACTACTTCTCTCTTAATTATTGACCCATAGCTATTAATCTATGTATTTGCACGTGGTCTTGGCTTACTGGAGATTGCCTGGACCTGTCACTCCTTTGGCGGCTACATGGCATGTCTCTTTGCGGCCTCTCTGCCTCTCTCCCCAGAATTCTCCTCGTCTCCTAGCCCCGCCTACCTTCCTTTCTCTACTGGCCAATCAGTGTTTTATTCATCAACCAATAAGAGAAACATATTTACAGAAGGATGTCCCCCATCAGTCTAAGATGCTCTCTGTGTCATCTTCAGTCCCAAACAGCCCCATCCAGGCCCAACAGGGCACAGCTGGCGTCCCCGTGCTTCCCAAGGCCTCTTGGGGACATGAACTGCACCTTCAGGAGGGATTTCTCACTGCACCTTAGCCCTCAAGCCCTGGACAGAGCTTTTTGGTTTATTTTCTCTCATTGGGCACCTAGAAAGACAGGCCAGGCCAGGCCACCATGCTGTGGCAATGGAGTCTTCTTGTACAAACACACACTCACCCATATACACATCCACGCACACACACAAACTCACACACACAAACGTACACATTCATACACATCTGTACACACAAACATATACTCTTACACACTCATACACACAAATACACACACTCACACTAACACACAAGCACACCACACCCACACAAAACACACTCCAACACACACACACTCTCTCCTCCCTCCCTCTCTCTCCTTCCCTCCCTCTCTCCCTCCCTCCCCCTCCCTCCCTCCCTCTCTCTCCTTCCCTCTCTCTCCTTCTCTTCCCCTCCTCCCCTCCCTTTATCTCTTAGACCTGGAGGCCACCACACTTCCCTGCTTTTCCCCGGGACCCCTCTCTCTGGGTCTGGCAGGTCAACTGAGTGTGGACCCTGCATCCCTTCCTCTGGGCGCCCCCTTTTCTCAGTGCTCCCCTGCATTTGCTGAGCTCCTGAGGGTCCTGCGCCTACAGACAGCTGACTGGCGGTTCCTTGGGCTGCTGGGTGGCAGACACTGCCCCAGCAGTGGAGAAGCCTTCCCGTTCTGGCCAGGGGGAGATCATTAAATCTAAACAGACCCCTAGTCCTCCCAGAGCCTCCAACTGGGAAAGCCTGGGCAGGCTCCAATTACAGCAGGGCAGGAGCAAGCCTGGGATTACATAAGCACAGAGCTGGCCTCCAGGGATGTGCTGCAGGGACACCCACACAGGCGGCTGTCACATCCCAAGGTCACTCCACACACACAGACACACACACACACACACACACACACACACACACACACACACACCTGCCTCCATTGATCGTTTCTTCCAGCCAAGTGGACAAAACGAGGTGCCTGACTTTAAACTGTGGTTTTCAACGCAGGAGCCTGTAGAAAGGAAGTGCACTGCAGATGTCACCAGCAGGCATGAGTGTCTGTGACCTAAGAGACAAGAATCTTTCCTGACTCTGATGTGTGCCCAATGTCACTTTGCTAAGGGACGTGGCTTCTCGTCCCCTGTCCTTGAGCTGCTGGATCCTGTATATTTAAGAAGTTAGATTACAATTAAGCAACCTGTGTGTTTGTGTCTGTGTTTACACCCTTCTACCAGCCAAGTCTGTGTTGTTCCTCCCACGCGACAGAAAACAGATAATAGAGCTGGTCCTGGGAGAGTCCTGGAAATGACAGCGTCCTTCTCTGCTGCTTTAACTCCAGGGCCCTGCCGTGATGTTGGCTCTTGATCCTTGTAGTGATGATATGAACTGCGGTTAGACATATCATTCCAAATGTGCAGGTGAAGTGATACCAGTCAACAGGTCCAACAGATGAGCCCCCAGGTAGCATTCGGGAGTGAAGCATTAATTAGGTGGCCTGGCCTGCTGGCTCATGTCCTTTGCTGTTGCGTCCATGTTAAACTGTCTTTGGCAAATAAATATTTGTGCTAAAATGTAACCTTTAAAGTTTTTTTAAAAAATATATTTTATTTATTTCTTTTTCTCTCTGTGTGTGCTATGATGTGTGGGGATTTGTGCTATGGTGTGTGTGTATGGTGTGTGTGTGGGGTGGGTGTGTGCTATGGTGTATGTGCTGTGTGTGTGGTGTGTGTGTGTTCTGTGTTTGTGTGTGTGTATGGTGTGTGTGTTGTGTGTGTGTGGCGTGTGGTGTGTGTTGTGTGTGTGTTGTGTGGCATGTGTGTGTTGTGTGTGTGTTGTGTATGTGTGTGTGTGTTGTGTGTGTGTGTGTGTGTGTGTGTTGTGTTGTGTGGTATGTGTGTGTTGTGTGTGTTGTGTGTTGTGTGTGTGTTGTGTGTGTTGTGTGTGTGTGTGTGTGTGTGTGTGTGTGTGTGTGTGTGTTGTGTGTTGTGTGTGTGGTGTGTGTGTTGTGTGTGGTGTGTGTGTTGTGTGTGTTGTGTGTGTGTGGTGTGTGTGTTGTGTGTTGTGTGTTGTGTGTGTTGTGTGTATAGTGTGTGGTGTGTGTTGTGTGTGTTGTGTGTATAGTGTGTGTTGTGTGGTGTGTGTTGTGTGTGTGGTGTGTGTGGTGTGTATGTAGTGTGTGTGTGTGTGTTGTGTGTGTGTTGTGTGTGTGTTGTGTGTGTGTGTGTGTGTGTGTGTGTGTGTGTGTGTGTGTGTGTGTGTGTGTGTGTGTGTGTGTGTGTTGTGTGGTGTGTGTGGTGTGTGTATAGTGTGTGTTGTGTGTTGTGTGTGTGTGGTGTGTATGTAGTGTGTGTGTGTGTGTTGTGTGTGTGTGTGTGTGTGTGTGTGTGTGTGTGTGTGTGTGGTGTAGGGCAGGGCGCATCTTGCAGGACGTTGGCTCTCTCCTCCCACCATGTGGGTTCAGGGATTGAACTCAGGTCGTCAGACTTGCTGGCAAGGGCTTTGACCCACTAAGCCATCTCTCTAGTCCTGTTTTCTTTCCTTCTTTTTTTAATAGACAAACTTCTTATTGTCAACAAACGGGCTTTCCCATAGTGTCGCAAATAGCTAACGTTTAAGGACACATGTGTGCATCTGGGAGCCGTTGTGAATGTGTGCGCCCAGCGGGGTGTGTGGTATAAATTCAATCTGGGGATGTTCTACTAAGCGGATGGCCACCCAGAGGGAAGTGACCACTTTAACTCGGGTCCCTCCTGCTAGGTGTCACACGTGGCCAACATAAAACCGGTTCTCACGCCAGGAATTTAGATTCAATCACCAAGTCCAAAGATTTCAGAATAATCCACAATATTTTCAATATTCTATGCCATTAGCCACACACAATAAATCCATATTTTAAAGCCTAAGCACTCCAAGTCTGCATAAGATATTGCCACGGAATGTTCTGGGGACGGGACCAAAGCACTTCTTTTAATGTCACAGATTAAACAAATCCTTTCTAAATTTTATAATGATGCCACTTTGCATTTACCTGATTCTTTCCCTCCAAGGAACAGTAAACATGCCAAATACAAATTATTTCTGTTATGCTTCTAAGACACAAGATGCTTCAGCCAGGCACGGTGGTACCTGCCTCAGATCCCAGCACTTGAGGGAAGGAGGCAGGAGCATCAGGAGTTCAAGGCTGGCCTTGGTCACACACCAGAACTGCTCCCAGTAAGGGGTGGCTTTTGTCTGTGTGGCAGCATAAATCCCGCCCTACAAACTGTAGACGCCAGTCCCAAAGTCTGGTCTTTATCTGGGTCCCACACAGGTGGACCACTAAGAGAGTTGGGTCTGGTGTGTGAAACCAGTCCCAAGAGCGTCCTTTGTGCTGTGCAGTGATTTTTACTGCGGCCGTGGCAGTGAGAACCCATGATCTTTTCTTTTTGGATACAGTGTTCCAGATGTAAGGAAGCTAAACCAGAGACCCTTTGGAGAGTCCGAGATTGCTTCCCAGCAGAGTCAGAACTTAACCAGCGCTCCCAATCCCAGAACTAACAACGTAGGCCGCCGAGTCACCTGCCTTCCGTAGCCACCATGCCCTTTTCCACCCAGAGGCCTCCCTCTTGCGTAGGGGTCTTGACCATCATGGCCGTAGCGCCATATAGCTGCTGCATCAAATTCGTTCTGTTTTCCAGTAACTTTTACCGATAGTTAATCAATTTGTAACAGTTTTGACCAACGCGGTGTTCGTGTTTATAGAAACCTGTCCTTTCCTTTTCAAATCTCATTTCTATCCGCGGACCGGCATTTCTCCGTTTAAACAGCAGATGCCAAAGTACGTCATCTGGGAGAGAGGGCTTGTTTGGGATTCGTTCACATCACCTGCTAAATCTAGACATAAACACTCCAGTCAGGTTAACGGGTCATCGCAGGCCATTGCCCGGAAAGGCCAGCGGCTGCGCAGCAAATGGCGTAAGGGTGGTTTCCCAGTAACTGACTCCAACGCTGGCATGGCGGCACTTGAGGCAGGAGGATTGGGAAAGCAAGGCCATCTTCGGCGGCTGTTGGGCGTGCTCGGGGTCAGCCTGGAGGACGTGAGACCCTGTTGCAAAAATCAAAGTCGGTCATCTAACTAATAAGGATGCAGTATGTACCATGCCTTGGCATTATGTTTTGTGAGAAGAGAGTGGCCCTTGCCTCAGGGAACCCAGTAAAGCAGTGTTGGCGAGTCTGCGTTGCCGTTCTCTGTGACAGGAAGCTTGTCTTCTCTCTTCCAGGTACTCTACTTCCTCCTGAGCGCCCTGGGCCTGGCGGTCTGCATGCTGGCCGTGGCGTTTGCCGCCCACCACTACGCCCTGCTCACACGGTTTACCTGTGAGGCCTCCCTGGATGCCTGCCTGTGCAAACTGCCCTCCTCAGAGCCCCTCAGCAGGACCTTTGTCTACAGGGATGTGGCCGACTGTGCCAGCGTCACCGGCACTTTCAAGTTGTTCCTCATCATCCAGATGGCTCTGAACCCCGTCTGTGGCCTTGTGTGCTTGCTGGCTTGCTTTGTGATGTGGAAGCACAGGTACCAGGTCTTTTATGTGGGTGTTGGGCTGCGTTCCCTGATGGCTTCCGATGCCCAACAACAAAAGGCCTAACAGCTTGGCTCGGGGGTAGAGAGAGAGGCAGAAGCAGAACCCCAAGGAGCCAAGGTGGAAACCACAGGCTTTTTTTAAAGGCAAGCTTTTGACAACAAATGCTTATTCATTCTCTAAGCGAATATTTTTAGATTTTTTTCAGAAAACAAAAGAACTTTTTTTTTTTGGATCTCTATTGTACATTAAAAAAAGGATTCTTGTGGGGACGGGGGTTGAGGGACGGCACACAAGCCCTCTTGCAGAGGACCCGAGTTCAAGGTATTTCAGAACCCAAGTTGGGTGGACCACAGCTACCTGTATTTCCAGTCCCAGGGGGCATTGGGTGCCCCACACATACACGCAATGTACATAATTTTTTAAAAGAGCTTTTTAAAATGAGAAACAGGATTCACATTGATTTGACGAACACTGAGAGGAAAAGAATGATGAACAAGGAACGGAAGGCTTCAATCTGCTGCCCCAAGCTGTTGCTTCCTACCAACACTCTTTTGCCCATGACTCACACAACCTCCTTTCCTGCCGGCCCAGTGTGATGGCGTGAACTGGCTCCTAAGGCTGCTTCCTAAGCTCTAGACCCTTCTAGCTCCTTCTGCCACCTCTCCTTACCAAAGAAGGGTAGAGGTCTGGGGGAGAGATGAATCTCTGTACTGAATGCTTTTATTTTTCACAGTCGAGATGTCTCTAAGGAACGGGATAGCTTTTTTTTTAAAGCCTGGTAGAACAGGAAGGCTTAGTAATTATGAACACCCGGGCTGGGGCGCAGCCTCCTGGCTCCCTTAACCCCGCTCCATGAGTGGGCTGCAGCCTGCCTCCGTGATTGTCCACTTACATAATTGTAAGGTGGCGCCGTTGCATTCTTAGTGATGTAGAAAGTTTAAAAACAATTACCTTATGCCTCTAGTCTACCATCTAAAACAAATCATTAAGACTAATTTCCAGCTAATTGTTCATTATAAGTACGCTCAGAAGTCTGTTTAATGAGCTCTGGCTGTACTTAGGCATCGCTGTTGGTGTTAAGAAAAATTATAGCCATGAGGGAAGACGTCTGAAGATCCCCTTTCCCGGAAACCAGCCACTGCAGAAAAGAACTTGTAGAACACCAACCAATACTCAGGTTTAAAACTCTCCTGGAGAAGAAAACCAAGAGCATTTGTCATAAGAAACACTTGAACTATTAGCACAGTAGTGTGACATGTTCAAAATTGTCTTCCTTGACAACCAAGAACCTTTGATGGTGATTGGGTACCACTGGTGAGTCCTGTCACGAACTTGGACTTTCTATAAATCCTGTTAATGATGACTTTTACAGTTGACCTAGAGACAAATGTCCCAATGCCATTATTTGGGCCACATGTCTACCGTTAGAGGGCTGATTTAGTTTCATTACCAGTTTAGACTTAAGACAGGTACTTTGTTAGGATGGCCTCTGCTGTGTTACTGTTTTATTACCGAACTCAGAAGAGCATCTGGGCATCGAGGAAGGCGCTCACCTGGGAAATCCACACCGTGTAAACACCACCACGAATGTCTCTCTTAATCTGTGTTTTTAAAAGCAGAAGTTCCAGGTTACGGTTCAGCTAAGTTTGCTCTCCACCTCGCCTGTCCAGATACTTTCCTGGTCACAACATTTGCCTTAAGGGGACACGTAATCTCTTTTGCCTTTGAGAGTAGGTGGAGAATTCCATGACGGTGACAATGGAGTCAGTTCTGTGTGACACACACATCCCAATGGCAGGAATGTGTTAGGCTTAGCTACCTGGGAGACTGCCCCTGTAGTTTCCTCCAGGTAAAACTCCTTATGTTCTGACTTTAAGTCTGCCTTTCTTGCCTGCTAGCTCAGGTCAGCAAGGCTCCTTGGAGAGAATAGTGGGTAAAATTCCACCACAGGTCTAATCCTTAACTTTGCGTGAGCACAACACTAGGCTGCCGGATACTGGCCTGAAAAACCTTCCGTACTTGTTAACAATAACCAACTCTAGGCTGGCAACATAGCTCAGTTAGCCAAGTTAGTCCCAGTAAGAACTTAATTCTTAGACACCAGAAAAAAAAAAGACATAACCCTGGCACCGAGGAGGCAGAAGCAGGCAGGTCCCTGGGACTCCTGGACCAGACAGCTTTAATTTAATGATCAAATTATGTGTCCCCGGTAGGAGAGTTTGTCTCAGGAAACAGAAACAGAAAGTAAACCACAGTGGGCAGCTGACCTCTGACCTCCACACACACAATTGCACCTGCACACATGTGAAGAATAAGCAGATTCGCGTGGACTTGTGATGGCTTTCTGTAGAAGTAGTAAAATGATTGGGAATCCGGGCTGTCACGGGATGTCATGGGATGTCCTTTCAAAGCGAGGTTGTTTTCATGTCAGCTGCTGTGCATCGGGTACCCTCAGACAGAGGCACACAGAACACCTTCACAACCTTGACCAGCAAAGTCAACAGGTTTTTTTAATCCCTCCCTTTTTAATGAGAAAATTAACGTCCCTACACAATTAGGTTGCTCTATGCTTTACAAAAGACTCATGGAGCATTTTAAAGGGTAGGATAATTTTAGCCTGCGGGTTTCTTGTTTTCTAACACAATCAAGAGTGGGCACGGTTTAAGCTTATAAAAATTTGCCTGCATAGAATGGGGATTTTTATATGATCAGATTCTTCTTAACTCCTCCAAAGAGGTGGGTGAGGGGAAGGTTGTAAGTGCATAGAAGGAGCAAAACCAAATGTAAGGATCCCTTTGCTAAAGCTCTCTGTATAGTGGGGTGTGTGTGTGTAAGAATGGTGCTGCATGAATAACGAACGGCTTTGGGTTGGATCTGAAGTATTTTGACATTGTGTTTTGCAAATATTGAAGCTGCAGAAAGGCAACAGAGGCTTCTCACTTAGCAAAAACGTCACACTTCAGATCTGTCGAGGAGCCAGGATGGTGACTGTGCCTTCCAAACCCTAAAACAGCAAGGTTCGCACAGCTCCCCTCCCCAAAGCCTGCTTCAGGAGAATTAAACGAATCGAGATTTTGCAAAGACCGAGACACGGCCAGGACTTGGCAGTAGTTGGAATAGGAATACGACGTCCCGAACGTACAGACTGTAACCGAGCCCACTCAACGGGTCTGCGCCTTCATGTGACCATCATCTGTGGTTCCCAAAGCGCCATCCAAATTGGTGTAGGCAGCACCTTGGAGCCGTGCCTAAACCATAGCTACTCCCAAGCCCTGGAAACTGTAGTCAAGCAGCAGGCCTCATGTGTCTCCTTCCTTGGATTGAGGGCTTAGATGTTCCCTTCTGAGTGCCTTCCAGCGTGTTCCCACAGTGAAATTCCATTCTGTGTATGTTTTCTCTCCATGTCCGACATGATCTCCCGATTCTCTATGTGCGGTATGTGATACATTTATGAGATTGTAGAAGAGACTGGATAAGAGCTGTCTGGGGGAGATCAGTGGAGCAGTCACTGAGCGAGCATCAGAAATGAGCGTGAAAGCTGCCTGTCCTTTACAAACATGAACTGTGTCCTGGTCCCCGGCGACTGCCTCTGAAATCGCGATGTGTGGTGGGTCACATTTGTATAAATATACCACTGGATTTTTACTCCAGTTTAAAAACCCACAGTGTGCTTTAGCAGTGCAGCGTAAGTTCTAGCTGTCTGATGGCCAAATCCTTAGTGGTGAAGCCACTGAAATGAGCTCGCACATTTTAATTCCTCATCTGAAGCGGGCACTGTCCCTTTCAGAGCTGTGGGTCTGTGTCTTGGTGCTGCCGTTTCCTTTCCTGGCCTCGAACCAAAAGATGAAGTGTTTCTGTACATTTGAGGTGGTTGTTTTTAAGGGGGGGGGGGTTCGTGTGTTTCCTTTATTAATAAACTTTGCATAATCTTCAAAGGCATGGTGTTGAGTTATGTTTTCAAGTGACTATATGGTACGTGAGAACTGGGACATGTGAAATTGCTGGGGTTCGTGTTTGCTACGTGTGAACTGGGACACGTGAAATTGCTGGGGTTCGTGTTTGCTACGGAAACCTGGTTAGAGATTGCAGAGCATTGTGTTAAGTGAAGTGAGCCAGGCTCAGAAAGACTGCCTGTTTGTTCATGTGTGTGGAGACTGGAGCGTGTGTGTGTGTGTGTGTGTGTGTGTGTGTGTGTGTATGTGTGTGTGTGAGAGAGCGCCCCCCTGTCTCATTAAACTTCAAAGGGGACCATAATGGAGGAAGAAGAGGTCCTAATGATGTGGGGGGGGAGGGAGGGTAATGGAATGCAGTGACTTGAAAGGGAAGAGAGGATCTGGGGGAAGGAAAGAGGACCAGGGCAAGGAGGGCGGGGGACAAGGGAGTGACAGTGGTGGCATTGGTATGAATAAGAACAAAATGTGTATTTTTTTAAAGGTTGTAATGAAACATTACTTTCTTGCTAACTTTAAAAAACATAATTTAGAAAATAATTAAAAGAATAATAAGAAAACAACCCTGTGTTGAGAATGGACAAGAACCAGCTTGACAGTGATGCCGGTTTAGTCCTAGGCAATCTGCAGCTTACACTTTGCATTAGGGTAAAGGTCAAGGTTGTAATTGGTCCCCATGTAGAGTACAGGCTGGAGGGACTCTTTCCAGAGGTGCCCGGGATGCATTCCTAATGTCTGTCAATCAATGTCAAATGAAGCTGACTGGGCCTAAAAGCAGGGAACTCACTCCTCACGCTCCACAGTTATAAATATGTACCCATATGGTGGCCTTCTCCACTCAGATCTGCATCGAGGACCTCCTCTTACCGACTCTGAGGCAGACATCGTACTGTGGCCACCATACTGTGAGCGTGGTCTCTTTCTGTTTACTTTAGGGAGCTTCTGCCATGCAAAGAGCAAGAGGTCAGTACCTAGGCATCCCCTGAGCTGCACTTCCCTCCTCAGCGTCAAGTTCCCAGGGTCAGAAGTCTGACCGCCGCTTACTGCTGCGACATTGGACAAGCTGTTTGGTTTTAGGTTCTGCATAGTAAATTACAGAAAAATGAGCCGCCTCACAGCCTCATGGGGGAAGTGAAATAAAACAGCGCTTGCCCAAGAAACTTCAGAACATGCTTTCTCCCCTCGAGGCCGGTTGGCATAGTCTATGACACTTTTCGTGGGCACAGGCCTGTTCCCACCTCTACCTATAGGAGTAAATTGGATGTAAGCTAGTCATTGTGAAATATAGGACATGTATTACCGTGCATTTTTAAAAATTCAAAGTGTAAGCGAAATCCGAACTGTTCTGAGACAGCAGTACACTCATTCCGTCTTTGCAGCAAATATTTATACACGTGTAGTGGTCCCAAGAAGCCCAGGAACTTAAAGGCAGTTGTTTCTGTTGGGGCGGGGCATTAGAAGAATTCTTAGCCCAAGGGACTGTGACACACAATCACATTACGGTTGGGGAAAGCAGAGGTTTCCATGGGCACTCCAAATGCAAAGACTATGGGGACCCCAAGTTTTGGTGGGACCACGCTCTGTGACTGCGGCCCGAGAGCAGGCCTGGTGCCTCATCTGTGCCATGCCGGCTGGTCCTGAGTACCCATGCAGGAGACTGAAGAGTTAAGTGGTGAGAGACCCTGTGTAGTCCTGGACCTGGGAACACGGAACTGCTGCTCTCCAGGTGAGACGTTTCATTTAATCTGTTGAACTTCCTGCCAGGCCTTTGTGTCGTCTCTGCCGGATCATGTGTGATCATGTGTGGTCATGTGTGATCATGTGTGGTTACGTGTGATCATGTGTGGTTCCAGACGAGGGCTGACTCAAGGACTGAGCACTGTGACCAGAGATGACTGTGATCTTGTGAGATCCAGCAAGGTGTTCCCTCCATCTTCCTATACTTGTGGCCCAGGCTGGCCCTGAAATTAGTGAGGCGGGTGGGGTGAACGGCCAAACTGATTGGAAAGTGTGTGACCGAGTTATTTTAGGTTCTTCCATTTAGGGCAGAGTCACCAAAGGGGCCACGTCTCCTCAGGCAGCTTCCCCTCAGGTAGCTTTCATCTTTCAGTAACGTTTGGTTTCGACTGTAGCAAAATGACATAAAGATGTTAAGTGTTTCTCTAAGTGGAGGGGGCTTCCTTCGTTTTAACACAGGGACACTTAGGGTTTCAGACACCAAGTTTGGCCAGAGAGGGTAGAGAGGGACACTGAGCATATTTGGATGAGGAAACCACAGAGAAACCTGGGCTCTGTCTGGCCTGGCTTGGTCTAGAGCAGGAGCAATGGCCCGGAACAAACCTCCCACCTACAGTGCAGTCTCAGAGTTGGTCCGGACAACTCTGGGGAACGTGGCCAAGGTGGTTATCTACGCTCGTGCACTTTCTCTGTGGACTTTTGTCTTCTGAGGATCCCACGAACAGTACACAGGCGTGCACACACACACACACACACACACACACACACACACACACACACACTTCCCACAGCAAACCTGCCTCTCCCTCCTCTGAGGCCCCGTGTTAAGGTAGCTAGTGGCTGACACAGAGGTCCCCATAAGTGTAAGTCACACAGTAGTAGGTTCTTTCTACAGGCCGGCTGGGGAGATGAAGTGTGATGCCAAGCATGGAGACCTGGCCAACCGCTTCAAACCCTGTGGGTAGCCACCTACTCTGTCTGACCAAGATTGTGACAGGGCTCCAGAGCTGGAGGGACACTGAGACCCTGAGTCCCATTAGCCTGTGCTGTGCTGCCAGCCTGCAGCTGAAGTGGCTGCCGGTTACAACGGTTATAACCGAGTGGCACTTTGCTCAAACCTATTGAAAGGGGATTCCAGAAAGCGAAAGGGAAGGAGCTTTTCCTCACATGGGCCCAGAGGGCTTTTACTGTGAAAGGAGGATGAATAATAGCAGAGGAGAATTCACGAGGGAGCTCTTGGCCTCTGGTCTGGCTCCCTGGGCACTGCAAGACAGCACACCAAGGTTGACTGACTTTCCTCAGACCCCGAGGCTTCTCGTCATCTTCCACAGAACACCCTCAGACGCTGGCCTGGAACCACACCAGCCCAGAGGAAGGATGCCATCCAAAAAGCAGGAAAAAACTCCCAAATTGTAACTTAACAGTGATCTTTTTTCCCCCCTTTAATTCCCAAAATGTGTTTTCCCAAGTCCCAGCTCACAGACCTGTGGTTTTTTTGTCTCCCTGGCTTTACAGCCTCTGCCTGGAGCCAAGAGACTTGGCTAAGCTTCCTCCTGAGTCAGAGTCTCGGCTGGTAGCTGAACCCAGAAAGCCCTGGCCCCCCACCCCTCCCTGGAACCACAAGCCCACAGCGCTGCCTCCTGTGTTCGGCCCTTTGGCTGGGTGTCCTGCCCGGTCTCTGTTTGGAAAGCACCATCTTACGTAACTCCAGAACCTCCTAAATGCCCCATTGTCTTCTACTTGGGGGCGCTCAGAACAGCCTATTACTGACTTATGACTTATCACCAAGATAGAATCTCTCGCCAGCGAGCGTCTCCTCAGTCCTTTGGAACTGGCCTCACCTGCCTTACGGCAATCAGCAGCCAGGCCTAACCCTTGTGGTCTTTGGGGAATTACAGGTTCAGTACAAGGTGCAGGGAATACAAAGGCAGGTTCATCTGCAGGTCAGGGTGGTTCGTTCAGTTCAGGCCGCACAGGAAAGCCATTTGTAACTGAGGACTGAGGTAGGCGTAAACAATTCTGATCTGATTATTCCTTTACTAATCTGATTTTGATAAGCAGCTGATGAAAACGGGAGGCGTCTTGGCCCACGGAGGAGAGATACCCAGGCAGTATATTATCAGTTTCTCTTATCTCACCAGGCCGGGATTGATTTCAAGACTCCTATTAATAGCTCAGGATGGCAAGAACTGTGACCTCTGCCCTGGATCCTCAGAGCCTTGAGAGCAAAGTGACACCGGGCTATTGGGTAAGGTCCCTCCACCCATCTTTATTTTCTATGAATCTCTGATTAGCCCTGTTGGGAATTCTAGTAATTGCTGTAAGCTGGCACCTCCAGAAAAGAAAAAAAAGACCTCTTAGGATTCAATTAAAAATTAAAGGGACCTTTGAGTGTGGTTGCCAAGGAGCTTTCCCAGAACAGGTGGGGTGTGGACCTGTACAAGCCAAACACTGCTCATAGGTGACGTCTCCGTGTGGTGACATCTCCGCAGCAGGGGGAAGGGGGACGGGCTGTTGCTCTCTCTTCGTCACCTGTGATCTTCCAAGCGTCCCTCTGGCCTCCATCCACCCCCTTCTGGTCCGGGACCAGCTAGCTGTGGGACCAGGTTTAGGCAGAAGTGGGCTTTATTCCAGGGTTAGTGACATAGTGAGCCCTCAGCAAAGCGTCCAGGAAGGGTGGAGTGGGCTGAGTTTGGGGGACGCACGTACCTTGGCTTGCTGTATCTCTTCACTGGGCTTCGAAACAGGACCTGGAGGGGGGGGGGCTAGAGAGATGCTGAGCACTTGGCTGCTTTCCCGGAGGTCCCTAGAAGGGTCTGCAGCCCTCATGTCAGGTAGCCCCTGGGGCTCTGGCGCCCTCTTCTGGCCTCCAGTGGCATCAAGACACATGTGGTGTATACTCAGAGGGACACAACCCTAAATAAATTAATAAGCAAATAAATAAGTAAATAACTTCCCATTTGGATGATAAAACAGTGATTCTCTCAAGGATTGTTGAAGACATGTTCAGTCTTTGGGCCAAAGCTACCCATAATCTTACAGGGCCGGACTCTAGCACATCCGTTTTGAAACACCCTCCCCCCCCCACACACACTTTATAAAATACTGGGGAAATCTGCTGCTTTCCGGTTGTTCTTTCCCAGTGACAAAGCTGAAGTTCTCTTAACGGGAGGTGGTTGAGTTGCTTGACTTTATCTGAGTACAGCGTGCATTCCCAAATGGGCAAGTCAGAGCTCTCCACACGGCTGTGGAAGTGCCCTTGGAGATCTCTTCCTCAGTCACCGCTGTCTGGCCACGGGAGGGCGTCGGCAGACACTGGTGGGAAGTCCCTGGCTGAAGGGGGTTAATGGAGACTTCAGATGACCCCACCATCCTTCCTTTGTACATCTACTTTCACTGTGCTCGTGAGTGTCTTACCTGTGTGTATGCCTGTGGATCGTGTAACTGCAGTGCCCCAGGAGTCCAGGAGAGGGCATCAGATCCCCTGGAACTAGAGTTACAGACAGTTGTGAGTGCTGGGAGTGGAACCCAGGCTCTCTGGAATTGTAGCTAGTGCTCTTAACCGCTGAGTCCTCTTTCCAGGCCCTGTCCCTTCTTTCTTGTCCTCTTCTTATTGCAAAAGCACTCTGACTTAGGGAATATTGAAGGTAGGGTCAAAAACTGTAAATTTAAGGGACTGTAGAAAGACTGTAATTGTAATGCCAACCACTACTTCAATGAAACAATATAAATTTAAAGCAATAAGTTCCTCAATAATAGTACAGGTGCGCACACGTGCACACACACACACACACACACACACACACATTTCGACAGGGTTTCCATCTGAAGCCCTGGCTGTCCTAGAACTCGCTTTGCAGATCAGGCTGGCCTCAAACTCAAGAGATCCACCTGCCTCTGCCTCCCGAGTTCTGGGATTAAAGACGGGAGCCACCTTGGCCCATATGGTCTGCATAATTTAGCATGTGAAAATAATATACAAAAGTATGTTTTTCTTTAGCTAGTCTTGGGAAAGCCCCATGATATTGGAGGATCCCATCTGTGTATGTGACCCTGAGAGGCCATCCTCATAGTGTTCTGTGATAATTCTGGATCAAGCTGTCCATCTGCGTCCGTGTTCCAGGGTGAGCTTGGGCAGACCAACCAATTTCTTTGTACCTCCCCTTTGGGCCTCATCCAAAGGGTGATAAATGACGACTTAGAACAGTACCCAGTCAAGGGTGTTGACAGTATGGGGAAGCTGGTGATGGTGCTGCCGGTGGTGACGGTGGCGACCGGTCAACATGACCACGTCTAGGATCAACGAAAGCACAAGTCACAGGGCACTCCCGTGAGGGGTTTTCTGGATCAGATTATTTGAGGTAGCAATACCTTCCCTAAGTCCAGCCTGGGACATCCGAGGTGTCCAGCCTCACGGACTGAGCAATTGTAGGGTCCTTAGCCTCTCTAGTGTGAGTGAGACAGCCATGGCTGTACTACCTGGGTCATATGGTGTAAGCCACTCTAACAAATCGATGTTGCGGGTGACCCTGCTCGGACATGGCTTGGGGGAGGGGATGAGAAGACACAGCACCCACAGAGCACCAATGACTCAGGCACCGGGAGTCAGTGAGTGGCAGAGCAGGCTGCAGACTCGTTTATTCAGGAAGTCAGGCCTGCATTTATACCCCTTCCCAGGGTCCCATTGGCTCAGGCGCTGACTCTGCTGTGTGGCCTTTCCTCATTGGTGTCTCAGGTCAGGTGTCTTTCGGTCAGCAGTCTCCGGGCAGAGAGGCAGGCTTGGCTCAGGAAGGAAGTGCTTGCCTTATATGCTCATGCGGGCTGGCCTGGGCACCTGGTCAGGGTGACTGTGGCTTGGGTAGGCTGGCCGGAAGTTTCTTGTACATATCTCCTGTGTGTGTGTGTGTGTGTGTGTGTGTGTGTGTGTGTGTGTGTGTGTGTGTGTGTGTCCTATTCAGTCTGTTCCCTTCAAGTCCCTTAACTAACAAAGTGATGATGGCGGTGGTGATGAGGATGGTGACTATCCACATGTTGGAATCACAGATAGGAAACCAGAGAAGTCCTCTTTGGTCCTGAAGCTCCTCTAGCTCATCAGAGGCACCGTTAGTGGTTTCTGTCCTCTGAAACTGATAATCCAGAGGCAGCCCCTCTCTCTCTCCCTGCAAACACAGCACTGAACGCTGACGTTTTCCCATGTTCTTCCTCAGACGTGGTGGTTTCTGATCAGTGGGGGAGTGAACCAAAGCTTCCAAGTCCTGGCATCTGGAAGCCCTGAGGCTTGGTGCCCTTGGAGAATGAATGCCATGCTGGATGAGCATAGGCTGTTAGGTAAACGCCCCAGGTCTTTCAGGGAGTGAAGCCGTAACTGCCTGGAAGGATGGCGTCCCTTTGCTCTGGAGTCCTGGCGGGTCTAGGAAGTATTTGCATGGATACATATAGGCTTTTTTTTTTCAGCCGAGTGCCATGGTTTGAATGTGGAATTTCCCCCCATAGGCTCGGGTTTTTAACTCGTGGTCCCCAGCTGATGGTGCTGTTCGGGGGATTGTGGAACCGTAGGAGACAGAGCCTCCCTGAAGGAAGTATGTCACTGGGGAAAGGCCTCAAGGATTCACAGCCCTGCCCACATCCTGTCCAGCCTCAGCCTGGACTCCCGAGTTAGTATGACCAGCTGCCTTGCCTTCCCTACCGCGATGATGTTATCTCTGCCTAAACCAGGAGTCAGAGCAAACCTTACTCAGTGACAGGAGAGCAACTGAAAAACACAGTCACCTTCTTCTCACCATTATCTCTGTCCTGGAGCCTTGCACAGCAGTTGTGACTCAGATCCCATAGTGAGGCAGCACTTGGTGAAAAGCCCTACTAAGGACCTTTCTGGGCAAACCGGCATCCTCGGGCTTTGCGGTTTCCCATCTAGACCCTTTTTTCAAGGTATTGCCCATCAGGCCACACTCCCTGCCCAAGGTCCTGAGGGTTGGAGCTGAAGTGAGCAAAATATGCCAGCCCTGTCTGTCCAAACATAAACATACCCTGTAGATCCCGAGGACCTAAGACAGATCAGCTGTAGATCTGCAGTGTGCTTATAAATTAGACACTAATCCAGGCACGAGACGGCTTTTCTATAGAGCCATGGAGGAAAGGAGCCATTGCCGTCAGGAGTGTCATGGGATCTGACTGGACCATGAGTGGACAGAGGGCAGGCCCATGCCATCACTAGCCCCAGCCCCTGGCCCCTCCCACCCCAAGTGAGCCTGCTTCCTTGCTTTGCTTTCAAATGAAGCAAAGAGAACCAGGAAGGGGGATAGCCCATGGAGACTGCAGCGTGGGAGCCCCGGGAGACCTGCGCCTGGAGTTTTATGCTTGTTTCTCCCGGAGCACAGCAGCAGCTCCTGACTGAGAAAGAAGGGAAAGGTGTGTCAGGCTTTTTCTGTTTTTCCTTTTCTCTTTTCTGCGACAGCCGCACCTCTCCTCAACAGCTTCAAAGACAGAAAGATCTGCTTTATTCTCTGACTTCAGACAGCCATGGCCAGCTCGGTCGGATATGGACCTGGGGCAAGGCAGAACACCACGGTGGCACATTACCCAGTGCAGACTTGTGCTAAGAACCAGCATGGTTTTCCTCTCCTTTTGTGGTTAAGAGTTTGCCATGAGTTTCTGAAGAGACTTTGGATTTTTAAACAGGGTTAAGACTGTTAAAGACTATAGGGATTTTTGAGGTTGAACTAAATGCATTTTGCTGTATGATATGGCTACAAGTCTGTGGGGGCCCAGGAGTGGAATGTGGTGGTTTTAAAGAAAATAGGCCCTCATAGACTCACAGGGAGTGGCATTATTGCCGGTGTAGCCTTGTTGGAGTGGGTGTGGCCTTTTTGGAGGAAGTGTGTCGCAAGGGGGAGGGCTTTGAGGTTTCAGTAGCTCAAGCCAAGCCCAGTGGCTCTCTCTCTCTTCCTGCTGCCTGCCAATTCAGATGTAGAACTCTCAGCTACTTCTCCAGCACCATATCTGCCTGCACGCCATCATGCTTCCTGCCATGACAATAATGGATTAAATATCTGGAACCTGTAAGTCAGTCCCAACTAAATGTTTTGCTTTATAGGAGTTGCCATGGTCATGGCATCTATTCACAGTAATAAAACCTAACAAACTAAGACACTTCATTTTTCTTCTACCTTTGGAGTTGAAAGTGTCTTCTTGTTTGTCTAAGTCCTTCAACTGTGCAATGTCTAACCCCAGGAAGCTCAAAATCTCTAATTGTGTTCTCTGGGACATGGGATCAGCCACCCACTTTCCAAGGACTCAGCCCATGGTTCTTCTACATCCCGATCATTTAGTTATTTATCCATGGGCATTTCTCCTGATAGGTTTTGTCTTTTTGAAATGTAAGAAAGTTAAATAGAAGTTACCTGTCTTGTCCCATTCTCAGTGATTTAGAGTGGAAGTCAGGGAGGAAGACAAGGGGCCACAGCACCATCGGGAGAGGCTAAGCATGACTGGAGATTTCTGGGAGGCAGCCAGGCAGCGTCTTCTTCAGCAATTTGTTCTCAGTGTTGGTGACTCCCCATAGCAAGCTTCTTGTCACTGTGGTTCCGTGGCTGAAAACGCCGACTCTCCATCAGCCCATTTGCCCAGGTCCTCATCAAGGCTTCGCTGCCATTTGTTAGCTATTTGCCCTCAAAGTCCTCAACTACCCTTACCTAAGAAGTCCCCTCACTCATCTGAGGAGGGGCTTTGCAACAGGACCATAAGAGCTTTATAGATGCCTTGTGAGTCTTACATGGGCTACTGCCTGTCACCCGCAGGGCAGAGTACCTGGAACATTCTAAGAGCATAACCCAGGTTTGTTATCATGACCCCTTTGCCAATCTTGTGTCCCTGCATTATAAGCATGAAGACTTGAGCTTCATACACTGGAATCCGTGGCTTAAACAAGCCAACCAGGCGTGGGTGTGTGTGTTCAAAATCCCACTGCTGGGAAGAGACTGAGGCAGGCCAACTCCTGGGTTCACTCACAGCCTGGTCTAGTCAACAAGCCTCAGACTAGGGAGAGACCCTGTCTTAAAAGACAAGGTAGGCAGTGACCCCTGATGTTGTCCTCTGTCCTCTTCATGTTCCATGTATGCCTGCACAGAATCATGCACATATCCGCTCCCTAAATACCACAGAGAGCAATTCCTAGAGTGCTCTAGCTTGGGTCCATATCTGGATGGCGCAGTCCTTGGTAAGTCTACTCTCCTGGCTATCGTCGTGAAACTGTCTGAAGCTAGTGTGTACTGCCTTTCTCACTGTGGTACAGAACTGTGACCAGGGCTGACAAATCCTCCCACCGGTCTTCAGACATAGGCCCAGCTCTTAGCTTCTGCTCATGTCGCCAGTAGACATTGGCTCCTCCTGCACAGGTCCCCTCCCTCACCGTGTCTCCCCCCCCACCCCTAGGTCTTATCAAAGATAAACTCCGCCAGAGGGCAATGCACACAGACTTCCAAAGAGCTCGGGTTGTCCCAAGCCAGGCTCTCTGAGCAGCCTGAAGAGGTTTGGTTAGAAAACAGGACACAACATCTCTCCTGTGGCCATCTCTCTGCCTTCATGGAGTTGTGTTGCTCACCCAGAAGCTACCACTTGGAGTCCAAGACGATGGAAAAGTAGAAGGGGGACCTAGACAATATTTTCAGTGACAGTCTGATGTTATAGCTAGTCCTCTTGAGACTTTACTATTGCCTGGCTAGCTCAGTCCGTAGAGCACGAGACTCTTAATCTCAGGGTCCTGGGCTCGTGCCCCACGTTGGGCGCCAACTCAAGTCGAAGGCTGCAAGGGTTTCACTAGATCCAAGATAAATGATAAATGGGTGTTTATTGGAGAACACTTGCACAGATAATAATAAAGAATTGTGGAGCGCTTCTCTGCCCTTCCAATGGGATCCTCTGACCCAAGAAGAAGACCCTGCAAGAGAGAGACCACACCTTATGCTTTACTCTTTCCAGTTCTGTCCGCCTGAAGCCATGCCCAAAAGGGTGTGGCCACGTTACAGATTCGTGGGCAAGATGCCGCCACAGTCTGATGTGGATGCGTCTGGAAGGCCATTTAATGCCAGCCAGGAAGAGGAACTGGTGTCGAGGCCCCACAGTTTACACTGCAGAGTGCCGTCCTCTGCGTCCGATTTTATTGTGTGTCTGCTTTATAACCACAAATGCAGCACACTTCACACACACACACACACACACACACACACACACACACAGACCTGAGAGTTAAGGGCTATCTATGTTCATGGCACAAATAAATCAGATCCCCTCCCCACTATTTCCAGAGAGGCGCCAAACAAGTGATTTAAAGCTAAAACACCAGGCCTTGGAGCCAGAAGGCAGAAGAGAGACAAATGCCATCTGTGGCCATCAGTGCCTATGCCTCCAGAACAGCTAGAAGCATTCTCCACCTGCTCAACTTAAAAATAAATTAATTTTTTAAAAATGGACTTGGCTCCAGCTTATCTTAGCAAGTGACTCATGTGGGCTCAGCTGGGCGCTGGCTGTGGCCTGAGAGTGTCTCCTCCGCTCCACACTGGGCCCTTGGCAACAGGGACAGGAGGCCACAGGAGCTGGGTGAGGCTGGGCCCAGGGAAGGGGAAAGAATGGTATGAAACCCAACGCAGCTGTTGAGATTTCCTTTCATTAACTTAAATTATATCAATTTCTAGACTCCAGGAATCTATTGAAAGGCGAGTGAGGGAAGGACTGAAGGAGACAATCTGACTGCTTTTACCCTAACTCGAACTGAGAAATAATGGAAGTAATTCAGTCTGGGGCTGAGATGTGTGTTGTCCCCCCGCCACGCCCCCGTTCCCGCAGTTCCCTGCCTCCCTTCCTGCTTAGCTAGAGGTTTCCATTTCAGCCCTCTGCCTCTGAGGCAGGAAAACCAGAGCTAGGG
This sequence comes from Mesocricetus auratus, assembly GCF_017639785.1. Lineage (NCBI taxonomy): Eukaryota > Metazoa > Chordata > Mammalia > Rodentia > Cricetidae > Mesocricetus > Mesocricetus auratus. The sequence continues at coordinate 14,243,206 of NW_024429187.1, forward strand.
AGCTGTCCCCACGAGGACTGTGTCTCTGGCCTTGTCTCACCCCCCACCCAGAGTGACTGGCTGACGTCGTCCCTAGCAGAGGACCTCCGTAGGAGTGAGTGCCATATCGCTATAATGGCTTGCTTAGTCACACTGCCCCAAAACTTTTATTACACAGCAGTGGTGCCTGGACCGTTCAATTATTCATGTGTTTCCCGTTCCAAGTGTATGTTTGGAGAGGAGCCGATGAAAAAGATGTACCCTGGCTGTGCCAGGCCCGTGGAGACTGAGGTGGAAGGGAGGCCAGGGCACGCAGGAGCTGCCAGCTCTCCTTCCCACATTCTCAGCTCCGCCTCTGCTCACGGAGGTCCCTGCACTCTGAGCTCTTTCTAGGGGGCGAGGGGAGGGCGGTCTGCCATGAGCCTCTTCTACTATAACCAGATGATGCACTGACCTTTGAGTGTTTGCAGCTTCTCTGGGATGCCCCCATCTCTTGGCTACCAGATGTTTAAAAAACAAAAGGCAGGCGGGAGAGAAAGAGAACGTGAAGGATTCTACCTCACTAGAATTTACCACATAACCTGGGTCACGCTATTCGCCCTTCTAGGAGCAGAAGTCGCCAATGTCTGCACAAGAGATAGGCCTGCACTGACACGGGCAAGACGCCAGGGAAGAGTAAGGCGATGAGCGGGTCTTTTCTTATGGGGGACAAGGGCCCTTGCAGAACAGTGTCTCATGGGAGAGGTGAGCGGCGGGTGACAAGGGAGACCCCTTTACAGGAATGCGACTGCATCAGGACCCTGAATGGCAAGCAGGAGCCGGGCAATGAGTCGCGGTGGTCATGCCCCGGGGCAGGAGGAAGAGCAAACACCCTAGGAAGTGATAAAGGCGGAAAAACAATGAGCCACCTGAAGTAAGAGTGTTGTGTGGGAGGGGCAGGTGCTGCCAGATGGCAGAATGCGGAAGTCTGTGCCGACGGGCCCCTGGAGGGACTGGTAGGCTGCGGTGGGTAGTTTGGGCACCAGCGTCCGTGCGTCTGTAAGCTGTGGGGCGGCACAGGGTTCATCTCCGCCGTATAGCTCTCACACGTGCAATGCGCACAGGCATACTTACACATAACCGCAAGGGAGATGGACTCGGTTTGGGTTAATCGGGTGGGCTGGGTCTTAGAATCACCCAGGAGACGCAGCCCTGGGTGTGTCTGTGAAGCTGTGTGGGCACCGGTTTAGCTGAGCAGGGGAGACACAGCCCAAGAAGGGAGCACTGCAGGCCACTCAAGTGGGGAGGAGGGCAGGAATGTGCGGGGAGCACCAGAGCCTGTCTTTCTTTTCTTTGATTTAGCACCTCCTGCTCTTACAACTGCCCCATCCTACCCTCAAGTCATGACCCAAAATTAACCCCTCTTTCCTTAGGTCCATTTTGTTGAGTGTTTTTGTCACATGCAACCGGAAAAACAGCCAGTGCGGGTTGGGGAAATGCGTTTTCTACAATAGATGGTTTTCACATTGTGTCACTGCGTGTCAGAAACAACGTGATGGAGAAAAGCTTTGTTCTGGTTCACGGTTTCAGAGGTCTCTGCCTATGGCCAGAGATCTCAGTTTCTTTCTTTCTTTTTTATTTTGAATTGTTATCATTTTATGTAAGCGGGTGTTTTGCCCGCACGTGTGTGTGTCCGTGCGCCCCCTGCTCGCATTGGTGCGTGGAGGCCGTAAGAGTGCCCTGCGGCCTCTGCCACGGAAGTCACAGGTGGCTGTGAGCCACCATGTGGGCAAGGGGACTCTAACGTGGCCTCCCTGGGAGGGCAGCCTGTGCCCTTCACCACCGAGTGGCCTCTCTAGCCCCCTCATTGGCTGCAGTTAGACTGTGGCGAGGGAAAGCATCTTAGGAAGGGATATACAGTAAGGGGGGGCGGGGCTGCCCCCTCACGGTTGCTGAGAAGTGGCAAGGGGGAGGGGCACAAGACACACCTTAGGCACGCCCCGGTGCCATACTCCCTTCAATGAGGCCCCACCTCATAGCTTTTAGGCCCGCCTGTAGCTTCTACCATTTCCCACCAAGGTGTGAAATCCACAACGGCCTATTTCTCTGTCTTGTCAGAGCCCCCACGATCCAATCACTTCCCCGAAACCTACCGCCGAGCATTTCACTGGGGGCCAGGCCTTCAAGCCTCCCCCGCCTCAGAGTCTTCTGGGGGACATTTTCTATCCAAGCCAGAAAGAACACTAACCGTTGCTTCAAAACTGACATTTAGAGGGATGGACGATTTCTCAGAAGTACCAAGGAAAGGCCTGGGATGGAAAACAACGGACACTTCTTTGAATTCCTTTAATAAGATTAATGCTTGAAATGGAACAGTGCTGTGCACATCATGCTTGACACTGACCTTCCAAAGCCAACCTTTAAGACACAGTGTCATGGTTAGAAGAGGTCCACAACAGGAAAGAAAAATCTGGAATGTTTCCCACTGGATGCACCACACAGACACACATACACACACTCACTCACACACATACACACTCTCACACACACACACATTTCTCTCTCACACACACACATACACACTCTCACACACACTCTCACACACACACACTCACACCTGGCAAGAGAAGGCACGGCTTGGCTTGAGGAAGCAGTATCTGGGAACTCACTCCTGGCATACCTACCCACATCTGCAAAGGGCATGGGCCTCCCTCAGAGGGCTACACAAGAGCATGGTTCTATTGGGTTATTTAACCTCCAGTGGTCTCTCTCTGCCCTGACACTCTACAAGGCCCATTCCACGAAAGGACTCAGAGCAAGGGACTGCTGTGGGGTGTTCATGTTAAATGCTCAGCACACCCTTTTCTTATGCGATACTCTGCCTTCCCTTCGAGAGAAAATCCCGAGACAAAGCAAAGCGTCATTTTCGTCATGAAATCTTGGATATGTCTAATACGGCCAAAAAGCGTGTTCTTGTGTAAGGACGGGGTTTCGAACATCTACTGACTAGCAGCGTGCTTTGACTCTATCTTATCCACAGCAGGTCTTGTTCAAAACTAATGTGTATGAAGGAAAATAAATCCCTTTCAAAAAAACAAAAAGCAAAAACAGGCAATGGTAATGGCTGAGTAAATCCGTGGTAGACTTAGTCCTGTTCAAATACAAAAATGCACAAAACATGAATTGCCTGCAAATAGATTTTTTAAAAATTCAGTCATGGTATGCATCCTCATCTCATTTAAAGAAATAATAAACATCAAAATAAGAGAAAAATAACACCTATTAAAATCGTGGGGTGGAGCTATATCACATAGAAGCAGCTACTATATAACCAAGAAAGAGATTGAGTCTGGAGTCATGGCTGCATCCCATTCTTATATATATTTACATTCAAAGTCACCAGGGCTTTAAATAAGTTAACTGTTAAAATGTCATCTCACCTCAGAGATGGTTCCTTGCAGTGGCTGAGGAACGACAGGCTGCTTTTGTTGCTCCTCAAGGCACCTATGTTCTATTTCCTGGATCCTGCAAGTGCTACTTCACATAACAAAAATGGGCTTTGCATGACTGGAGTCTGGCATCTTGCGATGGCTGGGTGAACTGGGTTCCCTGGGTGGGTACAGATGTTCTCAAGAGAGAGGTGAAGGGAGGAGCTGACAGGGAAAGGAGAGACAAGGTAGCCACAGATTGGGCTGCATCCATAAACCTGTGACTATTTGGGCAACACCTGAACAAAAAAATTAATCAAAGACAATTGTATGAGGTTCATCTCCCAGGAAAATCCAATTATATTCTAATCATGGACAGTCTCCTGGGTATGAGGACCAGCTTTGAAGCAGAAACACCCCTGAATGCTAAGCCCAACTTCTCCAGACTTGCTCTGTGTGAGCTAAGATGGATGACCAAATGATTAAGATTTGAATGATTAACTCTCCCCAGGCCGCTGTCCTCATCTTCAGATCTGGTAACAGCTCACGGCTGATGACCCTGTAGGAGACACTGTGAGTGAGTGGGCCATGGCTCTTCCTGTGGAGTGAAGTCTCACTGAGGACTATGCAGCAGGGGTGAGGGGAGGGAGCAGTTCAGCTGTGAGCCCAAACTTAGCATGTGAGAGAGCTTGGGCTCAATTTCTAACACTCACAAAAATAGTAGTAATTACTGTCGCTGGTCACTCTTCCAGGGTTCATATTTTATTTATTGTTATTTTATGAGTGTTTTGCCTGCATGTATGTATGTATGTATGTATGTATGTATGTATGTATGTATGTGTGATGCATGTGCCTGGTGCACATGGAGGCCGAGAGAGGCTGTTAAAACCCCCAGAACTAGGGTCACAGGTGGTTGTGATCCACCATGTAGATGCTGGGAATCGAACCTGGGTCCTATACAAGAGCAGTCAGTTCTCTTAACTGCTGAGCCATCTCTCTAGCCCCCCCCCCGTTTCAGTATTGAATTGACTGTTATTTCCCAGAGTATAAGACTCACAGGAAAAAGCATGATACGAATGCCAAGCTGATAAAAGAATGCATAGATTGAAAACCCAGATTTGAAATCAGGTTGCTAACATCCAGAAGCCCTTGCTGCCCCACCATAACAATGCTTTTTTCCCCTCCATTAAAAATATTTCTTTGCATATGAAGGGTAATTGCTGTTTAATTTTTAATTCTCCCAACTTGCACAGCAGATATTTCCTTGCTTGGATTCTAAGTCTTTCAACAGAGGAAAATGGTTCCGTTCAGACTCAGGAGCTTGTATCCACCAAGGGTGAGGGGTTGAGTTCTTATTTGTCCAGAAAGGCAGTGTGCAGGGTCTAGTGCAGAGGCAGCTGCTTACAGTGATGGAGAACCGAGGCTCTCACTCCTGCCTTCCTGCCTGCCTCGGGTGCCCCTTTATGGCACTTTCCTGTGGAGAATAATGACATGTCCAAAAACAAAAGTAACACAAGAAATTGCTTTCAAGCTGGGTGGTGGTGGCACATGTCTTTAATCCAAGCACTCAGGAGGCAGAGACAGGCGGATCTCTGTGAGTTCGAGACCCGGTCTATAAGAGCTAGTTCCAGGACAGCCTCCAAAGCCACAGAAAAAAACCCTGTCTCAAAAAAAGAAAGAAAAAGAAAGGAATTGCTTTCAAAGCCAAATGTGTGCTCTTCCAGAGACCAGAAGTGACAGGGAGAAGGGAGTGCCCACACTTGCCTTATAGTGCTTGGCACCATACAGAGCCTTTCCCATTTTAATTATTAATTGTTACAACTAGCTATCAGTTTCCTCCTACTCCGAATAATTCTTAACTGTGTCTCTCCATAACACAGATCGATAAGAAGAGAAAAAGAAACTGATATCAGAGTGCATCATGTCTGCTTGGAAGAGACCCAGAGAACAAACAAACAAACAAACAAACAAACCTGAAGGAGACCCCAAAGAAAAGCTTAAAGTTCTTAAATACCCCTTAAGAAGGGAGAGAGAGGAAAAGGGGAGGGGGGTTCTACAAAGTGTATTTGCAGGTTGTGTATTCAGGTCTTCTATGCTCGTATTTTGGCATAATGTTGTCTTGAGCCTCACGGAATCATTAGCTTTATTTGACTCATGAGGAAATCTAGGAAATGGCCAGGGAGGGGACAAAAGGTGACCTTAAACACAGGGAAATGATGATCCTTCCCTGTCATGGTACCAGGAAGAGACAATCATTATAAGAAAACCTAACAATAGGAGCCCAAGAAGTTTGTGAAACAAATAGACCAGAACTGGAAAGGGGTTTTGCAACTGAAGAATCACAGTCAAGAGACTTCAGTACCATCCTAAACAATGAACAGAAACTGTCCCAAACGTGTCAAGAATACGGAGGACTTGACAGCGTGGTGCAGCTACCTCACTGTACTTGGTGTAAAGGAGGTTCTGCAGCTGACACAAAACGCGTATTCTATTCAGGCACACATGGACAGACCATGGTAGGTGGGACCCTTGATAAGTCTCAGTAGGTTTAAAAGACTAAGATCAGGATTAAGGCTAAAAACACCCTCTAATCAAGTTAGGTAAGAATCAGAAATCAGGGAAATTCCCAAATATTGAGAAATTAAATGTACTCTCAACAGATCACAAGGAAAACCAGATGATGTTACTAAAAAAAAGGAAGCCAGAGTATAACGCAACAATCTGTAATGGCCAAGGCGAAGCCATTCTTACAGCGAAACTCATATATTCTGTTACTATTGTTACAGGAGTGGTTACAGGTCCAGTCCTGGGGAGCAAATGCAGGCTTTGACACTTTCGCTAGAACTCTGCACATGAGCTGTACCCTAGTCTGGAAAATTCATGATTTTGAGTGCCTATGCTAAAAATTAAAAAGAAAGCTTCAAATTAATGATGTTGGTTTTAATCTAAAGAAGTCATAAAGAGCAACTTTTAATGACCAAGAAAATTAGTAAACTTGTAGCCATATTGACTGTCCTGGTTAGCTTTCTGTGACTGTGATAAACACTAGGATTAAAAGCAACTGGGGAGGGGAGGGATTATGTCATCTTACAGTTTAGAATCCATCCTGAATGGACATCAGGACAGGAACTCAAGGCAGGCACCTAGAACAAAGAAGGCGTTAAGTTCACAAAATCCTGTGTGAAACAGGGGCATCACCCCGCCCCTACAGCAGCGGGAGGAGTCAACAGAAAGGTTGTGAGCAGTTTCATCCGGACAACTTAGAACATCAGTAACTCATTTAGGAAGGAACAGACTTCCCGAATTACACAAATAAGTAAATTAGAATTTTTATGTTAATTTTTTTCTCTTTGACAGAAGCCCAGAGAGAGACACCAAATTCTTTCTATATTTAAAGAAGCAGGCACTAGACCCTCATTTTTCTCTTTTTCAGAAAGCATAGAAATGAATGCTTCACTGTCCGAAGTCAGTCTTATCCTGACACTAAAGCTGAATGAGAGCATCACAAGATAGGAAAGTTCTAGATCAATAATCTTCACGAACACAGGCCCGATAGTCACTGCTTCGATACTGACAAGTTAAATTTAGGAACATGCAAGATGAACTGTGCTCTGAGACAAGTCGTGATGCAGCCCAGAACATAAAGGTGATCAGAGACAGGAAACCACACACACACAAGAAAAATACGAGGGCAAATAACAAGGTCATCTCAATAGACAAAGGAAAAGCACTGGACCAAAATCTAAGATCCACTCATGATTTTAAACTCGGCACAAGAGCTGGTCCTGGTGAGACTTTTGTGTAGCAGGTTCTGTAGGACCACCAACCCCCAAATCATGACGTAGAGACTTATTATTATTTATGAATGCTTGGCCTTAGGTTTAGGCTTGTTTCTAGTTAGATTTTTTTAACTTATTAACCCATTTCTCATTTACCTCACCTACCTGCTGTCCACCCTGCCCTCCTGCTTCCTCTGTGTCTGTCTGTCAAGCTCTGGCTGACTGGCTGGTTCCCCTTTTCTCTCTGCCCACCAGAGCTGCCTATCCCTCTTAAGCCTAGCTATTGGCCATTCAGCTTTTTATTAGACCAATCACGTGCTTTAGGCAGGCAAGGTGAAACAGCAGCGTATCTTTATGTAGTTAAATAAACGCAGCATAAACAACAGCAACAGACCTTTATATAGTTAAACAGTTATTCTGTTCCACCACACTTTTGTCTCAAAAACAAGGGGCTTAGAGTTGGCGGTGCATGTCTTGAGTCCCAGGACTGGAGAGGCAGAGGCAGATGGATCTCCATGACTTTGAAGCTAGCCTGGTCTACATAATGAGTTCCAAGCCATCCAGGGCTGCATAGTGAAACTGTGTGTGTGTGTGTGTGTGTGTGTGTGTGTGTGTGTGTGTGTTTAAATAAAGCAAGAAAACAAACCAAACACAAGGATTAGGGTTATAGTTAAAGTATTGAAGGCAGTACCTGGGGCCTCTGGGTGAGGCAGTCATGTGCATACTCACCTGTAACCACATATACACAGACACAGACACACAGGCACACACAAAAACATACATATGTTCTCCAGGTGAATAGAAAAGAACTTTCTGTCAATTTGTGCCGATCACATAACTCTCCAAATGTACTGCAATGATTTGGTTTAATGCTATGGATTTTACAGGCGTAAGGCTCACCTCAGTGTGGCTCCTATAAGAATGGAGAGAGGCTGAGACGCTGAGGTCTTACCAGGGGAGTGCTGAAGATGACAGCGGTACGTCATGTTCTTTGGGTTGTTGCTCATTAGGGTTGCTCAATCTGCTTTTTAATGAATTACTCCGTTGATTTGAAAACAAAGAGGAATGACTTCTCTAACCAGACACCAGAGTGTGTCCGAAGGAAATGAGAGCCAAGAAAAAGCAACCCATGTGGAGAGAACAGGAAACACAGAGACTAGAGGCAGAGGGGCATGCTCGGTACTAAAGCAAGACCAAGGGAGGCAGAGCACGGCTGTGGCAGAGGGCGTAAGACGTACGTCCATGCCGGAGATGCCCCTCCAGCGGGTGGGGACAGGGAAGAAGGACAGCCTTACGCTAAGCGTCAAATGAGGGCTGTTGCAGTGTTCTGAGCAAGAGGTGGCCCGATATGACTTCTATTTAGAAGGGACTACTCCAAGGGCCGGGTTGGTATTGACGGTAGTGTGGCAGAGGCCGAGGAAGGGAGGGCCAGTGAAGACACTGTGCTGCCATCCAGGCAAGAGGTGACAGTGATGGTGACTTGACTGAAGAAGGCGTTACCAACGCGGAGGAGAAGCAGCCGCGCTCTGGATGTGTTTCTAAGGGAGTGCCAAAAGGATTAACCGATGATTAGTTACAGGGGATGGAGAGGCAGGGAAAGAGCCAAGGATGTTACTTTAATCATTTAGCAAGAGTTAATGTAGTAATTCCATGCTGGGCATTATCCCAGGTTCATGGCAAGCTCTGATCATCTCACCCCGGGGAACAGCCCTGTGAGATAGTGCACTGTTTCCAACCTCATCATCCTCTGCCTGCAAGTCGAGAAGGGTGGAGTAGCTGATGTTCACCTAGTGAGGGAAGATGCTGGAGGAGGAGGAGGAGGAGGAGGAGGTTCGGGGTGGCACATGCAGGTTGCTGTTTTGGTCGGGGTGATTGGCACAGCTTCCTAGAGGTGTTGGAGCAGGCATCTGGTGAAAGAAGTCTGGAGTTAAGGAGCATGGTCTATGCTGCAGATGTGTCCTCCGGTGTTTTGCAATTGGGGGGGGCGGGATCAAAAGCCACGAAGTGGATAAGAGCTTTAAGGAAATATAGATACAAAAGGGAAATCAATCCAAACTAGCCTTGCAATAGCTTAAGACAAAGAAACAAGGACAAACGCTCACTGAGGGGAAAGGAATGTCGCAAGGGCTCAGCATCTTGGAAGCTGAGCTGGGAGCAGTTTGGAGGAGGTGAGCGCTGGCATGAGATGCTGCAGGTGGGTGGAGTCAGAGTGACCAGAGGGCTCCCTGGCTGCCCCGGAAAGACCTGCTTCATTAAAACAGCCAAGTTCAAGTTTGAGTATAATGGGGGCCCAGAGAAAGAGTCGGGAAACAATGAAAGAAGGAAACAAATAAAATTCTCTTGAGGGTTTCCTCCCCTTCCTCCTCCTCCTCCCTTTCTTCCTCCCCTTCTTCCCATCTCCTGCCCCTTCCTCCTCCCCTCCTCCGCCACTCCTCTTTTTGTTGTTAGACACTGTCTCATTCTGCAACTTAGACCTCACTATACAGCCAAAGCCGGCCTTGAACTCTTGGCATCCTGCCTCAGCCTTTTAAAATCTAGGCATATAGATAGGAGCCATGATGCCTGTCTCAAGGCATTTCCCATCTTAAGGAATGTGATAGAATCCAGAAGCAAATGCAGGGTTGAGAAAGCGTGTTTTGTAGGTAAGTGAAACGAAAGCACATTCCTACACAGGCACGACGGTCAAGAGGAAAAGACAAGAGCATGCATCGAAATGGGAGTGTGGTAAATGGGAGTGTGGTCAATGGGAGTGTGGTCAATGGGAGTGTGGTAAATGAGGAGTCACGAGGCACTAAAGCAGAGGCCTGGCTTTCCACGGGAGCAGGGGACATCCGCCCGTCAGGGAAAGGAGGCGGGCTGTCTGTGGGCAAGTCCGGCACGTGGGAGATGGAGTCGTTTGTGGAAGGTCTCTTCTTAGTGCTTCTACTGAAATAATGGCAACGGTCATAAGTTAAAGAAAGGCGTATTGGAGTTTTGAGGAGAGAAAGGTTATGAAATGAGCCCATCTGGAACTTCATCCAAATCATAGGCAACCCACCACTCCAGTCTCTTTCGTGGGCCCAGAAAAGCCTTCTTTTTTTGTTTTCCAGGAGGCAATGTAAACACTCGAGGTGTCCGCGTGCTTCCTAACTGTTTTGTATGACCCACCTGGGCCAGATTAAGCAGGAGGTGAGCCAGCTGACAGTAATTCTCTCGAGCCGAGCTGCTGTTTTTCTTGGGAAACGTAAATTTTACTCCCTTCTGTTTTTTTAAAAAGGAAAGTGCATTGTTAAATGAAGAGTTGAGCATAAAGAGTTTGGAATGCTTTGCCAAGGCTCTTTATGGTTAAATCCATGTATCAGAATAACTGTTCATCAAACCACTAGTCTCATTCTGTTCTCTTAGAAATAAGACATAAGGCAGGCCCTTCGTGGGAATCAAGGAGTTTGTGCAGTGAGAGACATACATTCTTAGGAAGGCAGTGATTGGCTTAGACTGGTAGTTGTAAACACATGTGTTTTTTTCTGTGCCTGTCAAGCATGGGCATATGTATCTTAATCAATAGCTTATCTGAAATGATTGTTGAGCAAGAACATAATTACTTGCCATTTCTTCTACCACTATGATAAAAAAAAAAACTCCATAGCTGATGGGAGATGTCATTTTGTAAATCTGTCTCTTATTGGTTGTTGAATAAAGCACTATTGGCTAATAGGGAAGCAAGATAGGTGGGACCAGCCGGGCGGTGGTGGCGCACGCCTTTAATCCCAGCACTCGGGAGGCAGAGGCAGGCGGATCTCTGCGAGTTCGAGGCCAGGCTGGACCGACAGCCTCCAAAACAATACAGAGAAACCTTGTCTCGAAAAACCAAAAAAAAAAAAAAAAAAAAAATAGGTGGGACTAGGAGTCAAGGAGGATTCTGGGAAAGAGAAGCAGAGATAGACACCATGTAGCCTGCCAGAGGAGTAAGAGGTCCGGACCCTTTTTTTCCGGTAAGAGAAATTCATAGATTAACAATTATGGAGTAACTACTTAAGTCAGAGCTAGCCAGTAAGAAACAAGCAAACGGCCAACAGCTTCATAATTAATGTAGCCTCCTGTGTGTTATTTGGGGATTGCAACTGTGGCAGGGGCCAGGCAGATGGCAGGGAAGGCTACACTCTACATATGGTATCATAAGTGGGATTATGAATTTCCACGTAGAATGACGAAAGCTTAAAAGGGATTTTAGAAACAAAAGAATAAAGAGAAGCAGGGCTCTGCCGGCACAGTCTTTTATAAGAACCTCCGTACACGCCTCTAGCCACGCCTAAAAGTGGGCCTGGCTAGCGGCGTAGTTCACCGCCCTATCATCACCACACCCGTATGCGCCTCTAGTGCACAGCATGGCTAACGGCACAGTCCTAAGTCTCCTCCTACACCTAGCCTTTCTTGTTCAACAATACAGGGATTTGATGGCCTTCAGCAGGGTGGTAGGGTAAGATTCTCAAGGTCGTGGTGCAGCCCCGAAGAGTGGGTTAGTGTTCCTATCCATGGTGTCTCTCACCACTCAAAGCCAACACTCTGAAGATAAGACTTGGTGGGACTGGACTTGTTCAAGGGCCTGCCATGACAAAACTAGGGGTACAGCACCTTCAGTTCTGTCCGGGAAGTATGTGAAAGGGCTCCGGCAGAGCTGGACATGAGACGCAGGGATCGTGGCGGGAAGGTTGCGTGGTTAGCGGGATCTGCATCGTCCACGGCCTTGTTCTTTCTCCTCTTGATCTTTCGGTGAGCAGATGAGAATTGACTCTGACCTCTCCGGGACCAGTTACCAGCAAGCGTGCTCGGTGAGCCAACCATGGCGGAAGTTTACCCGTTCCTTGTTGGGCAATGCAGGGCATTAAGGAAAAGGGTGGGGAAATCCCACACTGTGATGTCACTGGGGGGGCAGCGGATGCTCCCGGCCAGGTGACTCTCGGGATGATTGTCATTTAATGTCTTAGTTGTTTGGGTGCAGCTCTGGTCTAGAATCTAAACTCCAGGCACAGGGAGAGGAGCCCCTCTACCTCTCCATGGCTCAGCCATGTGGGGAAAGTGTCCTGTCCCCAGAGACGGTTCCCTGTTCTGCAGGTCTTGCGCTTCTCATGAAGGTTGTGAAATTAAATGAAGCAACATGTCACAGGAGATGCACAGGTCTGTGCCGGGCACATTGCAAAGGCTATCATTCTTAATCATTCTTAATTATGTGTTGTCACTTAGGCCTGGGGAAAGAGCAAGTGCTGCCCCGAGGACGTGTTTCTACTTGTTATCTGATGGGGAAAAACAAACTATTACCCACTGTGCTCTGATTAATCACTCCAGATGCTTCATTTCTGGCCATATAAAGGAGGGAGGGTGTGTGCGTGCGTGCATGTGTGTGTGTGTGCATGCATATACATGGATATATATTTGTGTATATGTGTATGTATGTGTATATTTATGCACGTGTGTATGTATGTGTATGCATGTATGTGTATTTGCATATATATATGTGTGTTTATGAGTATGCATGCATGTGTATTTGTGTATATGTGTGTGTGTTTGTGTATATGCATGTGAGTGCGTGTATGGGTGTGCATGCATGTGCATTTGTCTGTGTGTGTGTGTATGTGTGTGTGTTTCTACAGAAGTCCTCCAGTTCTCTGTCATCACTCGCCAGCCTGGTGTCCTATCACCAGTGCTCTGACACTAATCAGAATTGGTACATACCCTTCAGATTAAGCTGCCATCCCTAAAGGCCTCCTTCCTCCTCAGGTGTCACGCACAGGTCCAGGTCCCTAGGTCACTCCAGCTTCTGTTTTCCTTGGTGGCAGTCAGAGATCTTATCACCACCCCCGCCCACCCCCCCTTCTTGGGCTGAATCCTAGTGAGAGCAGGTCACAGAGCCAACGTTGACTTGCTAGATTACCAAATGACGACTGACTTTATTAAAGGACACAGCTGAAGAGCCAGACAATGAGGCGTGTAGGAAGAAGTGTCAGGGCCTGAACTCTCTGGGACCCCACCCCATCAATACCCCGACTGTGTGGACGGCAGAAGCCCTGCACCCCATTCTCTTTGGGTATTTGTGGAGGCCTCCTGATGTAGATGTGAGCCATTCAATCCTCGCCCGTTGGTGGTTAACTCAATCTCTTGCCCCTTCCCACTTCCTAGACATCCCAACTCCAACCACACACACACACACACACACACACACACACACACACACACACACACACACACACACGATTCCCAGGGCAACCATGCATCCACCTCTAGGAACTTCCCAAAAGTCTCCTCATTAACATAGATTCACAAAGGTGTTTATTATGAATAACCAAAGGCCTTCAAACTTTTATCATTTAGGAAGTGTTTCAGGAGCCCTGGCCAGAAACCCAGAGTGGAGACTTAAAATATATACTTCTTATTATATCATGGCATCCCAACACGCAGCCCAAAGAATCAAGCAGCATCCAAGGAGAGAGAAGACTGTTGTGTGTGGGGCACACAGCTGTGGTTTTGTCCCCTTGGCAACGTCCACAAGGCAAGAAGCTATACAGTTTGACGTATGTCTCGCTCTTCTCAAGTTTGCCTAAGACTTGGGAACCCTTAGTCAACTCATGAGGAAGATGTCTTCATTTTACCAAAATATGTTTCAAGTCCCAGAGGAGTGAGGACCACATGTGTAACTGAGAACACTGGTACCGCTTCAAAACTCATGAAATGAAGGGAAATAATTGAACCAAAATGTGCGCCTTTCCCCGGGTGATTGGGTTTCAGAAGCCTGCAGCCACAAGGTCTGCTCACACTGGTTTGGCCCTGGGAAGTGAGTGGGCGTGCTTGTGGCTGCATTTGAACCTGGATGCAATGATAGCCTTCGCCAGCTTCACCCTCTACGGATGCCACCTCCTGACTCTCCGCAGCTGTTGAACCTCTTGAATGAGTCTCCTCTGCTCCCATTTCAGACTAAGAGAGCGTGGAGACCCCTACGGGGCAGTGTGCGCTCTTGTCGGGACACGTAGCCAGAGAGCCGAGACCGCCTCACACGGGCCTGACCCTCGAGTGTCATCCGACCACATCCCAAGTGCTTTAACCTGTGGGCGAAGGCTCTCGACCTAGGTCAGGCTCAGGCCCCGCCCTCCGCTCACGGTTAACCAGTAACCTGACCGGGTAGTCGGGGGTCCTTTTGTGGCTGATTTACAGGGCGCCATCATGGAGCCGGATGTCCTTTATCACCACACCAAGGTGTGGGGCCAATGCCCATGCTTGTCACCCGGTGCTGTGGTCCCTGACTGGTGACTTCTTGTTGGGGCATGCCAGAGTCTACACTGGGGGGTTACCAGCGCAACTTGCAGGTTACGATGTACAAGGGTTGCCAGCTTCTTTATTTAGCTGTGAGCCAGCTCTTTCGACAAGATCAGACACTAACATTCAATAGATACTTAAAACAATAAAGTCTACAGTTACCTGGCAGAAGCAAATGATTGATTCTGAGGCTGGTCATCTTCCATCCCACCGAAACTAAACCTTCTCTAACATACATACACACATAAACACACTCACACACCATTACAACTTATACACACACATATATATACACTTATACATACACAGACTCATACATACACACAAACACATACACATATACTGTCTCTCTCAAACACACTAGTGAATCGCATACACTCTCACATACACACACCACTGAGGCACACACACACACACACTCCACTAACACACACACATACACACACACTCCACTACACACACACACACACACACACACACACACACACACCACTGAGGCACTTTGAAGAAGTCCCAGCACTCTAATCCAGGGCAGTTGGAAAGCTACTGACACTCCTCATCATTCACATTACAGACAAGGAAACTTTCCCAGATCTTTTGCTGTCTTCTTGTCACAGGAAGACACACATGGGTGACCCCCAAATATTTGAAACGGCTAGCCCGAGCAGGGGCTAGCCTGAACGGGGGGGGCATGCTGTAAGTTTGTAAGATTTTACAGAGGATTTTAAAGGTGAGTTACAAAAATAAACAAGAGTCTAAACTGCCATTGGTACGTTATTTGCCTGGAGACTTTCAGTTCTATACTTATTGATTACTCGAGCAGATGTGTGAGTGCACTGTGTCACGGCGTGTATCGTGTTGGTCAGAGGACAGGCGGTACGAGATGGTTTTCATCTTCCACTTTTTGTGTTCTAGGAATCAAACTCAGGTCATCACGCTTGACGGCAAACACCTTCACCCACCGGGCCATCTCATTGGCCCAGACTAGGTTCAATAAGGAATGCAGGGGCTGGAGAGACGGCCCAGGATTAAAGAGCACCGACTGCTCTTCTGGAGGACCTGGGTTTGATTCCCAGCACCCACACAGCAGCTCATCCAGCTGTAACTTTATTTCCGAGGGGACCCGATGCCCTCTTCTTGACATCTACGGGCACCAGGCACACACATAGTACATGGAATCACATGCAAGCTAAACCCTCGTAGAAATAAAATAAACATTATTAAAAAAAGAAACAAATGTACTTACAATGCATCTCTCTTGCTTTCTTAATAGGATCACCAGAAAAATTCAAAATTACCATAAGTGGTTCTCATTCCCATTGTCTTGACATTCTATGGGACATGCATGGTCTAGATAGTTCTAAATGCCTTCTACAAGGGTTCCTGGATTGGCGGCGGTGGGTCAGGATTCATGGCTCCGAGCTGCATTTTCACCCCTCCAGCATCTTACTACAGGAGTATGCGAACCATTGTTCACAGTAACATCCTTGGACAGCTCCCCTGAAGAGCATGGGATAGGTGGGTTAGGATTTCTAAACCCTTACTTGATTTTCCTCTGCCTCCCTGTGAAAGTTGGCAGCCTTAGTTAGATTCCGCTTAGCTTATGTGTGAGGGCAGACGCTTACAAGCACCCAAAGCTCTGGTCAGGTGCCTTTGCACTTTTCATAATGAAGTCACCCATGGTCTTCTCGGCTTGCAGCTACTGTTTGCTTGCGTTTTGAAACAGTGTTGCTATTTAGCTCAGGCTAGCTTTGACCTCAGCACTCCGCTGCCTCATCCCGGGAGTGGGCTTCCGGTGGCGTGAGCTGCACTATATAGTCGGTCCCCAATTCCTTGGACTGGGGTATTCTTGCATCTACTATGTGTCTTTTCCTCAAAGTCACCCCCTCCAAGTCAGCTTCAGTAAGCCAAGGTACGCCACCCTGGGAAGACAAGGAAGAATCGCTTTCCTTTCCCCTTGCATCCCTAAGGCCAAGAAAGAATACAGCTATGTGCTGGTCCAAAGGCGGGGAGGGGGAGGGTCGAACGGATGGCTAGAATGGGGAGGAATAAGGTAGCAGCTGTGGGAAGGGAATGAGACTCAGAAACTCCTAGAAATGAGTTCTCGAAGGGATGCTTGGTGTCCTAACTGTAAAGTCCTAGAAAGCAGGACCAGGCCTGTCCTGGAGAGATGGGAAAGGACTGTCACCAGCAGGACCCAAGCGCACTACCATGTGGCAGAGAAATGTGCCCCAGCCGCTCTGACAGCTTGTTTATGGCGGCCCCCGCTTTTTATTTCTGACGCGCTCTAAGCAAGCATGGAGATGGAGGTGGTGACGCGCATAGATACCCAGACTGAGAGAAGCAAACATTTACTAAACTTTCTACCCCCATCCCCCGCTCATAGGAAGCAGAAATACCCAGACATTGTTTCAAGTCGGCGAGTTACCAGCTTCACAACAGGTTCCCTGGCAGAATGCAAGACAAGCCATTGTTCTGTGTCAGGAAGTTCTGAGTTTCTGAGGCAGTCCCAGCTGGATTTAGCTGGTACCTTGGGGTTGAGAGTCTTTCTTTCTTTCTTTCTTTCTTTCTTTCTTTCTTTCTTTCTTTCTTTCTTTCTTTCTTTCTTTCTTTCTTTCTTTCTTTCTTTCTTTCTTTCTTTCTTTCTTTCCTTTCTTTCTTTCTTTCCTTTCTTTCTTTCTCTTCCTTCCTTCCTTCCTTTCTTTCTTTCTTTCTTTCTTTCTTTCTTTTCTTTCTTTCTTTCGTTTTTTTTGAGACAGGGTTTCTCTGTGTAACAAACTTAGTTGTCCTGGAACTCTCTCTGTAGACTAGGCTTGGCCTCTGAGCTCACACAGACACGCCTGCCGCTGCCTCCCTAGTGAGCGCCACCGCCGCCTGTAATTCTTTCTTTAATATTGGTGCACTACTAAATCCATGGTGGCGGTCTGTTTTCTTGATGTTTTTTTTTTTTTCTGTTTGATATTTTTGTCTCTGGTGCAAAGATGACACTAGAAGCTTCTCTTGGGCCACGTTTGACAGGGCTTAGGTCAGAATAATGTGAGGAGTGTTCTAAGAGGCTGGTCTGTGGCACCTCAGGGTATGCATTTGAAAGGCAGCTTGGACCGGAGTCTCTTCCATTGGAGGATGCCTGCAGCAGATGTTCTAGTGAAGGAAGGAACCAAGGAACAGAGAAGGCTCCTATGATGGTTTCCTCTGGGCAACTTCCGGAGACCCACACCTCCCCCTGTCTCTTTTCCCCACCTAGCTTCTTACTCTGGGACCTTAGGCAGGAGGAAGCCTCGGTCTGCAGACCCTGGTGTGTCTCCTGAGAACAACTGTGGGAGGCCTAGGCTTCATGCCTGGAAGAGCAGGCGTCGGTCACCAAGTATCACTGTCCTCTCTGGCGGCCCAAATGAAGCGCCATACTCCAGGGGCTCACACCAGAAGTTACACCTGCTTCCTCGGGGCTCTGCAGGTTGCAATTCTGAGAGCCAGAAGCCAGTGAGCCGGTTTCTTTGTCAGCTCCTAGTTTGCAGGTAGTAGCTGCCTATGTACCCCTGCGTGGTCTTCCCCTTTTTATGTCTTCTCTTGTAAGGACTCCAGTCATATTGCATGAGGGCCACCTTGTGACCTTATTTTAACGCCACCGTTTCTTTAATGAACCTGAACCTGTGGCACTGTGGGGTCAGATTTCAACAACATACCAATCAAGATGGGAACCCATGGAGCCCAGAGCACTGACTCTGGAGCTGGGATCTCACTGTATCTGAATAACCCAGGGGTGCCATGCCACTCCCCTTTCTTACAAAAATACCCATCTTGAGCTGGGCAAAAGAGAAGGGGAGAAGCAGAGGGGAGAGGAGGACATGGGAGAGCAGGAAGGTTGAGTCTGGGGGAAGAACAGAGGAGCGCAGGATGAGAGATACCATAAAAGAGGGAGTCATTGTAGGTTTGAGGAGAGATCTGGCACTAGTGTGATTTTCAGGGACCTATAAGGATGACACCAACTGGCAATCTAAGTAATAGTGGAGACGCTACCTTAAATGCCCCTCCCCAATAATGAGCTTGACTACTACCTTATATGCCATCCTAGAGCCTCCATCCAGTGACTGATGGAGGCAGAAGCAGGCACCCACAGCTAAACAGTGAACTGAACTCTGGTACCCAGTTGCAGAGAGGGAGGAGTGATGAGAAAAGGGGTCAAGACCAGGCTGGTGAAACCCACAGAGACAGCTGACCTGAACAAGGGGGAGATCATGGACCCCAGACTGATGGCTGGAAAGCCAGCATGGGACTCATCCAGATCCCATAAATTTAGGTGTCAGTGAGGAGGCCTTGGCAGTCTAGTACCTTGGGTACTAGATCAGTGTTTATCCCTGGCATACAAATGGACTTTAGGAGTCCATTCAACATGGAGGGATGCTATCTCATCCTGGACACATAGGGGAGGGCCTAGGTCCTGCCCCGGATGATATGACAGACTTTGGAGATCCCCCATGAAGGGTGTCATCTCTCTGGGGAGTGAAATGTGGATTGGGAGTGTTGGAGGGGGGCAGGGGAGAAGGGGAGGGAGAGGGAACTGGGATTGACATATGAAACTAGCTTGTTTCTAATTTAAATAAAAAATAAATAAAAATACCCATCTCCTAGCCTCTCTGAGAGTCATAGACTAGTCAGCCCCAGGACCTCAGTTCCTGGATGTTGGAACCTTTTCTGGAACCTTCTCCCTGGGGACTCCACCATTGACAAGCTGGTATCCAATGTGCTTCTTACCGAAACTCTCCTCCCCTGCTGGCTACCCAGTTCAGCTGAAGCAGACACAGGCCCAGAGAACCAGAAATGTCACCTGACCTAGTGACCTAACGTTTAGTCTGGGTATCCCAGGAGGCAGATGTCCCCTGTGGGCACATGCTCCCAAGGGTTCTGCAGCCAGCCGTCTCTGCATTAAATAGATACTGGAAATGGACGGATGTCAGAGTTTGCCTGGCTCCCCATAACTCCTTAAAAGCAATTCCCCGATGACGCCAGTGGAGAAGATAGGATGGTGGGGTCTAGACAGGATTGCCTAGGGTTATTCCCCCACCCCCCCCACCCCAAGCCATTTAGTCACGTCCCTCCTGAACCAGATCAGCATGATCTCCCTTGCCCCGGGCCTTGCAAAGTCAGCTCTGTTGTCCAGGATCCCTCTTCTGGGATCACCACAAAAGCACAGCTCTTGCAACTCTCTGCCCAGAGTCAGTGTTCCTGGGTGGTCCTCCTTGGGTGGGTCTCTGGGCATAGAAACCCCAAGCCACATATCCTCCTGGGCTCTGCAGAGCCCAGCAGGTCCTGCCTCGTGCGCAGCTCAGCTCCAGCTTGTTTGGGAGATTAAGATCAGAGACCCGTGGAAGGGCCCACATTTTTTAACAAGGCAGAAAGCACAAGCTACTCAGAAGTCAGGCCTACTGTGCGGAACACCCCCCTCAACACACACACACACATGCACACGCACGCACGCACACACACACGCACCACACCCTGACTCTGGGGACCTCTCCCATGAAGATGGTATCTCCGGGTGAAGAAAGAGTCACCCGGCTCCCAGCAGGCTTCTAAGCAGAAGAGCTTCACTTTCAATTACCGGCAGCAGCTGTGGAGGCCACTTATGTAACGGGCTCCGTGCCTCCTCCTTGGGAGGTGGGGAACCATTTGGTGTGTGCTAAATAATGAGTCATGGTCAGAGTGAGGGAGCAGAGAGAGCAGATTTCTCCCTTGTATTACTTCATCCGAACCTCTGTTTAAAAAAAATCGGTGAGTGAATCAGAGCTAGCAGGCTTGCCCGAGACTGGGAAGCACCATGGGGGGCGGGGCACTGAAACGGAGGTCCCCTCAGGGATCCCCAAGGGCTGCTGAAGGAGGCTTCGGGGTGGGAAGCCCAGCTGGCCACTTGTAGACTCACGTTTGTCTCGAACTGTGTCTGACCTGTCAAGGGCTCTGTGTCCTCAGAGCCTCGGGCCTTTGCCCGGCCCAGACCGGGTCCAAGAGAGATGGGGTGAAAAAGAAAACCTCAGAATGAACAAACTAACCCTAAAAGGGCGAAGTGTGTCTCAGGGTGGAGGGAGAGTCACACTAATGTTAACTAAGAAGTCAAAAGGTTTGGTTTATCGAGGGGTGGGGAGACTTCTGATGTCCTCCTATTGTAGGGTAAAATAAACAAAACAAAACAAGAAACAAAGTAGCGCAGTGACTTGTCTCCTTTCGTGTTTCTGAGAAATCCGGTCAAGATACACAGCGAGATGGAGGCAGGTGGAAACACTTGCCCACACGCCTGATGGCCTGTATTGAGTCCTAGTCTATCTCCCAGGTGATTCCACAGCCTGCCCAGTTGATGGCATTAATGGTCACGGCAGAAGGAAGGCGAGCTCTGCCCTCCAGGGGCACGCGGAGAGGCATGCACACCCTGCAGCACACAGGTAAACATATAACTTAGAATTATAAATTTGTGTCAGCCAATAATTTCTTGTGACTGCTGTCTTCCCACACTGCCATGCTTTTCAACATGGATGGCATCATGACGGCCAGTGCCCGTCCTGTCTCCACAGGAAGCCCCAGATGAGCCCCTGTGATGGGAGTTGCCATTCTGTCTCTTATTGGTTGTTGAATAAAGCACTGTTGGCCAATAGGGAAGCAAGATAGGTGGGACAAGGAGTCGAGGAGGACTCTGGGGAGGAGAAACACAGGGAGTCATCATGTAGCTGCTATAGGGGTAAGAAGTCCAGACCCTTTTCTCTGGTCAGAAAAATACTTAGATTAACAATTATGGGTTAAATACTTAAGTCAGAGCTAGCCAGTAAGACACAAGCAAAGGCCAACAGCTTCATAATTAATACAGCCTCCTGTGTGTTCATTTGGGACTGATGGGGCTCTGGGACCAGGCTGGCAGGAAGGCTTCTCTCTGCACCCCTGGGAATAAGGAGAACCACCACTGTCCGTGTTCAGGGCCTCTTACAAAGCTGGTCAGAACTGTTTTATGTTGTGGCAGACGCACAAATCTGTGTGTTCAGGGCCACTGGCCTGATGAGGCATGTGGTAGTTAGTAGTATCAGGGGGAACAAGCTCTGGAGCCACCTAGGAGACACAGCTCTGGGCATGTCTGTGAGGGAGTTTCCAGACCGTGCTAATTGAAGAGGAAAGACCCACCTTAAGTGCACAGCCCCATCCCACACTGAGTAACGAGGAGAAAGCAGGGACTGAACACCAGCAGCAACCTATGTCTCCCTGCTTCCTGACTGCAGATGGGATGGGACCAGCTGCCTTGCATTCCTGCGGCACCGGCTCCGTGCCCCGGCTGTGAGCCGCAATGAACCCTTCCTCCTTAAGTCACCTTTGTCAATGGCGTTGTCCCGGTAATGAGAGGTTACAAAGCGGTGGGAAAGGTTTTATTCAGTGTGCAAATCTCTGAGAGCCGAGCCCTCCCTCCCAGAAGCAGCATAGCCAGAGGTCAAAGGTCTAAGTACCTGGCTAGGATCCCTGCCCTGCTACTTACTCCAACTCTGCTTCTGGGATACAGTTACCTCCTCTGTAGTGTATATTAAATCTTTTTTTGTTTTGAGACAGGGTTTCTCTGTATTGTTTTGGAGGCTGTCCTGGAACTCGCTCTGTAGACCAGGCTGGTCTCAAACTCACAGAGATCCGCCTGCCTCTGCCTCCCGAGTGCTGGGATTAAAGGCGTGCACCACCAACGCCTGGCTTACAGTTACCTCCTCTGTGTGGGTCATGGGACACCAAGAGCCTCTCACTCATAGGGTAGTTCTGAAGACTGAGGTAAAACTTGTAAGGTATTTAGAGTTGGGGGGGTACCATCAAACCTTGTTATCATAGCCATTATTTATTTACTCTCCCTGCACCGTTCGTGTCTGTCTGCCGAGCTGCCGTGGAAGACCTTCTGGGTTAGTGCCCAAGTCGCAGGCAGTGAGCATTTATGAAAGAACGTGGTACTGACAGGATGGAAGGGAGCACTGACATCCAAGGGTGCTCGGTGTGCGGGTGCAAACTCGGCAGAAACCTTTTAGCTGGCCAAGGGAATGAATCCACCTTCAGGCTATTCTGAGGAGGCGGTGGGAAGGGCTACAGGGGCTTCCTGGTCCTTTGTGTGCTGGGATCCTACAGGAAGGACCCAGGGCTGTCATTTGAGACAGGCAAAGCCGATGTGGCTGTGACAAGTTTCTTTTCTTGAAACAACTCGAATTTGCCCAGCTTTGTGGCTTTTTTTTTTTTTTAATGTGGAACAGCATTAGGTCATCCAAGCTTGTGGTTTATTTAAAAACGAAATTCCGGTAAATCTTTCGCACCATCTGGCTGTGCGGTGATTGGCTTCGAGTTGGGAACAAACCACCGAGCACCACAAGAAAACAAAGCGACAGAACCCGCCAGGGACAGAGTGGTTCTTGTAACGTCTGTGCCCAGATCAACCCGCAGGGCTCTGAGGATGGGTCCGAACCCTTGAACAGAGCCGAAACCTGTCTCTCTTGGGGCGGGAATCCATTTCTCTCGGTACCCGGGGCCCCGGCAGAATGTCTCTGCTGGAGCTCCAGCCAGAGCCTTCCATTCTTTCTATAGAACTAGACTTCTGGGGGCTTTGAGGGCACACACAGGCTCTGGACACCAACACGGATGACCAGGAGAGAAGACACACAGCCAAACACCAGTACTTGACTCTTTGGAGTATGAAAACAAGACCCAGACCCCCGAGTCCCCCAGGGACACAGGAGATGCCACTCTTATTTACCTGTCTGACACACCCACCAGCCCTCATCTGGTGTCTGTAACATGCACAACAGATTTGCATCCCTGGGCCTGCTGTGTGGATGGCACTGTCCCCAGGCATAGGAGAGAGAAGCGTGGACCAGGTAGATGTGGCCGTCGTGTTTAGAGAGTTTTACATCCAGAATGGCAGACATTTTCCAAGCTGTATCATCCTAATTTTAGACGCAGGAGGCATCACGTAGGGGATGATACAGAGGGTGCAGAAGCCTCCGTTACCCTTGGGATGGGGAGGGGGCAGCCTGAGGAGCAGCCTGGGTGGTAGCCTGGGGGGGTGGTCAGGGGCCAGGCTTGTCGGGGGTGGAGGGGGACAGCCTGCTGAGGTAGTCCCAGAGCACTGTGCAGTGAGGTAGGAGAGGGAGGTGGGGGCCACACCCATGGGCTGGAGTGAAGCTGGTCCCCACTGTCATACAGGAAAGAGGTATGGGTCAACTGGCGGGTCAGTAGACTGTAGACAAGCCATGGGGGCAGCAGGGACAGTGGGGGCTTGAGAAGCAGCGTGGGAGGGAGTGAAAGCATCTCATGTAAAGTGTGGAAACACCCGCTGATGGCTGATGTGTTTGATGTGGCAGAAAAAGACAGTCGCGAAGCAAAGATCTCCCTCCCGGGTCCTCCGCTCCAGCCGCTGGATGGGTGGAGATCCCAGTGGTGGCTGGGAGTGGAGAGGCAGGAGAGGGACAGGGGACGTGGTGTTCGAGGCAAAGGTTTAAGAGCGGGTTTTCGTCGTGTGGAGCCTGAGATAATCTGATACCTCTAAGTGGGAACAGGAAGCATATTTTCTGGAGTTCAGCAGAAAAAAAAATGAACGAAAGAGTGAGCATCACGAAGCTGATCACTGGACCCGGGAGAAGCTGGGTTCTGACCGAGCAGAGGGAAGCAGTGAGTGCCCTAATTGCAGGGGCTTCCCACACCCTGGCCTGCATGCAGACTGGGGGGCCTAGTAGACACGCGGGGTCTAACCCACATGTGTGCGGTGACCCCAGATGCTTGTGCACGGCCTCCAGCCCCCATCATCCCCTCCACAAAGTGCACCCCTGACGGCCACTCACGAACACGTCCGGATGAAGTCTCAGGCCTTGGAAATCAGACCTGAGCTGTCTGGACAGGAATCCCAGAGCCACAGACATCTGGAACATAGTGTACAGGGGATCATTTACAGGTTGGTCAGGCGTGGACTCCTCATTTGCCTGGATGAGGGTTAGAGCAGGTGATGCCAGAGCCGGGACTTCTAAAGCTTGAACCATCAGACAAGGACCTTTGGTGCTAAGACATAAGGTAGCATTGTACATGTGACATGCATGGGGGTGACAGGGGCCGTGGCTCTGATATGAAGCTCATAGGAAAGGACCCCGAGTCACTATCTTGACACAATCTCGCTGTCCTGCGGCTTACTCTGCAGTGTCTACCTTGTGGTAAGCATCTGGCTTCCACACTGACCTTGTCACAATGGCAGTGAGCATGCTTGTTCAGTTTGCCTCAGCTCTTGTTACAGGAGGAGAAGAAAAGGGGGGGGGAATAAGACAAAACAAAACAAAGCAAAAAGAGATGCCAAAAGGCTGGAAACAACCATCTACGTTGAATGAGAATGAGTAAAGTGTTGGTAAGCTCAATTGAAGCACTACCAAGGAAAATGAGAGGACAATGATCCACGCGCTTTGTCTGTGTGACTAACACAGTGTAGAACAACAGCAAAAAAAGAAAGAAAGAAAGAAAGAAAGAAAATGCAGGGTGTATGAGAAAGGGAAAATCCACCAGGATGGACTCGTCCTCATCTCTCTGCCAACTTAGTCAGGCCAGAGGCATGGGAAACTCTGGGCTATTCATGGACACTCAGCCTCAGAGGGGTTGGCACAGGTGCTGGGACAAGCCATCCCTCACGCCGTGCTCACACAGGACATTCCACACAGTGGTGGAATACAGGGGCCTGAAGGACAGACAGCATGATTTCTGTCTGTCTGTCCAAGACTCAAGTCCATCCAGGTGCTGCCCGGCAGAGGACAAGGTCAGGGCACTTTGACCCCAAGGGCTAGGAATTAGAAAGAACTGGTCTGAGGCTTAGGGTTGCCTTCTGAGCTTGGTGAGTCAGGAGAGAGTGGGAGAGGAAACTTATCTCAGTTTTTGTGAGTGAGGTCACCATTGGAGAGGGCTGGGAACCTGAGGATGAGTTGTCCTGGAGTGTTCTTAGCAGCCTGTCCTTCCAGAACTGGGACTACTGACTATGAATCAAAGTTCTGTATGCACAGGGCTTGGACGTGGCTGGCTAGAGTCAAGGTCATTCTACAGGCAAAGCCTGCTGTGTCTTCTCAGAGCCACAGCCCTCCTACCCAAGTCCGGGACTGGTCCAAGCTGTGTGTGCTATCTGAAGAGTTAAACCTATAGCATCCATCTATGTAAAACACACACACACACACACACACACACACACACACACACACACACACACACACACGCATCGGATACAATGGGGCTCTAGCATCTGTGTGACATGGATGTCCACCTCTGCCTCCTCATCCTTTTCCTCCTCTTCCTCTTCCTCCTCCCCTTCCCTTCTTCTTCTCTCCCTCCCCTTCCTCCCTCCCCTCCACCCCTGCTCCTCCTCTCCTCTTCCTTCTTCTTGTTTTCTTCATAGCAACTGTTATAACCCTGTAGTTAAACCAAAAAAGAAAGAAGAGAAAGAAAGAAAGAAAACGGAAAGGAAAAAAGAAAGAAAGGAAGAAAGAAAGAAAGAGAAGAAAGAAAGAAAGAAAGAAAGAAAGAAAGAAAGAAAGAAAGAAAGAAAGGAAGAAAGAAGGCCCATTAGGGGAAGGTCTGTGAGCCAGGAATGAATCGATGTGTCATTCAAAACCCTACTGATGGCATATTTTGTGGCCTTGGGCAAGTCACCCAATCTGTCTGCAGCTTCCTTCCAAACTGAGAGGCACACTGAAAAGGGGCCGGGAGAAAAATCATCAGTTCTGCAG
The DNA here is from genome assembly GCF_017639785.1 of Mesocricetus auratus. NCBI lineage: Eukaryota > Metazoa > Chordata > Mammalia > Rodentia > Cricetidae > Mesocricetus > Mesocricetus auratus. Next base: position 14,269,396 of record NW_024429187.1, read on the forward strand.
AAAGATATGAACAACTTGGTTCCATGTGCGCAATAATGAGCCCTTTCTACTTAGGAGGCTTTGGCCCCTCTCCTCGGTTCACTTTTGAGAGTGAACAGATTTGCAACTAAATGGGAGCCCTCAGCAGCTTCTGCCCGTGGTCCAGCCTCTTTCTGATGCCACTCAAAGAGGCTTTCAGTAGGGCCCAGGCCAAGACCGCTTTGCTGCAAGTGTTACGTGAGAAAGAAATTAAGCTATACTCCTCTACAAATTAAGGCAGCAGGAAATGTGTGTTTTTAAATTGTGGTCTTGAACTTCAGAAGTTCATTTGCTTCAAAAGACGGGCCTGCCTCTAGGGTTTTGCTCGGCGTGTCATGTATTTAAAATGTCTCACACGTGCTTATGGCCAGTTATATGAACACACAGATGCCTAACCTAGAGAGAAGAGGACGCTGTGCTAGAGTCTTGTTCTGTAATTGAATTTAGCCAGAATATTCAAGACTGCCGGTCAGAGACCCCCCAGGCATATTTGATGTTTCTGGCCATCCTCTTCTGCTTTGACTCAATTCAAGTTTTGCTTGGATTGAGATGAAACCCAAAATAGATACTCTGTGTGGCACACTGGGTGCCAGTCTCTGCAAGGCACCAGCCCTCCTGAGTTCACACGGGGGAATAAATGACACAGAACAATGAGCACTGTGGCATGAGCCAACCCGTCCCTAGACAGCAGGAGCACCACGCTCACGAGCGTCTGGAATGCTGAGGTTTTCTGCGTGGACACGGGGGCACATGCCATTCATCCACTAAGCCATTCACCCATTAATACTCTTTGTGATCAGTTTGCCAGATTAACCGCTAAGCCTCCAGCAGAGTCACTGGTGGATGCTCACCCCAGAGCAGCCACTTCAGAGACTGGAGATGCTCTAGATGACCCCAGGGTAACCCACAGACCTCACCTCTCCATTCCACCTGAGGCCTCCGAGCGCCCATGCTTTCTTCATAAACCCAGACACCATCTCTAAGAGAGGCGGGTACAGGGACAGGCCTCTGAACAGCTGTATCGGTGACTTTCCTTATCACCGTGACCAAGTAACTGACAGGAGGAGCTCAGAAAGGGGCAGTGATGTGGGGTGACACTGTCGTTCACTGTAAAGATTCGTCACTCTGTGTCGGTTTAACATAATGCTGATCGGCCAGTAGCCAGGCAGGAAGTATAGGCCAGGGTGGGGTGGGGTGGGGTGGGGTCGGGGGTGACCAGCCTAGGAGAATTCTGGGAAGAGGAAAGGCAGAGAGGCAGCTGCCAGTCAGACACAGAGGAAGCAAGATGAGAATGCCTCACTGAGAAAAAAGCACCAAGACACGTGGCCAAACCCAGAATATGGGCTAATTTAAGTTGTAAGAGCTCATTAGTAATAAGCCTGAGCAATAGGACAAACATTTCACAATTAATATAAGCCTCTGCGTGTTTATTTGGGGCTGAACTGCAGGACAGGGCAGGACAGAAACTTCCGTCTACAGAGGGGTTTACTTTGACTGACAGTTTCAGAAGATCTAGCTGATCCTGGGGGAGAAGGCGGGGCAGCTAAAGTTGGGCTGTCTGTGGTGGTGGCGGGAGCTTGCAGGAGGTTTCTCCTACGACACTGACCAGGTAACAGAAATGGATGGGAAATTGGGCCAAGCCATGGCCCTCACCCATAGTTCTGAAATTCCTAGTGCCAGCTAAGGTCCCACAATTTCCCGACATAGTGACAACGGCCAAAGGGCAGCTGAACAATACAGGAGCCATTATGGGCTATTGCAAGCCCCAGACCACTGACAACAACCAGATGTTTATGTCTGGGACAGAGCAACCTCCTTAAGAGATGGTTTAAATGGTGACTCTGGACCGAGCTTATTGTGTTGTCTAAAGGCTACACCAAATGCCTTTCAATTAGGACATAAAAAAAGACCCCTTTCTTCAGGCTAATTTGAATTATGTGACATAGTACTGTTAACTGCAATTAAGCATTGATAAAAATCTGTAGTTTTGCTACATCAGAAAGAAACAAAGCTATAAGCAGAGTCTCAGGACCCATGCCATGCCTAGCCAGCCAGTGAACTGTATTTTGCAGATTGATGGGGTGATTCCTGTGTACATGAAATGTGGGGTGTGCTGCTCTATGGTCCAGGATCATGGCTTGAGCCTTTCCCGTCATCCTGCACATCGTGCTATGTCCGGGGTAAGTCTGTGTCTTGACCTCATTTGAATAAAAATAAAGAGAAAATTGGAGAGAAGGGTGGGGAGCCTCCATCCCCATTCTGAGCCAAGGAGCCAGAAAACCTGAGCTGCTCCCGAGGTCCCTCACAGGCCACAGCCCTCCATTGACAGCTGTTCTGTTGAGGAGGCTCATGTCATGGGTCCATGGGGAAGGGGGCAGTTCAGCTATGTCTGCCAGGGGCAACAGATGAGAGAATGCCTCATTTGCCACTCCTGAGGCTATAGACGCCAAGGGAGACCAATTAGGAAAGAGTTCTGACTCTTCCTGAACAGGATTTGCAGCATGGAATATGACAATTGCTTTCTCACATCCAATCCATGATGGGACGGCTTCATAACCAGCCTCCTTCGCCCCAGGAGAAGGAAGGGGGCTCTGATTCTCTGGAAAGCCTTCTCACCCTGAGATCTTCCACCCGGCCAAGAAGGATCTTGCTAAGCCCAGCACCAGAACCACCAGTTGTCACACACGTGCCCTGTTATCATAAACCGAGGAAGCAGCTAATTCTGCAGAATCCAAGTCTCCCAGGAATTTGCTTGACAACATTTTTTTCCCTCCAAGTCAGGCACATCTTTTCTTTAAAGTGCATTGCTTTAAAAGAAGTTTCGGGAATACTCTTTTAGGATCGAATGTCTTACTCCGTTCCCCTTCCTCTCAGCAATGTGGTACCAGGGATTGACCAGAGGTTGGGAGGGCACATGCTCTCCCACAGGAGCCTCCTGGGTAGATACCTCAGGATAGTAGTAAACCTCTCTACACCTCAGCTCATTGGTGACTCAGTAATCAATACAGTTTCAAAGAAGCCACCCCCCGTGCTCTCCTCCCTAAGTTCTGTGAGTTTGAGCACATATTACCACTAATGGAAAAGTTTGCCTCATCTGTGAGATGTTTGGGGCGTCTGGCAGCTGCTGCTGTGGGAGGGTGACAAGGATCCCCTCTGTCCTGGATGATCGCATGGTACAGAGCACCCTGGAAGCATGAGAGCAGGCCAGAAGTCCCTGGTGTCTCCAAGGATACAAGGTCCATAAATAAATTGCGGTGTTGGGGAACCTAAATAGGAACAGAAACTCGGCATGGATTCAGCTCCCAGAACACCCCCAGCGGCAGAGATAAGCTAACAAGAAAACCCTTCTACTGACCATGCCTGGACCATCCCGGCCTGGTCACAACAGCACACAGGCTTCTTTCCCCACTCCTCTCCGTGCCGGTAGGGTCGGGGTGATGGCCCTGGAGCCCCTAAGTCACCTACTGCTGGAAGGGGACTCTGGCGTCACTCACAGGCTAGCATGTGGGCCAAGGGTGCCGTGGCAAGATCCGCGTGTGCAGCCCTAAACTCCCACACATGGCAGTATTTGGAGACCCTGAAAGAGGGCTCTAAGGTTAAATGAGACCAGAAAGGAGGCTTTGACGACGTTCATGGGTCTGGGCACACGGGCAGAGAGCATGGGGCTGACGCTAAGAGAAGGCCAATGTCTGCACACCAGGAGCAGAGTCCTCAGAAGGAAGCGAATTCCCTTCTCTTTGTCATCGGCTCCCAGAGCAGCGAGAAAACGCCTTTCTACTGTGGGAAGCACCGGTTTGAAGTGGTTTTTTCCCCCCAGCAGCGCTAGTCAGCTAACAGAGGACTGCTCTCCAGGCCACAGCTGTCACAGCCCCATGGGATGGCTAGTGACTAGAGCTGAGTCACTTCTGATAGGTGGGGTGGGAAAGGGAGAGAAAGTGAAGAGGTCCCTGGGCCGTCTCCAGCTGCCAGCTCGCTTTGAAGGCGGAGACCAGGGCTAGCAGATGGGAGTGAGCTGAGTCCCTTCTGCAGGTGAGTCACAGGGTATCCGGGCACACAGCCCGCTATCAGCCCACAGGCAGCTTCCAGCCTCTGAGGTCACATGAGAACCCCGTGAGCTTGGGGGTCAGCTAGGGGAAGGCATGCTAGACTCATGGAATCCCTGTTGTCTTTGCCCTCAGAGACCTTTGTTCCATCTCTCCCATGGCTGGCTTTTCAGAGTCATCCTCACCATCAGAAAGTGCTGGCCACAAGGCTTACCTCACTCCTGCTGGCCACCCATCTCTGCCTCTTTGGGGGCAATGGTGACCTCACAACTCTTCTGCAGATACTTCTGCAGACTCATTAAAAGGAGTCCCAACATTTGTAAAAACCCTTAGAACCCTCCCCTAGCATCAAGGCTTCTTGCTTGCATTCAAGCTGGGTGTGGCTTGAGACCCCTGCCTTGTAGCCCAAGGACTCTTAGTTCACACAGAAACACAGCCAGCCACTTGGATTGTCTGCAATGCTGCCGGGTGTGTTCTGAGCTGTCCTTTCTTCCCACTGCAGAGTGTCTTGGTCAGGATGCTTGCTTGCACTGGAAACCTATTATATACCAACTGTTCTGGGAACCTGATGCATGCTGGGAGGAAGACAGTGGCTGTAGCCTCCCATGGGATGCCTTGAGGCCACTGTGGTCCCCATCCCTTTCTAGTTTGTACTCCATTCTCCTTCCTCCCAGTGAAGGAAACAGGATTCTGTCTGCATCCTCTCTGTCTCTGTCTCTGTCTCTGTCTCTGTCTCTCTCTCTCTCTCTCTCCTCATTTTTCATGTGTTTTCTAGTTGTGGATAAAACCATGACGTCAACAATGCTTTACCAAAGATTATGTCTACACCTCCTGCTGTCCCTTCCCTCTCCGCTTGGCTGGGCACTGCAGCGGCAGGAGTCTGGAGCAGCTTCCCAGCTCCCAGCGTGGGACACACACATACTCCGAAGCATGAGGAGCAGTATTAACCTCTCAGATTTCCCCACAGCACATGAGACAGTCATGGCGTGTTATTTCTGTCGCTCCTCACCTTCATCTCTCACCATTTAGAACCAGCCGCTTGCAATGAGCAGCATGAAACAGAAATCCGGGATTCATCTATATTGCTTTCTGCTAGACTGTCGTGGCGGAAGCTCGTTTGCCGTCCTGAGGAACTGTGGGAATCGAGCATATGACAGTGAAGCTTTTGGAACCTTAGCTCCTGCATGGTCGCGGGGCTTGGCTCTTTACACCTTAGGTTTCAGGGAGAGGACCAACGTCTCCCACACAGACAGGCCACCACTCCCGTCTCCTGATCCAGCTTCTGGCCGCAGAGCAGTGCAGCTACAAGAAAAGGCTAGGAATGGATGCGTTCCAGCTCACTGGGGTTTGGACCAGGCAGCTCTCATCCCCAGAGAAGGGATTCTCTGTGGAGGCTGGGCTGGCAGCGCTCAAGCTGGCCTTGTGGTTGGCACGTAGGCCATCAGAAATCATGTGCACACCATCCTGCCAGGCTGGGGCCATCCTGAGGGGCAGGGGGTTAATTGCTCACGGGGGGGGGTGCGAAAGAAGCCATTCTCTCCACTTTGCAGGCTCCCTTTGTGTGCGGGGACAGCTATTGCCCCAACCGGTTCAATATCCATCGTACCGTGCCTGCATTCTTCCCCGGGAGTTCAGGCCTGTCTCTACCAGGAACAGGTGCCAAATTGGAGTACGGAATTTTCCCGGCAGGCCTCAGGGACTGCTGCTGCCAAGGCGACTGTGGTAGGGTTGGGGAATAACTATCGAACCACAGATCTGGAGAGGCAAGACCAGGCCACCCTTTAGTGTTGAATCAGCTCAGGTACAGGGTGTCCCCTGAGAAAAGGCTTCTCCAGTGCCAAACCCAGATGAGGACTATAAGCAAGGCTGGCTCTCACTGGACAACTTTCCAGAAGTGAACCAAACAGGCCCTGTAAGGACAAGGAGAGAGGCTTTTCTGGGAAGGCCACAGCAGGCTCTGCCACATAGGAGCAGCAAAAGCCACATGATTCCTAGGGAAGCCCCAGACACCTGGGCTAGAGGGCGTCCAAAGTGAGGTCCAGACCTTTGTGGGTGCCACGAGGAAGCAGAACCCTATTCTACACAGAAACCGTACTGGGATTCAGGACAGCAGGACGAAGTCGGCGATACCCTAGCGCCAAGGTCACAGGTCCATGCAGGGGAAGTGCACTTGCCCTGTACGCACGAGAGCCTGAGTCCAGTCCCCCAGAACCCACTCTGGAACAGCTGGGTGTGGTGGCACACACATGTAATCCCAGACACGGGGAGGCAGAAAGAGGTGTCTGCCTGGGACTCGCACTCCAGCCAGCCCGGACTAACTGGTGAGTTCCAGCCAACGAGAGACACGATCTCGAACAATAGTGACAGCAAACGAGAACCCTACGGTGGGCTGCGCCCGAGTCCTCCTGGCTCTGTATGCACGCGCGCCCACGTGCATGCTCACCCCACACAAAGCAGCCATCCTCCCCGTGACTCCCCCATCTCCGTTTCTCTCCAAGCCAAATGAGCAGACACGGAGGAGCAGGTGCTGTTTCCTCCTCTGTGGCGTGAGTATGGTTATGTGCCCTTGACTGTGTGGATTCACACGCCCTGTACACCCATGAGGCCCAGCCTGGAACAGGGCCGGCTTTGCTCTTAATCTTACCACCGTGAGACAGGGCCTCTCACTAAACCAGAAACTCATATTTTTTTGGCTATGCTGGCTGGCCAGTGGCCAGCCAGCTTCTCAGAAGTGACCGATCACCACCTGTCCAATGCCAGTGTGACAGACACATAGCAATCACGTCTAGGTTTTCCCAATGGCCACTGGGTGTCGGAACTCAGGTCATTATACTTGAAGAGCAAGTGCTGTTACCCGCAGAGCCACCCCCTCCACAGCCCAAAAGAAGCAAGTCCTTTGGAGCTGCCTGTCAGTAACACATCAACACCGCGTCACTAGCGACAGAGCATCCCGTGGAAGGAGCCCCACCCACAGCCAGCATGGCAGGCAGCACACCTGAACGGCTGGGAGATTTGTGACTACATGGCTTTCCTCTTTCTGGGCCCTGAAATCTTGACTACAATTCTAAGACCATTTCCAAGGTCACTGACGATGAGGCCACGGAGGGGACATCGGTTTCGGGGACAGAAAAGTACACGTAGCCCCTGCTGTGGCTTTGATTAGTAGTAAGGGCCTTGCTTTATCTGGGGTTTGCGCTGGCCTCATGGAGACACTCACGTACACTGCACACTGCTTCTCTTCTTTTTTGTGTGCATCTTTAAATGGGTTAAAAAGTGACTTAAAGCTTGAAATTTCTCCTAGAGTGAAAACCAGATTCTGTGGATCTACAGGCGTCACAGTGTCAAACACCCTTCTGAAGGCAGGCGAAGAGGCAGGGGCTGCTTCCTAGTCACCATGAAAAGGGAGCAGTCATGTTATAACCAGCCGGTGCTCTTCTTTTTATCCACTGCTGTTATTATTTCCCCGATGGCTGAAGATGTTTATCCTCTTCTCTGGAGACCTGTTGATTCACTTGTCTTTATTGGTGGGAATATTTGGAGGTTTGGGATGTGTAACATCTTGTGTTCCTTACATGCCTACAATTAACCTCCTGTCAGTTAGCGTAGAATTTTGCCTCATTCTTTATGCTGTCTTGTCACTCCTTTTCTTTGGGGAAGGTTTTGAATTTCACACAACCCCATTGTCGGTTCTGTGTGACTAGAGTCGCTTTCTGAAAGCTGGGGTGTCTCCCCGTGCCTTGGTCTGTGGTTTCAGAGTTTAGCATCTTACAGTACAGAATGAGAGATGGGGGGTCTAGTTTCCCAGTGTTGTCCTTTGAAGGCCCTGGGCTTTTTGTTTGCTTGTATGTTCTTGCGATCCGATGTATGCTTTTAACATTTTTGTTGTTTTGAGACAGGGTTTCAGTCAGTAGCTCAGGGCTCAGGGTGGCCTTGAACTTGTGACAGAACCCAGCCTTTTCTCAAGTGCTCCCCCGGGGCTGGGGTACAGGTGAGCATGACCACTCCCAACTATGATCCCCACCCCCACTGGAAGGTTTAGAGGGTCTGGGTGCCGGGTTCATTTCCCTCTGTCGTCTTCTCTTTGGTTCTCGTCACACATTCTCCGTCTTGTGTGGCTCCAGCTGGGAGGCTGGGGGTCCATCGTAAGAGACATCTCTATACATCTGATGGAGACATCTCTGCTGAATATGGGAGTGAAAACTGAGAAACTATTGGTCTATTGGGCTGCCTGCAAAGAGCCCCTTAAAGCTCCGGTGTGCCCGCGGGGAAACAGAAAGGACAGAATTCAGATCTAAAGACACGGACAGAGACCCTTATGGAGAAGCTATCTTTAGAGAGTATAACATTTCAAAATGTAAAAAAAAAGCCGAACCAAAGACATGGGTGAAATGGAATAGGATATAGGCCGCTGGCTTTTGTCACTTGATTCCTCCGAAACTCTGGATTTGAGATAAAAGAGGAAGGGCCTGGCAGACAGTGTTGACAAATGGGATTTGGATTTGGGGCACGTTGGCTTCAGTGCTGGAATATATTGGCTTCGTGGCCACACATGTTCCCCACTTTACAGGTGTAAGAAACATGTATTCAGCAGAGGCTATACTTTCAACTATAAACAATGGCGGGGGAAGGGGGTGGAATCTGTCTGGTAACTGAGTAAAAGGATACCAAAAGATGCAGCAGCTACAGACCCAGAAAGAAATCAGCAAGCCAGGAAAGCTGTTAGAATTTGCTGTCCTGGGCCTGCACATACGTTTGAAGCCTCAGCACTTAGCTGCTGCTTCCGGAAGATGTTAACCTTGGGGAGTTGACATCTCATGAGGTGTAGCCCAGCTCAGGCTTCCAGCCCCATTCCTTGCTTCCTGGTTCTTGAGCTAGGATCAGGTGGTTGCAAGCTCCCCTGGCCAGAGACACCAGAGAGTAATGATTGTGAGAGAATCTGGATCTGCGGGAAACCATGAGGGGCGTCTTAGGAGTCTATCACCCAAACACTACAACCAAGAGCGACCTGGGGGGGAAAGGGTTCGCTTCTGTTCACAGTTTTCGTGGAGGGGAACTCAGGACAGGACCCTGGGGGAGGCTGGAGCTGAAGCCGAGGCCGTGGAGGAGGGCGGTTTGCTGGCTTGCTCTGTGGCTTGTTCAGCCTGCCGCTGCATACCATCCGGAGCCACCTGCAAAGGCGCTGCCCACAGCGACCCGAGTCCCTGCACACCAGTGGATCACCCAGACAACACTCCACAGACTTACCTACAAGGCCAGTCTTAGGGAGGCGGTTCCCCCCCCTTAGTTAAGATCCCCTCTTCCCAAATATGTCCAGGTTTGTATCAAATTGACAAAAAACAAAGCAAAACGAAAAACGATAACAACAAAAAACAACAGAGAAACAAAAACAGCCCACACAGGAGGCTTTTCAACAGAGGAATGACTTGCATTTACGTTACCTCTGGAAAGGGCATTGAGCTGCGGTGATTGGGGCAGATTACGCAAGTGGGGCAATAAAGCAGGAACACGAGTGGGCAGTTTGCTGACTGTGGTCACAAGACTAGGATGGCAAGAAGTGTTCAGGAAGGGGAGGTGGAAAATTCCGGAACACACCTCCTCGTTTTGTTCACACGGCCCCCAACTGTCAACCTTCCCTAGGGCCTTATCAAAAGACCCCGGTGGCTGCTGTGTGGCCATTCCTATGCAAATGCAAACACAGTTTCTCCTTCCACCAACTGCTCTAATTCACATGAGGCAGGTGACTAAGTGCATTGGCTGTGTAGGTCTGCTGCTGACATGACAAGAGTGAGGGACAAGGAGAGCTCTGGATTTTCTGGGGAATGGCACCTTGGTTCACGTCATCGACGGCATGGTGTTGCTGGAATAGGCTGCAACAGTTCACCATCAGGGTCAGCTTGACTGGGTTTGGGTTCGCTTAGGAGACGCACCTCTGGGCATGCCTGCCTGTGAGGTCTTCAGGGGCCCTTACTTGAGGAGGACAGACCGCCCCTGAGTGTGCGGCAGCCAGCATTCCCCGGGAGAGGGGGCCCGAGGGGGAGGTTGTGGGGGGAGTTTGTCAGAGCATGCCAGGGTTCACAGGAAAAGTTACACCTGGCATTTTGAATCTCCCACCCAGGAGAGACACACATGCGCACGGCGGCCTGCCAGGCGGCCCAGCGGGAGGAGGTGCATGCTAGGCAAACCTGAAGACCTGAGCTCGATTCCCCAGCACCAAGGTAAAGAACACTGACTTCATAGAGTCGCCCTCTGAAATCCACATTGCTGCTACAGCATGTGTGTCTCGTGATACATGCCATGGGTGTACAGGCGTGAGTGCATGTATGTGTGTGTGTGTGCATGTGTGCATGCGCTCACGCACCAGCAATAATGAATGAAATGAAGATAAAAGGTGTGAAAGCAGTGCTAACAACTAGTTTCTCAGGAAGCACATTTCACTCACACTGGAAAATTCTGGCGTAGCCAATTTACCGGCCGTTACGGGTCTTTTAGCTCTAGGAAGGGCCAGAGCAAGGAAGGGTTACCGATGTACCAGGACACAGGCTTCCCTTCTGTTTGGACAGTTTGACCCAGAAGACTCTTTGACCTCATATGAGAGGCGGCTCTGATAAAAAGAGATGTCGCTGCATTTGAGACAAGAATAGCCAGATGGTCACAGAAGAACCCACCGGCTCTACAGCAAAGGCCATGCTACACGTAATGAGGTGTGCACACCGCTCAAAGCCAGCACTTTGAATTCCCACTTGACTGAGCAGGAGATGAAACGGGAGTGACCAGAGCTGTTTTTTTTTTAATTTTTATTGTTTTTTTAAGATCAGGGTCCTGGCAGAATGACTCAACAAAACACACAATCTGGTTGACCTGGTCACACACCACCATGAGATGGGAGGCCTAGAGGAAGGCTGGAGGGAAGAAAGTCACAGAGCCGGTGACTGGGGGGCTTACGTCATCGCTGCTGTGTCACCACTGCTGTCTGGCTATGCCCTGTCCTTCTCTCTGTGCCTCTGACTCCTTGAGAGTCCCTGAGGGCCCAGGGACGAGAGACCAAGAGTGGGGCTGAGTGTCATCAAGACGGGGCTGGCTCAGTAGATGGCTGCCACATAACTCTGAAGGCACCCTCCACTACCACTACCACCCCCACATCCCAAACCAAACAAACAGAATTCAGCCATGAGGCTGGGAGGTGGTTCGGTGTGCAAAGCGCTTACTGCGTTAAGTGGGGGGGGCCCAAGTTGGAAGAGTTTGAATCCCCCCCAGAGCCCATGCAAAGTCAGGCACAGGAGCTCGTGTCCATATCACAGGGCTCCTGGGGTGGGATGGGAGGTCGGAACAGCAGAACCTCCAGAAGCTGAGCCTGGGGTACAGAGCAGTTGATGAAGAGACCCTGCTCCAAACAAGGCGGAAGGAGAGGACAAACACCCAGGCTGGCCTCTCACCTCCACACACGTGTGGTGGCATGTGCACACACCTGCATTCACATCCATGCAGTAACCACCAACCCAGTATACGCTGAAACACTTTCAACAGGCAGAGTGTCGGGGTGGGTGGGGGCTGACCCCGATCAACCATTTCATGTGCAGAAGGAAGTGGTGTGTTGTAAGAATATGTGGGCTTTAGGGCAGTGACAAGAGGCGCGGCTCTTTGGTCATGGGCCTGGAAAGAGAAAGAGCAGACTTCTGGGAAAGAAACTTGGGACTTCATGGAACTGAACACAAGGTGTAAAAATGTCTATACTCATGTTCTTACCTGCCAGAGAGCATACACAAGGTAAGTACCCAGAATGCCTTAGCTGGTTGGCATTAGCACACTTCTCTTTGGTCAGACCAATGTTGGCATAATGAACGTTTATGTGTAAAACCTAACCATTTATGCAGTGTGACAGAGACTACTCATGACCTCACCAGCACAGGCCGCCACTCACCGAGTGTGATTTATATCTTCCGAAGGCTTAATGTCCAATCTACCATCCACAGACACCAGCGTCAAGATCCTAATACAACCCTGTCTCACAAGGTCAGCTGTGTGATAGGAAGCTACTAGCACTGGGTCCCTTCCCCTGAAAGGATGATACTGTGATGTTTGGCTGAAGGCATGTCTTTATTCCCTGCAGGGCCTTGACCTGCACCACTGTTCGAAGATTCATGGTAAATTTGACCCGTTCCAGGTGTTCTAGGATCTTGTAAAACAATGCACTGGGCCAGGAAACTCAAATGGCCTCGTTTGAGAACTTGAGAAGTGCAATTCTTAGGTTCTACTCCAGATACACTGAATGGAACTTTGAGGCAGACTAATCCTAGATGAAACTAGAGTCAGGGAACGGCTACTTAGTACTGAAGGAGATGCTGCATGTAGTGGACACATGACCAGGGTGTCACACTGTGTGCCAGCAGGAAGCACTGTCAGTGATGGAGTGGTGTTTTAAGGGAGAGACACTACCTGGCACAGACAGGAGACTGTCCCGTAGGATGCAGAACACAGCTGCTCTCAGTCAGGGGTCCAGGAGAGATGTAAGCCACACAGAGAGTGATTGGGGTGACTATGACCTCTGTCCTCCCAAGGATGACCCATAGCTGATACCATGCTCGACTCCAAGGAGGGATAGATACGAAGATTACTAATATAGTGGATGCCTTAGGGTGTTAGACTTCCATTTCCTTGGAGAGGCCTCCTTGGCAATGGCTGCCATTGGTCAATGAACACCGAGCTGAACTGTGCCCTGACTGCCAGAATAAATGGGTCTGGGCAGCGAGGGGTGGGAAAACCAGGGACCTTGATGACCATGGCTTCCCATGACTCACTCGGGAAAGTTGTGCTTCCACTCCTACAACTTTCGGCTCTGGGAGGCTGGGAGGCTGGGAGGCAGGGTTCCAGCAAAAGAGTAAAACCGGAGAGCAGCATTCTGTCCGGAGAGAAATGTAAGAAGGGGAGAGAAAGTCTAGAGATATGGCTACGTAGCCAACACCAGGTGCAACCTCAGGATGGGTGTTAGGACACAGGCATCCAAACCCAGTAGGACGGTCACTCTAGACGTGTGAAAAACTCACTTGAGGCAGTGAAAAGCCAACTCCTGGAGCGTTGAGCTGTTGGTGACGGGCAGTGCCGTGAGCACTTCTGAGGCCTGTGGTCCCCGTTTTAGGGAAAGTCTACTCATCATGCTCCTGCATTCTCCCCCAGCAGACTGTAAGCATGGGAGAGGGGAGAATCAGGACCCTCGAGGGCTGGAGAGGAAGATGAGGAAGAGAGAGAGGGCCGGAGGGTCTGAGATGTTTGGGAACCTGATCTGAGGATTGGAGGGGAACAATGAAGGAGGAGGCTGGGTAGCGCAGACTTTTTAAATACACACACACTAAGCATGGAGAAGAAGATTGTAGCGTGCTCAGAAGCTACACGTCTGTGCAGAAATACGAACAGCACGCACACGTAATTGAGAGGTTTTAAGAAGCACGTGAGAGGCCAAAAGGCAGAATGGATTCTTTGCTGACCTAAATCTCAAGCGAGCTAGACGCTCAGTCCAGCCAGGAGGCGTCCACAGGGAGTCCCATTTGGCTGGAAGTAGAGCAGCCGACAAATTCTTGTCTTACCCTAGCGACAGAATCATCAATCAGTTAGGACAGGGGAGATGGAGGGGCTTCTGCTTTCAGTGGGAAGAAAATCTTTGTGGAAGTGAAATTGGTGGGAATTGAGAGAGAAAATTGCCTGATTCCCTTAACTGCCCTAAACGAGTTGCATTTTCTGTGGTCCATGAGATCTGAACCCATTATTAGTGAATTTTGTGAAGTTTTGAAAAATAAAATGACATTGGCAGTAGACAAAAGGACTTCACAAAAGAAGGTAGGGTTTATGCTGGAATGAAAGCACTCCCAGAGGACAGGACTAGCAGATAAAAAGACAAGCGGTTAGTCCACCAGATACATTTCTGGAAGCAGAGGTGAGTATATTGTCGGTCTAATAGGAGCTCTCCCAACAGCAGCCTGGCCCCAAACCAACTTTTAATCTCTCTGCTTCACTCGCATGAGTATTCATATTCTATTTCTAGTTACTAGAGCTTTCACATTAACCTGATGGTTTTTATTAGTTACTTTCCTCATTGAGATCATGGACAAGAAGCAACCCTGGGTGTGTGTGCTTATTCAGGCTCATAATTTGAGGGGGACCATGGAAGAGTGGGTGTGACAATGTCAGGTGGCTAGTCACATTGCATCCATAGTAAGGGAGCAGAGAGATAGATTCTGAGGCTCCCCTGGCGTTCTCCTTTCTGACCTTTTCCCTGACTCTGGTGAAAAGTGTCTACACCCTGATAAGGCTCTCCGTCGATGCAACAATCCAAATCAGACAAACTCAAACTGAATTAGAAAAAGCCCACATTTAATGGATGCAGCGCTCTTGAATGTCCTTCCAGACCCCCAGAGAGGAGATGGGAAAGAGAGACTGGAAAAACCATGAGTCTGTTTTCTAGGGGGCAGTTTAAATACCCTTTGGAAGTGGCCTTGAGCGTCTCTGGGGGAGAGGTCTTTATTTGGTGGGCTTTCTAAGATGCAACAGGGTTTAGAGAGAGGTGGGGGAGGGGGGCTTGGGTGGAATTTCCATCATAACATGCGGTCCGTGGGATGCAAGTGTTCCCATCTCAGTTGGTCCTCTCTGAAAACACTCAGAGAACCGTTCAAATGGCTTGTAGGCATCATAGTCCAATCAAGGTGACAGTTGAAAGTTGCCACTATGCAGTTGAAGAAACAGGTTAAGCAATGTTCTTGGCTCTCGCAAAGCCACACAGAATTGAGTCAAAATCCCAACCCATTCAGTATGCCTCTCTGAAATGCATTTGGTAACATTACTGGCTTTTGAAAACCACTTCAACACAAGTGCACACATGTGTGTGTGTGCACACTTGTTCATGCGTTCATGTGTGTGCACCCCCATGCATGTGTGCACTTGTGTGTGTGCGTGCACGCAAGCATGAAGATCGACGTTACTGGCTGAGCTATCTCCCTAGACCCATATTTTTAATTTGAAGAAACAGTACCATTCTTTCCTTCACTAGATAAAGTCATTGTGTCTTCAAACCTCCGTCTGTATAAGAAGACCCTGGCTCCCACCAATAGTAGGCCCCTGACTTCTAGTTTCTGCTGAATTAGTTGATGTTTCCTTTGTTCTTTGGCCTGCGAGCCCATAATTTTGTGGAATTTGAGCCCAATGTCACGTTGCTTAGCTATTTACTTGTCTTTCTATCAGGCTGTTTGCAACTTTGATTCTGACAGGACTTCCTGACTTCACCCACAGCCCCCCGGGGCTGACTTGATTACTATGGTGTGCCCTGACATTGCTGTCTGGGTCTTTCTTTTCTTTCCTGAGTGTCTGAGAGAGGCAGCGAAGCACTTAAGAAGGTAGTGGGCTTCCCTTGCTGAGAATCGTGAACACAGAGCTCATGCAAGACAAGAGACGAGGGCCAGATCATGTGACAAACCACACGCCGGCGAATCTGTGGAAGAGAAGGGATGCAAGCCAAGACTGGAGTCCTGAACGTGAAACTCGAAAGGCGAGATGGAAACGCAGAGGTGAAGGGTCAGAGGCGAGAGCCAGAGCTGCTCATTTCAAATAGCCATTAATGTTCAAAACCTCTGCCCTGCCCTGCTGTGTATGTGTGTGTGTGTGTGTGTGCGCGCGCGCGCTATGTGCATGCGTGTGCGTGTGTGTGTGTGCATGCGTGAGTGCCTTTTGTGTCTATCTCTCTGTGTGTCTGTTTGCGTGTGTTTGCCTGTCTCTCTTTGTGTATGTCTATGTGTGTGTGTCTGTGTATACATCTCTGTGTGCCTGTATGTCTGTTTCTCTTTGTGTCTGGGTCTCTATTTGTGTGTATATGAGCGTGTGTGCATGTGCATGCGTGAGAAAGAGAGAGAGGGAGAGAGAGACAGACAGTCAGACAGACAGACAGATCAGGTTGTGAGAGGAGAGTATTATTTTTGCAGTGAGTGGATGTGTCTCTAATACTCAGATACTCAGACAAGGACGGATAAAACTCAGTTACTCAGAGAAGGACAGATACTTTTCTTGTTTAGAAGTCTTTACTGCACAGCCCCTGCAGTGTCTCTGCAGCTACACTAGCCACACAAGCCTGGCCACCTGACTTTCACACCTGGAACCCACACAGAGGCGGGAGATAGAACTCCACAGACTTGCCCTTTGACCTTCACGCGTGTGTCATGCCACACGCACCTACCCACGCATGTACTAGCAAATCAGTAACACTAACTAAACACAAAGTTAACCCTGAAAACAACAACAAAAATCCCCCTAATCTCCTGTGGGTATCTTACTGCCTAAGTGGTAGGAGCCACCCAGACGTTTCAGTGTGACTCCAGGTCCTCTGTCACACGCTCTGACCTCTGACCTTCCCTCCACAGCTTTGCATTCTCTGTGCTGCTACTGCTTTCCAAACTCCCTCCGTATCTGGCTTTCGCTTGGAATGCTTTCCTCCGTTCGCTGTGGCCATGCGGGTTCCCATCCTTGCGTCTCTAGGGCTGTCCTGACCACTCTTGCCTGATGTGAACCCTTCCCGTTTTGAACTCTCACAGTAATTATTATCTGCCCACGTATTTGGCAGATAGTCACTGTCTCCTTGAGAGTCTACTGGAAGCCAACCCTCCACCCAGCTGGCTTATGCAACGAGGAAATTTATTATCTCATGTAGCAGGAAGTCCTGAGTCAGGACAGGCTCCAGCAAAGATCTGGGGACTTAAAAAAAAAACTCCTTGGAAAGCTATGTTTGCCCAGATGCCATCCAGCGTCTGCTTTCTCTGGTCCTAAGTGGGAACTCGGCCCCAGGCAGTGAGCACCTTACCTTTCCCACCACTGGACCATGGCAGTGACAAAGGGGACCCACACGCTCCCGTGGAGAGGGCCATCCCTCTCCCTTTCACCCAAGAGGAGGGGATGCTTTAGTCACGTTGGAGTCCGGTAGGCATCAAGAGGGGGAGATGAGTGATACGGTCATATGTGTTGGCCCTGAAATAATTGTCTATCACCTAACCTTGCTGTTTGTCAACTCTTTGTCCTTCCCATTCTTTTCCTCTTGGATCAGCTACAAAGACCTTACGTGGTGCTTATATTTTGTAATTGGCTATGACTTTCTTATATCAGGAACTGATAACTGGATGGATTTGATGTTTCTAAGGTTCAGGGACATTCCTTGCGTGTGTGCATGTGTGCCTGTGTGTATGTGTGTGTATGTGTGTGTGTGTATGTGTGTGTGTGTGTATGTGTATGTGTAAGCATGTGCATGTGTATATATGTGCAGGTGCATATGTGTGAACATGCATGTGTGGATCAAAAGTCAATTTCAGGTATTGTCCCTGAGGCACCATTCACATAATTTTTTATTTAATTTTTTTTTTGCAACAGGGTCTCTCCTTGGCTTTGAACTCTGCAGGTGGGTGGGGCTGTCTGAGCAGTGAACCCCAGGGATTCTCCTGTGTCCACCTCTTCAGTGCTTGTGTTACAAACTGACACCGCCACGTCCATTTGTTGTTTTGCATGGGTCCTTGGGATTGAACTCAGGTCCTCACGCTTGCGTGGTAAGCACTCTTCCAACTGAGCCTTCTCCCCAGTCCTCCCTGACCAGGACTACAAAGTGCACTTGAGGCTTTTGCGGTTCAGGGATTAAGCATAAAAAGATAAAACCCCAGGAAGGCGAAGATCTTGGACGTAGGATCATGTGCTCCTTGATCCTGGCTTTCCTCAGCTCCGGGAACTACACAGGATTAGCATCACATGTCAGTCAGACGCCTAGGGTCAAGGAGACGGAGACTCCGTCCTATGACGTCTTCACCCTCGAGACTTGCATCTGAATATGTCTCCTTGCTCAGACCTGTAACCATTTTATTATATTCCTCCCAGGAAAGGTGATTATAGTACACAAAATTTGTGCCTAAGCTATTCATTTACTCCTGGAATTAAGAGCTCATTTCTGTAATAGTAACACTTGGAAGGCAGAGGCAGAAGGATTGGGAGAGTTCAAGGCCATCCTCAACTACATAGCTAGTTCAGAGGCAGCCTGGGCTATGTAAGATCCTGTTTCAAAACAAACAAAACCAAGCAAGACTTCATTCATTCATTCATTCATTATCAAACTTCTATTTTGAATGCCTATTTCCAAACTGTGCTAGGGAGTGGATACATAGTGAATAATATATGGTTCTTGCACTCAAATTGCCCACTGATGAGCATGCAGTAACTTCCTCGTGTTTAGTAGTAGCCTCTGTCTCTGTGAGGTTGTGGGGACAGACACCACACTGTCATCTGCCTTGAACTTGGGGCTTCTATGTAGACATCGTGCTGATCTGGGTGTTCAGAAGGGCCAGTCTGTGCCCACCATGTTCAGTGTTTGCCCCAAGGTGACACTGAGCCCAGCTGAAAACTCTCTAAGATGGGATGCGTACCAGCGGTACGTTGTGCACACTGTAAAAGCCATCACCTACGTGCAAGGCTCCTTCTCTGACAGCCGTGGCTGGGAAATATTACCCGCTAAAGTGTATTAAGATGGGCTGGGGTGGTGGTTTCAAGTTTCTGGATGAGTCAGGCCTTTGGTGCTAAATTTATTAATGAATCATGTTCCTCGCCCAGCAGACATTGTGGCGGAAAGTGAAAGAGGAAGAGGCCCTCCGGTGTCTGTTTTTAACCATGTGTCCTGACCCTCCATCTGCCAGGGCAAATCTCAACACGCTTTAGCAATTTAAAACAATGCCGGCCACTAAAACACAGACTAAAACACAGACCCGGCTCCCCTGCATTTGGAAGAGTAAGTGAGGCCTCCTCTCCATGAATAGAGTCTAAGTTTTCATCTTCCCCCAGAGGTCTCCCAGCCTAAATTCCTAGTGGCCAAGCTGTGGCCTCTGGTGCTGGCTCTTTGTAGAGCTTCAAGCCTGATCTCTGCAGGTGCCACCGGAAGCTTCTTGGACAACAGTCGTCTTCACTTGTTCTTGCCTTCATTGCTATTCCGGGCTAGCGTCCCATTCCGTAGCTATAGTCGGGGTCTCTTCATAGGCCATTTCGCAGGCAGGGTCTTAAATGGGCCCCTTCCCTACTCCTCCTGCTACTTCCTCTTCCGCCGCGGCTTCTACATGTGCTTAAGAATTGCAAGTCCTTTTGCGTTTATACTGTCTTAAACTGCACCATGCCTCCTCGTAGCTGCTCATAGGAACTGCGTGGGGTCCTTGGTCAGCCATGACGTCGCTGTCCCATCATCCTCGAGGTCTCTGCTCTCCTGTCAACCCCAAACCCTGCTCCTTTCCGGCCGTGTTCTCTAGACCTGCCCTTGATGGTAGGATAGAGACTCAAGGCTTGATGGCATTGGCTTTCTACAAATTTGTCCCTGATTTGCAATAGCGGGGTGACGTCGAGATTGTCACGTGCCTGCAAACATTTCTCCAGGAGGACATTCCTAAATACTCCATATCCCTTAAAACTCTATCCATACAATACATGGGTTTGGAAAATTCATTTTTCTTCTTGATTCATATAAAGTGTTAAGGCTAATCTATAATCTGCCTTCTTTCCCCTCTTTTTTCCTTTCTCTATACATGTGCTAGATATATATATATATATATACATATATATATATATATATATATATATATATATATACCCTGACCTTGACATATCTATATCTATCTATCTATCTATCTATCTATCTATCTATCTATCTACCTATCTATCATCTTCCTATTATCTATTATGCATCCGTCATACATCTCTTTATCACCCTACTATAAACCATGTATTTATCTACTATCTATCTACCATCCATCTACAATTTATCTGTCTGCCATTTAGTATATGTATATAGCTGTAATCTGTCTACCTATTACGTATATATCACGCATCTATCTTATCTACCCACACGTATCTATTATCTATATCTCTCTGTCATCTGTCCATCATCTACTCATCTATCATCATCCTACCATCTATTTATCATGTATCTCTCATGTGTCTATATGTCATTCATGTGGCTATCAATCATCTAACCAGCTATCTAGCTAGCTGTCATCTGTCCATCTACCATCTATCAGTTTACCAACCTATCTCTAATCTGTACTGAAGTGAAACGGAATGTTTGTTTAACTACGTAAAGATGTGTTGCTGTTTCGCCTTGCCTGCCTAGGGCGCATGATGGGTCTAATAAAAAGCTGAATGGCCAATAGCTAGGCAGCCCAGGGATAGGCAGGGCCTGGCGGGCAGAGAGAATAGACAGGAAGAAGAATCCAGGCTTGGGGGAGAAGAGAACAAGGGACAAAGAGAGAAGACACCCTGGGGACAGCCAGGCAGGCAGCTGCCAGACAGACAGACACAGGGGAAGCAGGAAAGCAGAACATTCAGAATGAAAGAGAGGTAAAAATCCCTGAGGCAAAATGTAGAAGAGAAATGGGTTAAATTGAGTAAAAAGAGCTAGCAAGAAACAAGCATAAGATAAGGCCAAGCGTTCATAATTAATAATAAATCTCCATGTCGTGATCTGGGGACTGGTGGTCCTCGAAAACCAGCCACACTGTGTATCTACCATCCACCAATCATCTATTTATAATCTATCATCTGTCTGTCATGCATCTATCATATCTCCAGCTACCTAGCGTGTACATATATCATGCATCTCTCTACAGTCCATTTGCTATCACGTATCTTTCATCTGTCTGTCTATCCACCATCTATCTATTCATACATCTGTCCATTCATCTTCCTATCATCTGTCACGAAGCATCTATCCAATTTCACTTGAAGGCATGATTGGATGCCCACTTGTGGACAGTGTGATCAGCCAACAGCCCCCAGATTTCATCTCCTTCGGTGTCTTCCTTCGATGTAGAGGGTCATGTTGCCTGCATCTTGCAAGAGTACCTATGTCCGTGACTGAGGGAAGAGCTTCGGGCAGCTGCAAGGTTACTGCCGACACCTTGACCTCCCGGCCCCGGCCAGCTTTCTTTGTCTAACCCAAGCCTTCGTCCTCCTTCAGGAGGGTCAACTTGATAATGAATAGACCGTATCACAAATCTGTCTTAGTTTCTCCTTCCAGAGACACCCACCTTGGAGTGCTCGCAGAAGATGGTAGCAGCCTATTTCACCGCCCGCTGGGAAGGGAGACGGCAGATAGATGGCCCCTAGCACAGGACGCTGGTTTTGTGGTTAAACATTCACCGGCGGGAACAGACAGCAAGGCGTACTGGTGGAAGGCGCCGAGCTGGAGGGCGTGCTGTGTCCAGCCGCTGAGGCACGTGGAGGGAATCATAGCTCTCCAGGCAACAGCGGTCTGACATTTAACCAGTCCTGCCTACGGTCATTCATGTGCTCTGGGGGAAGGCGACGGGAAGGCTGGGAGGAGAGTGGAAAGGTGAGTCTCACAGCCAGAGGGCTCCTTGCTCGTACACAGCCTCATCCGCAAGTAAGGAAAGGTTCACGGTCCAGGTCACCCCAGTGACGCCAAAGATGGCTAACTGTTCAGGCCACGCAGACCTCTTATGGTCCTGGCTGGGGACACCTGGGGCCTGAGCGATTGGGATGCAGACATTTTGATCTGGGCACTTGCAGCGTTATAACTTTCTTGTTGATTTACCCGTCTTGTTTTCTCACCGCATTACTAATGGTTGCCTCTTTCTCGTCTGTCCCTTCTCTCCCAGTCGACCTAGTTAGAGCTGCCCACAAGGAGAAAGCTGCCCTCACCGTGAGTTTAGGAGGGTCTTTCCACAGCTGTTGGGGATTATTGACTCCACACGGTCCGCACTTTCCCCTCTGCTGTGAGTTCCCAGGGAAGCGCATATTCCTGCTTCACAGCAGGTCTGCTCTGCTCCACCTCTTCTCTGCCTGCAGCTGCTGCTTCCCTCACCTGCTGCCTTCTGCCCTTCCGCGTGGCTTCCCTGTAAAGTGAGCCCATAGCTGCCTCCTGGGTCATTGCGTGGGTCTGAAACCGGCCTACAAGCTCACGCTTTAGGTGCTTGGTTCCCCGCTGTGAGACAGTTTGGGGATGTCCTGGCCACTTCAGCAGATGGGAAATAACCTGAAAGTCACAGGGGTATATTGTCTCTGCCCCCCCCCCAGTTCCCTATCGCCGCAGCTGAGTTTGGGTCCACAGGTCTTCCCTCCCAGGGTGGCCTAAGCCTTGTGATACCCAGGAACCCAAAGTAGTCTCTCCTTTTGTTAGTGTGTTCCTTGGTGCTGTGTGAAGGTGACTAATGCGTGACTATGCTTCTCCTCTGAAACCCTAAGGTTGGCACATCAAATGAAGCCCCTGTTCATCCCCACAACATCACCCCAATTTACCACTGTGTCTCTGCCCTCACCTGGTTCAGGTTCTCAAAGGGTGTGGGCGCTAAACTAACAAGGGGCAGCCTGCCCAGAGTACCGGCAACAAGGAAGTCTCCCGCAGATCGGGGTGGTCAGGCGGATGATGCCCACCCACGAGGAAGCTGGAAGGTTCATTATAAGAAAGGAGAGCGCACCAAGTAAGAGATTTCCCGTTGCTGTCTCCCCGTGTGCCTTACTGGCTCTCCCTTCCTTTTCATTTTCTGCTCCCCTCCCCCAAGAGCTCTTTGAAGTGTAATCACCTAAGGTACTGCACGTTCCCAATCCATTTGCCACGATCCCACTAAAAACCCCACGTTGGCCCAACAGATTGATCTGTAAAGAGCTGACAGCCTTGTTGCCTTTGCTACCTGACAGCATCCTGGGGAAGGGAGGTGGGGTAGTCCAGGCTGTGAGTCTGTGCTGCGTAGACTTTTGAATTTTGCAATGTGTTTGCCGACTGGTGGTCAAGTAACTGCGCATATCTCGTGGGGCAAAGATGGGCCTCTCGCCTGTAATGTAAGGCAGTCGTAGAAAGACAGGCTGGGATCCTCTGATAACAGGAGAGACGGGGTCACGTGACAAGCAACGCTCGGCTCAGCAAAGTCACTTATTGCTGAAATTATGTGATGTGTATCTATTCTTTCCCTCCTGCTTCCTCGACGCTGGATCTAGTTCCTTATGCCAAGGCTTCGGGGAAAGACTACATTAAAAATATTATAATGCTGGTTTTAGGTTTAAGAGCATTCAGGCTAGCTGGAGACGTCAGAGTCTGGGGTAGGGTTTGGTGTCACATTTACCATTTTCTGCCGGAAAAAAGGGACTCGTGAGTGCAACGAGTCCCTTTCATCTCCACAGCGACAGCCTTGGACAAGCGCTAATCTGAGACTTAGAGACCCCCAGATCTCGGGTTCTTTCTGTCCCTCAGGCTTCAGTATTTCCCCCTTGACACTGTCTAACTGCTGAGTGGTGAAGCCGGGAACTCTAACACCAGCTCCCCTGCTCTGTCCACGGATTTTATAAGCTGCCGTCCGTCTATCCGTCTGTCAGGGTCTCAAGTAGCCAGGCTGTCCGGAAACTCACCGAGCGGCTGAGGAGGACCTTGAACTTATGACCCTCCTGCTGCACCTTCCCTGTGCAGGGGTTACAGATATGAGGCACCACACCCAGCCAATTTAACATTTTTTTTGAGAGAGAGAGAGAGAGTCTCTGACCCAGGCTGCTCTGGAATGCACCCTGTAGACCCGCTTGACCTACAGCTCACAATGATCCTCTTACACCGCCCTCCCCAGGGCTGGGAAGGCAGGCTTGAACCACCATATTAGGCTGCCCATTCCCCCCACCCCCACCCCAGGGACTCCGGAAACACTCGGGGTCTGTGCCAATCACTTTGGCCCCCATAGTCCCTACCTCATACCTACGGGGCTCTCTCACTGCGGAGAGTGGGCACTGGTTTCAGAATTATCTACAGTGTTCAGCAGAATGCCAGGGCGCTGTTGTGACTTGAAAACTCTGTTGAAACAATAAATGATTTTAGGCACGGGCCAAAAGTGAGGAAGGCGTCTGCTCTGCGGCTGGCACCGAGCTTCCTGCTCATCAGTGTCTCTCGTGTTCACACCCTCCCTCAGGCCATGAGGCCCATGCAACCCACCCTTGCTCCCCAGTGTGAAGCCTATACAAGAGGTCAAGTCCCACTCAGAAGCTGCAGAACATTTTGGGGAATGCCGTCTGCCTTCCCTAGTTCCTTGTCTCTTTGGTGTGACCTTCCCATGCTAAAACAATGACCCCCTCTGTCATTGCCGTCCTTGCTAAATATTAAGAAAGATTAAAACTGACCATGAATTAGGCACCGGTGGATTGCGGTCCACTCAATGTAATACTCTGGTTTAAATAGCTGCCTTCTCAAAAAATACAATTAAAAAGTAGATCAGAGCCTTGACCATCCAACGCAGACTCTTTCTGGTTATTGTAATTACCAGATGAAACAACGCACATTGAAAACATTTAATGAAGGGCCCTGCATTATCTACCCAGGGTAAATAATCACCAAATTACAATAGCCAGAAAGATTAGCATCTAGGCTTGAAAAGGAAAGGCAAACAATGCCCCCCCAACCCATTCAAGCCTAGGCAGGCAGCACCAAGGGTGCTGTGACAGTGGATCTCTGATGTCCCTCCATTATCTATCTTCATCTGCCTGTACATTTGCAAGGCCATGCAACCACCATGCTTTTCATCCTTCCAACATAATGAATTCAAGGACCTATCTTTTGAAACTCAATTTTTGCTTCCAAGTAATAGCAACAAAATTATTTACTCTTTCAAAACCTTGTTGTCAACCTACAGCCTGGCTGTGTGTGGGAAGCACCCTGCAGCAAACCGGGGCCCAGTTTCACTCTGTCAAGGAGAAAGGTAAGAGAAAAATATTAGCAGGTAAGAGAAAAATATTAGCAGAGACTTCCAGAATATGCACGTATTCAAAATCCAGACTGTGTGTGCAGAACAAAATGCACTAGGTGTGTGGGCTGGATTCCACCATAATCTGCCCTGGGGTGTGGTTACTGAGTACTCCAACACTCCACTGAGCCCACGGCTCAGGAATAGCTATTTTAGCTGGGTATGGTAGCACACACTTGGGGGTCTGTGGCAAGAGGATTGCTGTGAGTTTAAAGCCATCCCAGAATCCAGAATCCAGGCAACTCCTTATAGAATCTTTGGCATATGGTGAGTTCTAGACCAGCCTGGCCTACATGTTACCTATCTTGAACAGACAAAACAAAACAAACCAATCAGCTGTTTTGCAGTTAGGACTTACATCTGTCTTTGTTCTTTGCTGTTTATGACATAAAAGCAACTGTAAACTCAAAGCTATTTTAGAGCCCTAACAACAAATAGACACCTACATGACCCATCTTGCACACAAATACTAATTTTGTTCACTGTAAAGCATAAAATAATGTATAAATTACATTTTAGGAAATTAAAAGTGTTTTCTTTTCAAAGACCAAAAGCAATGACACTAGGGACAAACTGAAAACACAATGTATCATCATCTCCTAGTGTGCAAAAAAAAAAAAAAAAACCAAAGCTCAGCCATGAATCAAAAGCCACAAATAAAAGCAAAATGAGCCCAACTGCTCATACAAGGGGAGCTGGGCATGGCCGCTAGGATGTTCAGGCTCATCAGTGGGGAGGGGGGAATGAAAGCTAAAGCCTCCTACACATCAGAATGTGTGGCAAGCGGAAAGGACTAGGAATTCTTGCCTTGAGTGAGACTGCAGAGCAAATGGCCCCCTTGTCAGTCGAAGATCAAATGGCACGGCAACTTTGGAAAGCAGTTGTCAGAGTCCTGGATATTAAATTACCTCCAGAGAACCAGAAGAAGAAAAAACAAAGGCCAGAATTAGCAGATGGAAGGAAACGGCGAACATGAAAACAGAAACGAGCACAGAGAACAGAAGACAGAAAACAAGTGAAACTGAGTTGCGGGGGGGGGCGGGGTTCAGTTCTTAGCGCCTGTGTGGTGGGTGGCTCACCACCACCCGTAATGAGTTCTAGGGAGTGAGACGCCCTCTTCCGACCTTCTTAGACACCAACAACACACATGGTAGGGTACACAAATGCACGCAAACACGTAAAATAAAACCCGACTACGCCTTTTTTTAAAGATTAAAAATGATTTTATGAGCGTGTGTGTTGCTCTCAGAAGCCAGAAGATGGCATGAGCTGCTCCGTGACTGGAGTTAACAGCATTTGTGAACTTCCTGACATGTGCTCAGGGAACCGTACCCAGGTCTTTGGTGAGAGTTATCAGGTTCTGATGTGTGAACCATCTCTATGGCCCAGCTAATGGACTCTTCATAAATGACAAACCGGCTTACTAATAACTGACGAGCCAAGACAAAGCGAAAGAGGAAGCAGTCAGTGGTGCCGTAGAGATAACGCGGGTGCTGTGAATACTGTGAACAGTGCACTGCAGACAGGAAAACTCAGGATGCATAAAAGCCTGTCCAGACCACTGCATGAGGAACCTCCCAACAAATGAAAGTCTCATTGCTGAATTCTACGGCACACTTGAGCAGTAGGCCACCATCCTTCTCAAAGTCTTCCCCTGAGAATGGATGAGAAGAGAATGTTTCCAGTCTCCTTTTGTAAGATCAGCATTACCATGATGTCCATGCTGCATGTAGATGATATAACAAACAAGGCCAAAGGCTGATATTTTTAATGAATATAGACGTAAAATCCTCTCGTATACCATGACTACAGAGCGTTTTCCCCCTGGAATGCAAGGATGGTTCAACACATGAATTTACAGAACATTTTCCCCCTGGAATGCAAGGATGGTTCAACACACGAATTTTTTGCCCTGCCCTAATCCCCCTTCATTCACTTCTAAAGTCTTCCAACCCAAGGGTTTATTTTTGTCCCCAAAGTTCTCCCTCAGGAACACATGAGTCCAGCTGTCCCTTTTTCCTTTCCAGTGTCTCCTATTCACCACATCCTCCGAAGACTCCTCAGTCCTCTCCCTGATGACAGGACAGGTCATGAATCGCTCACCATGTATGACGGTGCTATCTGTACACTGCTCTCAAGCTCACCGACCTTCACGGTGTCCCCACACTCGCCTGCTCTCAAGCCCACTGACCTTCAGAATGTCCCCCACAGTCACCTCCACTCAAGCCCAGTGACCTGTAGAGTGTCTTAGGACAAGTGGCTGTCATGTTTGCTTTCCTCTGAGTTCAGCGAAACTGTTGAGGTCCTTACAGAAGCCAAGTGGCACACCATCCCCCTCCTGTCCCAGTGCCTCCCCCAATCAAATTCCAGAAGTTTCCTCTTCAAATAAGCACTGAGCAGAATTCCTGGCCCCCAAACTCCAGTGAATTTCGCCAAGCTATATGTGTGTGTGTGTGTGTGTGTTGTGTGAGTGTGTGTGTTTTCACAGGCTACTGAAAGCTGGTGTTCTGCACATGTATCCCATCCCCTAGCGTGACAATGTGGC
The DNA here is from genome assembly GCF_017639785.1 of Mesocricetus auratus. NCBI lineage: Eukaryota > Metazoa > Chordata > Mammalia > Rodentia > Cricetidae > Mesocricetus > Mesocricetus auratus. The sequence continues at coordinate 14,296,779 of NW_024429187.1, forward strand.
TTGGTTTGTAGCTCATCTGTGAATGCCTGACAGAGATATGACTAACACGCCCTTCTAGGGAGAGACTCGGGAGTCACCTCTGCTCTGAGAGGCCAGGTGGGTGCCTTTCTATGTGAAGTCCCCTTGGGCCCTACGGGGACACTAGGAGAGATCTATGGCTGGTGGATTCCCCGGGTTTCAGTTGGTCACTGTGTAGTAGGCGTGGAGCCGTCCACGCCACAGAGTACAGGCGGGGGCTCCTCACTCAACACTGTGGCGGGCCAGGAGTAGAGAGCAGGGCTGGATAGCGTCAGCCCGCAACTTTCAGAGGCTTGAGGCCCTGTGCTCTCCTTCCCGCAGTGAGACTTCACTTTTCAAAGTTCCCACGTGCTCCCCAAATAGCGCCACCAACTGGTGACCAAGTGTTCACACAGGCACCTGTGAGGGCATTCCACATCCAAAACCATAGTAAAAGCACGAAGTCCATGGAGAACGTTGACCCAGAGAGCGTCTGAGGGCCCCGAAGCTATGGACACACAGCCACGTTGGGATTAGCTCCCCTTGGTCCCATTCCAGTCTTCTCATATTGGCTGGTCACATGATTCACCTCGTTATGGACGAAGTGACAAGAAGCCCTAAGGGGTGGTCAGTCTTTGTTCTCCAGAACTGTTTACAATGGCCAGGGCATTCTGGACCTTACCAGAATGTGTGTAAGAGTGACAGTGAGCATGCATCAAAACTCGCCCTCCGGTTCAGCTGGGAGTCCTGTGTCCGAGTTTCAGATGGACACCTGGACATATGCACCCCAAAGTTTCTCTGCAAACTGCCTGTCAGGAAGCTCTCAGAGTACACAGGCTGGAGTTTGAGCCCAAGTCGTTCTCTGAGTGTTTCCAACCAGGGGGAAAAGAAGGCAGAGCGCCGAGCGGTACAGTTGACAGAGTCACAGGTTAAACCACGAGTCGCAAATCCTCACAGCCACAGGCTCAAGCGTAATCAGCCTCTTCTAATTACGGGGGGAGGGGGGCTATCGGGCCTCGGGGGAGTGAGTGCTCTCAGCTTGTGATCCCAGCAAGGTCTGAGTGGGTTTGGCTGAGTCACCGCTGCCCGACTACAAGACCCCACACGCATCACCTGACCACCACATGCGCCAGCCAGCCCAGCTGTAGAAGTGAGGAAACAGCCCGGAAGGGCCTGGGGTGCCAGTGCTGGCCTCTGCTCGTGCTGCCCTTGGAGTTTCTGGGGGCACAGATTAGCTCTACCAGTGGCTTGAGGGACCCTAGGACAGACCACTGAGCAGACTTGACTCTGAACCGCCTTTGGAAAAGAGCCAATTTCACATTCTTTGGGTTGCAGTACAGCTTAGGAAAATTTAAAGTCTTAAAAATACCGGTATGTTTTTGATCGCATGATTTCATTCCTATGGCTTTTATCCTTGGAAAACCCATCAGTGGCACACGGATGTTTACATGCAACCATGCTTACCTGGGGGTGACCTCGATAATGAAAACTGAAGTGGTCTAAGTGGCAAACGGGTAGCCATTATTCTACAAACCATGGCGTGTGTGTGTGTGTGTGTGTGTGTGTGTGTGTGTGTGTGTGTGTGTGTGTGTATGTTAAAATGCTCTGTGGCCTTGGGGGAAAAACAAAATGGCAAGAACAGATTAATGATCTGGAATTTTGCCCAGTAGAATAGTAAGTAGGAAAAAGTATTTAAAACTTGTTAGAATGATCCAATTCATTTAAAACTATTTCTTCCCACACATGTAGATTAAAAAAAGGGGGGGACGAGATAGAATGTGCAGTAAACAGGTGTTTAATCTCTGGGTTTTCGGTTCCTAAGTTCTTTCCCAGTTTCTTACAAAGAGCCTGTGTTTTTCTTTTTTCTTTTTTTGCCCCATAGAAACTCATTTAGCAATGTCCATAGTCTTTGTACTTGGACTACCGGCTGTAGACTGGCCAGCCTGCAGCACACCTACAGAGCCCCGGGGACACAGTGACACATCTGTGAACTGGAGCTTGAGCAAGCCCCCGGGCCGGGAGGCTGTCCTGCATGGGAACAGAGTGGGGCTTTTTAATTTTTTTTTTTTTTGAGGAGGAGGCTGAGCCCGAAAAATGATGCCTCTGTGGGTGACTCCTTAAATTTTCCTTGCACGTGGCCCCCAGCCTGACTCCTGTAATTCTGTCTGGCTGACAGCAAGCTTGCAAGAGCAGCTGGCTCCCCAGCACCCCATGATGGCTCCGTGGCATCTGGGTCGTCTATTAAGCAACACCTCATCAGGAAGGCAGAGCCAGAGATGGTTTGAACCTGTGTTCCACGTGGTTGAATGCTTGGTCCTCCAGCAGGTGGCGCTGTTTTGGGAGGCTCCGGAGCCTTGGGAAGAGTGGAGAGGAGGAAGTGGGTCATTAGGTGTAGGCCCTTTGAAGGTCAGCCTGGTCCCTGGGTGCCGGTCCCGTCCTGTCCTGTACTTTCTGGTCCATTGAGATGATCTGCTGAGCCTCAACCACATACCGGCACTGTGACCTCCTCTGTGCCTGACCAAAGGATGAGCAAAGCTTACTGCAGAGCGTCCTGCAGAGGCATCCGGGTTAACATTAACCTAGACCTAGACCTAGACCAGATTGGCCTGCGGGTATGTCTGTAGGACAGTGTTGCAGGGGGGCCCAACCCAGTGGGCCTCAGCCTTCCCTGGGCAGGTGGTCCTAGTCTGCACAAGAAAGCCAGCTAACTAACGGTGAGTCTGCAAATGATGGATCTGGCGAGAAGCCTTCCTCCAAGGTCTCTGCTCCGGGTTCCTTGTGGGGTTCCTGCTCTGAGTTCTCCGGACTGGGATGGTTAAGGTAAAGTAGCTCCCTCTGTTCTCTGAGTTGCTTTTGCAGAGCGTTTTATCACAGCAGCGGGAAGGACACCAGGACGGCAGGGAAAACCCTCTTTCTATAGCAGACCTTTTGGAGATGAAAGTAGTCCCTGCCGTGCCCTTCCTCCATGCTCCATCCTGGAGAGGAGACAGGTTGTTTGTGAGACGAAGAAAACTCAGCTCACACCAATAGTGGCTTTATGATGATATCTTTACAATGATATCTTTCTAAGACAGCACAGCCACTCCCAATCCCTGTAACCAAAATCGAGGGTCAGAGACAGCTGATGTCAACCTTCCCATCTGCTTAGAGACATAGGGTGGTGCCTGCTTCCTGCTTCCGCTGAGTAGAGGATGCTGAAGGTGGCCCAGAGCCCCTCATCAGCAGGAAGGCAGTCTGGAGTATTTTAACTCTTAGAGAATAAGCTGCAGGGTGGAATTGGGGTGATAGCTCTTCATTCACAGAAGAGAAGTCAAACGCCATCATCGGTTTTCTTCGATGAGGACTTCATATCTGGTACCCTGTTGGGGTACAGAGAAAACTGCAGAGACTTGAACAGCCCTTGCCCTCAAAACCTTGACGAGGTTTGGAATGTGCTGGGAACCCCAGCGGGGTAAAGGCAGAGAGAATGAGGGGTGATGTTTGAGGAGCAGTAGCTCTTCCTCTGCTAAAGGGATGTGACTGAGGGGCTGCGGGAACCCTTGGGTGGGCATCTGAAGCAGCAGGAAGGACCAATGTAAGAGCCAAGGTGAAGGCTCAGCTGGAGGCCACCGTGAGACTTGGCCTTTGCCCTGTGTAACTTGAGAAGCCCCTGGAGGCTGGGGGTGGGGGGGAGGTAAGCGCTGGGGTTTGCTTGTGCCTTAGGGATTGACAAGACCAAGGATAGGAGCAGGTGGCCAATTAGGATGTGACTGTCATAACTGAGGCAGTTGTGGCAGGACTAGGCTTGCAACGATGAGGATGTAGGAAGTGACTTCAGAGCGAGCCGCACAGGACCAGCTGGTGTGTTGGCTGTGGGATGTGACGGCAAACGGCACCTTCCAGGCCGTAGACCTAAGCAGCTGGAAGCTGAAGTCATCCTCTGAGATGAGTAGGAATGGTGTTGGGAGGCCGGCACGGTGTGGCTTTGGATTTGTAGTTGGTTTTCATGGCCGACTTAGTGAAAGGGGAGCCAACCAAAGCAAAGGGTGAAGTTCCCACGAACTCAGATCTTTTTTTTTGGTCAGATTATGGGGCGCTGATTGTACGCGTGTTGCTGCTTAAGGACACTCTGTTTACCATGTTTTGTTTATTAACACTGCAGCTCGTGCCTGAAGGAAGTGTGCCTGGTACATGTATGTCCTTTGTCAGGCAAAAATCTTTTTCTTTCTGGAGCTTAGGGACGGGAAATAGCACTTCAGGACAAACGAGTGTGTCGGGGGGTGGGGTGGCATTTCCGACAGCAAACCCATCAACTAACAGCACGGAAGTGCAGCACTAATGAAATCGTAGTGAGATGACAGGGACCTGCATGAAGGCAGCTATCTGAAGCTAACGGAACCCTGCCCCATCGAGCCGCGGCTTGGACACGCGGGGCAAGTGGCACAAGTGTTGTTTTGGCATTCGCACACGTGTCCAAAAATGACCATGAGGGGTCACAGATGCATTCTAGTGAGCAGGCAAGTGTGCAAACGTGGAATGCGTGAGCAACAGGGAATCGCCGAGTCCAGGCAGGAGAGCGCCGTTGACCTGCGTGGAGATATGAAAAAGGAGTGTGGTCCAGGGGACTCCTGGAAGCTTTGATTTGGGGACTTGTGGCCATGTACCTTGATCTCTGTGCATAGATAGTTGGAGAGGGGGGGTCAAGTCTCAGGAGTTCAAAATAATAATAATAATAATAATAATAATAATAATAATAATGATGATGATGATAATAATGAAATTCAAAAAAAAAAGGAAGGAGTTTTGGAGATGGGCTCTGGGATGTTCCAGCAAAGGAGAGAGACAGTGAATGGTGGGAAGGAGAAATGGATCAAGAGAGAGTTGATTCAAGAATGAAGGGCAAAAAACAAGTTAAAAAAAAAGAAAAATCAAACAACAAAAGAATGAAGGACTCGGGTAGGTCAAATGTTGTTGCAGAATCTAGTCTACTGGGAGGTCAGAATCGACCTTTCGATGAGGTCACATGGGCTTGGTGGCTATTTTAAGTTTCATCTGGGATCACAGAGTTCAGGGTCTGAAGTTTTATGAAAGTACAAGTGCAAACTTTCCAGGGGTTTGGATGTGAAGGAGAGACAACTACCAAGGGACAAAGCAGAAATAAAAAGGGGGCAGCTCAATGGTCATGTGACCGCCGTTCAAGCATGAGGGCTGGGGTTTGCATCCCCAGGACCCGTGCACATGCCGGGTGGGTGGGGTGGCCAGTGTGGACCTCCGGCCTTGGGAGACAGGGGGATATGCGGAGCAGGCTGGATACCAATAGTGCCCGCGGAGGTGAGACTTGGGTCTGATTGAGGAGAGACCCTGCTCCACCAATGAGTAAGTCAGGAGAGAGAGAGAGAGAGAGAGAGAGAGAGAGAGAGAGAGAGAGAGAGAGAGAGAGAGAGAGACCCCTGATACCCTGATAGCAGTCTGGGGCCTCCACACTCACGTGCTCCCAATGCATTCCCTCCCCACATCTGTATGCATACCCACCTGCAAAAATGTATACATGTGCATGCGTGCGTGCACACACACACACAACACACGAGACATGGAGACAGAGAGAAAGGAAAAGAAAAGGTGGAGAATGGTGTAGTATCCAGGAGTGACTTTGAGGCAAAGGTGTTAGGGAACAGACCCAAAGGTCCCCAGTCAGAGAGGAGGAGGAGGAGGAGGAGGAGGAGGAGGAGGAGGAGGAGGAGTTGCCAGATGGTCTTCCGTGACTGTGGTGACTGCTCTAACTTTAACTCTGTGGATGAGGCCCAGTGAGGTCAGATGCTTGTTCACAGTCACACAGTGCGTCCATGGCAGAACTGGGATACAGCTGATACCCTTCTGGCCCTGGAGCTCGTGGCTTCACAGCTTCTGGCCCTGGAGCTCGTGGCTTCACAGCTTCACTTGAGAATGCAATCAGCACCCAGGATGATTACCTGGTACCCACCTGCCACTCATTCCCTCAGCCAGGCTGGAAGCTAAGGGGGTGGAGTGAAAGCCCAGACTCCTTGCTGTCTTGGAAACATCACCCTCTTCCCACAGAGAGAGGCTGAGGAGAAAAGCTGAGCTGTGGCTGGAATAAAGCTGTAAGTCGGGGTGACCGCTAACACCTCTGTTTCTGGAGCGTGCCTTACCTGCAGAAGACCGACGGGGTCACCTCTCTAGCACGTGGAAATAGAATTCATTCCTTATCTAGAATCTAGTTAATCTTCCCATAAAGCCTCTGTTCCCCCTCAGATCCCAGATGAGAGATTTCTGAGGGAACAGTCCAGCTTTGCCCATCCACAGTTCTTACAGCCTTTTCTTGGGCGCTGTCTACAGGGGCTCAATAAATCACTTGTTGTTAAACAGAGAGATTTATTCCCCTGACACCCACATGTCCCCTCTTGCTTTACTTTAAAATATATCAACTAACTTGCCACCAATGCGATTGCTTGTAATGTCTCTTACACATCCAGTTTCAATAGATCAATGAAAACGTCATAGTAGAGACGGGAAGATGGGGGGGGAGGGCTGGCAGTGTAGACAGCTGGCTTAGAAAACGTGCCACAAGGAGCTGCTCGGAAGGGATTCGGGAAACAGAGTCTGCCGGCGGTTTGGGAAATAGATTAGGCTGCATGAAAACATCTCTTTTATATATACCTTTTCAAAAACATCCAGCCCCATGATTTTTGTTGTTCTTTTAGTTTTAGTTTTGGTACTGAACTGAGCCTTTCACATGCTAAGTTGGTGGAGATAAATCCCTAGCCCTGTTTTACTGTTTATTTGTCTTGCTTTTGAGACAATCTTGCTGTGACTCCCTGGTAGACCTGGTGCTCACTGTGTCGCTCAGACTGTCCTCAAACTTACTGCAATACCCCTCCCTGCCTCAGTTTGGGGATGAGTGGCCCATGCCACTGTGCCAAGCTTGAGCCTTTTTCCTCAGGGGACACACCCACTCTCCCAAGTTCTTCCACAAGAAGTTATCAACTGTTGGGCTGGTGTCTTCTCTTTGTTCTGAAATAGGGTCTCTATGGAGCACTAGCTGGTCTGGAACTTGCTATGTAGACCAGGCTAGCCTTGAACTCACGGAGATCCTCCTGGATGCTCAGATTAAAGGTGTGCGTTAGTACTGGGGCTCTGACTGGTGTCTCTGATTTTCCGTGGAAACCTTTGTTCTGGAAAGTATTCCTGTCCCTGGATTAGGAATTCTGGAGTTGAAGGTGGGGCTACCTGTTCATTCGGCGTGGCGAGATGCTATGCTGTTGAACCATCAGCCCTGGCTTTGCTGAGTCTGCAGATACAGAGGATGGCGTCTCTGTGAAGGAAAAGGTAGCAGCAGAGGGTGGTTGGGTCTTCAGCTGTGCACTAAATGTGGGTTATATAAACCGGCTGATGGAGACTCAAGGTTCCTTGTCTTTAAAAGCAAGGTGTTCTGTAAGTACCCACTTTTAGGGGTGCCAGGGTAGTTACAGTGACGCTGTTAGTCTAAACTCTTAAAGTTCAGTGAAATCTTGGTCCTAAGGGAAGTCAGGTTGTGTTGTGACAGCTGTCCCTCCACCCGCAGTGCTCACACAGCTTAGCCTGGGGCTCACTGTGTCCCCTCTGCTGGAACCCCTGACATTGACAATACGGAGGCAGGACATCCCAGTGGACATAGTCTGACTCTGCCATCACAGACTACTCTGAGTGCCGTGGCTTACGAGGTCACAGGCTCCCAAATCTAGAATGTTCTCTACCTGGAAATGGATGCTCACCATCTCTCCTAAGGAAGGTCCTGTGATAGCTGATATTGATCGTCAGTTTGGTGGTCTCTGCAGTCACCTAGAAGACGGCTGTGGAGCACACCTGCGAGGCGGTTTCTAGACTGGGTGGGAATTGAGGCGGGAGGACCCACTCGACTGTGCGTGGCGCCGTTCCAGAGTCAGGATCCTGGAGTGAATCAAAAGGAGACAGTGAGCTGAGCACCAGCATTCATCTCCCTCTGCTTCCTGACTGTGGGTGCAGTGTGACCAAGAGCCTCACTCACGGCCACCACACCTCACTCACGGCCACCACGCCTCACTCACAGCCACCACGCCTCACGGCCACCACGCCTCACTCACGGCCACCACGCCTCACTCACGGCCACCACGCCTCACTCACGGCCACCACACCTCACTCACGGCCACCACGCCTCACTTACGGCCACCACGCCTCACTTACGGCCACCACGCCTCACGGCCACCATGCCTCACGGCCACCACGCCTCACTCATGGCCACCACGCCTCACTCATGGCCACCACGCCTCACGGCCACCACGCCTCACTCATGGCCACCACGCCTCACGGCCACCACGCCTCACTTACGGCCACCATGCCTCACGGCCACCACGCCTCACGGCCACCACGCCTCACTCACGGCCACCATGCCTCACTCACGGCCACCACGCCTCACTCATGGCCACCACGCCTCACGGCCACCACGCCTCACTTACGGCCACCATGCCTCACTCACGGCCACCACGCCTCACTCACGGCCACCACGCCTCACTCACGGCCACCACGCCTCACTCACGGCCACCACGCCTCACTCACGGCCACCACGCCTCACTCACGGCCACCATGCCTCACTCATGGCCAAGCCTTCCCAGCCACGACAGACCAACACCCTCAAGTAGTGAGACCAAGCAGACCCTTGCTTCCTTGACACAGCAGTGAGGAGAGTGACTGGTACAATCTTAAAGTGATATTCAAGACTCTCCCCCACTCCCCCCCATGAAATCCAGAATTCTGTGTCATCGGTGTCCCAGAGTGTGTCCATATGCCTTCAGCAGGCCATCCATGCTCTGGTACAAGGCAAGACATCCTCCTTGGAAGGACCTTTGTGCACCCGCTAATCATCTTGGCGCCTGAAACCCTGCCTGGGAATGAAGAAATGACAAGACACGTGGACAGGAAAGCTGGGGCCAGGCAGGTTGTACTCTCTGACGGAGCTGCAGCCCAGAATGCTGTGAGTTTATTATGCACAGCTGGGGGGGGCCGGGAGGGACTTGTTGATTGGCAGTAGGTGTCATTAAGCAGGAGCCTCAGGCTACAAACTTCCTGGAGAAGGAAAAAGCTTCAGTCACTGAATTTTTTGCACTCATTGGTCGATAGTAAACGTTCATACTTGCACACACTGTTAACATCTTCACTTGGACCAGAGGAAGATGAAGAAGGAAGTCAACTGGGGTCAAGTATGGTTTATTAATCTGCAAGTCAGCACCAGTGTGTCACACTCACAGGACAGAACGAAGCTGCCACACCACTGATACACTGCCACCATTCCCACCACCGACGCCACAGTCCAAAAGAGATGAGCACCAAGCCACCGGCCACATGGGCTCCTGCGGCTTGGTGTCAGCCTGACCACACCCCAGAGAGAGAGAGAGAGAGAGAGAGAGAGAGGTTTGCCCCACCCTGGCCTTTTACTTAGTTACTTAGGTACCCTCCAGTTAAAAACTGCCCCCTTTGGGCCAAGCCACTCCTTAAGGTTGACTGTCGGACGGATGACAGGACTCTTGCAACTGGAAGGCTTTGCCAACTCCAAGCCTGACCCATATGGGTAAAGCTTTGCCGGCATCCGTGGCTCTGATGTCTTCGTCTCTGACAGAGCTGTCTCCTGTCAAACAGTACACGCTCACCCAGAACCTCACTCCCTCAGGGCGTCCTTGGCTCCTCACACCTTTGTCAAGCCCCTCAATCAGCTCACTTCTCTGCAGTCAGCTCCTCCCCTTCTAGCTAGCCCTCATTCTACCTGGACTCCAACCCCAAATATGACCACGTTTTGCTTCCTGCGTAAAGGAGCCAGCTGGCCCCTCACTGCTCCCTGGAGTCTAAGTCTGGAATCACCTCACAGCCTGCCTCGGTGCCCCGAGGACCCACCAGCCACGTCCGAGTTCGCTGGTCCCGTGAGAAATGTCTCTGCCTTTCTGTTTCCGTGCTGGCTCTCGTTCTTCCTGTGACACCAATGTGCCCCTCCCCGAGCCCTCTCCGTGGCCCAAGGGGACATTCTACATTCTCCCCTGGCTGCTCAGTTGTCACCTCCTCTGCCTAAGCTCTGCCAGGGCCACGAGATCCCGTGATAACTTCCATGCTTTGACCATGGTTTTGATTGCATCATGCTGAATTTACTTTTAGCTTGCCATATCCCTGAGAACTGAGGTGACACCCTCTGTTACATTTCAGTTTCCAGTGCCAGCCATCTGACCGCGTCCTGAATCTCATGTTTGATAACTGTTGCTGGCCGGCTTTGTGGACGATTGACACAAGCCAGGGTCATCCGGGTAGAGGGAACAGCAGTTGAGGAATTGCCTCCAGACGGCCCTGTGGTCAGTTCTGTGGGGCATATTTCCATGATGGATGTAGGAGGGTCCAGCTCACGGTAAATAATGCCACCCCTGGACAGGTGGTCCTGGGCTCTGTAAGAGAGCAGGCTGAGCAAGCCACAAGGGGCAAGCCAGTGAGCAGCTCCCCTCCATGGCCTCCGATTCAGTCCTTGCCTCCAGGTGCCGGTCCTGACTTCCCTTCACGACGGACTTCCAGCTGTAAGATGAAATAAACCCCCCAAGTTGCTTTTGGATACGGCGTCTTTAATCCCAGCGAGTGAAAGCACATGAAGATGCTAACAAGGAAGGAAAGGGTGGGCAGAGCCTTTCTCCGTCACCTCCCTTCTCTCCGGTGCTACCTGGGCTAAGAGTGGCCCACCTTCCTCCTGCTTCTGCCTGACAGAAGCCTCGGCATGGCCCTTTCAGGCAGCCGTAATAACAGACTGTGGGCCTGGGGGTGGGTGTAATGAGCAGAAATGCCCCCTCCCCCCACTGGGAGGTCTGAGGACAGAGAACCAACGCGGGCTTGTGGCGGCGGAGGACACTCGGGCCACACATCGCAAGTCAAGTCCAGAATCCCACGAAGGAAGCGCCCCGAAAGCTGTGGATGCCGACTGTACTCATGAGGGCTCTCTACTTAACAGTGAAGTCACACTTCTAAGACCCCCCCCCAGGCAAGGTGTGATGGCATGGGCCTGCAGTACCAGCTGAGGTAGAAACATCACTTGGAGCCTTAGAGGTCCAGGGTCAGGCTGGGCGGCGACATAACGGAACCCGTTTCTGAGGAAGCGAGGTCCCGTCCTCTGACTCACAGGTGGTTAGACTAAAACACATGAGTCTTAGTGGGTGGAGGCACCCGTGTTGGTCACCCTAAAATCCTCACGCTTGTCAGTGGGGTCTGAGAGGAGTGTGGGGAATCTGTAAGCCCACTGCCATGGTTCAGATCCCGGCAGGTCTTTCTGAGAACTTTTGGCGTAAATGTGTTGGTTTCATCGTATCAGATAGGAGATGGTTAGGCGTTTACCTCTTGGGAAGGTTGAGAGATTCTGGGGTTAAGTCACTTCCAGGAAGACCTGGCCCTAGGTGTGCACAGAGGGTACGCCTTCTGCTGCTGGTTTGCGAGTCTGCTTTTAACGTCTCTCTCTGCCCCAGAATCTGTCTCGCCGTAACACCACCTGGCTTCGTAGCTGTCCCCAAGTCTGTACCTCTTGAAAGTTACCAAGTTGTTGTAAGATATTCTAATGTCCTAGTATTGCTTCTGGAGGTTTTGTTCCATGTTTGCTACCCTCTGTCCAAATATAATATGAGCCACAAAACAGGTGCCCATGCTGGCTAGTTTTTCGGCAAGTTGACACAAGCCAGAATCACCTTCAATGGAGAAAATGCCTCCCCGTAAGGTGGGGCCATAGGCAAGCCTGTAGGCATTTTCTTAATTAGCGATTGATGGGGGAGGGCCCAGCCAATTGTGGGTGGTGCCATCCCTGAGCTGGTTGTCCTGTGTGCTATACGAAAGCAGCTTGAGCGAGTCAGTTAGCGGTACCCTCCTCGGCCTCCGCATCAGCTCCTGCCTCTGAGTTCCTACCCTAGCTGCTTCTGGCGGTGAGTTATTAAATGGAACTGTGAGAGGAAGAGACCCTCTCCATCCCCACTTGCCCTTGGTCATGGTGTTTCATCAGTGATGGCAGCCCCAACTAGGGCAGAAACTAGTGTCGGAAAAGTGGGGTACCGCTGGGACAGACCTGACCATGCTGCTCTTTGGGGGACTGCTGTGGAAGGACTTTGGAACATGAGTCTGGAGAAGTCAGTTCAGTGACCTGGCTGTTCTGTGTGAGCTTGGACAGTAAGGTGTTGAGAGGAATCCAGAAGACGGGGAGGCCTGGCTTATGGAGCTCCAGAGGAGAGTTTGAGAGTCACTTAAAGGCTCTCTCAGGGCTGTTTTCTGTTTTGAGTTAAGATTCTGTGGTTTTGATCAGCTGGGGCTGAGAATGAGCTATGATTGCCCGGAGACTGACACCACTAAAAAAAAAAAAAAAAAACCCTTGTTTAGTGGTGCGAATGGTGCTGGTGGGCTGGAGCTGAGAAACTAGTGGTGACTGAGACCAGCATCACTGAGATGGAATCTTCTGGGCGGTGTTTCCCGAGAGTCAGGACACACAAAGATGTGTGGCAGAGGCAGCCAAGGTTGCACGTCACGCTGGCAGCTGAACTTGGTAGTGTAAGAGTCACCCAGGTGGTCCTAGTTTTGAAGGCATGGAGGGGTCATGAAAAACAGCTGAAAGCTTGGCACGTGAGGGGCCAGGAGGGGCCGTTGAAGGTGCAGCTTCAGTAGCAGCTAAAAACCCAGGACTGGAGAGGCCATGGCTTGGCACCATGAAGATAGCCCAAGAGAGGCCATTGGTGAAAGTGCAGCCCAGTGGCCGCTGAGATCCCAGCATTTTGGAAATGCCAGCACCATTGGAGACCACTGAGAACAGCAGGAGTGGAGGAGACTCACCCTAACCCTGGGAGACAAACTTTGTGCTACAAGGGGCAGACCCAGCGAAGTGAGTGACTCAGGCCCTTTGGAGGAGCCCAGAAAACTGTGAGTGAATCCCAGATACGGGACGTTATGTTATATATTTACACTATTGGAGTTTGGTTTTGCTTTGATCTGATTGTGCCTGTGCCCTGGCTCTCCCCTGGATTAAGAAAGCATCCACAGCTGAGAGACGTTATATTTTAAAAGACTTTTGATTTTGAAAGATACTGATTTTTTAGGTTGTTTGCGTTTTCCCAAAAAGGCAGCAGTGGGACTTTTAAGTCTATACAATGTTTTCTATCGTGATGTCTTTATCAATGTGTAAGCTTGGGGATAAACAGGAAAGGTAAGGTTGTGGCTTAACAGTGACAAGTTTGTATGTCAAGTTGACAGTAGGTCAGTTTATGTCAAGTTGACACAAGCTGGAGTCTTTCTCAGGGGAGAAAATGCCTCCATGAGATTGGTGTGCAGGCAAGCCTGTAGAGTATTTTCTTAAGTAGTGATTGGTGGGGGAGGACCCAGCCCATTGTGGATGGAGTCACCACTGGTTGAGCAAGCCAGGAAGCAGCTCTCCTCCATGACACCTGCCTCCAGGTTCCTGTCCTGCTTGAGTTTCCTGCTCTCACTGCTTTTGATGACAAACTGTTGTATTGAACTGAGAGTGAAATAGACCCTTCCCCCAATCATCACTGACCATTAGCCTGTATGACCCAACAGAAAAAGGACAGCACATCATGATCACTGTTCTCCAAATAGCACGTTACTTCTTTTCATCCAGGGGCGTTTTGAAGTTGGCTCCCATTCTCCGTATATAGTTCACTTAATTCCCTTTTTAAACTTGAGGAAATGACAAGTCATGGAGCAGCTCAAACAGACAGTGGAGTCTGACCAATCAGGGAGACTTAAGACCTTCCCAGAATCACCTCCTGCTTGTGGCTTCTTTGAAGCTGATACACAGAGGCAGTCCAGGGTGTCTGTCAGTGAGAGTGATAAGGTTATACAAGATATATATGTGTGTGTGTGTGTGTGTGTGTATATATATATATATATATATATATATATATAGAGAGAGAGAGAGAGAGAGAGAGAGAGAGAGAGAAAATCAGCATCAACCCTTTGTAAATACGGTGTGTTTATCAGGTGTGTTTATCAGTTACGTGATCCTGGGTATGTGTCCACACATTGGATGGCTCAACTGTCTGAAGTTGAGAGAAGGGACACACGCTATTGTCTGCTGAATGAATGAACGGCGTTGAGATTGATGGGTGGCACAGGAAGTGTCTGTGCATTGTGTCTTGAAGGTCAAACCCTGGGGCCTGTAGGTGAGTTTACATTCGTGGTAGTAATATGTTCTCACCTGAGACCTTCTGACCTTACGCTCCCTGTAACCCTTGCTGTAGCTCAACTCTGCTGTCTACCATACAGCCAAGGCGTTGGCGAGACTCCTCTGCAGCCTTCTCTCTAACCCTTGACGGCATGCCCACCATGGGAAGACTGACTCCCAAGGGTGGCTGAAATTGGACTCTGCTCCCTGTTAAGAGGGTCTATTCAGTGCCACCTCCCATTGTCCCAGATCAGGACTGTCTTGGTAGAACACCGTTTCCCTGACTTCCTGTGCTCCTGTGGCCTGAGGTGATTTGATATATGTGACTGCTGTCCTACATTCAGTGTCTAGAATGTCATCCTGGAGAGTTGTGTACCATTTCCACATGTTCTAGAGGTTCTGGGAGTCAGGTGAAGCTGTAAGGTTTGTTCAGTGTGTTCAATACACCGTAACCAGTGGTTATACCCACAGGGCTCTTCTAGCCAACAGGGGGAACTGTCTTATCAGATACTGAGCCTCAACTTCCTGTTTAAGCAGTGTGGGTGTGTATGTGTATGTATGTGTGTATGTCTATATGTGGGTGTATGTATGTGTGTATGTGTGTATGTGTGTATGTGTGTATGTATGTGTGTATGTATGTGTGTATGTATGTGTGTGTATGTATGCGTGTGTGTGTGTGTGTATATATGTATGTATGTATGTATGTGTATGTGTGTGTCTGTGTGTGCACACAGGAAAACTGTGGTAAGTGGAGGACAGAGAATGACTTCCAGAAGTTAATTCCTGCCTTTCCTCCTGTGGGTGGGTCCCAGATATTGAACTCAGACCATCAGGCTTCCTGGCAAGTACTTTCTTTACCTGGTGAGTCATTTTACTGGTAGCCACTAACTTCCTATTGAAACCCATAAAACCCACAGAGTTATGGCATATCTGAAAACATAGCACAAAATATGCCACAATTGTGTGTAACTAGTAACCACGACTGAAGCTAACCAGGTCTACTGACTATTGGCTGATGGCTAGCCACTGCCTAATTGTGACAAGATGGGTCTTGCTTCTCTTCTCCTCTGGTTCCTTGATTTCCAGAGGTCAAGCCAGCGGGTCAGAGGGGGACAGGAGGTGGAAAGGAGAAGCTCACGTTGGAATGGATGGAATCGGAATAGAGTCCTTGCTGAGATGGGGTACGGCCTGTCTTTCATACGGGTGCAGTACACGTTCTAGAATTTAGGACAAACCATGGAGAGAGCCAACGTTTTCTCTAGTTCTGCCCTTTAAGCTGTCCCCAAGCTAATCTGTTCTGGAAGGAGACTGTTTCAGGGATCACCCAATGTGCAGTTGGAAAGCCCTTGATGTTTTTATTTTACTTATGTTTTTCTGGCATATACGTCTACTGCTTATGTGTCTGGTATAGGCGGAGGCCGGAGGGAGGGCATCGGATCCCCTGGAACTGGAACTACAGGTGTGTGTTAGCCTCAGTGATGGTGCTGGTTATCGATCCCAAATCCTCTAGAAGAGCAGCCAGTGCTCTCAACAGCTCGACCGTCTTTCCACCCCTAGAGCTCTGCAACAACAGTGTTCTTTGTTTTAGCAGTGACGTTAGTTACGCGTGACCATGGCAGTCTGCTTTCGTAGTAATACATGATACACACTGTTCACTCTGTAGTTATCGCGTGTTTCAAAGCAGGAAGTAGACATAACAGGATTCTGACGAGCCATGGAGCACTCACACCCAAGATGCGATGCTCCTGACTAGGGAGCTTTCCACTTCTGACTCCCCTTGTAGATTTTATCGTCCGCCCTTGATTTGCACTTCTGACTCCCCTTGTAGATTTTCTTTATCGTCCGCCCTTGAGCTCCCCATCGTAGCTCCCACCTACTATGTTAGCACTCTCCTTTCCTTTGGACTCATTACCAGGTACACCTTCATGATACTTAAATCTTTTATTCCTAGATCTGGCTTTTGTGCAGCCTAGACACCCAGACTGACATGGTTCCCCCTCTGAAGGTCTCTAAAGCAAGCTAAGCCAACCTCCTGCTCTTTGCCCGTCTGTCTCCCTACTCTAGGGTTGTATTCTGTCTAGTGTACAGCTTCACTGTTTTCCCTTCTAGCCAGTGAGGAAAAAAAATCCAAGAAACATTCTGGATTCTCCCCATGTCTTGTTTCACTCGGTTGAGCCAAGCATCGTGTGGCTACCCTGTTTGGAGCACCCCGTAGGATCATCCTTCTCCTTCCGCTGCTGGAGTCCACTAACCCAGAGGCTGACTCCTCTCCCATCTCGCTCGGGCTTCGTGGATTTCATAAATACTAAATAACTGTTGAAGCCAATGAAGACATAGGCATGGAAGTAGAGGGTATTAAAAACATCCTCAATGCCTGTTTGATTTGATCACGAACCCCCCCTCAATCCCACACTTCTCCAGCTGGGCTTTCAGAGCTAACCCGTGCTTTCTTGGAGGCCCATCGGGATAGGTCACTCTCTGTGCGGTTTTCTGACGTGAGCGTTGCTCTCCACCCATCGCGTTAGCTCTCCAGCCTGACTTTGTCCCTCTCCACCTTGTATGCTGCCGTCTGGTTCCTTATGTCAGACACCGAAGTGAGTGTTGTTCAGGAGAAGGCCATGGCTGTCTCACACTGGCCTCGTCTTCAGTAAAACTGCTCACGCAATACAACTTTGCAGAATTAAAATCTCACCCTTGAAAATCTCTGGTGTGGACAGAAGTTTCATACACAATTATCTACAGCATTGAAGGTAATATGAACCTATGGTGTTCATTCATTAGCAATCCCATGACCCCCCATAGAAATACAAATGACTTTGTGCCGGCTCATTTCTAGGATAATGCTAGCTATGTTTAACACATTAAAACTTTTTTTTTTTTTTTTTGGTTTTTATGAGACAGGGTTTCTCTGTATTGTTTTGGAGGCTGTCGGTCCAGCCTGGCCTCGAACTCAGAGATCCGCCTGCCTCTGCCTCCCAAGTGCTGGGATTAAAGGTGTGCGCCACCACCACCCGGCAACACATTAAAACTTTTATTTCCTTTTAAAATATTACTGAGCTAACAATGCAACTTTTGGAATCTGTAAAAGATTAGGAAACAAAGAAATCATGTTGTGTTTTCTACTGGGAAGTAGAAAACTGTTGTGTTTTCCTCTGGGAAGTGGGCTTCTGTAAGATCAGATCCCACAGCTGTTGAAGAAAGGAGCTGGGTCTCATCAATTTGAGTGCATGGTCATCGGGGAGTGTCACTACCCACCAGAGACTAGGAGATGTGGCCTCGCGGGAGGGGGTGTGGCCTCGCGGGAGGGGGTGTGGCCTCGCGGGAGGGGGGGTGGCCTCGCGGGAGGGGGTGTGGCCTCGCGGGAGGGGGTGTGGCCTCGCGGGAGGGGTGTGGCCTCGCGGGAGGGGTGTGGCCTCGCGGGAGGGGGTGTGTTGACAGAGGTGGACTCTGGGGCTTCAAATGCTCAAGCCAGGCCCACTGTCTCTGTCTTTCTGCAGCACGTGGATCCAGATGTAGAACTCTTGGCTCCTTTTCCAACGCCATGTTTGCCTGTCTTGCTACCACACCTCCCACCATGCGGATAATGGACTAGACCTCTGAAACTGTTGGCCAGTCCCGATTAAAAGCTTTCCTTTAACATAGCTACCATGGTCATGGCGTCTCTTCACAGCAATAGAACTCTGACTAAGACCGTTATCTAGGCTGGAGTTTGAAACAACATCAGGTTAAAGCCTGATATAATCTCTTTAAACAACAACAAAATACGAAAGAGAAAGCCCCTGTATTTCCACACTCTGTGCGTGAAAGCCCATCTCCTTGTATCTTCGGGGCTCTGAGGCCGTCAGGCTGGTTTGTCTTAGCCCCTGTGGTTGCCGAGGTAGTCAGGAACTGGACGTGGTGTGAGACTCTCTGCTGCCACAGCTGGCCCGTCCCACTGGAGTTAGTCGAGTTGCATGCTGGGAGGTGAGTGTTGTCACTGTGTCAGCTTCTTTCCGGTGGCTGTGATGCCTGCATTGTCAGAGCCACTTAGAGGAGGGAGTCTTCATTGCCGCTTGTCATGCCAGCTTCTCAGCCGTCACGGCGGGGAAGTCACAGCGGCTGGTGCTTGGGGAAGTGGGTCACGCCACATCCTTAGCCAGGGACGGAGGGCGATGATGGCATGCTTGCTTTCCCCTCCCCCAGCCCGGGGAATGGCCCCACCCACAGCAGATCTCCCCATCTCCGTTAATGTAACCAAGGAACCCCTCCTTGGGCATGCCCTGCCCACCTGATCTAGACACTCCTTCACCGAGACTCTATCCTTAGGCCATCCGGATTGGCAGTTAAAACTAAGCATCCATCATTGTTCGTGGACGTGATGATTTGGAGCTTTGTGAATTTAGCTCAGCTGAGACAACACCTTCCAGAATTCCCTTGTTTGTACGGTTGTATATGTTATGCTTACTGAAGATTTTTTTTCATGGAGTTTGGATAATGGACGGCATGAAGCCGTGGCCCCTTGGCGGGAGGCAGGTGTGAGAATGGCTTACCCTGGCCTCTTGGCTCACAGGCTGGCTCTCCAGCCCTCCGTGGACCACCTCCTTGTTCTCTCTCTAGTCCTGGGCTGGAAGCAGATGCAGTTCCACAGGGAGGGTGCTAGCTCCATCTTCACATCAGCTACTCTGCAGTTTACCTTCCTGGTCAGCAGCTTGTCCCGAATCTCCTCTGCTGCAGACCCCGGCTTTCTGGCCAGCCTCACTGATGGACAATAGCTTCAGAACCCCCTCCCCCACCAGCCTGCTCTTCAGTTTGTCAGTCTCCTCATACGAGGTACGATCCTCATACGAGGTAGGATGTCCAACCTGTACAGTAAATCTCTCAGGCCATGCTACCCGTAGTTATATTTTGAGTCGCTGGTAAAACAGTAATCGACATTCATACATTATATATCCAGGCCTTATTTTACAGTGTTAACAGTCAAAGAATGTTATTGAATACAACGAGATCACAAACATCTGACTCGTTTTGAAAGAAATGAAGAGAAAGATGTTAACATATAAAAAGGAGGCTATGATTGTCCAAAATGAAGATTAAAAAAAAATAACACACAGCCAGAGGCAGGCGTTAGAGCAGACAGCAGCTTCAGTAGCTTGTCTCTGTTGCAAACAAGTTCAATGAGAAAGCCTCGATGAAGGCACTGTACCGGAGAAATCCTGTCTTGAGGCCTCTAAGCCGGATTTGCCTGAAGCTCCAGTGAGACAGAACACACTAGGTGCAGCCAGGTACACTCTTAATTCCAGCCCTCCTGCGCGGGAGCTGCTGCTGTATCTGAGTTTGAAGCTGCTTGGTCTACACAGTGCGTTTCAGGCCAGCGAGGGCTACAGAACACACTAGGTGCAGCCAGGCACACTCTTAATTCCAGCCCTCCTGAAGCGGGAGCTGCTGCTGTATCTGAGTTTGAAGCTGGTCTACACAGTGCGTTTCAGGCCAGCGAGGGCTACAGAGTGAACCTCCCTGCCCCTCACACAAAACATAAAAACCAACAGCAAAAGTCAAACACAAACCACCAGAGGATTTCAGTGAAGCCTACTCTGGTCAGGGTTGTCCGTCTGCCACAAGACTCCTATGCTGTGGCCTCTCCAGTGGTTGGGAGGGGGGCTGTAGGAGGGAGACACCGTCATGTAGCTTCTAGCCTAGCGTTATTTTCTGGACACAAGCCCTCCGAGACTTCCTCAAAACATACAGCTGACCAGACAGAGGCTGTGGCCTGGGACTTGGCCAGACGTCCCTCTGCATGCACAGTCCTCCTGTGGGTACTGCTCACTCTCATTGGAAGAGGAACTCACTTCCCATCCCCCCCCCCACACACACACCCAGACACCCAATCAATGCAAGTCTGGCCATGCTGCTTCCAGGGACTGGAAAATACCCACAGCAAAGAAATCTATTCATGGATTACACGCGGTTCAAGCAACCCGAGTGGACTTCAGCTGGCAGAGGGCTGAGTTTTGTTCTGGGGTGGCGGTCCTCAACCTTCCTAAGGCTGCGGCCGGCCCTTTAATACAGGTCCTCATGTTGTGGTGATCCCAACCGTAAAATCATTTTAATTGCTACTTCATAACTGGCATTTTGCTGCTGTTATGAATTGTGATATAAATGTCTGGTATGGGGGGTGGTCTTAGGAGACCCCCGTGGAAAGGTCAATTGACTCCCAACAGGGTCACAACCCACAGTTTGAGAACCACTGATCTGAGGAGTCCTGTGCTTGGGGGACAACAAATATTAAGAGCCAGAGATTCCAAGATGGCCAAAGGGTCTGGGTCCACAGAGTGCTTCCAGGAGTCTAGCAGTAGTATGTGTGAGAGGGTCTGGCCAGATCCCAATGAACCCTGGGCTAACCAGGTCATCTGGGACCGTACACTGTGAGTTTTCCTGTGTGTTTCAGTCTTGCTGTGCAAAATGTCAATGATGCTTCTCCATACCCAGAGACGTGGCAAGAAATGAATAAGGCACATGCCAGATGCAAATTCAATTTATTAATATTAACTAAATAAGTTATGCAGCCCCTGACAGTAACTTAAAATCAGCTCTTTAAAAGACAAGATAGGCATTCTCTCTTGCTAGAGGAAAGAGAATCCATTGGGTGATGTGAGTATTGTCACAGTCACGTCACAAACCCCTCAAGCCTGTGGGAACACTCCACGGAGGTATGAGCTGTTGGCAGAGCTCTGTTTCCACATGCACGCACTCGGTTTTGTTTGATTTTAGCACGGTGTCGTCTTCTATGGGGGAGTCGCATCAATTCTTATTTCAAAGGCAGCGGCAGAGGTGTGAGCAGAGGGCCTAGGGTAGCCTCCAGCATTATCTGAAATTGGCTGTCAAATTTCAAAAACAGACAGTGTAGCCTGGCTTACACAGCCTCCCCACCCCAGCTCAAGGCAGAAGCCGCATTGACGCGCGCCTGGCTTCGCCAGCTCTTCACCTGGCTCCCACAGCCGTCTGTGTCTGGGTCGAGGACGCCGGCTCCCTCCAGGGCTGACTGCATTGCATCTGACACTAGTTTTTTGGAAGGGGTCTCCGGGATAGAACCTTTAAAAGCGGCTGTCAGTCAACGTGCCATCTTCCGGTTAGTGTCCCGCACAGCGTGGCCGTCTGCATGTTTAAGCGTTCTGAGTTGCATCGTCAGTCCTAAGCGCTATTTACCTACTCAAGCTACTGGGTCCCTGGAGATGAGCCCCTGCTGCTGCTGCTTTCCCAAGGTCAGCCCGCATCCTGGGAGGTGAGATCCCCTCTTTAGTCTTCGCCAACTCCGAGGCCTGCTCACCTGCAGTCTCAGGGTCACACCACATTTACAGTTTGTAATTAAATGACAGCCAGAAGCCTGAGCTGGAGATACGGGGCGCCACACAGTATCAGCACTGATTCAAGTGAATTAGCTTCCTGAAATCATCAACAGCCTACCAAAAATTGCCATCTTTATCCACAGGGAAAAAGAAAGTGGCAGGTGGAGGAAAATAAGCCCCTTTGTAACTTAACTTTCTAAGGGGTAGAAAATGCCATCCTTGCATGCACAGGACTGGTCAATATTATCTCTAGACAATGCAAGAGCTCAACTCCCAAACGATTGTTTTAATTTAGAAAACATCTCTCATTAAACCCTTTAGCCTCAGAATGGGACACACAGGGGAGTAAACCCATCTGTAAATTAAAAATATTATTCAGTGGGAGCTGCGACTTTTAATCAATATGGATTTTTAATAACCTAAATATTAAAAAAACCCTCCCTAGCAAAGAAGTCAGAGGTGACTGTGTTTTTTAATATTGCTATATACATATGAGAATACTGTGTATACCCAACTCTCAACAATCCAGCTACGTTAACAAACACACACAGCAAATGTAAACTCTCACCAAACATCTAATTTCCTCTTTTTTAATATCTTTATGAATTCCATGTCCTAGAAAAGTGCCTTTTGTTTCATTTGCTTTTAAAAAATTTTTTTTCATTTTATAGTCTTTAATCTTGTAGAGGGGGAAGAAAGAAAAAAAATTTGACACAGTGAGAGTCTTATTAGGTGAAACCTCCTTTGGATATTTCGCACAGGAGAAAACGCAGTGTCGGACAGTGAGCTGGGTCAGACCTACCACACAGCAGTATCCAGCCCTTTCCTCCTGCCGATTGCCCGGTGCACTGGACTTCCTTATCAAAGACTGTCACAGCACTGATGGCCTTGCGTTTTAAAAATGGCTGCCTCAGTCTAATTTTGGTGATGCCGTTAGAAAAACGTTGGTGATTATAGTTTAAAGTTTTGTCAAAGAATTAAGGGTAACACCAGCAGATCCCTGACAAGGGTCAAAGGTCAGTGCTGCACTGAATTAGCCCACAACACCTTGGGTCACCGGCGCCAGCAGCCTCCAACATTGGGCTAAGAGAAGTCCTGTCCTGTCCAAGAGC
The DNA here is from genome assembly GCF_017639785.1 of Mesocricetus auratus. Classification (NCBI taxonomy): domain Eukaryota; kingdom Metazoa; phylum Chordata; class Mammalia; order Rodentia; family Cricetidae; genus Mesocricetus; species Mesocricetus auratus. The sequence continues at coordinate 14,319,392 of NW_024429187.1, forward strand.
ACGTCTTGATTTTAGTCTTAGTGTGTGTGGGCTGAGTGCCGGTAAACTTAGGGCATCTCATTGGGTCCCAAGCCTAGACCTATGCAATAGATCCACTCAGGCTTCCCGCCTGCACAGTAGGTCCACAGAGATCCAGGATGTTATTTATTAGGAGGCAACAGCTAAAGCTGTCTTGAAACACCCTAAAGCTTTAACCGTTGTTGTAACAAATGTGGCCCTTGGTGGCTGAGAGTTTAAAGAATCTAGAGGCCCTGAGGAAAGGCCTGACCCAGAATGTAGTGTCGTAGCTGGTGGCCTTAACCACACAGCCATCTTCTTCACTCTCTTCCCCTAATGCCTCAAACAGTCTCCCAAAATAATATGTCCATCCAGGCTATTCTCTCCCTAGGTAAATTCCCGTCACAGAATTCAACACGGAAACAGTTTGGGGGAGGGGACCATGATCCCGCCTACACTTTGAAAAGCTGCTACTTCAACAGCCATTGGGAGCCTGCATAGCCTTGTATATTCAATATATTTCTTAGATTTACCCTCCCTCAGATGCAGGGATAGCAAACTCTCAGGTCATCCTCAAGCACCACAGATACACAAATTAACTTGCTTTTACTCCATGCTTATAAAAGGCAAAGCCACCAGAGGAAGTTTCTCAGCGTTCTGTCACCTTTGAGCGTTTCCTTTATTAATACCAGTGTATTTTAAGAGCACACGTGCTCAACGCTGTTTCCTGGCCTTTCCCTTTCGTGGTCTTAGCATTCACAGTTCCACAAAGCCTCCCTTTGGTGCGGCCCTGCACAGCGTCCAGGAGGAAGCGACCCTGCTCCAGTTATGTCTTCAGTGTGTGGGGTGTGAACTCCAAAGCACCAAGTGTGCAGAGCTCTGAGCCCGTCACGTCTCATGTCAGGAAGAAACTGTCCGGTTACACGCAAGGTTCCGAAGCTTAATGAGATTTCTTTTACAGGTCTCTTCTTTTTTAAAAATCTTTTATATTTTTTTTCTTAGTCAGAATTGGCCACCAACACGTGGCTTCATGTCTCTCTGACCTGTGTGTCACGATTTGAAGACATAAAAATCCAACCAGGCTGCAGTCGGCGATTGAGCGGGGGTGGGGGGGGGCTGGTTGTTTCCTGCTGCACAGAGAGTCTGTGCCCTGTGCTGGTTTATTTATTTATTTTAGCTCGAGTCTTCTCAAGCGTGAAAACACAGTTAGATTGTTCTGGGAGCTCAATGGCTCAGCAGCTTCTCAACAATAGCCACTGTTTGCCCCTCCATCTCCACCCCTCCCTCAGCGGCGAGTCGGGCATCTGATGAAAGGCTGGTCACGGCGTGCCCCCATGGTGTCAGTGTGGTGGCATGTGATGGTTCACATGGGGTGTGTTTGATCCGAGGAAGCCAAGCCTCTGCTTGTTTTTCCTCTGCTCTGTCATCTGGGGAAAGAGGGAAGAGAGAGAGAGTGTGCGCCTTCAGTGGCGGCTCTTTTGATCCCCCCCCACCCGCCAACGACCCACTGTCTGGTTCCACATAGAATATATTCACCACAGAAGCATTTGTTTTTAAAAAGTAAACTGCCAGAAATAGGAGTGAGAAGAAAGACCAACTCCTCTCTGCACGCTTAGGAAGCGGGGTTGTAAGAAGCACAGTCTGTTGTGTTCTCATCACCGTTGCTGGAATCATCCCGCAGCTGCCAAGGGGCCTGGTGATAGTATGTTTTAATGTCTGCTGAGGGCATCGTATAAGTGGGTTGATCAGGTCCCTAGAGTGGCCGCTTTAAAGTGAATGCCTGCCTTTCCAGCGAGCTTGGAAACCCAACGCCAGGCAGGAAATAGGATCCATCACCAAGAGCAAGTGGGTCCCTCCCTGTCTTTCCACAGAGTGAGAAATGCTTCACCAGGGAGGCTGGGGTGGGGGGAGAGCCCCTGCTTGCTGAGAAGCCACCTCACGGCGGCACAGTTGGGGAATTCCTTTCCTGGAGTCTCTGGGTCCCCTTGCTCACGGGGGTTGGCAGGTGGCTCCAGCTTCGTTTCCCCCCACCCCCACTCACCAGGCTCGATGACTCTTACTGACCTGCTCCTTCAGCTCCGCCAGCTGCCCAGAGAGCTGCCTCACCAGACCCATGGTGGACTCCAGCTTCTCCTGCAGGTTCCGGATCTCGTTTTGCTCGCTGTCACCTTCGTTGCTGACAAGCGACATGGCCCGCATCCGAGGAAACCAGTCCAAATTCCTCTCCTAAAAGAAAAGACATGCAGGAACCAGGCGGTGAGTGTGGGCGGGGAGCCAGAGGCACCTACGAGAATGTTTTCTGGTTGTTTATTATTATTGAAATCTAAATCAGTGTCTTGGGCACCTGTAATCCTAGCTCTTTGGGAGCTGAGGCCAGTATGGGCTATGCAGTGAATTTCAGGCCAGCCTGGACTACAAAGCAGGACTGTCTCAAATAAACGAACCCCAAAGCTCAATGTCTCTGAGCATATACACCAAAAGGATCCTTCTCTGGCCAGGGGCAGGAAGAGGCAGGATTGGTTTTCACGGACTGGGAAAGACCCCGGCGATGACTTCCTCCAGCCTCCCAGGTGATCCTGGATGAAGCAGCCTGTAGGTATCCAGAGATCCCGATGGAGGATGGGGTCTGATGGTAGCAGGAGCGGAACTAAGTGTGTGTGTATGGGGAGGAGGGAAGGAGGGAAGGGGGCAGGGAGAAGCATGAACTGCTCCTGAGTGGGAGAAGAAAGGTTTCAGTTCCAGCCGCCCAGGCCTGGTTCCTGCCCATGCTCACTGCTGAGGCGCTGTGGGGACGAGGGGAGCGGAAGGACACGGCCCGGGGTCACACTGTCTGCTCCCTTTGGAAGCACTGTGTTACAGTGGTGTGATTGCCCCAGATGGCAATAGCTGGTGCCGCTTCTGCTATTTCCTGGGCAGCCTGGGCGTGCGTGCGTGCGTGCGTGTGTGTGTGTGTGTGTGTGTGTGTGTTTCCCTTCCATTGTGGTAGACACCCATAAGCCTCAAACTCTAACTGGTGAACACCATAGAGTCAGTGTGGGTAGCTCAGCGTGTAGTTTTCAATCTTCGCTTACTCCGTCAATTGTAATGGGTCCCCCATCTCCAGCAGATTCATTACCCATGTCAGGGCTGGGAACCAGAGTCTTCACACCACAGACCATGGGGACCTGATTCTGAACACCTTCATCTGTCATCCCTGCAGGGAGCGTCTTGCTTACGACTCCTCCCCTCCTGGGTAAGTCCAGAGAATCTCTGCCTGGGCATCCCAACCACGGGGTCATCAGAGCCCCTCTTTCCCCAGAGTGCAGTGGGGAGAGGTGTTTGTACTGCCATTTCCATCTTGACCTTACTGGTCCTTGGCATGGCTTCTTGGTGGGTGTGTGTCACCCGATGCCCTGTCTCGGATGGCAGGGAGAGCCCAGGGGATTAAAATTAAGGCTGATGGGGTCACTGTTCTTTGTGTCTGAGGACTGGGTACGGCATTTCAGGGAAATGGGTGACACTGAGACTGTGAGAGACAATCCGGGTTCAGAGATAAATGTATTGTGTTTTCTATCACATGAGAAATCTAGTCAGAGTTAAATTCTTACGTCTCTGTGTACACATATTGTACACATGCATATGTACAAAAGCAGAGCGGGGACTATTAGAGGCTTGGAGCGTGGGGATAAAAGAGGGTAATGGGGCACGTGCAACCTGGAAGAAAGGGAGTCCCCATGGGCAGAAATGTTGGGGTACACCAGAGGACACGGAGTCAGTTACTGCCCCACAGTGAGGGAAGTTTGTTGGGCCCCAACCCCACGGGGTCTCTGTGAGTTGCTGGTCAGCCTACAAGTGCAACTTGTTTTCCAGTCCAAGTGCTTCCTGTTTTCTAGTCCTGGCTTACTGCCCTGGCCTTGACCCTCTGACATCAACATTAAACAGGAGGAAAACATGCTCTCTTCTACCTGGGGTTTTTCCACTGTGCTGTAAACCTGTATAAAAAGCTCCTCCCACAAGAGAGAGAGAGAAAGAGACCTCTTAGCACTTGCAATGAAGACACACACACACACACATTCTCCTGACAATAAAGGCAGCACATGCATTCTCTTAGTACAAACAGCTGGACGTCTGGCTTTTCTTTTCCTGATATCCTGGACTTGCTTGTGGCACGGGCACCGCAATTGGAGGTCCCACCAACATCCAGAGAGACTTGGAAAGATTGGCCAGAAAGAAGACTCAGGAGAAGAGAGACTCAAGAAAGAAAAGAATTAAAAACAGGTACCTCAACTTCTAACAGTAAAATTGAATGGTCAAATCTCCAGGCTTTGCTTGAGAGATCACCTTCTAAGGAGAAGGTGGATTAGATTAAATTTCCAGGCCTTTGCCTGACACCAAGGTCAGGAAAGAAAGGGGAACCCGAGAGATCATCCTCAGTTGGAGGATGGATTAAAAGTGGGTAAATTAAAAATTGATAACAGTTAATAAACGAGGTACTGGTATTAAGTAAAAGTATATGGAATGAAAAATACACAGAGAATCTGGATACTGTGTACAGTTTGTGTTGTCTTTAAATTGTTTAATTGCTAAGAAAGGAACAAAAACTGCTAAAAGACATTTGATTATTAATGTTGCTAAATTAATCCAACTTACATATTTTGAAAATGCTTTGACTTCTAAATTTAAGGATAGGTTACTTGGGAAAAGAATTTCTGCTTTTGTTTCCACAGAACATAAAAAGCTGTGGGTTCCTTCCAGACTAGTATGGTTTGATGAAGCAAGACCACGTGATCCAACATCTAAAACAGCTGAGATGATGCAGCCTTACATACCACAAAAACAAGAACTTCAACAGGTTTTGGGGGTTTTTTTTGGTCATGATCCCCATGGTATATCAGCGCCCCTTAACAGCAGGAAGTAGTTTGGAACGAATAACGTCCACATTCACAAATATTGTTTATAAATGTTTGTTTACATTTATACAGTGTTGGTTATTGATACTAAGATTGACATTAACATCTTAGTCATCTGAGATAGGTGCTAATTTATATAAAGAAGGGGGGAAATGTTGGGTCCCAACCCCATGGGGTCTCTGTGAGTTGCTGGTCAGCCTACAAGTGCAACTTGTTTTCCAGTCCTGGCTTACTGCCCTGGCCTTGACCCTCTGACATCAACATTCAACAGGAAGAAAACATGCTCTCTTCTACCTGGGGTTTTTCCACTGTGCTGTAAACCTGTATAAAAAGCTCCTCCCTCCTACAAGAGAGAGAGAGACCTCTTAGCACTTGCAATGAAGACACACACATACACAGTCCTGACAATAAAGGCAGCACATGCATTCTCTTAGTACAAGCAGCTGGACGTCTGGCCTTTCTTTTCTTGATACCCTGGACTTGCTTGTGGCGCGGGCGCCGCAGAAGTTGAGGATGTCCCTCCCAGGACCAGGCAGAATGCCTACAGCAGACAGGTTTGTGACCCCATCCATATCTCCGGAAAGGCTCCTGCAGGCACTGGGCTGGGTCAGTCATGTCCAAGGCTGCCTGCTTTTGAGGAAACAATGGCAGCTCTCTCTCTCAGCAGATCCTGCTGGAGCTGCCCGGGGCCACGGGACTCTCATTCCCCACTCTGTGTCTGCATTAGTCCCTTTGTTTACTCATTGCTTTCATAATTCCCGCTTGTGACTCCTGTGCCCGTGCTAGGCACTGGGAGACAATGGAAAGCAATGCCCAGCCTGCATTCTCTAACCCACAGGCAGTCGCAGTCAACAAGGAGGGGTCGGGGAGGAAAGAGGGTCTGCACCTGTCCTCTGAATCCCACTCTCTCTTCTTACCCCCTTTGGGTATTTCTGGCTAGTCTACCTGTCTGCCAATCAACCATAATCAGAAATGGATATATATATATATATGTATATATATATATATAATTTTCCAATCTTTAAAATTAAGAAATGTTGAGGTCCCTTGTCCCCCATTCCCTAGGCAGGGAGTCTAGGCTCGCACACCTCCAATTCTACCTCTCTCTGCTGCACCCACTTGGCCTCTTCTCTAGGTAGGCACTAGATTTACACTGCAACTCTACCCTTACCCATGACCCTAAGGCTGACCCTCTCCAAGGAGGGTCACCATAGCCACAGCTGTCATCCCTGCAATATGCATGGGGATGACATGCCCTGTGCCTACCTCTCCTTACCCCATCCTCACAGAGGCACTCAAAACTAGCATGTCCATCTCCAGTAATGCCTGTTGCCTGGAACTTGGCTATGAACATATTCTAACTTTCTCCTCTGGGCTTAGATATCTCACTGAGCTCGAGCTGAGGCAAGTTGACTTCTGATGCCCCCGCTTGAATGTAAACACTGAATTGCCAAAGACTGAGAGCCCTTAACCCCATACAGTGGTAAGTCACCCGAGAAATTGGCGTAACAGGACACAGAGCTTCAGCCAAGCCCTCAACACAGGTGGCATGATTTCTACAACAAACTCTACCAATGACCTTATTCTAGATGCGAAGATCCCATCATAAATAATGAAAAGTTTGATCTGCCAATGTCCCCTGGGAAAAGTGACTTGGATGATACACAAGATAAGGATTCAAACGGAAAAAATGATCCAAGAATTCAAAGGCAATGAACAAATGCCAAATTGAAGACTGCAGAAATATACTTGGATGAAATAAAAGCAACTCATGAAAACAGAACTTAGTAAAGAGGTACCATCTCTGAATTCATGAATTTTTCATTTCAAGCTTTATTTCATTTGACTTTTCTTCAAACAAAAAAAACTCAGAGGAAAGTTTCCTCAATAGATTGGAGCAGGTGGAAGAGAGTTTCAACTCTTGCAAAGCGAGGAACTGGATCACTCAACTAAAGAAAATGTCAGAACCCCTCCAAATCCCAAAAACAGAACATGTGGAAATTTGCTCTATAAAAAAAAAGACCAAACCTATAGAATAATAAGTATAGAAGGAAAAGAAAAATACCTAACTTAAGAAACAAAATGCCTATCAAGGACACAAAATAGACAGAACCAGAAAAGAAATTCCCCACATCATGTAATAGTCAAAAAGTCAAATGTACAAAACAAAGGATATTGAAAATGACAAGAAAAAATCAAGTCTCATACCAAGGTAGGCCAATTAGAATAATAGTAAATTTTCCAGTGGAGACGATGAAATCCAGAAGGGACTAGACCCATGCTCTATGAGCTATGAAAGACAGTGGGTGCCAACGCAGACTACTGTTCCCAGCAAAACTATCAGATTTAATTTATGACCACTAATCCAACTATATACAAAATACTGGAAATAATACCCCATCTGAAGAAAAGGATAAATGTGTAGGTCAGCACCACAGGTGCCTAGTAAGATCTCTCCCTACAGGAAGTCACAAAACCAATTCGAGAACTGAATCAAAAGAGGACACCATAAAAACAAATTAACACGCATTGTTCAATAATAGCTCAATAGTAACTGATAATAAATAGAAACAGACTAGATCAGAAAATAGGATCCCTCATTTATGGATTTTAGACATGAATCAGGGGAGTCCCAGCATACAATCCCACTGCCAGAGAGCCTAGGAAACAGAACCTTCATCCAGCGACTGATGAAAGCAGAGGCAGATACCCACAGACAAACACTGAACTGAACACCCGGAATCCAGTGTCAGAAAGAGAGAACTGATGGGCAAAGGAGTTAAGACTGGGCTGGTTTAACCCATAGGAACAGTTGACCTGAACAAGGGGGGAGCTCTTGGACTCTATATTGATGGCTGTGTGGAAATCCTGGGACTGACCCAAACCCCTTGAATGTGGGTGTCAGTGAAGGGGCCTTGGGTAGTATTTATCCCTGGCGTGCAAATAGACTTTGAGTGTCCATGCCACAATATGGGAGGCTCTCTCAGCTGGGACTCTTGGGGGAGGGCCTAGGCCCTGCCCTGGATAAAATGACAGTTACTGGAGATCCACCATGGGGGGGCCTCACCCTCCTTGGGGATCAGAGTAGAGATTGGGTGGGGAAGCTGGGATTGACATGTGAAACAAGATTGTTCCTAACCTAAATAAAAAAGCAAAACAGAAAACAGGATCCATCTTGTTGCTGCTGCCAAGAAACAGGATTCTAGGCCAGTGATGGAGTCTAGACCACCTCAAAGTTAAAGGGTGGGAAAAGGATCCAAGCAAGGGTAACAAGAGTCAAGCAGCATAGAGGTTCTAATATTTGACAAAACAGACTTCAAGTCAATACTTAGCCAAAGAGATACATAGGAATACTTATCTTCATTTAGGAAAAAACCCAATAGGATATTACAATCCTAAACACATATGAACTAAGATTGGAGCACCAAATTTCACAAAAGAAAAACTATTAAACTTAAAACCACAGATCAACCCCAATACAGTGATGGTGGTGATTTCAACACTATTCTCACAGACATACGGGTTATTTGGCAAAGGAAGGAAACTCGAGTTCAATGACATAAATCAATAGACCTAATAGACATCTAGAGAATATAATCTTTGTAGCCTATGGGATTTTTCTACAAAATGACCACATATTAAGAAACAATGCAAGTCTCAATAAATACAGGGAAATTGAAATCACAATCTGAATGTTATCTAATAACTGAAATAAAGCTGGATATCAACAATAATAGAAATGACAGAAAGTATACAAAGTTATAGATGCTAAACAACACAGTTCTGAGTCAAAATTGGGTAAAGAAAGAAATCAAGAAGGAAATTTAAGCTGAATAAAAATGAAAACACCTCATAGCAAAACCTACAGGACACAATGAAAGCCACCATATGAGAAACACTTTGCGATGTCTCTAATTAGAAGATGCATCTGACAGTTCATTTTCCTATTCTTGGAAAAAATACGAATATACAACAAAAGAAATAGACTGGAAGAGATACTCAAAATCACAGCTGAGATTAATGGCATAGAGTGACAATAAATACAAAGGATCAATGAAACAAAGTTATTTGAAGAGGTTGATGAGGTTGATAAACCCTTAGTCAAAGTAACCAAAAGAATTAGAGAGCATCCAAATTAATTAGAGAAGAAAAGAGAGGTACTACAACAAACACTGAAGAAATCCAGAGACTTGTTCAAATATACTTTAAAAAAAATCTACATTCCACTAAACTGGAAAATGTTAGAGAAATGGATGAATTTCTAGATATATATGACTGACCTAAATGAAGATGAAGTAAATGATGTAAATAGACCCACATCCCCCCATTGAGATAGAAGCAGTAATAAAAAGTCTCTCCAACTACAAAGCACAGGTCAGAGGGAGTCATTGTTGAATTCTATGAGAACTTCAAAGAAGAGCTAACACCAACACTCCTCAAACTGTCCTACAAAACTACTAAATAGACAAGGACAAACACCCTGAATTCCTTTCATGAGCCACACCATTCTGACACTGAAACAAAAGACCCCCCCAAAAAATATTAAGCCCAGAATCTTTAATGAACATAGACATGAATCAAAGCTAATTCAAGAACACATCAGAAAGATTGTCCGCCATCCCAGAGATGCAGGAATGGTTCAATAAACTTAATCCACCACACGAAGAGAAACCACAGAAGTGCCTCTGCATCTGTAGAAAAGGCCTTTGACAAAATCTAACATCCATTCGCAATAAAAATCCTGGCAAAACTAGGTATACAGGGGACAATCTCAACATAATAAAGGCAAGATACAGGAAGCCCACAGTCAACATCATCCTGAACAGAGGAAAATACTATTTCCACCAAAACCAGGGGCACAGACAGTGATGGTCCCCCTGCCCACTCCTGTTCAACATAGTGCTTGAAGTCTTAGCTAGATCAGGAAGATAAAGTGGACACAAATGAGAAAGGAAATCAAAGTATATTTGTAGATAAGATTCTGTAAAAGATCCAGAAAACGCCACCAGATGACTACTACACCTGATAATTCAGCAAACTAACAAAAATCAGTAGGCTTCATATATACAAACAACAGACATACTGAGAAGAAATAAAGGAGATAATGCCATCCACAATAGCCTCAAAAATAGACTAAGTCTAATCAAAGAAGTGAAAGATTTGTACAACAAAAATAAGAGGCTGAGAAATAAAATTGAACAAGACACCAGAAAGTAGAAAGATCTCCCATGCTTATATAATGGTAGGCTTGTGAAAATGACCACCCTACCAAAAGCCATCCACAGGTTTAATGCAATAATCTCTATCAAGGTTAAAAAAAAAGCAGCATGAATGGAATAGAAATGAAGACTCACATATAAACCCATACTCCTACATTCACCCAGGGTTTGACAAAAGCCAACAAAATACACATTTGAGAGAAAATAGCATCTTCAACAAATGTTGCTTCTCAGACAGGATGGCTACAGTAGACAAGTGAAATTTAACCCATATCTTTCAACCCTTTAAAAAAACTCTACTCCAAAGGGATTAAGGACTTCAACACAAGACTAGAACTCTACGTCTGGCAGGGGAGCAAGCAAGGAATAGGCTTGAGCTCACTGGTATAAAAAAAAGACTTTCTGAAGAGCATCCCGATAGTAAAAGACTGTAATACCAATAATTAATAAATGGGACCCCGCAAAACTAAAAAGCTTCTATATAGCAAATTAAGAGGCAGTCTGTAGATGCGGAAAAAAGGAAGTCTTTCCCCGCTATACAACTGACAAATTGTTAATATCTAGTATATGTAAATAGCTCGAAAAGTTAACATTAAGAAAACCTAATTTCTAAAGGGGGGAGGGACACAAAACTAAACATTCCGAAAAATGCAAATGGCTGAGAAACATTTTAAAAATATTCAACATCTACAAAGGATTCGCAAATTAAAAATTACTTTGAGATTTCATTTTAGCCCAGTCAGAAGGGCCAAGGTCAGAAGACAAATGCTGACAAATGGTGGCGTGGATACTGGGCATGGAGAACACTTACACTCTGCTGGAGGACTGCAAACTGGTGCATCCAACATGGAGTTAAGTGCGGGGTGTCTCCAAAAAGCTGATAATAGGTCTATACCGTATTATCCTGATAAGACCAGTCTAGGGCATACATGCAAAGGATTGCATGTCTTACTTGATATATCTAAGAAAACTCTCAAAGAACTAGCACAAAATTTTATAAGAGAATTAAACTAAAAAAATAAGTTTTAAAAAAATCAATGCAGCTTGCTGTTCTCACGAAAAACGACCTTACACACAAATACTGTATATGCTGTTTCTTTTATCTATTGAAAGCAGTTTGTGACAAAACAGCCAGATTATCTCCCTCTCTCTGCTTTACTCTTTTTGCAAGGAAGTTTCCTTTTCCCTCTGTGGGAGGGAGGGAAAGGCATGTTGTTACCTGACCCTAAGCCAGAACCGCAGGCCTGTTGGTAGGTAGCCTGGGCGACTCCCTCACCCTGCTAACCAGCGCTGTGCCTGCCCGCTAACACAGCGGTCTTGATCTCACTTTACATGGCACATCTTGTGGTCATGCACATGGCTATTAGATCCCCAGGCTGATACTGGTTAGTCAATATGAAATCATTTCCTCATTTCACCAGACTTAAGACATGTGACCACAGGGTAGCCTAAAGTCAGGGAAGTGCATTAGCTGCCAGACTCACAGGCTGCGGGTTGATCCTCCTAATAACTTAGTGGCATTCAGGTCTTTAAAAACAATACAACAAAACAAAAACAAAACTGTATTTAAGTTCATTTTATGTGCATTGGTGTAAGGATACCAGATCCCCTGGAACTGGAGCTACAGACAGGTGTGAGCTGGGAGCAGAACCCGGGTCCTCTGGAAGAGCAGCCAGTGCTCTTAACCACTGAGCCATATCTCTAGCCCAACATGCAGATCTTCTCGGGGTTTCTAAAATGCAAGACTCATAGATAAACTGACCTCCTCTCTGGGATGTTCCTTTATGATAATAATAATCCTCTTGCTATGGCTAATTTTTATAATAGTGTCTGTCTATCTAGGAGACTGGAGGAGCAATAGACAGGAGTAAAAAAACGAGTCCTTTTAAATAGGTCAGTGTGACCCACTAATGTTGATTGCTGCTCAATCACACACTGTTGGTGTCACTGAGAGACCACTCGTGTGGTGCTCACGTTTGACACTGCCAAGTGACGTTTCTAGCCGTGAAGCAGAGCTGGTGTTTGTGTAACGGAAGGGACGGGATATCTGGAGTTTGACTTCCTCACAGCCCAAACTGTCTATTGTGTGGGGCAAATGGGTTTCTTACTCTCCAAGTCCCAGTGTGCTCATCTGTGAAACCAGAGTCCTCTCTAGGTGTGTCCGTACCTGTCCCAGCCTGGCATCTCATGAGCTGTGAATGCAGGAAAAGGCTTTACAACCCAAATTGCTTCAGACAGCCCCAAGCCTAGCAAATGAGCAAGCACACAGACTTAAAACTAGAAGCAACACTGAATCCCAGAGCTTAAGCCCAGTGGGACACACACACACACACACACACACACACACACACACACCTGGTGGATGAACTCACTCCGTTTCTGGATGTGACTGGAGGGCTCAGTGTCCCCAGCTCTCCTGATTCAGAACTGACCACAGTCTTACTACCACGTGAAGAGCATGTTTAGCCATGTCAGAATGAGACTAAGAAGTAACGAGGGTGGTTTGGGCCAGCCAAACGTTTAGAATTTGCCTTTTTTAAAAAAGCTGTTAGCATTTATGAAACACCGCCTGCCTGTAAGTTAAAGAGAAGGAAGCTCTGACCGTCGATAACAGAACAACAGCTCCCACCTGCCTCCCGAGTGCTTGGCACTTAGTCATGTAGGGCCAATACACGCAATACCACAGCCCAAGCCCATAGAAGGAAGAGTGTCTGAGCCTGGTGTTGGCTCCCTGGGAATCTTTTGTTTCTCCTCCTTTCCCATTGGCTCTCCATGTCTGGGTGGAGACACTGGCGCTTGGCTAGTCCAGAAGCTGAGGTACAAGGATAGCAGGTTCAAGGCCCGGCCCATCTACAGAATGGGATCAAAGCCAACCTGGACAACTTGGTGAGACTCTCAACAGGAAAAGAAAGTTGGGAGGCGGCTCAGCTTCCAGGAGCCCGCCTGATCAGCACGAGACCCTGAATTCAGTCCCCAGCTCCAAAATGTCTGGCTTCCAAACAAACAATACGGGGGCTATTAAAGCTGGAGTCTCTCGGGCTACCTTCCCAGGGTATGCTACAGGCTCATTTACTGAAGATCGGGGACACGTTTGCCGTGCCCATATTATGTCACAGATTCCTAGGCGGAGAAGGAGGAGGAGGAGGAGGATGCTGGAGGTTCAGGGAAATTTAGCAGAGGGCTTTCAAATGTTGCTATACTGCCACAGGAGCAAACTATCCTTCCGGCACCCCCTCCTCCAGATTCCATGCTCTAAGGCGGCACTTAGTGGGGCTCTCAGGAGACCATTTTCTCTGTTGCCATCCTGAACCGGGCTCTGTGTTTCTAAGCAGATTTCCCATCATAAAATTAATCTGCACAGCCTCACGGAATGAAAAGTACCACTAGGCACAAGGGTCCCTAGACCACATGGTCTGAACACAGTGAACCCAGGGTCCTCAGGCGACATCAGGCAGCTGTCATGGGGGGAGGTTATAAGGTGACTCCAAGTAGTATGATGGGAGAGACTTTAAACGATGGAGACGAGTTCTGGACTTCACTGAGCACAAGTGAGCTGGAAGGAAGGAAGGGGATGCTGTATGTGGTTCCAGAAGCAGGAGGCCATCTTTGAATAACGACCTCAGGCCGGGCATGGCTTTAATATGCCTAGTCACAAGGGACGTCAGGCTCTGTGGGCGGGAAGGCAGGAATTACAGCCGCGTGCCACAGAATAGTTTCGTACTCAGCCTCACGGAAACGTCCACTAGTGGTCCATAGACTCTGTGACCCAATTTTGGGGTAACTTAACAAACAAGCTTTCCATTTTTAAGCTAAGACCACTCGGGTTTCATATACTTGACACACTTATCTGTGTGTGTGTGTTTGAAGCATGTCACCGCTTTCATTATTGGAAGATTATCTACCCACTTTGAAAATCTAAACAGAGCCAAAGTGTCTTCTCCATATAAAACGTGCTTCTCACACAGGATGGGGCCAGTCAGATGAGGTCTGGTAACACTGTGTTGGCTCTCAGACACAGGCACTCCATGTTGGTAAGAGAGCAGAGCCCACCTGAGGGGGCTTAACGTAGTGACCAGCCCTTCATCTGCTTCCAATGAAGCCCAGCCCATTGCCTCTTCAGTACCTCTGTGCCCATCTTCAGGGCTGAAGGAGTGTACACACATCACAGCTGCCACAGGGGCGTGGCCACTTCCTAAACATTTCTCCATCATCTCCCTTTAGTTCCTCCACGTGTGCCTGCCGCCCGAGTCTCCCGCAGGTCCACCCTCTGATGCCGAGGTACGGTTACACAATAAGCAGCCTGATAAGACCTTTGTTTCTGGTTCATAGGAGGGCGGCCACCAATCTTTACAATTTCCCAGGTGACAGAGGTGAGTTTGCTCTCAGGAGCCCCAGGATGACACCTGGGTTGTCCCGGTGAGCTGACTCATGTCATTCCTAGAATGACAAAGCACACACGGTCCTAGAGTCAGGACTTTGAGGCAACCCAGCCTCTGTGTCCCGCGATTCAGCCAGGTCTACGTTCGAATACCCTCGTAAGACTGGGCGCTGGTGGGTGAAGGGCGAGATGTGGAGACGGCTGATGTCTGTGCTTCCTCAGACCGCACCCATGGGTGTTTCCCTGTGGCTGGCCCTCCTTGTTTGTAAGCTTTATGACATGGTCAGAAGAGCAGGATTTCAGTTCTTTGAGCGGTTACAGCAAAACTGCCAAACTTGACTGAGTGGTGGCATCAACATAATTCATAGTCAGCCTTGCAGAATGTAGGTAGCCTGGGGATCCCCCCCCCAAAGAGCAGCTGGAGTTTGGATGTCTTCCCCTCTGACTTGTGGGGTCTGCATTCACTAGAGGCGGTTGTACCCAAAGGGAACCACAGTTCACAAGTTGGGGTCCATTGTCCGGCTCGGCCATGAGGGACGGAGCATCTGTGGGAGAGACAGCAGAGACATGGAAGGGCAGGCGGTTCAGGTCACTTCCTGTTCTTGTAGCTGTCGGTCAGAGACCCGTAGGCAGGAGCTAATAAGTGGCAGCCATGTCCAGACCCACAGAGGAGGGGCCCAACAGCTCCTGTAGCTCACACACGATCCCGCAAGGCAAAGGGGTTTCTCCGCGTGGGCGCTGCTCCTTGAAGAGGGGTTTGCTTCTTCAAGGTTGTCTTCCCCCTGAATCTTGAGCAGGAGCAAGACGCTTTTGGGTTGTGAACTCACTACGGTCTCTTTCATCCCTTCTCCACTCTGCCCGACGAGTTAGGGCCAATTTGAAATCCATTAGGCTGCCAGAGCTTTGAGGATTCAGCTAGTTACTCTTGTGTTCTTGTCAGGACCGAATTTCCTGCATTACCCGTTAACTGATGGTGCTGGTGCTCCTCAAAAATCAAAGCGCCAGCAGCTCGCAAACACACAGAAGGACGGTGTGCGTGTCCATGTCCCGATCTCTTGCTCTTGTCTGACGGGGCGTGGTGGGTGGGCGGGTAAGCTGCCTGCTCCGCCCTTGCCTGCCCCTCTCTCTCTCTCTCTCTCTCTCTCTCTCTCTCTCTCTCTCTCTCTCTCTCTCTCTCTCTCTCTCTCGTTTCCTCCCTCCCAGCCACCACGAGCCCCACCCTAACACTGGCCAAGGTGAACCACCATTGCCAGCCCCTAAATGGAGGGCTGTCTGGCGTGCAGACCTGAGAGCTGCTGGTGACTAGGGAGGCAGACTGTGATAAGCGTTCGGCAGGAGATGACGACTGTTGTTGCTGACCGTGGAAAGACAGCACCCAGCTTTCAGGGTTCCCTACGGGGACTTAAGACCATGCTGGGAGGGGCTTGCACAGGGGCTTGGGGAAGAGAGCCTGCGTTCCACGGGCCTCTGGTGGGAGGAGAAGCCGGCAGAGCTGGGGCAGGCAGCGTAGGTATGTCATGGGGAGCCATATGGCTAGGGCTGAGTACCAGAGAGTGGGAGGTGTACTCGGTCACTGCCTCGGGGGATTACGACATCCCGAAATGAACACATATTCAGATATGAACAAGGACTCACCCTGGCACGTGCTCGGTAATTTCCCCACGCCACTTGCAACTTCCAGAGGGTTGTTCACCCACCCTGCCCCCACGCCTCTCCGCTTGCTAACTTGGTGTTGTACTCCCCCCCAAAAAAACTGCCGTTTCTTCTGTGCCCCTTAAATACTTTTGCCAGCTTTGAAAACAAATTGTGCACTGCTACACTTTCAAAAGATCTACTCTTGAGGAGGCCACCTTGGGGTGGGAGGACTCGACCCTCGTCTCCGTTCTTTCAAGGGCCGTCTGTGGTTATGCTTCCTAAGGAGAGAGGGCTATCTGCCCAGTCAGTCAGACCTGACACAGTCACAAGTGGGACACTGCTTTGGAATGAGCTGGGTTGGAGGCACAGGTCGTGAATCCCCGTTCCGGCTACCCAGAGGGGCCTCAGAGGGCCATCTGCAGTCACCAAGTTAGATGACGAGTCTGAGCCCTGTGCGGGTCCTAGGCTCTCGTCCCACAGGGACTAGCAAAGGAAGGTCGGACCTGGGAGCCACATCTGGCTCTGCCACAACGTCACACTGGGAAGTTAGAGTCTAGGGGGTGTCTGCCCTTTGGCCCAGTTTGTGGCTTCTGTATGCAGACTGTGAATGCAGGCCC
This sequence comes from Mesocricetus auratus, assembly GCF_017639785.1. Classification (NCBI taxonomy): domain Eukaryota; kingdom Metazoa; phylum Chordata; class Mammalia; order Rodentia; family Cricetidae; genus Mesocricetus; species Mesocricetus auratus. The sequence goes on from NW_024429187.1 coordinate 14,336,127, forward strand.
ACTTCAGAGCTGACGGGCTCTTTAGTGGCCTCACAAATAGGGTTTATTAGGATTTCGATTTTATCGTCAGAAGGGAAAGTGGACCCTCTCTCCAGTGCTAGCAGCCAAGACTTCCCATGCCCCGTGGAACTCACCTTTTCTTCAGCCCGTGAACCTCACCGGGCAGACAAGGACGTGGCTGCTGCCTCACTCTACCTCTGAGATTTTACCGGAATTGGCTCCATCTTTGTGTGACCACCATCAATGTTTTTTTTAAAAGACATTCTAAAAGACTTTAATACTTTGCAGGCCTGGAGAGACAGCTCAGCAGCTAAGAGCGCCTGCTGACCTTCCAGAGGACCAGGGTTCTGTTTGGTGGGTGATAACCGGCTGTAACTCCAGTCCCAGGGAATCTGACACCCTCTCCTGGTCTCGTGGGCATCAGGCACACTTGTGATGCATAGATGTATATACAGTTAAAAAACAACCATATACATCAAATGGATTTTAAAATTAACTTTCAATTTTTCCTCCTTCCTTTTAAAATATTTTTTTATAATTAATGTGTTTGTTTGTCCTACACATTGCCATCGGCGACTTCCATGTAACCGTGACGGAAATGGCTTGCAAGCTTCCTTGTCTGCTGGAATCATGGCAACACGTGCCAGGCCCACAGGATTCACCCTTGGTCGGGGCTCGAGGACTTTGTCACCCACAGTGCAATTTGCCCTCGCCAGAATCGTGTTTGCGCACCCCACCTTGTCCATCGCCTCACAATTCACTCTCAGTTTGTTCGAAGACATGGCGAAGATTCGATGACACAACTGCACATCCACACAAAAGATCACACAATTACTGATTAGTTCAGGGATAATGGTAACTTAATGTTTGTACTCCTGGCTATAGGTCTGTTTAGGATAGCACAGTAAAAACACGGAGTATTCTGACTTTAGAAGTGTCTTCCTTTTCCTGTCTCTTTTCCTTTCTTTGCTTTTATCTTTTCTTGTATACTTTGAGACTCAAACCTGGGGCTTTGTGCACACAAGGCAGTGTCCCAGCACAGACACACAAGGTGAGTGTCCCACCAAGGACACACAAGGCAGTGTCTCACCACGGACACACAAGGCAGTGTCCCACCACAGACACACAAGGTAGTGTCCCAGCACGGACACACAAGGCGAGTGTGCCACCAAGGACACACAAGGCAAGTGTCCCACCAAGGACACACAAGGCGAGTGTGCCACCAAGGACACACAAGGCGAGTGTGCCACCAAGGACACACAAGGCAGTGTCCCAGCACAGACACACAAGGCAGTGTCGCAGCACGGACACACAAGGCAAGTGTCCCAGCACCGAGTCACCATCAAGTCATCATGGGACTCTCTGATTAACAAATTCATCAGGCACACTGAAGGGAAGATGTGCCTGTCAATACAAACTACATGTGTGTGCAGCCTTTAATAAGACCAGAGACAGTGAAACAAATTATTCTGATGTATGCCATCAGATTAAGCAGTAAAACTAGGAAGATATCAGATTTCCACTTTCTTGCAAAGTGGGGACTTATGGGGCGCACATAGCTGATGTCACATGCAAAGCAAACCTCCCCACAAAACCATATGAAGCAGAACCTCCTGTTACCCTCTCACTCACATAGCCACAGCCTATTCTAAGGGACCCCAGTGTGTTGTGATGGCTGCATCCAGGGTAGGTGCCCAACACAATGCCGGGCACGTGGTTGGTAATGAGTGACTGTTGAACCAGATTTCACAAACGCCAGGGCATGCTCAGTTGTTTCCAGTGGTCTCAGGGTGTACAGCCTTCTGTACATGCCAGAGGGGACCTGTGCTGAAGGAGGAGGTCACAGCAACTTAGCTGTCTGGTCCACTAAACGTGCAAGTCGCACAGCCAACGGGCTCCCCTGCTCCCGACCTCTGCTCATTAAGCAACTTTCTGGCTCCTCGGGCAAGTAAATACAATGGCTGCCTGTGTAGTAGCTGGGAAGGGTCATTTGCCATGCTGAATGAATCGGGGACATTCAGGCATATGTACATGCTGCCTTCCAAGCAGGCTGGCTAGGGGATCCCTATCCATTACACTCAGTGTGCCTGATAGCGTTGTCTACGATCAGGGCTGGCAGAGGCTGGCACAGTGCCTGTACTTTGTCACCTGAAAGAGCCGGTGACATGTGCAGCTCCAGGGAGACCATCTGCTGCTTTGTGTGACAGCCTCCCTGGGTGGCACCTGGGCGTCACTGTGTTCTATTTTTAGCAAGGCTGGGTCCTGATGGCAGTAGCCTGGCGCCATTTGGGACCAGCAGTGAGGGACATGAATTGCGAGCTTGAGGCACCCTGGCAGCGTGAACACAAGTTCGTGCCTGGGCTTTACGTCAAGGGTTCTCTGGGAACGATCGCCTGGGTTCTCTAAGCCAGCCAGACCACCTCCACGTCAGGCAGAGAAACCCAGAGCAACGAACGCCACTACAGAGAATGACGGAACGGACGACGGAAGCCTGATTGCCCAAGTGTTGTAGCTAACGGTATTTTTGCTTCTGTAGAACAGTGAGTGTCCCTAGTGCATTCCAAGACTTTAAGTGCTGGCTCCTGAAGCTTTGATAAGACATATCTTGCATTTCCTTAAACTGAATTTTTTTTCATTTTTCTTCTCTTTATGGGTACATGTGTATGGTATGTACAGGTATGATATGTGCATGTGTGAGCTCACATGTGTGTAAGCTCACAGGCGATGTGGAGGCCGGAGGCTGATGTTGGGGATCACCCCTATTGCTCTTTGCCTTATTCTTTGAGGTGGGGTCTCTCACTGGTGTGACTCTCCTTCCCAGCCTGCATGCTCTGGGGATCCCCCATCTCCATCTTTTGAGGCTGAGATTGCAGGGGGCCCCCTGGGTCACCATTGCCCACATGGCATTTACATGCACTCTGGGGATCTAAATGCAGGCTCTTCTAGTTTGGGTGGCAAGTACTTTAAACACTTACCCATCTGCCCATCTCAGAAACTTGAATTTTTTTTCCTATGGCATATAGCATCCTCCAACTCATGATGTTAAGGGATGTTTGTTAGGTGCATACATGTCAAGCTAACACGTGAAACTGCTCAGGCTTATTTGCTACCACACATGTAAATTTATAATGTTTTCTGTCTTAAAAATTTGCATACGCTTTATTAGTTTCCATTATTGTGCCAAAACACTAGGACTAAGGCACCATATAAAAGAAAGCATTTAATTGGGCTTATGGTTTCAGAGGCTGAAAGTCCATGATGCCACAGGGAAGTCCTGGTGGCAGGGACAGCTAAGAGCTCACATCTTGATGGAAAAGCAGGAGGCAGAGAGCATTCTAGGAACAGCTCATCTTTCTGGAACCTCAAAGCCCACCTGACACCTCCTCCAATAAGGTCGTGCCTTCTAATCCTCCCAAACAGTTCCACCAATTGGGGACCAAGTATTCGAACATATGAGCCTATGGGGGCCATTCTCATTCATACCCCACACGTTTATTCTAGAAATTAAGATGTAATGAAGATTTGCCTTGTATGTGTGCACATGCTCATGTGTGTGTGGGTGAGAGCATGTAGATGTGTGCACTGAGCAGAAACCAACTTTAGTCATCATTCCTCCTGTACCATCCACCTTGGTTTTTGGTTTTGTTTCAAGACAAGGCCTAGAGCTCACTGGGTGAGTGACGCTGGCTGGCAAGCAAGTCACATCGACCTGCGGGTTTTTTTGTTTGTTTATTTGTTTGTTTGGTTTTTGCTTCCCCAGTGCTGGGATCACACAGGTGTACCACCATGCCTGGCTTTTAACATACAGGTTCTGGGACTCACACTCAGGTCCTCTTGTGCGCAGAGCAAGCCCTTTATTGGCTGGGCCATCGCCCTGGCTGCCCCATGATTGGCTGTGGGAATGACTTCTCAGAGGCACCAGTCCTCTCGGCAAAGGCAGCTCGGCCATCCTCAAGGATCACGGGAATGCCATCACCAGCTCTTCTAGGTGAGACAGTGTGAGACGGGGGGGGGGGGGCTGTGCCCACCGAGCCAGGGAGCACACAGTGGGGCAACCCTGAGTGTACAGCAGTCCCGCAGGGATGCCAGCCTGGAAACCACCTCTGGGGTGAAGTTTTTAATTTTGACGGTAATCTTGCTCACTGTCATATGTACCACTGAAAGTATAAAGGATTTTTTGGGCCAGATCATGAAAACAATGTATAGGGCATCTTTGAAAAGGAAAATCACCGGAAGATAAATCCTCTTTATGTAATTGCCAGATCAACACCTTCTCTAGCTGCCGGCCATGTTACAGGTGGCTACGTAACAATGTTCCTACTTTCTACCACCTGTAACAATGTTCCTACTTCCTGCCACCTGTAACAATGTTCCTACTTCCTGCCACCTTATACAGCCATGTGGCCCACTCTCCTCGTCCCCTTTGAAGACTTAACAGGTACTCCCCAGGTGACACAGAAAATGCAGTTAGCTTCTGCTAGACTAATGCCTGATTGCATCGACTGGATGGAGACGTAAGAAAGCCAACTAAATGACAAGTAATGAAGGTGTGAGCTTTAACCACAATTTCACCAGCACGTGACTGTCTCTGACAAAGTTTTTGTCATCGGTCCCCTGCATCAATTTTAGTCTGATACATTCACACTGTCACCTGTTTTGCAGAGATTCTTTGTCCCTGCAGCTTTGCGCAGAGCAGGGCCACCCTGAGTGAGATTACCTGGACACACCCTTCCGTATGCTTTAACTTCAGAATAAAATCTCCCTTCTTATTGCTGGGCTAACATGAAAACAAGCCACCATGTTCCTCTCTGCTGCTGTCCTGGGGTTTAAGATGAGAAGACTAGAAGGGAAGCATGCTTAGCCATTTGAGGTCCCAGGCACCAAACCCTGAGCCTCACCCATGTTGGGCAGGCTCTTCACCCTGATCCACATCTCTGGCCCAAGAAAGTCAGTTTTGGGGGGCACCGCTGTTCCACCCACGCATGCTGTAGCCTCCACATGTACATTCGGGGGGACCGCTGTTTCACCCACCAGTGCGGTAACTCTCCACATATATGTCTATCACCGGATGAAATGATGCACTCTCTCTACAAGAGTATGCTTCCCTTTGAGAAGCTATAAGTCAACCTGCGGAGAACTGTTCTAGGATAGGAACCAATGCTAATGCTCCAACAGCCACAAGAAGACAAAACCTTTCCGCTAACCCCAGGAGGAACCCTTTGCAGTTCTGTAAGCTAGCACTGGGCCCTTTCTCCAGTGAGCAGAAGATGGCATCGGCCGGATACTGGGCCCTACAGAAAGTCACCTTGATGCCATTTGTGAAGGGCAGAGCTAATCTTGCCCGAATTCAGACTGGTTGAAAGCAGTGATATGTGAACTTGGGCTTTGAGGATAACTTAAAGCCTCAACTTCCCCCAAATTCTGAACCGATAAAGCAGTTCTCGGTCAACTGAATCCTACTGCATGATGGCAGTGGACTGTATTCCAGAGATTGATTCACGGAACTTACACATACTTGGATGTGGACTATTACCTTACATTCTTAGATGTGGGCTATTATCTTTAAAGGTCCTCAAACAAGGTGTGTCAAATTCTCTATCAAAAAGCTGGAAGATGTAACGATATGAAAAACGTATCAGCGTTATTTAAACCAAACAAAGTGGCTCTGACTTCACTATGACATCTTAACCATCTCTACTAACTCAATATGGTACCGTGTGAAAACGAGGCTTTGCACTCCGTGATTTTCCAGCCTGATGGATTTCTTTCTCCTCAGTTCACCTGCGCTCTCCAAACTCTGTATTTTCTTTATTAAAGATGATTTGATCTCAGCTTTTATTACATCTCACCCACCATGCACCGAGAATGAGACACAGATGGAGATAGGGAGGGATTCTGTTTCATGAAGCGGGTTTGCTTGAAACGTGAAATCAGAGAAAAAGAAACCTCATTAAACGTAGATAGGAAAGTAAAAGGAACAAAGAAGTTACGCGAAGAGAAGACAAACAATGGAAACAAGCTAAGTTGCAGCTGTGGAAAAGGCAGAATGAAGAGTGGCCGGCGTGTTTACACTAGGAGAGCCTGCGGCCCCGTGAGCTCTAGGGTGCGTCTGGGATGCTCAGAAAGGCTGGGGGTCCGGCCGGTGGTGGAACTGTGGGGCAGCGATGCGGGGCCTGGTTGTAGGAAGTAAACTGAGGCACGTCCTTGAAGGGGATACAGAGAACCTGTCCTTTCACGTCCCCCTCCCAGCCGCCACGGTGTGAGTGACTTAGTTACAGCGTGGACTCCCCCATAACATCCACCATCAACTCAGGCGCAATGTGATAGGGACCAAGCTTCTGAAGGCTCACAGTTCTGAAACAGAAGCCCAAGCAGACCATCTCTCCTTTAATCAGTTTATTTCAGGGCATTTTAGCCCCCGTGGTGACTGAAAGCTGACTAACCCATGACGATCTGAGCACCGCACTCACCTGTCAGCCATGTTTCTGTCACTGCTTGTGTCTCACTGCCCTTGCCTAGTGTGCCCTGGCTGTCTACACTGACGTTACAGAACGGAGTTCTCTTCCTTCTCAGGTAAGCGCTCCACCGGACGAAGAAGAGAAGAGAGAGGCTCAGTGTGCATTGTTGGCCTAAACCTGAATGGCGTCCATTATGCTTCTCCTGCCTTTTCTACACACGGGCCGTGGCTGGTAACCTAACCATGACCAGACCGGTCACTCTGGAGTGAGCTGAGCTGACATTGTAGGAGTACCCAGTGAAGCACTCAGTGAGCAGGACCTCTAGTAAGAGTCCACTCTACTTCTCTTCAGCGTTGACTCATCATATTCTTACAACCTCTGATTTTCACATCTGCCTAGACTTGTAGATTTGACCATAAGATACAGCTCAAAGGTAGGCGTGTGTTTGTGTGTGTGTGTGTGTGTGTGTGTGTGTGTGTGTAAGTCCACTTGTGCATAGGTCCACATGTACACACGTATGTGCAGAACCAGAGCTTAAGCTGGTTTGTCCTCAGGAGCCATCCATCTTGTCTTATAACACAGGGTCTCTCGCCAGCACGGAATACAGTGACATAGGATCTCCCTGTCTTTCAACCCTCTAGTTCTGGAATTACTAGGAGACAGTAGCAAGTCTGGATGGTGTTGCTGTGTGGATCTGGGGACTGAACCCAGGGCACTTTACCAAATAAGATGCTCCTGCGACCCTCCCAAGGGTCTTTAGATTCTCTCCCTCCCTCCCTCCCTCCCTCCCTCCCCTCTCGTCTTCATTCCTGCAGTCCCACTGAAGTGTGTGTAGAGTCATGAGGGGTTCGTATTGGGACAGTGACATCCCCAGGGGCCTGTGAGCAGCTTTCAGTGTCAGGCTAGGTAGACAATACTGTTGTCTTTGTTGTTGTTGTTGTTTATGCAACAAACAAGAGAGTACAACCCTCACACCTGCTCATCCTTGAGGCACACTGCCCTCCAGGCTTGGGGACCAGCTCGTCAAATACTGCTGTCTGGTTTACCATCCAATGACCGTATGTTATTCTCTCATTAAACCCAACATTCCTGAAGGCCACTACTTCATCATTGTTTGAGTTTCCCTTGTGCTGGGGGAAACATGAAAGCTACCAAATGAACGTTGACTAAATAATGCAATTCTGACTTTTGAATATTTATATTTTAATTTCTACTGTCACATGCATTACACATCAGATAGTGAAAAATGGCAGCTAGTTTAATTCTCCTGTCATATAGGGAGGGATTTTTATCCTTTTCTCAGATGAAGGAATGGAGACACAAGGGTCTCGGAGCTTCCCCAGAGCTCGGAAGGTTCAGGATGTCTGACCCACCCAGCCATTCTGTGCCTCACACCCAGCATTACTCCCTTTCAAGTGCAGATTTCAATTTCACTCTTGGTTCCAGGAATAAAAGAGTTCTACATTAGAAATAAAGTTGAGTGGTCACAACTCTCCCAAGTGAGTAAATTTTATCTGAGTAAAATGAGCTACCTCACGCTATGCTTGTTGACAGTATGTTTTTGTCTTCTGAATTAAATCCGCAGAGTGAATTTCTTCCTTCCACAGGGACACGACACTTGGCTGAGGTGGGGGCTCTCCAGGGCCCTGAAGCCCAGATTCTAGGAGCTGAGACATACCCCGGTTCTCCTACCCACTAGAATTACACCGGAATGTTCTCTCAGAAGGCTCCGGGTCTTTGAGAGAAACTCAGGGTCTGTCCCTCGTCAGTTTGTCCTTCTGTGCCTTCAGTAGAGACAACAGGGAGGGCAACAGACCAGTGTGACTAGACAGCCAGACTCCGGACTCCAGCATGGGGTGATGGTGTCCACACGCCACACCCACCCTGCCCCACAGCGAAGAAGCTTCAACCACTCCAGATTCTGCACTACAGATGTTCATCATATAAAGTGAACGTCAGCTTTTGAAAGTAGATGTCAAGATACATGTCACGTACTAGAGATACCAGGATTTTAGAAGTAAGCCAGCAGAGTTCCTGGAAATCACCTAGATTCCCATCCGAGTCCTTGGAGTCTTCTCTCACAGTTGCAGGCCTAGTGAGCGTCAGTGGGACCCGTGACCTCTAGCGCACAGCTTGGCACGTCCAAGGGAGTCAGAGGAAAATCCCGGTGACCATTCCTTGGCAGTTAAACTACCCCTAGACGTGGTTATTTCTGGGCTTGGGGTTTTCGGGAACTAGGCTTTGGTTTGCTTGTCTGCTGTGTCAGGCGTGTTTCGGTGCTTATAGATATCCCCATGGTCTCATGGAATACCACACACGCTCTGAAACCTCCCTTAGGAGTTCATAGTTGCAGTAAAATCCTGATGCAGGAGGAATACCCCCCAAGGAGCCAGAATGCAATGTATAAAGTAAACGTGGGCTGGAACTTTTTCAAATGTTGGAAGACCTGACGAAGGTATTCTCTGGAGAACTGACTAAGCACACCCACAGTGTCCCCATCACAGAGAAAAAAAATCAAGAATGGCTCCCCACCCTCAAGGTGAAGATGCCAGCCAGCCAGAATTCCTTCTTGATGGCCTCAGCATCAAGGCTTCTGTTTCTTTTCAGGTACGCCTGTCCCTGTGTCCTCCTGGGGTACCCCAGACGGCTTTATGCAACCGTGGTACAAAATTGTCCTGGGAACGTGGAAACTCAGGTGGACTCAGAGTTCCTGGCAATACAAATATACAGAGTTCCTGCCTTTCAGTTTAGCAAACGCTCATGTGCTATAAGAATTTGAATTTGGATCATGTGCTATAAGAATTTGAGTTTGGATCAGACAGAGGTTCCCCCAGCCAGACGTTTCGCTGGTAGCCACACTCGCCATTAAATCATGTGGAAACCTTGGTAGTTTGGGGTCCCCCTTCTGCTCTAAACATGAACTCCTATGACAAGTCACCCCTTTCTTGTCAACTCTGACCTACTGCAAGGGCTATATCAGAGAAGACACGGGTTCCATGTCTGATAAACACAGGGAAGCTGAGCATCTCTCACTCACATGTATATAGTATGTTCCTCGGAGCAGAGTGCTTGGACCCCAAACGCCTCAAGAACACTTTGCATATGCAAAGGAGTGTTTCAGTCTAGCCGTGTTATTTGAATTGAACCAACTTCTTTAGCAGACGTGGGACGGTGAAGCACTTGTGCTATATCCACGAGCCCCTCACCTCAGCTGGCACGGGGTTGCGTGTAAATCCACACAGGATCTCAGCAAACACGAGACCCATTGTTCAAGTGAGGAAACAGACCCAGAAGGCTGAGGTTGCTTATCTCAGACGCTATTATTTCACAACACCTTCATCTCTAAATCTCGCACGGTATCGGAGCCCACCGGTGTGATATTAAATGGCTGGTCTCGCACATACAAATGCTGAATCATTTCTGGAAAATTCAGCCATCTATTTTTCCAAGATTTTTTAAAAGGCATAATTAGAACCAAAACCCCCAAGGAAATGAGCTTGCCCGCTAACCTGACCCAGTGCAAGCAGCGCGTGCAGAATGAGTGCTGTCTTAACTAATTGCTTGTAATGGGGCTCGGGCTGGGCTGGCCTATTATAAGCCATTAGCGAGGGTTCTGTGGCTTTACCGTACACGGTTTTCATTCCCACAACTCACATTTTGACGGCATCGGCTACTCTCTGGAAGAAAGCCAGCGTTTCTGAGTAAAGCATATCAGTCCTAACAACGTGGATATTATTATTCCAGAAAGCCAACCGAGAACTCAACAAGATCTTACAGTAATGGCTAGAACTGGGAAACAGGATTTTCTTTGGCACAGCAGGGAGAAAGCTCTTTGCTGGGGTGATGAGAACAAGGGATGTGAGCATCCCTGTATAAGCTGGACATACGCGACCGAGGGTCTGTGTGCTCAACAAAACATCTGGGGTGGCAGCTTCCTTTTCACAGAACACCTTATTGTCTTGGGTCACAAGGTGCCTACTGACCAGTCAGACCACGTCTGGGTTCACTGGCTGGTGAAGTCACACTCTTTTAGAGTTTTCTCCTCTCTAGTTCCGCATGCTGTTGAGCAGAGCAGACACAGCGTAATCAGGTTCAGCTCGCCGTCAACGCCGTGTGTCCCTCTGAAGGGCTAGCGTCCCCTTCTTCACTCACTCCACACAGTCTCCAAGGAGCCTCGTCACAACCTGCGACTCCAGTCACCAAGTACCCTTGATGGCATATGACTGTGCCATCAGTTAACGGATCTTTTTGGTTTATTATTTTCTATGTACCGGTGCTCCCCTGCATCTGTAAATGTTAACTGGGCGTGTCCCTGAGGTCCACAGAGGCCAGAAGGGGGCACTGGATCCCATGAAACTGCAATTATGGGCCGCTGTGAGCCCCCAGGGGGAGCTGGCAATAGAATCTGGGTCCCCAGCAAGAGCATCAAGTGCTCTTAACTGCTCAGCCATCTCTCCTGGCTAAGGAACCTTTGTTGTATCTACTACATTGAGGACGGTGGTAAAGTGTGCTTTGCAGAGAGCGCACACATTATTTTCTCCCAGTAGCTCTGGTCAAATGTCTGGCAAGATGGGTTTACTCTAGCTCACACTTTCAACATGGAGACAGGGGCACGGCCAGCAGCACCACGTGGCAGGGACTCTTCACGTCTAAGAAGAACAGGAGACGAAGGGCAGACAGAAGTAGTCCTGGGCTAAGAACCTCAAGGCCCCAGAGACCCACTTCCTCCCTCAAGGATATTCTCCAGAGGACTATGGGACAGCTTCGCCAGTGGTGGAACCCCGTGTTCAAATCCAAGAGCCTAAGAGGGACGTTTCCCACGCAAACCCTAACACTTCATATGAGAGTTCCCAAATGGGCCCTAGACTCACATCCTCAATTTCTTCTTAGGCCCCGTGTCCTCAGACAGGAAGCCAGCCCGAGGTGAGCACATCCTGTCCCTCTCTCTTGTCCAATGCCCACAGCTACACAGACCAGAAAACTAAAAGACGCTCCGTGGTCATCGAGGCCCCTTTAACCTCAACGTGTGCTCTTAGCCTTGCTGCTGGAGAATGAATCGCTCTAGACCTTTCTATTATTTCCAAGATGTCTTGTCATTTCTTGTGGGTCATAGATATGCTTTCTTTTAAATTGCATTTATTCTCTCTCTGTCTCTCTCTTTCTCTCCCCCCTTCCCCCATCCCCCCTACCGTGTGTGTGTTTGTGTGTGTGTGTGTGTGTGTGTATTTATATATGTGTATGTATGTTAAGAGAAGTCTTTTCCTTTGAGAGAAACCTTCCTGTCCGCCTGGTTCTAGAGCCGCATCAGTCCCAAATAAACACACAGGAGGCTATATTAATTATGAAGCTGTTGGCCTTGCTTGTTTCTTTCTGGCTAGCTCTGACTTAAGTAATTACCCCATAATTGTTAATCTAAGTATTTCTCTTACTGGAGACGTTCCGGGCTTCCTACCCCATGGAGGTTACATCTTGACTCCCTTGTGTTTCTCCTTCCCAGAGTTCTCCTGGACTCCTAGTCCCACCTATCTAGATTCCCTATTGGCCAGCAGTACTTTATTGACATATACACAGGACTTCCCCAACATATGTATGTGTGTATATGTGTGTATGTATATATGTGTATGTGTATATGTGTGTGTGTATGTGTGTATGTGTATATATGTGTATGTATATAAGTGTGTATGTATATGTATGTGTATGTGTGTATATGTATGTGTATGTGTGTGTGTGTGTGTGTGTGTGTGTGTGTGTGTGTGTGTAGGCCGGAGGACAAACTGCAAAGGTTGGTCTTCTTCCGCATTGCGGGTCTGGGGATTTGAACTCAGGTCTTCAGGTGGCAGCTGGGCCTTAACCCATCCTGTTGCCCCAGACTGTGCCTTCTCATATGCACAATTCAGCTCTGCCCAAGTTCACTCTCTCTGAAGGGGCTCTCTTAGCTTTCAGGGTGGAATAAAGACTGTGAGCTCACATGCCCTTTGCACTCTGGCTCCTGGGTCGGGTCAGGCACCTGACCTCTTGACCATCACTCTTCCCAGACGCACCTGTGGCTCCTCCGCCAGTTCCAGCAAAATCTGTCAGAGCCTCTTCAAGCTCCCAGGTCCACCCTGCGGGCAGCCTCCCTTCCTAGGTTCTGAGCTTTGCAGCAGGCCCCGCCCTGCTCGGCAGGGTTGCCTGGTGTGGGGCTGTCACTCCTTTTTATTGACTTCCTGTCTCCCTTTCTGCCTTTGAGTTTAGTTTTGAGAGAAACAGAAGCATTGGCCTCTGTTCTGAGTCCCTGGGTCCAGTCTAGTACCTGGAACACAGCAAGCACTCAGCTGTGTTTGCTGAGTGACTTTATCTTTCAGACACATTTTAATGGGACTTCCAGGACTGTAAGTTAGACACTAAGAATCTTTATTCCTGGGAACGGGAGAATCAGATGTCCCCCACAAAGGCTGTCTTGTCTTCTGACTTCAATCCCCCCATGCTTCAATATTTGAATTATGTGTGTTTGGCCTTAGATAAGTCACAGACATTGGCCTTGGGAGGAGCGGGGATTGGACTCTACTTCAAGTCCTTATTTGCTGAATGCCTTGAGTGAACCTCAGTTTTCATGTAACAGGGGCTTTACGTGAGCTAATATGATTGTGTGCTCTGGAGCTCTCCCTGTCTGTCTCCCTCCCTCCCTCTCAACACATATCCTGCCTGGACAATATTGCCCTCTGTCCCTTCTGTCCAAATCCTTTTTTAAAGGCTCAACCTCACCCTGCAGACGTCACTGCTCTGCCCTCTCTGTCCTGCTCGCTTTGTCCAGCAAATCTATGCAAGTGCCTGCTGCGCACCAAGCGCTAACTCTGGGCTAGGATTACACGGGAGCACAGAACCCTCCGGGTAAATGTGCTAGTGGGGTGGTTGTAACAGCAAAGAATAAAGAAGCCAGCGCGTGCAACAACTCACAGCTTTACAGACACGATAAGGGATGGGGTCCGTTTCAGGGGCTGAGGACAAGACGAAAGGGAGCAGTGGGATTGGGGCGCAGGGTGACAGCAACACGGGAGACATGAAAGACTCAGGGCACATGGAGGCCAGCAGACTGCACACAGTGCCAAGGCTGTGGCCAGCGAAGGCAGAGTTTCCTAAACAAAGAGACAAACCCCAAAAAGGTCAAGGCAGCCAAAGCGTAGCTGGCTGTGACAACCGGGAGGAGAAATGGACCTGGTAAGGCCAGCCTGAGTGGGAGGCCCAGGAGGACCCCATCCTGGGGGAACAATGGCTCACACGACTTGTTTTAGGTCTCTCTGGCTGCCGGTGAGTCCGTCCTACTTCATGCCAGACTGTGAATCTGCAGAATAGATCCTGGGAGGGTGCAAATGTTTTTTCTTGCCTTTACTGCGGTCCGGCATAGGGTGTCCCCCAGAAAACCCTTGTCGGGTTAACAGAGACTGCCTGTGCTGTCCCTACCACAGTCACAACGCTCCTGTCCTTGGTAGGGAGCCCGCCCTCACCAGCCAGCTCTGAGCCAGTTCTCTCTTCCTATTAGAATTCCTCTCAGGCTTCCCTGCCACCGCAGGGCTGTCATCTGACTTCCTGTCTCCCAGCCAGGTCTACTCCCTGCCCTGTGGACTGAATTCTTAAAATTGCTCCTCTGTACGGGACCATGTGTACTGCTGGGTGGGCCGGGGACAGCTGGGCTGGCTTGCTCTCAGAGGAAGCAGGGGTCCTGTGTTATGCAGGGGTCCTGACTGAGACTTGTGGGGCTGTTCCTGTGTATGGTGCATTATGGGCACGGCACTCCACCCCCTTGGGTTCCCTGTGCTACACTGGGCAGGTCATCTCTAAGCTTTGGCCTCTGTAAATGCATAATGGGGGTGGTGCCATCAGGGTCCTCTTGGTTGTTGGGCAGCCTTGATAGAGAGTCAAGGTCATCTGTCTCTGTGACGGCTTTAGCATGGTTTCTCTGAACTACCCTGCAGTTCCTCGAGGGGCTTAGCTCACGTGCAGACCACGTTTAACTTCCAAGAGAGGACTGTCGTCAAATTACCCCCTGTCTCAAGATCTACACATTTCACCTCTCCCTCGTCCTCTGAGCCAGACTCAAAGGTGTCCCCACCACGAATGCCTGCCTTAGGACAGCCAGGGGGCAGCAGAAGTTCTCTGAGGTCTTAATTCAGCTCTCCTGGCTTCTGTCCTGCGTTCTGATGGACCCGCTGGGCATACTTTATCAACAGGACGATTCGAGAGCAGAGGTACAGCGTGTGCAGCTACCCCACTTCCATGGGCTCTGTTCAGTTAGTATCCTGGAGATTCTCAGACTCCTTACCTTACTGCCTTGGCCCTGCTCCCTCCCCACCCCCACCCCTGCAGCCCACTCCCTCCCACCAAAAGCATTTTGACACTATGAAGCTCAAACCCCTTTACCCTCCTGTCTAGCGCTGGAAGAGAGTCTGAGGTGATGGGTCCACACACTGCTCTATACTCAACTTCTGTTTCACAACAACAGCCAGAGGGGTTCACACAGGGGTGAACACCCATGTTACAAGGTAGCAATTTATGGGCCTTCTATACGGATGCACTGGGTAGCGCCTGCACTGGTGGTGTAGCCCCAGGCCGGAACTTCCAACAGATCCTCCCAAAGCTGAAGACACAAGTCTCCATTTACAACCTGGGCAGCGAAGGTGGTGGCTGCCCGCGTGTGCGCACTGACTTAAATGTGTTTTGCAAAGACCCCTGTGGCTTGCTTGCCTTGCCACGGAAACATTTTTTTAAAAAGTGTCTTAATAAGCCCCCAGATCTTTAAAATAGGTTTTAGTTAAAAATGAGCAGTTACATAATTGGCTTCATCAGATCCAATTACGAAATCGGCGTAGATTAAAAAGAACAGAATCAGAACATATAATTTCATAATTGTAACATGTAACAATAATGCAAAAGTCCAGTTGTAAATGCACTGGAGGAAGCAAGCTACAAAGCAAATCTCAGGCAATTCAATGTCTCCCACGAACCCAGACATCCCCCACCCTTGCTGGTTACTGCTCACAAACTCGGTTTAGCTAAACAAGACCGATTTCAAGCTGCAGACTCAGAAATCAGTGCTGGAGAGTGGAGAGCTGTTAGTTCCTTTTCGCTCCTTGTGTGGCTACAAGTGGCGAGTGATTTGCTTTCTTTATGTCTCATAAGAAAGGTGGTGCCCATCTGTGATCGTACGTTTTCATGTTCAGCCTGACTGGACTAAGAGTTGCCTAGAAAACACACTCTGGGTGGATGTGCCTACAAGGGCATTTCCAGGGAGATTTATCTGAGGAAGGGAGACCCACCCTGAGTGGGTCCCAGTCTGAATGCAAAGAGAAAGGGTGGTCAGCAAAGGGGCCTGCCTGCACTTCCTCCTGCTTCCTGCCCACCAAGACATGAGTAAGTGGCCTCATATCCCTCCCGTGACAACTACACTCCCTGAACCATGGACCCACACAAACTCTCTCTCTCTCTCTCTCTCTCTCTCTCTCTCTCTCTCTCTCTCTCTCTCTCTCTCTCTCTCTCTCTCTCTCTCTCTCGCTGCTCTTCAGGTATGCTATCTTAGGGGTAGGAAACTGACAGAGTCTCTTTCTCGGGTCATAGCAGATAGCTTCAGGGCAGGGTCCATTCTTGGGGCCAGAGTTTAACTGAAAGCCCCGCCCATTCTCTTCCAAGTTCCTCCTGAGATGTGTGTGTGTGTGTATGTGTGTGTGTGTGTGTGTGTGTGTGTGTGTGTGTGTGTGTGTGTGTGTGTATGTGTATGTGTGTGTGTGTGTGAGATGGGGGTGCTGGGCTGCAGCGTGCCAGGGGCAGGCCGCAGTCAATAAAGCCAAGCCTGGTCTGACAGTGTGGTGATGGCATCCTGTGCTGCGCCCCCACATCTTCTGGTCTTAAAGAAAGGAAAAGCCTGCTTTCCTGATGGGAAATTCAAATTTCAACCTCTTGGAGTGGCTCTTTTGGTGCATGGTTCTATAAATTATGTCTAGCTGCCAGAGGGCTAGAAGGAAATTAATCATTCACTAATCCACTTCTTGTTTTGCTTGTTCGTTCAGTAAATGCTTTAAGCTTCCTTAAGGAAGCGGTTACTCCTTATTTAGCTGTAAACATCAAACTTTTAGCATAGTTCCTAGCATGTTGGGGATTACTGTTCTGTGCCAATTCAAATGCCCACGCACCGTTTAGTAAGAAGCGTGTTTCTAGAGTTAGGGGCACTAATGTTTTCGATAGATTTCTGCCACTGGTTGTGCACAGAAGCACAAACGTGCCGTCTGATTCTAACCTCCAGAATGTGGAATTGTATGTGCTAAAGTCTCTGTTGGAGAGTCACGACCACACGGCCATACTCCCACAAAGCCTGGAGTGACAAGGCTTCCCTGTTGGGTGTGTAACATACAGGCTTTCCTTTCTCTGGAATCAGCCATTCTCCACGGGAACTGTCTTATTTGCATCAAGCTTGAGCTAATATGCCTCTCTCTCTTCCGTCGACTAAAATTCAGGGGAGAAACTTTGTCCCTAGAGTCTTACGGCTAGGACAATAACAAGACTTTCCATGCTGGCCTAAACTTGTGGACTCTTCTCTCCCCTGGGCTCTTCTGGAAAAAGGTTTTGGGCAGGGGCAGGACCTCAAGTGAGAACTGTGACACTTAGACACTCAATGGGAAGGCCTGATAAAATGCTGCTCGGATGTCCAGGCTGAGGATGGTTCATTCCTTCACTGTAGTTTTCTCTGCGGGAAGAGATTTCCAGCTCACGGAGGGAGCCCAGGGCTCACACCTGCCTCTTTTTGTGGCTGTTAACTCCGACACTGACATTTCCAGCCCTTCGGGCCTTCTACCTGCCTTCTTGTCTTATTTATCTGTGGTGTGTCCCTAACCCTTTCCCTGTCCCCCCTAATTCACCATTCTCAATTTCCAATCTCACGTCACACTCCAGTCTCTTCCCCAGATGGCTTCTCCTCCTACCAGAGGGCCTACCCCAAGGACACTGCCTTTCCCTGCCTGCCTAGCTTCTTGATCCAGGTTTGTCTGGCCCTCCTCTCCCACTGGTGCCTCCGTTCCAATTGCTGTTAAATGCCGCCCGCCAGTGGTGCTGTCTTTTCCTTTTCCCGGGAGCTGGCACCCCACCTCCTGACACTGTCCTAGGTCACGCCGCTCCCTGGGCAGTGGCCACCAGTGGATTTCTGCTGCTGGTGAAATCACGCTCATATGCTGACACGCACTACTCAAAATCCCAACTGGGCCTTTTCTGCCATCTCTTGGAACTACCCACAAGTGGGTCTACTACGAGGAGTGAAACTGGGCAGCTAGGGAGAGCCTGAGTATCTGATTGGTCTCAATCGTCCATTCGACTGGATGGGTCAGCACCTGGGAGCTCGGTAGGGCACGTGTGGGAATGACTGGGAAGATGAGGACTTGCCTGGGGACGACCAGACCACCATGGCTGTGACCCAGCACGTGATCAACCCACTGGTGAACTTCTTATCACACTGGGCTACTGGGAGGCAGGGCCTCACCAGGAGAAGGTGTGTCCCTGGAGCCTCCATCTTGCCCCTGCCCCTTCCCATTCCTGCTCTGCCCTGCTTCCTTTCCAACCAATTTGTGGGCGGTTCTGTTTCCTGCTGGCCATCAGGTGAACAGTCTCCCACTGCTGTGATGCCTTGCACTGGGCCCTGAATGGCAGAGCCAGCTGGTTGTGCGCTGAGTCTGTGGAACCATGGACAAAACAAATCTTTCATTGCCAAGTAACAGCTCAGTAGGCAGTGTGCTCGCTGTTTGCAAGGACAGGGACTGGGTTTGGGTCCTTGGCATGGGAGCATGTGTGCCCGCAACTCCAGTGTTGGGGTAGGGATATGATGGCCATAGAAGGATCCTTGGAGCTCACTGAGAAGCCAGTCTAGCTGACTCAGTAAACTCCAGTGTCATGATGATGTTTCTGTTGCTGTAATAAGGTACCATGACAAAGGCAACTTACAGAAGGAAGAGTTTATTTGGCTTATGGTTCCAGAGGGTTAGAAGCCATGGCCATTGTGGTAGAGAGTGTGGAAGTGGGCAGGCATGGTACTTTAGCCATAGCTAAGAGCTTTCAGATTGATCTGCAGGCATAAGGCAGAGGGAGCTAGCTGGGGAAGTCAAGGGCTTTTGAAACCTCTAAGCCCACCCCCAGTGACACACCTCTTCCAACAAGGCCACACCTCCTAATCCTTCTCAAACAGTTCCACCAAGTGCAGATCAAGAATTAAAACATATGAGCTTATGGGAGCCACTCTCATTCAAACTACCACATCTGGATTTGATTGGCAGCTGTATCAGAGCAAACATAAGGTAGAAAGCGAATCAGACAGATATACATGATGTCAACTTCTGACCTCCTCATGTGCAGGTATATGCACGCACACCTACAACTCCCCACCACAAGTGCGTGCGCACACACAAACACCTTTCCTCCTTTGAGCCTGACAGGTGCTTGCCACACTGATGATGGGAGCTAACTAATACCTCTGAAGGTCTGAGTGACTTACTTCCAGCCTGCATTCGGCTGTTTCTCACAGGAACTCACTTTGACCTAGCAGACAAACCCCACTGCACAAGTCCTGCCTTGTGCATTACTCCCCGGGACACACAGACACCCCAACACACCTTTCCACACCAAGCACCACGCTGGCTTTCAGCCTCTGTGGATTTGCATCACATGACTGGACACACCTGGCACACCCACTTTCAGCTGGTTGCTCCCCCACAACTGAGTTTTACAGAAGGGGGGCACATCATGTGGTGCATTGTGTTCTCAGAAATGTTTTATACAAAAGACTTGAGGGGAGCCACATAAACACCAAGCTATTCAGTTTACAGCCATGAGGTCACGTCTGTAAGTTCTTCATCTTAGATGCTCTTCTGATGAGCAGATGGGAAGTGTCTCCCACAAACACTGTCCAGAATGTGTGACCACAGGCACGACAGAGTCCCTAAGGGGACTCATTGCCTTTTTCCCATATTTAGAAAAGGGAGAAGAGAGAAAGTTAAGTGTGGGGGAATAGACAAGATACTAGATTCTGTCCATCTCAAAGGAAGAATGCAGAGAAGGCAGCCGTAATCGGAAGTCAGGAATGAGACTGCCCGAGAGAGGCCAAGTATCAAAGCTCTGTTTATACACAGCGCTCTGAAGACACACAGCTACGAACAGGCAAGCAGGGCAATACTGTGTCAACCCACACTTTTAGTAAGGCAATGCCCGGATGGATGGATGGATGACAAGTGGATGGATGATAGGTGGATGGATGGATGGATGATGGATGGATGGATGGTTGGATGGACGGGGGGATGGATGGATGACAGGTGGATGGGTGGATGAATGGGTAGGCAGGCTGTGGCCGGTACTGTGTCTTTGTTTATAGAAACAGGTGACCTCCTCCTTCAGGCTCAGGTCAAGATCCACTCTCCTCACTTTACTCGATCTTCTCAGTTCCCTCTCCTCACCTCAGTCCCTTTACCCCATCCTCCTTACCCCACTCCCCCACACAGGTGCTGACCAAACACCGTTCTTAGGACTGAGCATAGGGTCAGCTGTCCTCTAAAACCAGAAAGCGGCATTCTGCCCCCAGGCTCCCCTAGGACACCCACATCTCCACTGAATTATTGATTCAGTAAATTCAAGGAGTCTTTGGAAGCATGACTTTTGTTTGCATGTGACAATGAGAGAAACTTCCAGATTTGGAAACTGAGAGGTCCAGTGATGCCTGGAGGTTTGGGGTCAGAGGTTAGTGGCTTCAGTGGGAAACTCCTCACTACTCAAGTAATCCCCAAGATGACGATGACGACGATGTTATCTGTGCACTGGAGGCACAGATTTGATCGGATAACAAGGATGATGTCAGCAATGTGGAAATTCCCCAGCGACTGACAAGCCTCTTTAAAGGCTTGCACACACACACACACACACACACACAAAACAAACCCAGAGCTAGAACATCTGTCACCTAAGAGGAGGGCAGGGGAGAGATGGACACCGAAGGCCTCCGGTACCATCACAGTTAGAGGATCAGGACCGGCTGAGGCAGCCTTACTCACGGTGATCATCTGAGCTACGTAGCTCTCGGGTCCTGTGTACTCCGTCGGGTCCTTCACCTTCACCAGGACGATGAAATACAAGTAATGCCACATGTTGTGCTCTGATTTGATGTGTTCCTCAAAGGAGACTGTCTTGTTGTCAAACTTGTCCCTTTCCAGGCCTGCAAACACAGGAAACACTGAGTATGTAAATTTTCCGTTAATCAGGACTTCTTCACATGATGAAAATGACCGTTATTAAAAAAATCAACAACAAACCTGCTTTCTGGGAGAGTGCGGCACTTTAAAATACCTTTATGATTAAAAAACAGCAATACAGAAAAGCTCTAGAGAAAAGAGGCTGTGGTTCATAGACTCACTCCCAGATATCATTTATTTTCCTCCCCTTGATCGTTGGGAATGTACAGGTTCTATTAAAAGAGGTCAGAGTTGCAGGTAATCTTAAACGTAGTCACGTCAGAACTGTCAAATTCAACCAGGCCAGAAGTGTAACAGAAAGAGACGGTGGCAGTTGCTCCAGAAAAGGAGATATGGCTCAGCAGGAAAAGCCTTTGCATAGAAGTGAGGTGATCTGCGTTTGATTCCTGGAGTTCCCGGAAGGCCCGGTTCCGTGGAGCACACCTGACACCCTAACGTTCCTACTGCACGGTGGGAAGCAGAGAAGGGGAGAATTGCCTGGAAGCTGACAGGCATCAGAGAGAGAGAGAGAGAGAGAGAGAGGGAGGGAGGGAGGGAGGGAGGGAGGGAGGGAGGGAGAGAGGGAGAGGGAGAGAGAGAGAGAGAGAGAGGGGGAGAGGGAGGGAGAGAGGGAGGGAGAGAGGAGGGAGGGAGAGAGAGAGGGAGGGAGAGAGGGAGGGAGAGAGGGAGGGAGAGAGGGAGGGAGAGGGAGAGAGGGAGAGGGAGAGAGGGAGAGGGAGAGGTAGAGACCCTGCCTCGAAAGAAGGCAGAAGGCAAGAAGTGACTCCAAAGTTGTCCTCTGGTCTCCACATGTGTGGACCGTGGCACTTAACACAGGCTGGTGCACACACATGCATACACACACATGCATACACATGTAGAGTGAAGTCTTCCCACCAGCCTGGTTCCAGAGCTGCATCAGTCCCAAATGAACACACAGGAGGCTGTATTAATTATGAAGCTGTTGCCCGTTTGCTTGGTTTCTTACTGGCTAGCTCTGACTCAAGTATTTACTCCATAATTGTTAACCTAAGTATTTCTTCTACCAGAGAAAGGGTCTGGACATTTTACTCCTCTGGGGGCTATATCGTGACTCTCTGCCTCTCTTTCCCAGAATCCTTCTTGACTTCTAGTCCCACCTATCTTGCTTCCCTATTGACCAACAGTCTTTATTGACATATATACACAGGACTTCCCCATCATACACACATAAAGATTTCAGAAAGAAAACAACAGGTAAAAGGAATGCTGGCTAATTGTGGCAGGAAAAAAAGAAAGATTCCTTCCTATCACCAAGACCTTGGGTTGGAGGAAAGCAGCCGAGGGAGTCGTGCCTTCAGTCACTGGCAGCCGGGGACAGCCCTGAGCTCACTGTGCAGGGGCAAGGACTCTCCTCGGGGCCCCGGGGCTCATGACACTCAGGGACGCTGGGGTCGGGATGGTCACTTCAGTTCTCAGGCGTCCTGGTTGGCGCTACTACTGCCTGATGAAACACCATGGCAGAAAGTAGTCTGGGGAGAAAGGGTTCATGTGGCTTACACTTCCATGTCCTAGTCATCACTGAAGGGGGTCAGGACGGGAACTCAAGCCGGGCAGGGACCTGGAGGCAGGAGCTGATGCAGAGGCCGTGGACGGGTGCTGCTTAACTGGCTCGTTTCTTATGGCTTGCTCAGCCTGATTTCTCGAAGACCCCAGGACCATCGGCCCAGGGATGGCCCCACCCGCAGTGGGCTGGGCACCTCCCACATCAGTCGCTAATTAAGGAAATTCCTTACAGACTTGCCTGCAGCCCCAGCTTATGGAGGCCCCTTAACTGAGGGTCCCTCTTCTCTGATGACTACAGCTTGTGTCAAACTGAAATAAATCCATGCAGCCCAATTGGTCCCTTGTCAACACGAAAACATCCTTGTAAAGCCACAGCCTTTCCTTTCTTGTTTATCCCCAAGATCACACATTAACATAAACATCACAGTGTAAAAACATCTCACAAACTTAAAATCCCACAGCCTTACAGCTACGCCTCTTTAAAAAAAATCCTGGAGTCTCTTTTAAAACTCAAAAGTCTCTAAACCGCGGGCTCCTATAAAATAAATAAATAAATAAATAAGTCAAATAAATTCTTACTTCAAGAGGGAGGAGTCAGAGCACCGTTACAATCAGATCAAAGCAAGACCGAACTCCAATAGTGTAAACAACTCAGCGTTCGATGTCTGGGGTTCATGGCTATCTCGGGGGCTCCTTCCGGGGGCTTGGGTCACTTCTACAGTGCTACACCGTGCCGCACACACAGCTCCCATCCTCAGCTGAGCTGGGGTCCACCCCGTTGCTGCTGCTGCTTTTCTTCATGGTCATCACATGGCCATGGGCGTCCCCAAACTCCTGGGGCCTTCTGCTGCAACCGGGCTGCACATCCCCCAATACCCTTCCCTGGGGGAATCTCTTCACGGTGACAAGCCTCAACTTCTCTCCGTGACCACTCCAATCCTACGGCTGCCACTGCCACCGAGGCTGCACCTTCACCAATGGCCTCTTCTGTGTGGGAGGGACTGTGGCCGGCCCTACCCAAGCCGCAGTCGCCCTGCCTCAGGTGCCCAGGCCAGCCAGCACGAGCACGCACATGCGAGGCAGGCACTTCCTCCCTGAGCCAAGCCTGCCTCTATGCCCAGAAACCGCTGATGAAGACACACCTGACCCAGAGACACCAATGAGTAAAGGACACACAGCAGAGTCAGCGCCTGAGCCAATGGGACCCTGGGAGGGGGTACAAAGGCAGGCCTGACTTCCTGAATAAACGAGTCTGCAGCCTGCTCTGCCACTCACTGACTCCCAGTGCCTGAGTCCTTGGTGCTGCCTCTTCTCAACCCCTCCCCCAGGGGAGGCCTCTCCTGCTGCTAAGCCTCAGCTGCTCTCCACGAACTCCTTCATGCCTTCAAAACCAGTAACACCTGGGTGACTCTTACATTAGCAAGTAAACCTTCCGTGTGCTCTCTGAAACACTTCCCTGAAGGTTTCACCCCAGTGATGCTGGTCTCCCCTTCATCACGGCTGTTTTCTCAGCCCCACCTGACCAGCTCCAGTTGTCCCAGCAAAGCAAAGGTTTCACGTCAGTGGTGCTGGCCTCTTGTTAATCACAGCTAAGTCTTCAGCCCCAGCTGGCCAGAACCAGAACGTCTTAAGTCAGGGTAACAAATGGCTCTGATAACCTTTAAACTTCTCCCTGAAACGTCACAAGCCAGTCTTCCACAAGGATGCCAACCTTCTTGTCTTCCAAGTTCCTGCAGAAGAACAGCCCACTGGGCTCTCAACACTCAGTGGCTTTTATAGCCCCAAGTTCCGAAGTCCTTCCACGATCCTCCCGCAAACACAAGGCCAGGTCTGTCTGTGACAGCGGTACCCCACTATCCTGGCACCGATTTATATCCTACTTAGAAACCCTATTGCTTCCACGACTAAAAGGAAACTGGGAAGGAAAGGGTTTGTTTGGCGTGTACTCCTACATCATAGACCACCAACGAAGGAAGTCAGAGGAACTCAAACAGGGCAGGGACCTGGAGGCAGGAGCTGATGCAGAGGCCATGGAGGTGCACTGCTTACTGTCCTCTTTGAGGGACTGTGGGGAGGGTTTGAGCGGTCAGACTTTTCTCTTGAAGTGAGGAGCTTATGAAGAAAGTGAATGGAGATGAAGAGAAACATCTATGGGAAAGCGGCTCTTATTGGTGTGGGAGACAGGATGTCACCCTTTAGTCTGTCTTTGCTGTTCAGACAGCGGAGAAGACACCAGGAAACTGAATTCCAACCCTGGCTGCTCCTTCCCTGTGCACATTTCAAAGGTCACTCACTCAGACATGAAAAACCTTTAAACATGTTACAAAACAAATACATTTAAAAAATATCTGTCCCCAGTGATGGGTTGACTTTTTAAATTATGTTCATGGATTTTTTAAATGAAAACGCTATAAAATACAGCCCCCTGGTGATTGTACCTCGTCTCATTTGACCAATCGTCCATCCAGCGTGTCTGACATGAGCTCCAGTGCTCCCTCCACGGCCTCCCGGTCTTTATCTTTACTTGGTGGCTACTCCAGCGTTGTTGTCCAAGTCATTATCCCGGGAGCTATCCTCGGTTTTTCTCTGCCTCTCACATGCCATACCCGATCCACATTGAAATTTCTCAATTTCTCTCTTCCTCCAACACACATCCATGTGTTTGTGTGTGTGTGTGTGTGTGTGTGTGTGTGTGAGTGTATGTGAGTGTGTGTGAGTGTATGTGCATGTGTGCGTGAGTGTGTGTGAGTGTATGTGCGTGCGTGTGTGTGTGTGTGTGTGTGTGTGTGTGTGTGTTGAACTCCTCCTCTGCTGATGCTGTGGTCTGTGCTACTGCCTTCCCGTATGTGGGGATGATCTCATTAGCTGCCCACGCCTGCCTGCGTCCACCTGTGCCCTCCTCCCAGCAGCAGAGAAGCTAGAGTGACTCTTGGAAAACCTGGACAATGTGGAGACTCTGCTTGGCTGTGGCCCTCACAGCAGCACCTCACAATAATAGCCCGTAGAAAGGGCTTACATAATATTAGATAAAATGCAGATGTTAAAATACAGATGTCTAGCGACAGCTGAATTCCGTGTAGACGGTGGATGATAGTGCGTGTGGGCGGGCGGGGTTTGGGACTCCTAGTCTGCCTCTCTCTGACCTGTTCACTTGAGACAGGTTCTCGTATTTGAAGCTGGAGACAAACTGGCAGCTAGCAAGCCAGAGATGCTCATGTCTCTGTCTCTATGGGGCTGGGGTTAACAAACCTGTGTGTGGCTGTGCCCGGCTTTTCATGTGGGGATGCTGAGTTCTGAACTCAGGTCTCAGGCTTGAAACCTTGGCCGTTGAAATTATCTCTCCAGCTCCAGAATTTCTGATTGGATTGAGTAATGCCTCAGGAATAGGTTGGGTTGTGTCCATGAGGCTGTTTCCAGAACCGCTGACTGATGGGGGAAACCTTCTTTGAGTGTGGGAGACACCATCCCACCGGTCAGACAAAAAGGACAGCGTCAGGAGGGCAGCGGGCAGCTGAGTGCCAGCCTTCTGTTTCCTACTTCCTTATCTAACTAAGATGTGCACCAGCAGCCTCCCTCGCCCTGTGACACAGGCAGGACATGGTCCCTGCATATGTCCTGCCTGCCATGAGGTGTTTCCTCTGTATTTTCTGGAGTAGGAGCCCAAGTAAACCCCACCTCCTTACATAAGAGTATGCCAGGTGTTCATTTATAGGGAAGAAAAATTTAAACACAGGGAATAATAATTTAGATGGTCTGTGTCTCATACAACATTTATGTGCTAATTCAAATGTGTCCTGGCTCCATTGCTGCTCTGACCTTACCTCCTCACCTCCCCCTGAGGGTGCATAAGCAGCCACACTGGTGTCTTTGCTATTCCATAAACAGATTCCTCCATCAGGGACCATGGCTAGGCATTTCCCCTGGCCACAGAACGCTGCTGTGCCCTTGGCTATCTCATTCATGGAAGTTTCTGCTAAACTCTGATTGGCAGGTGACTTACAGTGGCACGGTGTCCAGCACACAGACAGTCCCTCCCTGTTGATGACACAGTGTCCAGCACACAGACAGTCCTTCCCCGTTGGTGACACGGTGTCCAGCACACAGACAGTCCTTCCTTGGTGACACAGTGTCCAGCACACAGACAGTCCCTCCCCATTGGTGACACAGTGTCCAGCACACAGACAGTCCCTTGCCATTTCCTGGCCCTCTGAACCATTTGTCACTATACCCCCTCCTTACTATGTTCATTGCTTTCTATCAGACT
The DNA here is from genome assembly GCF_017639785.1 of Mesocricetus auratus. Classification (NCBI taxonomy): domain Eukaryota; kingdom Metazoa; phylum Chordata; class Mammalia; order Rodentia; family Cricetidae; genus Mesocricetus; species Mesocricetus auratus. The sequence goes on from NW_024429187.1 coordinate 14,362,622, forward strand.
GACAACACAGTGTGGAAAATTGTAAAATTATGCTGGATCCCAACTCCGAGGTAACAGAGTAGCCACACCTGCCAGGGAGAGCCTGCTGGAGGCCAGCACTGGAGGAAGAAATGTGCTCCCCCGGGGATCCGCACACACCTACACTCACCGCTTTCTTGTCTTATTCTGTGTTTTTGAGACAGTGCCTCACTATTTAGCCCTGGCTGGCTCGGAACTTGCTATGAAAAAAGGGTTGGCTTCAGTATGGGCTCTTAATGCATCTGTTTCCTGACTGTGGGGGTTATAGGCACGTGCTACCAAGTCTGACGTGATATCTCTTACTCACCGTGCTTTCCTGACTACAGATATCTGTGCCTCTGTTCTTCACCACAGCCCTAACAGTTTACAACTGCGTCTGACACACGGTTGACACCCAATAAAACCGAGATTGGATGAGTTACGAGTACTCGGTAGTAAAATGTACTTCCACTAAAGTTGAAAGCAGATGACCACAGTGTGGGGAGGGTGTGGTTTTACTGGACACCTCGGGCTACTAAAGGAAACGTAAAACAGGGCGGCAGCTTTGTAAAACAAGCCATTTCTACAGATTCCGCACCGTCGCAGCATGACTCAGGAGATCACGCCCAGGTGCACACGAAGGAGGAATGTACGTGCACACAGCAACTTGCGCCAGGAGGTTCACCACAGCACAGTCCCTGCCACCCCAAAGTTGACAAAACACCCCAGTGCCCACCTGTGATGAGCAGAAAGAAGATGGTCTCAGCATCCGATAGAACAATCCCTGTTCAACAGATGGGCTGCAGCACTACTGCGTGGTATTGCGTGGCGTGAGGGCTAATTCTGATTTTCAATCTGATTGAATTCATGGAAGGCTGGGGAGCTGGGAAAGATATCTTAGTGGTTAAGAGCACTCAGGGCTCTTGCAGAGGACCACATGGCAGCTTCCAACTGCCTGTACCGCCAGGCCCAGTGGATCTGATGCCCTCTTCTGGCCTCTGATGACCATGTGATTCTCATGGAGGGCACACAAACCACACACACACACACACACACACACACACACACACACACACACACACACACGCACGCAGGCACGCATGCATGCATGCACACACAAAATAAAGTCTCAGGCATTAGTGAGACACACATTTTTGTGTGTGTTGTGGGGTTGGCCTCCTGGGAGGGTTAGCTGAGGAAGGAAGGAACACCCTGAATGTGAGAGGTGCCATCCTATGGGCCTGAGACCTGGAGTGAATAAAGGGGTGGGGGAGGGGGAGGGGGAAGGGGAGGGGGAGGGGAGGGCCCGGTGAGCACTGACATTCACCTTCTCTTTCCAATCCACTGATATGTGAGCACCATGGACTCCTAGGAGCTGGCCCACTGCCATACCTCACTGCCATGATGGACTGTATCTCCTGAACTGTGAGCCACAGGAAATCCTTCCTCCTGCAGGTTGCTTAGTCAGACAGCCTTGTCAGTCATAAAAAAAAAAGAAGCAAACACCACAGACAGGAGCCTTGCAAGCATCAGGCTAGCCATAAAGACCGGATATCTTGATTGAATCTTCAAAACAGGAAAATGTACAGAGGCGGAGGGCACATGAGCTGTCGGCCAGGGCGCAGAGAGGCTGCTGAGAGCATGATGGATGTCATGGCGTGTGTTATGGGAAGGGGCAGTAAATCTGTCCTGAAATGGGTCATAGAGTTGCGTACCCGATTCTGAACAGTCACAGGCACTGCACTGCAGGCCTTAAGTGGGTGAGTTTTAAGGATGTGTGGATTGCATCACAATAGAGCTATTAATTTAAAAACAAGAGTACTAAAGCTAAATTCCCCAGAATTAAACTCAAGCCTCCCCCCCCCCCCCCGTTTGCAAAGCAATAGAGTATTAGAGCTCTGATACCATCGCCACTCAACCTAGAACATGGTAGCGGGACCAGGTAACACGTGCAATGTTCTGGAGCAGCATGTGTGGCCAGGGGAGCAGAGAGGAAGACAGACGACAAAAGGTTTCAGGGAGGCACACAGCTTTACAGACACTCAGAAGACGACTTCAGCAAGAGGAAGAGAGGTAAACGCTTGTAAATGCCACCTGGGTTTTATTGGGCATTTATTTCTGCTGACGACTGCAAAGGTGTTTACATACCCTACCATCCAACATGACGTTTATCCACACCAGGAAATAGAGGCAGAATGATTCAAGCTAACCCCTGTAGTTAGGGGAAGAATCAGTCAGCACTGAATAGAGCCACTCCTGACTCTAAAGGTCCACATGGGCGGAGGCCTCACCGTGGCAAAGCTAGAGATGAGTGTGGGTGGCCCGGGGTGGAAATGGTCACCCCTCTACTGTGATGCCCAAAATAGAAAATGGGGTGTGCACTGGGAAAAATCCAGAGAGCTTTAAACTCAAATATATGGCGTTTTCCTTTTGTGCTGTGGACTCCTGGGTGGAAACAACAGGTTCAGAACTATGCTTGAAGAGTTCTTGGGGCAGAACTTGGGGGGCAGTAAGAAGGGCTGATGGAGAGGGCAAGGAGCCAGGACAATGGAGGAGACTGTACAATGGGTGGGGGTTGTCATGTCGACTTCATGCTCATAGGCTCTTGCTCTCCGGAGCATGGCATTCACGTCCAAAGATAACCATCACCACACTGGTGGCTCCTGAATCAGTCCCTCCAAGACAGACCTTCATCACCAAGTTCACTCCCATATCTAGCTGCCAGCTAGAGAACTCTACAGGGCTAGCTGGGCTTGTTGGCTGGGCTCCCGCCCCACCGGGTCTCTGTGAGTTGATGGTCAGCCTACAAGTGCAACCTGTTTTCCAGTCCAAGTGCTTCCTGTTTTCTAGTCGTGGCTTACAGCCCCGGCCTTGCCCCACTGACATCAACATCTAGCACAAGGAAAACATGCTCTCTTCTACCTGGGGTTTTCCCACTGTGCTGTAAACCTGTGTATAAGACTGCTCTTTCCTACAAGAGAGAGTGACCTCTTAGCACTTGCAATAAAGACACACACACACACACACACACACACACAGTCTCTGTGTCTCTGTGTCTCTGTCTCTCTCTGTCTCTGTCTGTCTCTGTCTCTGTCTCTGTTTCTCTCTCTCTCTCTCTCTCTTGGCAATAAAGGCAGCACATGCATTCTCTTAGTACAAACAGCTGGACGTCTTGTCTTTCTTTTCCTGATACTCGGACTTGCTTGAGGTGCCGGTGCCACACTTATCCAACTTAGCTCATTGAAAAGCTGTTTCCCTGGCCCCCTTTCCACCTCTGATAACAATTGGGATGTCCTGTGGGCGGGCACTTGAAGCCACCCTCAGATTCCTGTGCTGACCTCTGTGTGGGCCTGTCTCTCACCCTCCAAACCCTCCACGTTCCGAGAAAGACTGTCTCCTGCTGCCTCTCTTCTGCCTTGCAGGTGCTTCTTCTCCAAGACCCAGCTCAGCCTTTGGCGCCACCCAGACACAGCCAGATGGCGGATTCCCTGTGCTCCCAACCCTTTGCCATGAGCAGACATCAATCACTTCGCTCAGCTATAGACCCCCAGCCCACATTTTTCAAAGTTTCAATTTTATTTTAGATGTGCACATGGATTTGCTCTACTTCGTGTTATTCTACCACTACTACTACTACTACTACTACTAATAATAATAATAATAATACAGAAAATTGTGTTTAGACTTACTCTGAGCTTAAGTTACCAAACAGACCTTCAGTCATTTGAATAAGTGTGAAGCTTCCAGAAATATCAATATAGACTTGATTTGGCATCACCCTGAGCCTCCGGGTGTGTCATCTGTGCCTTGGGGTGTCATGTCACTGAGACAACACTAAGTCTGTGGCAAAATTTGGAACCATCTGTAGTCAGCAGACCCAGGTTTTGTCTGTGTCCTCGTGTGCTGCATACATGTGCACTCATGCGTGTGGAGGCCAGAGGTAGATGTCAAGTTTTCTCAAGAACTTCTCTACTTTGTTTGAGTGCTAAGTGAGTGGCCAGTGAGCACCAGTTAAGCCTGTCCCACCTCCTAAAGATGACAGGCTCACACGTTACACGGGGGTATGGACATCTGGATGGCCAGCGAGACACAGGCTCACACCGCCGTGCCCAGCTTTCCACGTGGGTGTGGACATCTGAGCTCAGGCCTTCACGCTTGGTGGCCAGCACTTCACTGAACCATCTCCCCAGCCCACATCTGGGTTTTGATATGAAGTGCAGATGAACTCAGTGTTGATCATTCTAACCTTCCCTGTGTACCTGACAAGCCATGTAAGTGTGGGGACAATGAGGATGTGGGGTTGATTCACTGCCACTCATTTACAAACACTGATGAGTGAGCCCCATAAGGCATGGAAGCATAAAAACGGCTAGTACGTACGTACGTACGTGGGTCTACCTCTCCTGAAGAAGAACGGCTAGCTTCACCTTTGCACAGCAGTAGGGAATTTTATAAACAAGATCTTGATTACGGCTACCACAGCCTCAAAGCACGGCCGCAGGCTCTCCTCATTCCAGAGAAGCAAAGAGAAGCTCAGGGCAAGAAGCCTTGGCCAAGGCTCTATCACCAGGGCATGGGTCTGTGGAAGGTGGTGTCTACCTGGCTAGGGGCTTCTCACGCTTTCTACGGTGTGAGGGTGCACGGCACCAGGCAGACACAAACAGATATCACTGAGCACCCATGGTGTGATGGCAGCCGTTCAGGAGCACCCATGTTTATCCTTCTGAGTGAGCCTGAACAAGGGTTCATGAATCCTAGCATTGGGACTGGGCCTCAGAGACGGGATGAGTTCTATGGCTCACAGGGGTTGGGTGTTTCACCCAGAACATTCCTTCACTACTGTGAATACAGTGTCCAGGATGTGAATGGCGGGAAATGCACTTGGACTGGGATTTGAAACATAAATTGGATGAGAACACACTAAAGAATGGGAGGAAGTGGAATGGGAGAAGAGGAGGAGGGGGAGAAGAAGGGGAGAAGAAAGAAGAGGGGTCTGGATTGTAAAGTATCTTATTGCCAGGAAAATGAGAAGGTTACAGTAATGGATGGTACCATGGTACCGAGGGCTTCTGCACTGGGCAAGCCAGTCCAGCAGCAGTGCTGAGCAGGCCCACGTGTGGCTGTGAGAATTTGTGACAGGATGTGTAGTAAGAACCTGTGGAAGCAGACCCATCAGCCCAGGGTGGCTGGAGTGTTGGATGGAGAGAGCAGACGTGAGGAAGAGCTTCCAGTCCTGATTACTGAAGGCAGAGCTGCGCGTCTGTGGCTACCGTACGCCAGCCAGTGTCTGGAGTTGAGCGGAGGAAGGCAGAGAAGACGGGCCCTGGCTTGGGGCTGGGTCCATGTGGCTTCCAGGAGGCTGCGCCAGCTTTCTGTCTAGTAAACACGGATTGAAAAAGAAGCCTGGGGGGTATGGTGCTGGTGATGTACACTCCGCAAAAGTGGGGTTAAACGGGCTTGGAAGAAAAGTGTGGTGAGACAGTGTCGGGGGATGGGGGAGGGGGGAGGGGATAGAGGGATGGGGGTCAATGTAAAATCAAACCCTCTTTTCTAGAGAGCTGGTATGAAGGAACGGGACATCACTGAGCGCCAAAGACACATATGAAGAAAGAGGGCTGTCCTTTGGGAGGCGATATGCAAACAATTCACTGTGAACAAGTGAAAACAGTGATGTGTGTCCCACAAAGAAGAGAAATTAGAGCATTTTGTTTTTGGGTTTCCCCCCCCCCTCCAAAATGCACAGGTCTAGTTCTCTCCTAGGACTGAAGAAGCATTCCTTCAGGTGTCCAGACATGTTTCTTCTCCACACTCCTGAGCGGTCCCACGACATCTCTTTGGTTGCTTCAACCCAACCTCATTTTCCCTCATCCAGTCTAGACATGAACAACAGGTTCGTATTTGGCCTTAGCTTTCTTCTAGCAAATCTGGGCTCTGCACTGGGCAGCCCGCTCTGTAAACCACCAGAGCACCCCAAGTGACAGAGCCAAAGGACAAGGGTCTTCCCAAGTGACAGAGCCAAAGGACAAGGGTCTTCCCAAGTGACAAAACCGAACCAAATGATAAGGGTCTTCCATTCATGTTACTAGTCTGCCTTGCTCTGGCCACAAATTGTGTGTGTGTGTGTGTGTGTGTGTGTGTGTGTGTGTGCGTGTGTGTGTGTGTGTATGTGTACTTACATAGGACTATGAGGAAGGGGGAGGAGGAAGAAGAGAGACAATGTCACCAGCCATGAAGACACAGAAACAGTGCAGATCTCAGAGCACTTGCTTCTCTTCACGCTGAGTGGCAGAAGTAAGCTCTCTTCTCCATGCTTTTGTCAACAACTACGCCACCCTCATAAGAAGAAGACTTGGGGAGTCTGCCACGATGCACAGGACCTGAGGAACCCCTGAAGCACTTTCGCCTTAGCTCACGGGCACAGGTTTCTTGGCGCCATGACACCAGGCTCAGGAGACTACCCTCCACCTGGATCTGCCCAGAGCCGCCCAGGGAGGGACTCCCACTAGGTTCTTGGAGTCAACCATGCCTTTCTTTGCACAGCTTGGCTCGTCCATTCCTTTTCTGGAATTGCTTCGGTCTGGGCTGCCCTCCTGGAGGAACACCAAAGGGCTGCTCAGGAAAGCAACAGGTACTGATGCGAATCCAGGGGCCAGAAGTGGCCTGCTGAGTCCTCCCCGAGACAGGCCAGCGTCCATCTGCCCCGCTGGCCTCAGCAGCAACAGCATGGCCCACCATGCTGGAGCCAGCAGTGTGGAGTGCGCACACACTCCCAGATGCCCCTGCCATCCCCCCCAGCTTCCTCACACCCTCGTCACCCATGTACTCTTCCCCCTGACTCTCCGTGGGAGGCTTCCTGCTTACACTCCGCTTGTCCCGTGTCTGACCAGGCAGCCGTCCTTCAAGCTCCAGATCTTACTAGAGTCTGTGGGCTGGGGGCTGCCTGCCACTGTCTGCAGAGAAGACACGCTGACTCTCAAGTCCAGTACGCCCCAGGTCAATTCGGGGTATGCATACCTCACCTCCCCATACTCGGCCACTTGGTATCACCTGCCCACCCAGCTGTCTCTCATCTCCATTCCCAACCATCAGCATTTCAAAGCTCTGGAGCTGGAGAGATAGCTCCGTGGTTAAGAGCACTTGCTGGTCTTACAGAGGACCTGGGTCTGGTTCCCAGCACCTCTATAGTGGCTCACAATTGTCCACAACTCTGGCCTCTGGTGCACATACATACATATATACATACATGCATGCACGCACGCACACACGCACACACATAAGTTAAACGTAGACCCAATGCTTTCCCAGCTACGCCAAGACTCACAGCAACGACACTGGCCCTCTGCTATGGTGTCTGCAGGGAAGCCCTGTAGCACATGCTTTAGTGCTTGGGACCCAGCTGGCGGTGCTTTTAGTGGCCTGAGAACCTGGGGAAGCGGCCCAGCTGGAGAGACCAGACACTAGGGCAGCAGGCCTCCAGGTGTGTAGCTCATCTCCATTTCCCTCCCGACCGGCCTCCGGGACAAGCGGCCTCGCGCTCCTACTGCCAGAGCTGAGAGGCTCTCTCACCACCATCCCTGCCCTGCCATGGTGGCCTAAACCTTCAAACCGGAACCCTGAATGGACCTTTCATCCGGTAAGCAGCGGTGTTTGGTTACGGTGACACTCAAGGTGAGCCAGCCCCAGGCTGTGCCGATACTGTTTCTATGCCGCCCCTGGTCCTGGCTGCTCAGCAGTTAACTAATGCCCTTTGTCCTCGATCATCAGCTCTGTGCCGTTCGCCCTAGGAAACACGTTGGCTGTTACTGCTCCCCAACCTGGCCTGCAGAAGTGTCTGTCCTCTTACTACCCTTCAGTAACCCAGAATCATCTCTGTTACTTCCCTTGATACACAAGAGATCAGTGTGTGTGTGTGTGTGTGTGTGTGTGTCTGTCTGTCTGTCTGTCTGTCTGTCTGAGCACGTATCATGAGTACTCAAGCAGGTCACAATTAATGGACATTCTCCCCCAGAGCATGGGTATTATTACACATCCTTCCCAGGTACACCTCCAGCTTGGAAGAGCCTCCGAGAAGAATGCCAAGGCAGGCACAGAACAGGCTGTACCGAAGCCCTGATTTAAGTCTGATTGTGTGACACCGTGGTGAAGACCAGAGCACAGGAGAATAGAGGGGTGAGTGAGAGTCCAGGGTTCAGAGTAGGGATCTCGGTGGCCAGTGAAGCCAGAGAGAGCTGATGGGTAGAGAAGGGGGAGGGTTTGAGAGAAGACGACCGTGAAGGAGAAGTTGGCTCATGATTATGGGGCAGAAGAAAGGGGGTGTGTGTGCGCACATGTGCAGAGTGGTGTGTGTGTGTGTGTGTGTGTGTGTGTGTGTGTGTGTATGCAGCCTGTGGTACATTGTGTGTGGTGTGGTAGTGTGGTAGGTGTATGGCGTGTGTGTGTGTGTGTGTGTGTGTGTGTGTATGTATACAGCCTGTGGTATGTTGTGTGTGGTGTGGGTGTGTGGGGTATGGTATGTGTATGGCGTGTGTGTGTGTGTGTGTGTGTGTGTGTGTGTGTGTGGCATGTTCTATAGCAGCTGTATGGTCTGTGATGGGCATGTCATATATATGTGTGTAGCTGTAACCCTGGGACAACGCCTAATTTCGAATCTAAAATGGTGATGCCAATGAGTGGAATCTTTGGACTCGTAATCTAGCAAAATAAAAAGTCACTCTGAAATACATACACTCAATATGCTATTGTGACTAAAAACCCATCTGCCAGTTGGGAGAGCCTCCTGGCATCTGGCGGCTCACTCTACAGTCAGAGGACTGTACGAATTGCAGAACTAACGGTAGAGGAGTTTGGGGGGGGGGGGTTCTTGCATCTATTTATGGAAGCAGAGAATGTCAGTCTCATGTGGCATTATGTAACCTGAACTTTGTCCAGCCTTCCCACTAAAATCATTTTCCCTAAAATTTGAAAAATGAGACTCATTCTCATCCCTCCTTCCCGCTGAGCAGTTTGTCCATCCGTTATCTTGGGGGCGATTTTGCCCATCCCTCGTCGTAGCACGGGGGTGGAGGGGGGCGCCTACCGCAGATGAAGCAGGTCGTCTTGAGGATCTCTTCTTTCTTCTGCTTCTCACTCCTGAGGTCAGCAAAGGTGTCGATGATCACACCAAAGATCAGGTTAAGAACGATGATGATGACGATGAAGAAGAAGAGGAGGTCGTAGACCACGCGGGCGGCAAACAGGGGCTCCTGCAACGGAAGAGCGAAACACTCATGGGACACGCAACATACTTCACAGCCGTAGCACACGGTCCAGCATAAAGCAGGTAGATACACCCAAGAGGTGTCCTCTGAGTGAGCACAGACGGTAGCCCAGCTTAGAGATGCGAAACCTCTCTCTGCCCTTATTTTCCCTCCAGCCGAGGGAACGCCTGAAGCCTACTCTCAGAAGTCTCCCATTTCTCCCTCCAGCGGGAAGACACTTTCTCGTGTGCTTTAACAGCAAGGGGTGTGAAGTGTCTGCATGGGCTCATTCGATTTGGACACTTGGTCCTCATCCGGCGGTGCTGCTTTGGGGAGGTTGTGGAACCTCGTCACCAGAGGAAGTGAGTGAGTCACCAAAGGAAGTGAGTCACCGGGGGCGGGCCTTGAGGCCTTACGAACCAGACCCTGTCCCCCTGCTCACTCGCTGCTTCCTGAGGGTGGAAGCCATGTGCCAGCTGGCTTCCGGGCCTTCCGCCACACTGTCTCTGACTGAAGTTGTGTCTCTCCCAGGATGACAGAATAATCCCACAGACCTGTGAGCCAAAATGAGCCTTTCTTTCCTTAGTTTGCTTTTGCTGGGCGCCTAGTCATGTCAGTGAGAAAAGCCTCTCCCAGACACCAAGTGAAAGGGAGTCAAGCACGATCCCAAGGCCAGCTGAGGAAAACCTGGTGACCCCTCAAGCTTCTGCAGTAGGTTCTGCCCTCGTTCTGACGAGGTCAAATGCACACATCTCATGAAAACCTACTTTGGTCTGGGGTGTTAAAGCTCACACCAGAGACCATGGGATCCGGCTGTTTGTATGCGAGCTGAGCTCATTAGCAAGATGGCTGGACATTATCTAACAGACCAGCCGCCAAAGAAGAAGAAAACAGCGTATGCTTCCAGTTTGGTGACTCAGCATTTACGGTTACTGAGAAATGTTCTCACTTTGCCGTTTTAAGCTGTGAGATTCTGTCAGGAGTTGTCCACACTTCATACTCATCATGGTAAATAACGGAGGCTCTTCCTAGGCAGAGGCGGAGCGAATCCTTGCACCTGGGGGACTCTGCGGACAAGGGCTGCTGTGTCCTGTTTGACAGTGGGCTCCTATGGAGTTTGTGGCCGTGGTTTTGCTGCTGTGACACAATGTGCAGCTCAGACTGGAGCCCAGCTGGCATCCACAGGCTTTTAGTTCACCTCTGACCCCATGCAATTCCACTGTGCAAACTAACTGATCTTACAGCCACCATTACATCTTTAGAAGCAAGTGACACCATTGCCCCGAAATGCCAAAACCATCCCGTAAATACTGGTAAGGAAGACAACAGGAAAGAAACCAGGCCTGCGTGCTATGGGCCTGTCACAGGGAGGCGGAGGCAGAAGAGCAGCAACTTCAGGGCCAGCCTGGGGCTACAGAGTTGAGTTCAGGGCCAGCCTGGGCAATGCAGTGAAAGTCCTAATCTCAAGGTTTGAAAAGTAAAACGAGGGCTGGGGACACGTCGTGTTGATGGGTGTGATTCCCCAGTTCAGGAAGGGAGGGAGGGAAGCAGGGAGGGAGGACATGGAGGGAGGGCATGGAGGGAGGGACAGAGGCGGGGAAGGAAATAGTCATGGGCTTCTTAAACTAAACCCTCTCGTCTTGCTCACGTCTTTCGATGGCCGTCTCAGCACGTCCCCCACTCCGCCGCCGTTCCTGAGGCCCTGGTTCAGCACGGTGACAATGCACATGAGCAGGGTGTCACACGTCCTTTCGATTCCCTCCTCGCTCCCTTCATCAGCTGCAGAAACACAAGGAGTTTTGAGAACACACCGTTATCTCCGCCCGGGAGTCCTGCTTGCGTTGTGCCAAACACAATTTTCTGAAGTCACATGACGTCTACTTCACCTGCGACCACGCATGACTGACTGACATGCGTAGAGCTACACACGTGGTGTCTCGAGATTTTCGCATTCCCCGGCTCGGTGGAAAGTGACAAGGCAGAAAGTGTGACAAGGTTAAAAACTCATGCGCCCGGCTGTGGCGGAGACGGTGGTCAACGCAGCTCTCCCCCACCCAAGCTGCGAAGCGTTGCAGATGAATGAATGAATGAGTCAGGCCAAGGAAGCAATCGAGACTGGGGCAAGCCACTGATCTCAGCGGCCTCACGTAGAACGGGGAGAATGCTGTGGGTTGGAGGGTTGGCCAAGGACCATGTAAGGCATGTTGGAACTGCCCACAGTGGGAGCTTTGGACTACAGAGGCCACATACAGTAGCCACGATTCTGTCGTTATTTGGAGTAAGTTTGAGAGCTTTTTGAGGGACCGCCTAGAGCTAGAGATGAAATCCTGCTTAGGAATGAAAAGAGAGGAAACGATCCAATGTGTCAGAAAAGTCCTGAGACTTGACCCCTTGCTGGAAAGATCCGGACAGAAAACATTAAAACCATTTAAAGCAAGGATTTTTGCTCAGCTGGGCGTGAGAACCAGGATTCTGTCACATTAGTAAATGAGCAGAAAGGCAAAAGGCTCATTTTGTTACAAAGTTAACTGCCCTTGGGGACCCGGGGCTGCAGTCTGCATGTCAAGACAAGAACGTAAAAGCAGCCACTGGCTGTGGGGAAGGCAAGCAGCCTCACGGCATGATCCAGGGCCACGGATCTCTCATTAGGAGAAGGCTGGTTTCTCTCTTCAGAACAGATTTTATTTTAAATCCTAAGGAAGGAGGTCCTGGTATTTTTTACACGAGTCCCAGGCTACTCCTTTTAAAGCACGCCGGAACACCGCTGACAGGAAGGCTGCACGCAGGGACAGGCGCGCACGAGCTCAGCATCGGAGACGGGCAGACCCGTGGGTAGCCGCTCACCGCAGGGCTGAACCGGGGGCTTCTGATTTGGAAATCTGAAGGAACTGGGGGAGGAGGGAGCAGTGGGGACCCGGACAGCTTTGTGGTGGTGACAGGAAAAGGAAAGGAAGTGACCGGGAAAGAGATGGTGACAGAGAATCTCCGGGTTCCAGGAAGGAGGTCACATAGCTCCTGCCGCTTCCCGAGAGAAGGGCTTCCGATCAGAGCAAAGAGTAACGAGTCTCATGGGACACTGGGCACAAGCACTTGTCCGTCGGCAACTGCCCGGCTGCAGCACAGCAGGTGCCAACTTAAGGCCAATGGGCACCAGTTTGGTGGGCACGGGGGAGCGGCAGGGAACAAAGCTGTTTTGGGAGTTAGGGAAAGCCACGCATCACACCATGTGATTGGCCACGGTGAAGTAAAATGGACGGGCTGCCAAGAAGCACATAATATATATATATATATATATATATATATATATATATATATATATATATATATATATATATGTCACCACCCTGACCCAGCCGCAGCAGAAATACAAATCACAACCACACTGAGGTCCCTTCTCACCCCATATCAGACGGCTACCATCAAGATTCAAAAACAAAACAAGACACAAAACCAAGGAGCAAAAAAATTGCAACAACTGTTAGTAAGGGTGTGTGTATGTGTGTGTGTGTGTATGAATGTGACTCTTATACACAGCTGGTGGGCAGGTGGGAATGTAAGCCAATGCATGGACATAAGCATGGAAGTCCCTCAAACAATTAAAGCCTGAGCCAGAACACGATCCAACTGCCCCAATTCTGGTTCAGATTCCGAAGAGCCAAAGACAGCCCATTACAGAGAAACCTGCGTGCTCGTGTCTACTGAGGCGCGGACGACAGAAGCATCCTGCATATACGTTACAGATTAAGGGGCCGGCAGACAAAGAAAATGTGGTTTGCATACGTAACAGTTGCATTCATTCATAAACAAGGAGAAAACTGGGTTATTTGTAGGGAAATGGATGGAACAAAGACAAGAATTGTGTGTTTCCTCTCATATGTATCACTTAGAAGTCCTGAAAGCGTAAGGGTAGGGGAGGGGCCCAAGAAAGGGTAATGGGGATTGAATATATTCCAAGGTCGTTAAATGGCAATGTGGAAGTGTCACAGTGAAGCCTACCACTGTGTGATTGACAAGAACTAAGCGAAGAGTTGTGACACGGCAGGGCGACTTAAGTTTTTGAAATATAAAAATTGGGTAGCAGGAGGGTGCCCAAGTTATGTCAGTGCCAGCAATGGCCCAGGCATCTTGCTCACCAGTAGCTACACAGGCATGCTGGGGTGATACAGCAGCCTCTATGAGCTGTGTTAAAGGGTCTACCGCTTGACAGGAGTCCACTCTCAGTAAGTCATTCAGGGCTCCCACAGGTAAGTGCCACCTTGTGGTCACTTGTGAGACTAGCTTCTCTTTAGGCAATGCCGGCTTTGTGTGATGAAAAGGAGACACAGGTGTTAAGTGCCCCAGCCTACGGGAACTTTAAGTCCCCAAGACGAAGGCAGTGGGTCAGCGGATGAGCAAGCGCACGGCAGCCTAGGTGTCCTGAAGGCAGTGGCCTCTGCGTAAGTATCCAATGAAGGGTCTGGCCGGCACAGTCAGGCCCAACAGACATTCCCTCAGGTACAGTGGGATGGGGGCACACACACACACACACACACACACACACACACAGAGAGAGAGAGAGAGAGAGAGAGAGAGAGAGAGAGAGAGATCAATTACCCACATACAGTGGCTGTTACATCTTATGAAACACCATTGTTTTAATACAAGAAACAAATCTGACACTTGGGTGACGTGAGCTTATCTATCCATCTTCAGTTGACCACCAGAAAAACAATTTTTCTTAATCCATGATGATAAATAGTTTAATTTGAGGAAAGGAATAAAGACCTATCCCTCAGGATCTGAATAAGCTGTCCTTTCACTTGGAGTGTTAGTCTATATGTTTTAAAAACATTGGACATGGGCTGGGGAGGGTCAGTGGTTAAGAGTATTTGCTGGTGGTCTTCCGGAGGACCGGAGTTCAGTTCCTAGCACCCATGTGGGGAGGCTCACATAAGTATTTATTTATTTATTTCTGTTTTTTCGAGACAGGGTTTCTCTGTATTGCTTTGGAGGTTGTACTGGAACTAGCTCTTGTAGACCAACCTGGTCTCGAACTCACAGAGATCCGCCTGCCTCTGCCTCCCCAGTGCTGGGATTAAAGGCGTGCTCCACCACCGCCCGGCTTGAACATAAGTATTTATCGATGTCCCCTTTTATGCTTTAATAAATTACTTGCTGTTTGTGGACACAGCAGCCTGGAGCTGAGATTCACTTGGAAGTCTGGCAGCAACTCAAACCCTCTTGTCTTAAACTTTAGTGACAATCCATCCATTATAGACATGCGGTTCTTAAGTTATTTTGCAATTAGGAAAATGTTTTAAAATGCTGGTACCCAATGGGAATCCAAAATGCAGTGTGTGTTATCTTGACGAGTTCTGCTATCCACCAACCTTTCCTATTAAAGTAGGGTACTGGGAGATTAAAATCGGTCTCTCAAATGGTAAACATACACCAACTTTTTATTCTCCTGAACGTGCAAATGATATTGACTCACAAAGTAGCCATGATTAGACTTTTAGTATTGTCTCAACAAGGCTTGGCTTTTCTGGAAAAGTCAGTGTGTGTGGGGATGTAGGTATTTTCACCCGAGGTTCTAGCAGGCTTGTAGTAAATGAAATACAAAAGCTTTGGAGTGTTTTTCGAGTTGAATTAGTTGCCAGTTGTCACGTGAGTCCTCTGCTGCTTGGGGAAATGACCGGACCTGCACCTCAGGAGTCTTTTCAGGGCCAGCTGCACCGGGCAGCCATTGCCTGGCTCTTACACAGGTGCCGTGTGCCTGGGCATTCTGTGGTGTGCCCCTGCTGGCCCCAAGAGAGCAGACCAAGGCCCTCAAAACTGCACGCCACAGCTCACGAGTTAGAACTGCACCCCGGCCCTAGACAGGAGAAAGCTATTTTTAAGGCTAAGTCACGCGTATTGCGCAACAAACACCAGACTTCAGCTTTCTCTCTACTTAGGCGGCTAAACACACACAGCCACCATTTAAAGAGGTGCAGGAGATCAAACTCATAGGCTTGCCAGTCAAATAACTGCAGCTAAACACATCTTGCCAAATGTTAGCGCAAATATGGCCCTGAAGATAGAATCTACACAGTTTTGATTACTGAAATTATTCACATAGGCAAAATTTATAGGTCAAATCCACGCCTTTAATTCCAGCACTCAGGAGGCAGAAGCAGGTGGATCTCTGTGAGTTCCAGGCCAGTCTGATCTACATATTGAGTTTCCATACATCCAGAGCTAAAGAGTGACATCCTTACTTTAAAGAATTAAAACTTCAATTGTAAAAAACAAAAGTCAAATCCACAGACTAGTCAGTTTTAACACTTGAACGTCAAAGTGCACAGAGGCTCTGCTGTGGCTTCTCTCTAGGTCTGGTTGTGGGGGATCCGTCACCAGGACAGCTGCCCCCCACCACATCCCCCTCCTGCCCCCAGCTCCAGGACAGCTGCCCCACCCCCTCACCCCCAGCTCCAGGACAGCTGCCCCCCACCACGTCCCCCTCCTGCCCCCAGCTCCAGGACAGCTGCCCCACCCCCTCACCCCCAGCTCCAGGACAGCTGCCCCACCCCCTCACCCCCAGCTCCAGGACAGCTGCCCCCCACCACGTCCCCCTCACCCCCAGCTCCAGTAAGGTCTCCAGCACTTCCACTGGCGCTCTGCCAGCCTTCTCCCCTACTGCAGCAGCTTTCTCTACAAGATTTCCACACACTGTTACCAGCTCTGTTGTACCCCCAAAGGACAGAGACTTGGGGGGAGGGAGCACTGCACAGGAGTGAAGAACTGTCCCTACTTGTCCTTAGAAAAGGGAGAAACATCTGTAGTCGGGGACTTAAGATGGAGACAGACTCTGGAAACTGCCGACAATGACTTTGCACTAACAGAAGGTGCTCAAGTGGGTCCTTGGCAGGGCGCTGTGGGGAGGAGGAGAGATGGAGCAGACCGCCCTGCCACTGGGGGTGAGCAGGCACTGCGCCCCAAAACCAGGGAGGTGGCTTTCACAAAGAATTTTCTAATTTAAAGTAAAAACTTAGAAAGTACGTAGATTGAAAGATAGTTTATTTGTGACATCTCTCTCTCTCTCTGTATACATGAGTGTGTATGTGCATGCGTGTGTGTGTGTGTGTGTGAGAGAGAGAGAGAGAGAGAGAGAGAGAGAGAGAGAGAGAGAGAGAGAGAGAGAGAAGGGGGAAGAATTAATTGATGGGATGGGTATACATGCCCATGGATGTGGAAGTCAGAGGTGAACCTTTGTTGCCTTTCTCAACTACTCCTAGCTAGACTTGCTGGCCATTGAGCCCCGGGGATCCTCCTGTCCCCTCCTCCCCAGTTTTGGGGTTATAAGTATGTACTGAGGTTACAGATGCAATGCCCAGCTGCATGTGTGCGTGTGTGTGTGTGTGTGTGTGTGTGTGTGTGTGTGTGTGTGTGTGTGTGCATCCTGGGAATCAAACTCATAGC
The DNA here is from genome assembly GCF_017639785.1 of Mesocricetus auratus. NCBI lineage: Eukaryota > Metazoa > Chordata > Mammalia > Rodentia > Cricetidae > Mesocricetus > Mesocricetus auratus. Next base: position 14,379,295 of record NW_024429187.1, read on the forward strand.
CTCTCACTTACACAGTAAGTACTTCACGTATTAAGCCACCCATCCCGTCTAATTCGTGACAAATTTCTAGGTAGCTGAAGGATCTCATAAAGCATGACCTCTGTGCATCTGAGAGTGTTTCCAGGCCCTGAAGTCCCTGTTGCTGTCCTTTGCAACATTCCTAGATCTCTTGTGGAGGTCGGATTCCTTTTTAATCTGTGAGGATCCAGATGAAAGTTCTCAGGATCTTTGGGCTACACCCACTTCCTATGATGTATCTTTCTTCAGTGAGTTAGAAATGGCAGAACCACTCTTAGGTCAAGAGCCGAGTAAGGACAAGTGGTACGTCAGGTCACATGACCAGGAAGGACAGAATTAGGGACAGGAAGGACACTGAAACCTGGAAACCAGGTCAATAATGTGAGATGAGCTTGAGAGACAGACAGCTCAGGGGTTAAGAGCACATATTCGTGTTGCAGAGGATCTGGGTTGGCTCCCACCACCGCTTGACCTGTAACTCCAGGCCAAGGGGCTGTGACACTCTCTGGCCTCTGTAGGTACACACACACACACACACACACACACACACACACACACACACACACACACCACTGTATCTACTGCTTTGTGAAATACAATATTATTTTCTATAATTTAGAAAACATCACACATGCCACACTCCCAGACTGCTGCCACATCTTAAGAGAATGGTTTAGACCTAAAGCTGTTTTATAGACATTTGCTTGCTCCCAAGGAGGGAGACAGGTTTTGTGTATTTGTTTTTCTGTCCTTATAAGCCAACCAAACATGGTTCTGGAAACCTGTGTACCATAAGCCAGCCAAGTGGCCAGGCCAGGTTTACAGCCAGGTCTCTAGAGTAGAACCCATGCTTGCCCACACCCTTGTTGGCAGTCAAGTTGTCAGAAGCAAATCCCTTAGTGCGGGCTGCTGTTTGGGGGGGGGGGCGGCACATTCCACATGATAAATCTGCCAGGTTGGGTAAAACAGAGAACCAAGATAGCTCAGAATAACACGAGCAGAGTCCTTTCTCTCGCTTGAATTATTTTGGTCCTTTACCCTCTGTTTTCTGTTTCAACACATTATGACATTCCAAGATCAACTCCCATAAACATAAAACACACCCAATTACGTGTTAGAAGGGCTTATACAGACCTGGGCTGTCAGTACACACCTGTGTCAGGAGAGGGGATCGTGTGTGAGCAGCTCTCCTTCTGACAGGTCCCCATCATGGAAGGTAAGGTCATGGTAGGAGCTCCGTGATTACCTGGGGAGAACACAGAGCAGAGATCTGTAGAGAGGCACACGCTACATGACAAATGGACATGAACACAGAGTCAAATATATTTATGCTTTGACCTTGTGGTGAGTTAGCCTGGAGCCCTGCGCATGTGTTTGCCTGTCAAAGCAACGTTATAAATAGAGAATAGATTCATCACCAATGTGCAAAAGGCTCCATTCACGTAATTGTTTTCTTTTCAGGGCTGTGATAAAGCATGAGTAATATTGTTGACCTAAACCTCCGTGAATACTACTATTACTCTGGCCACATGCATGCGGGGTTCTGACCTGGGCTGCCAGGACAGCTTCCTCCCAAGCAGAGAGTCCGTCCACAGGCTCAAGTCACTGGTCCCTGTGGCTGAGACAAGGACCTTGGGTGGGCAGTCCTCATGATGAGGTATGGGCCCCAGAGAAGAAGGGCTTCAAACAACCCAAGGAGAGAAAACTTTTTTTTTCCAGAACCATGTTTGGGAACTAACTTTCCTTCCCGAGCCCCCAGGAATCCCTCTCTCTGCTGGTTTCCCTGGCCCACATGGTACAAGAGACAGCGGCCTTTCTATTTGTATGAAGCAACGTTTAACTTGGAAGTTTGACTCATAAGCTGAGAGGACCAGAAGAAGTAGATTTACAAGCGGGAGCTGGTGTCGGGAGGACATGTGAAGACTGGGTGGGCTGGGGAGGCACAGGTGGCCTCACGGTGCTGTCTCTGTCTCTGTCGGCACTGATGCAGGCCAGGGAGCGCAGACTGGTGGTTAGAGAGGCACAGAGGAGGAGTTCTGAGCGAGCCCCATGACAGCCCCTCAGCAAACTCTGGATGCATTCACACTAGGCTCCCACGGCTCAGACTCCAAGGCTTTGGAGAACTGATGGGATACGAAGAGCAGAGACGTGGCTGGAGCTGACGGGTGAGGAAAGCATGAGGTAACGCAGCAGGAGGGGGAGATCGAGTATCCAGGAGGGAAAGGAGATACCTAAGTGGAGAAGATTTCCCTAAAGGAACCACGGGTTTATGAGCATGAATATGAAGCGGGGAGCCCAGGGGGTCTACCAAGCGGCAGCCTATAATATCAAAGGAGAGCAAAGGGACACAGTAGGCTGAGTCATGCAAACCTCTAGCCCAGAACTTTCCACCAAGCACCCAACGGATGGGGTTCAGATCCTCAGAATCAGAGCTGCGGCTGGAACAGCGGAGGGAGATCTCAGGTTACAAAGCCACAAGGGCGGCTTCTCCTGTACTCTGGGCAGGTGGGAACGAGGAGAGGGCAGGTATGAGAAACACAGTCCACAGCTTTCCTTCCTGGCACTTCCCCCGAGACACTGCTCTGGCCGTGTCTGTGTGGCCGCTTCTTACCCACTAAGCAGCCCTAGACACTGCTCTGGCTGTGCCTGTGTGGCCGCTTCTTACCCACTAAGCAGCGGATCTTGGGCCCTGAGGTGGAGTCCCCATTCCCGAAATGGCCAATGATACCTGCAAGACGCGCGTGTCTCCGCCCTCCCCAGCGCGTGTCTCCGCCCTCCCCAGCGCGTGTCTCCGCCCTCCCCAGCGCGTGTCTCCGCCCTCCCCAGCGCGTGTCTCCGCCCTCCCCAGCGCGTGTCTCCGCCCTCCCCAGCGCGTCTCCGCCTTCCCCAGCGCGTCTCCGCCCTCCCCAGCGCGTGTCTCCGCCCTCCCCAGCGCGTCTCCGCCCTCCCCAGCGCTGTCTCCGCCCTCCCCAGCACCTTGAGGCCCTGACTTTCCACCTCCCCGCTTGCTTGCTCCCACCTGTGGGGTTTCTGCTCGCTTCACGCCTGCTGGAAGAACAGCACCCACCTCTGCAATGCAGAAGTCACTTGCTACCTGAGTGTGTTAGCCTCAACAACTTCACCCAAGGTCAGCTTTGTGAGCGACAGTGCTCAAAAATGCAAAAAATGAAGAAGATGCCGCGCATCCTGCTGTAGGCCAGGATGCTTCCGCCAAGGCACACACTGAAACTGAAGCCTGGCTGTGAAGTCCTGGGAGGTGATCAGACTTGGCATCTGTTGGAGTAACGTGCTCATGGATTACTGGTTATCTCTACGGTGGATTCATTTTAAAGCCCGGCTTGCCACTCCTCGTGTTGGGGTACCCTACGCTGTTATCTTCCACAAGAACAGCCTCTTCAAACGTCAAGCGGATCCCTCCAGCCTCGGGAACCATGCACTAAATGAACCTCTGTTCTTTACAAGCCACTGTGCCTTACGTAATCTGTTGTGGCAACAGAAAGCAGACTTAAGGCAGATGCTACTGTGTAGTATCAGAAATGAAATTCAAAGTGTGGAAACAGAGATGCTTTTTCTAGGATCGTAAGCTACGAAAAAAAACTTCCAGCCCACCGAGAGCCAGGGACTGGTTTCTACACATTTTCGGTAAAGACAGAGCTTGAAATTTCAGCTTTAGTGTTTCTTATGTTGTATTTTTTTCTATTTCTAAAGAAAGTGCACTCATAATATAGCACTGACTTCTTCCTCAAACAACATAAAATATTTACCGCAGAATTAATAAAACAGTAACTACTGTATATGTTTGTTCTGGAAGCTGCAATGCTTCTGTCTCACATGTCCTCTCTACTGAATGAACTGTGGCCAGGCCTCTAATCTAGCAAGTGATTACAACGCCAGGCTTTCTGAACTCAGCTTAGAAAGAGTGGAGTTCTGGGGGACTTAAATAAAAGCCTTTCCTTCACACGCATGAACCCTGCTGGGATGGTCTGCATCTTCAGTGTCCCTTAAGGGCTATAAACTGAGTGTCTGGTCACCGGCTCAGGGAGGTATCTGATCTTTTGGGAGGTGAGGCTTAGTGGTGGTGGGGGTCTCCGGGATTTGAGAATGGAAACGAGTTACGCTGAGGATGCTGGGAAAAGGTAGTTGGATGTTTATTCAGATAGAGAGAAGCAACTTTACATGAGAAGCTGAGAACCAGAATCAGCACTCTATGGTCTCCGAACCTCAACCGGAATCCAAGAGAGAGTGGGGTCCCCTCCCGTACCCTCTTTTATCCCTGGTTTCTCCCACATATCTGTGACCACGCCCCAACTGGCTGCGGCTACATGATCTCTCCCTCCAGAGAAGTACCACTGAAGAGGTATTGAGAACCACCTTCCTCCCCCAGCCTCAAAGCCACCACTGGGTAAGAATCTTTGCCCAACCACAGTGTTCTGTCTTGCCATAGGCCTAGTGATGGGGCTAAGTGACATTAACTGAAAACAAAAGCTGCCAAAGTAAATCATTTCCTTGTATTAAAGCTATGTTCTCGGGCCTTTGTTTATTACAACAGCCCAAAGTAAGTGGAAAGCTGATAGCCTGCCTGTGAAACTCTAGAAGATGCACCCGAGGTAACAACACCACATTTCAGTCCTGAACCCAGAGACGAATATTTGGTGTGGAGTTCAAGTCCCCGGTGAAGCTGGTGTTTCCGTCACATGTGTGAGTCGTGTGGACTCACTAACCAATAGATCTAAACACCATTGAATCACCCCACAAGCTTATGGAAGATGGTACTGTTCACTGTCAATTCCATAGGTAAGAATTATCTGTTACCCTTGTGTGGGAGTTTCCCTTGGGGGGTCTCACCCCCTTTTTCATCATCCCTTTCAGTACTCTCCCCCTCCACCTCACACGGGGTTGCCTTGTCCAGCCTAAATACGAGGGGAGGTGCTTAGTCTTATGGCCACTTGGTAAGCCATGCTTTGTCGATATCCACGGGAGGTCTAACCCTTTCTGAACAGAAACGGGAGGAGTGGATGGTGGGGAGGGGAGGTAGGGGAGGGAATGGGAAGAGAGGAGGGAGGGGAAACTGATCCAGAATATAAAATAAATAAGTAAATAAAGTAAAAAAAAAGAACTATCTGTTAAAGGCAAGAAGGAATGCGGCATATGCTTCCGCTAATTAAACTTTAGCTTTAAAGTCCAGTGGTTTGAGGGGAAAGCGTGTCCTTCTGGGGTTTCCTGTCTCTCTCTACAAACAGTAGTTAGTGGGACCAAGAAAACAGAACAACGCAGAACCGTGGTTTCTACAGAGTAAAGCAGGGTTGGGGAAAGGTCAGCTACGGAATTTAACGCAGCAGCAAAGGGTGTGTAGGAGAGGTCAGAAGGCACAAGGAAAGTAAGTCTAAAATAGCAGGGGAGGCTAGTTCCTCATGCCAGGGCCTCTCAGTGAGGACACCAGGTGACGTCTAAGTGGTCCTGCGACAAACGTCACGCAGGGGCCCCAACGGCCACTCGCCGAGGAGTGGGTCCCTTTAGCCGCAGCCCCTACGCATGTCTTCCAAAACACACTTCTTACTACCTGATGGTTTCCAAATCACACTTGTCATTTTAAGTTATCTGAACGTGAGGCAGCGTGTGTGGGAAAATGGCTGGGTGTTGGCTCTCAGGTGCCGGATGCTGTTCTTTGGAGAAAATGGGAAGAAGAGGGGAAAAAAGAAAGAATCTTGGAATTTCCCGCAATGTGGTCAGCATTTGAGAACCCCGTAGGATGGAGTGCAGATGATGTCTCTTGTGTATTTCCCAACCCGCACTGACGGCATACAGGCTGCAGTATTTCAAATTCTCAGCTCTTAGACATTCGATTATTACTCTAGTCACTGCTAGGATCAAACACCTAACAAGGAGCAACTCGAGGAAGGGATGAACAGCTCATTCTGGCTGACAGTTCAAAGAGACACCGCCTGACGTGGGGGCAGCCAAGGCAGCGGGTCACACGGCATTAGCGGTCAGGGGGCAGAGGGCAGACGGGAAGGGAAGTGAGGCCAGACTGTCCTACCCAAGGCCCACCACTTCCTCCAGAGAGGCATCCCCCCAGCTGAAACAGTGCCACCACATAGGGCCCAGATGTTCAAACACACGGGGGCTAGGAGGACATTTCAGCCTTAAACCGCAGCAGTGGTAAACAAGACCAAGTCTCAAAAAGGTGGAAAGCAAAATTTTTACCTATCCGCAGCGTGTCTGGAAATCCCACACAAACAAGGGACCTACGAGTCAGAGCTGCTGGGGTGGGGGGAGTGGTGCTCAGAGGGAGGACAGCTACCTGGGACTGGTGCTCTGATCTTCAGTCTGTCCACTTCCATGGTGAAGTCATCCTTCAGGAAGAGGAAGCCGATGATGGAGAACAGGTAGACCAGGATGAGAGCCAGGACCGCCGTCAGGATGATGGAGCGGCCGTTGCGGGTGACGCTTTTGATGACGTTCAGCAGGGTCTCTTCTCTGTACACCAAGTCAAAGAGCTGCAGGAACAAAAAGTTAAAAATCAAGATAGACTTTGAACAAATAACATTTTTAAATGAACGCCAACAGTGGAGATAGAAAGCAAGGGGGTGCAGTTTCGGTGAAGATGACGGCTCCAGCGGCATCATTAGCATACTCTGGCTTCATCATCGGTGTCACACCCCCTGCTAAGACACACGGCCTTTTGAATGTAGGCAACGTATACTATCAGGCACATGTAGCTTGTGGACAATTGGAAAAAATTTGTTAAATTTGTTGTTTAGTCGAGGGACTCAAAACGAAATGAAGAGGACAATTTTGTGAGCATGGTGCCATGGAAAATGTCTGGATTTAAAATACTTGGGAAATGAGACACTCCTCGTGACTAAAATAATACATAAATGGGGATAAAAATCTGTATTAGCTTATCCTTTTTAGAGCAGAACCACAAACAAAAAATGGTAACTGTTTTGTCAATTCCTTCCCTCTAAAGGGTTACTATGGTGATATCGTCCTTGACAAATAGAGCCTGTCTGGGAGTCAGAGACTGGAGCTTGCCACTAGCTAACCATAGAGGTCTGGAGGTCTGTACAGACAGACAGGAAGTGAGGTGGCTGGGCGGAAACGGGATATGAGCAGGGAGAAACAGGAAATTGTTCTCTTGTCCGCTGAGACACTAAGGAGGTAAGGTGTGCTGCGGCTTACTCCTCTCTGATCTCTCAGCGTTTCCCTCTATATCTGACTCCGGCTTTTTATTATCTAGAACAATCAAGGACTCCTTTTACAGGTTCCCATCCACGCTGTCTTTAACAGCAGCAAATCTAAACAGGGATCAGGAACTCAAGCACATGTCTGCTGCCTACAGCCGATGCTGAGAACCATTTTACGCACCGGTACATTATGAAACTGAGATTATGAATCAGCAAATGCATGTTTTATTATACAGAGGTACTTAAAAGAAATAAAGTTATATCCATTTTCAGAAATGTCCACAAATGTATGAAAATGAATCCTATCTTCACAACTTGGAGACTTGGGGTTTGTGTTCTTATACTATAATCTGGCTGGCCTGGAACAATCAGTTAGGTGTGTGTGTCTTTTCAAAATTCCCTGGTCTGCTGTGTGCCAAGAGTTACACCATCGATTTCTACTGTAATCACGGCCTTGCTAATCGCTGCTGTGCAGAGCCTGTCTTTAAGACACTGGCATTTGATGAGTCAAATTCTTAAAACAAAAAATTCACTACCTCACTATCTTTTGTCTCTTGGGAAGTACAGCTATTGTTAGAAACATGGCCAATATCCTTCAATAAAGATGAATTAATGCAAACTCAACCTCTAGATTGCCAATGATCTGGCTTCTTCAACTTTTTAACCACTTAGGTCAACATAAAGGAGACTTTGTTTTAACTCTACAGAGGCCACAGAGTGGGTGGCATTCACAGTGATGAAATGAGAAACTCTGCCTCAAGCAAGGGGGTGGGTGAGGGGTGACTCCCAAGCAGGTCCTCTGACTTCTGCCTGTGCACCGTGGCATGCATGTGTCCATACTCAGATACCGCTCATAGATTTAAACTTACCATGTTTTTATACCAACTCCTTTCCCATTAACGACTATAAAACAGTGTAAACAGAGAAAGGAAGATGGCATTTAAGAATGAGAGGGCATCTTTAGAAAGGATGTGCAGTTGGGTGTAGTGACTCACAGGCACCTCCCCAGCACAGAGTCTGAGGTGGGAAGACCGTGAGTTAGGGGCCAGCCTGGGCTACACAGCGAAGCAAGTCGTCTCCAAACAAAAACAAAGGAATCTGAAAAAAAAACTGCCTAAAGATTTAAATATACATAGCTAAGCTTAGCCATGATGACGTAAGCTAAGGATGGTGACGTAAGCTAACGCTGGTGACGTAAGCTAGGAGTCTATACTTTAAGCAGCTTACTCCTTTGCTAGGGTGGCTTTTCTTACTTCTCATTTTGCTTACATCCTATGTAGTGATTAATGTAACATTTGACACTATAAATAAAATATGCATCCGTATTTGTCCCTTTGCAGCTGGATAATCAGTCAATTAAGGAAACATTACTTGGCTGAAAACCCAAAGCAGATTGTCCTGTGAAGCCTGGGCCAAGAGAAGAGGCAAGGAAGTTGCTTGCTTCTCATCAAAGAACGGAACTCCCTCTCCTATGCGCTTCCCAAAGAAAATACCCACACTTCTCCTAGGGAATTCCAACAATAACGTGATTTGAGCCTGGCTAAGGAAAATAAATGAGTAAATAAGTAAATGATAAATATGTAAAACAACAATAAACCAAACCAACAGAAACCAACTGGAAGTCTAAGGTGTAGGACGCCGCATCGCGTGCCTAGTGGCAGCTGTGCACACAGCCGTACTCACCAGGAAGCTGTAGAAGAACTCGTGGACGAAGAGACCGAGCATGCAAACCAGGACATACGCCACATGGTAGAGAAAGGCCATGTCCAGGATGACCGCGCGATAGCCTCGGGTGAATGTGCCTCGATTTCCCACAAAGCTTACCAGGAACACGATTTTATTACATAGCTAAAGGGAAGAGAATGTAGGGTTTTAGTTCTATGCGGTCACCTGCAGAGCAGGACACCGGAAAGGTGAGCGTTCCTGAGTTGCGGTTTCTGCCCTCAGTGTCCCCCCGGGTGGTTTCTCAGGCAGCCTACAAGTGCACACGTGAGCAACACAGAACTAGGTCACTTTGTAGCTACCGGGGCAGAGGACGAGAGACCCCAGCTCTGTCACCAGCACCGACGAGTGTAAATCCGGCTTCACCTTATTCTTAGACAACCTAGTTCTGCCCATGGGAAGCGTTGACAGTTTCTGAAAACCTGCTTGGAGGAGGCTTTAACCTCACAGACCCCTTAGAAGCCCAGATGACACGACGTGGTCAGAGCAATTACTACAATGAGTCTCCAGACGTTCTTTTTGACTGTGTATTGACATTTATGCCTTGAGGAAAACAGGATGCTCTTTGCAACCCTGATTATGCATATCACACACACATATTACATATATATATGTACATATATACACACACATACACATGTTATCAAACTTGAGAGAATATGAACTCTTTTCCATCAACACCCTGAAGTCTGAATCGACACAGATAAAACGAGAAACTGGTAATTATTGCGTGTTGTAAAGGTCCAGTCAGACCAACGACACAGCGTCTAAAGGCAGACTCTTTCCTCCGTGTCCCCAACTAGCTGTCCATCCTCTCAATAATCAGCAATTGTACCAGACCCCTTTCGCCTTCTTTCAATGACTTCAGCAGCTGTCAATCAAGCAGGAGCCTTATTTCACTTCTCAGCATCCTATGTTCTCACTCAGCAGCGCTGAGACACGGTGGAGACATCAGAGTGGCTGTCCAAGAGCAGGCAAGAAAACTGCTCAAAGCCCAAGCAATGACTGTACGACAAAGGTCCCGTGTCTGGCCACAGGCTGGATGTACAACAAGGCCGTTACTCTGAATTGCTTTTGAGAAACCCTGTTCAGAATGACACAACTTACCAATTTACCTGCATTTGCCTACCCAGGTTCATCAATGTAATACAGAAAGGGATTATGCAAAAATAGAATTAAAAAAAAACCTTCACAAGGGCTAATTGTATGACGACACAGACACATGCTTTGTGTGTCGTTTCCTGATTTTCTAGGATGAGTTATAAAAAACACGCAGGGAAACTATTTATGAAGCAGACACATGGGGAGGAACAGACTGAACCCGAATTCTCGAAGTGATCAATACATTTTAGTTACATAGTGTAAAAGACAAGATGCATTTCTGTCTGAGCAGGGCTTGGTCGTGCTAACGTGAAAAAGAAAGAGATTTGCTTTGTTTGTTGACCAGAGAGGCGTTGCCCCACCCTTGACCAGTAGCTAGGTACGTATGCTTCTTTTCTCTAGAACAGTGGTCCTCAGCCTTCCTAATGTTGTAACACTTTAATCCAGTTCCTCATGCTGTGGTGACCCGCCCCTTCAACCATAAAATTACTTTCGTTGCTACCTCTTGGCTGTAATTTTGCAACTGTTATGGATCGTAATGTAAATATCTGATACACAGGATATTGGGACCCTTGTGAAAAGGTCGTTCCTCCCATCAAAGGGTTGTGACTCATGGGTTGAGAACCGTTGCTCTAGAGACATCTGGAAGTGGAGCAAGGTTGTCAGGTGCAGTGGCTTCGCCATGGGCTCACACAGAGTTCAGAGGTGGAAGCGGCCCTTGCGTTTAACTTGTTTGTGTCAAGGACAAACACAAGAATAAAGGGCAGTACCCTGTCTCAACCCCCCCCCCACACACAAAATAATAAAGGGCAGGAAAGCACTGAGAGTCTGCTTCCTGTGGCATGAAGAAATTTGTAAAGAAAGAAAATTATTTTTTTTTTATGTAGCACTTTCCACGAGAGCTGGGACTGTTGGTGGAGGGATAAAGAGCCGTGATCACATTCTCCCTTCTGGTGTCACGGCTTCGCTGACGTCCAGCCAGGCCTTCTGTGACGTCCTCATGAGCGTGCTGCACCCAGTCAGTTCTGTGGTGAGCATCCCCGTGGACGATGAGTTTCAGTTGGGTGAGATGACTCGGGGGCCCTGCTCTTCTGCACTGCTGGAAGCAGCCTTGAAACAGCAACACAGATGCCAACAGCACCCCACATTTTATTCCCTCTCTTCTGCTTGTTCCTCAAAGTCGCCCACAGTGTCACTTTCGTGGGTGACTTGAGGGATAGTCGTGAAGGAGGATGGAGAAACGGCTCCACACAGGTTCTCCAGAGCTTACAAAACTCAGCAAGCTAGCCAAACAGTTTACCAAGAGCTCTCCTTGTCACAGCAAGGGTGAAACTCATGTTTGCTCGTGAGTTAGTGTCTGATGAAGGAAGAGCATTAGTTGCGCCCTGGTAAATAAGTCACACGGCAGCATGACATCCTCATGTATGCTTGCAAATGGTAGACACGTCTTTGTGGGACTTCCGGTGGCGAGGTGAAGTGAAAGACAGAAGTCATGCCATCTAGGGCACTGACTTCATTCTTGCTACAACCCTCTGTTTCTAGAGGACTTTGTTTACGTCTGCACATGTGTGCCTAGAAGGTAATCGTTATTTTGTTATTTACTTATATGAATGTGTGTGTCACCCGTGTTTGTGCAGGGTGAGGCAGGTGAGGACGAGCCCTTTGAGATGGTTGTGAGCTGTACTGGGAGCTGACATGGGTCTTCAGAAAAAAACAGCAAATGTCTGTAACAATGAGCATTATCCCCAGCCCTAGAGTGGAGCCATTAAAGATGCCTCCTGGCCCATAATTTTTGTGACATCTTCTTGTTACTTTATGTGGTCACAGAAACTGACCACTGCTGAGTGTTGGCGCTGGTGTTATTCCTTTGGCCTTATCTCTCCCTGAGCAGAATATCTAGCCCTCATTTATGCTATTACTAAGGGAAAACATGACCTATTTTCCAAGAATAAATTGTAAAGTGGAAAAACAAAAGACTGTCTGCTGATGTATTGAAAGGTAAGACTCGAGGTGATTTAATTCAATAATCTCCAGGTACATGGGTTACACCTCAGGCGGGATAAAGTCTTAAGGTCACTATGTAAATAAAAATTTACACAGTCAAATATCGCCCTGGGAATCTTTTAAACTGTCATCAGAACAATATAACAAGCACAGGAGGTGTGAGCAGCGTCATTCATGGCATTCAACACAACCTCAGAGACGCTTTACTGTAAGCGGTATCCAGTGACCATATTAAACAAAACGCCATGTGTGTATCCGAAAGAGAGAGACAATGTGAAAGGAAAGTTTCAGTTCAGAACATGTAACTGAACTTGTGTGTTTAGTGGCTGTGTGGCAGGACGCAGTCCCACAGATTAACTACATACACACCACTGAGAACGCCACCCATTCCACTGAGCCTATGGCAAATGTTAATAGCCTGGCTGGATACTAAAGCCTTATTTGCTTTTTCTTTGTGCAAAGTGGGGAGAAGAAAGTCTATCATTTCACGTTAAAATATCCATGAGGAAGGCTAGCACCATTAAGGGGAATCACAGATTCCCAGCCATTATTAGAAGGGGAAAGAGTGTGGTGATTTGAATAAAAATAGCCTCCCCATAGGCTCACAGGGCATGGAGGAATGGCCTTGTTGGAGTAGGTGTGGCTTTGTTGAAGGAAGCTTGTCACTAGGGGGTTTTGCTTTGAGGTCTCAAATGCTCAAGCCAGGTGTAGTATGACAGTCACTCTCAGCTACTTCTCCAGCACCATGTCTGTCTGCACACTGCCAGGCTTCCTGCCACAACAATAAAGAACTCAACCTCTGAGCTGTAAGCCAGCCCCAATTAAATATTTTCCTTTGTAAGAGCTGCTGTGGCCATGGTGTCTCCTCACAGCAATAAAATCCTAACCAAGACAATAGTGGAAGTAGACATCTTTAAGAAAAACGTTAAAAGGTATTTCACTGTGGGTATTGGAGTGTGGCTCAGTGGTAGAACACTTGCCTAGTATGTGTGAGGTTCAGGGTTCAGTTCCTAGCATCAGAAGGAAAATCTTTACTGATAATTTACTATGTTCTTCTTTATTACAAATAATCTAAGGCACACAGATAAATAGGAGTGATTAATGAGGATATAGCATCCATCTAATGAATCAGAAATCTCTTTTTTTAAAAAAAGGAAACACTACATCTGTATAAATGAGGTTTGCAAGAGTGTTCAGTAATATGAACAAACATTAAGTCATCCTTAGTGTATCTCTCAGAAAGTTAGTTTATGCCAAAATTAGCTAAAGAGGCCACGCTGTGCATGAGAGGAAAACTGTGTAAGATGTATTTTGCAGTACTCAAAATTACTGAGTTTTCTGAGACAATTGTGATAGGAAAATCTACCTGAAATGTAGACAAACTTCAAACTTTACAAATGAATTTATTTTTAGCATAATAAACTAGAAACTGGTAAATTCTTAGGTATCCCTTCTATTATGTTTCCTTTCTTGTAAAAGAGACTTTTCATGTTTGTTTAACATTATGAAGGCCAGAGTCTTGAGACAAGTTACTGTGTGAGCTAAGATGTAGACAATCCTGGTGGCAACACTTTCTGATTGGTTAATTAATGGTCTGCACAGGGGATACTTGGTGAATGGTAAATGTTATCACCAGTGTATCAATATAGCAGTTACTGTTCTTTTCTGGATCTTCCATACCAAGATTCTCAACAGATCTCAGCAGCCAGATGAGGGTAGACCAGTTGTCCATACCTTACTCCAACTGACAAGAAAGATGAAATCAGAGATTGGCTAATTTATATTTGAAGTCTCAAATTCTGCCTCTTGTTATGGCTAAACTGTCAGGCTAATGTGTTCTTCTGGTTTTTCTATTCTGATATCTATTACTTCAGCAATGACAGCCTCACATTGCTATACAGTGCAAATGTCTACATACAAATTAAATTAACATATTTATATTATTAATAATATTTAATTAAATTCTAAGTTTAATTAGTATAGAATTCATGTTTTACTTTACTTTTCCTGTTTTATAAGTAAAGATAAACCAAGATACTTGTGTAATGAATTTATGTGAAGAGAGAAAGTATATAGTAACTCACTAGAGTAATTTTATTAATCTATTGATAGCAAATACAACTTTATATTATAAATATAACTTTTCTATTAACATCTGAAGTAGTATCAAATCATAGAAAGTTCATTAAATTTGCCTCAAATCAACATAGATTATTTTCTTCAGTCAGATGACCCCAGGTTGGTGGTAGTGTCTAGTTGAGTAACATGTTTTATGCTGTTGGAATACTGGAAATTTCATGGGGTTAGCAATACAAACATGTCTACATGCATAATACTTTCTTGTGAAGCAGTTAAATAAAAACTTGGCTTTGCTAGAGATTATTTTTCATGGTGAGATGATTTTTACCAAAGCATGTGGAAGTTATCACTTTACAGTGTCCTACAAGGGACAGGAAAAGAATACCAGATGTTTTTGGTTCATGCCCATCCCAAACATTCAAATGTTTTCCTTACCTCTGTCTACATAGTCTTGGTCCAGAGATTAAAAAGGAAACAGAAAGAAAGAGACACAAAAAGGCACATAAATTCTAGATGGAAAGCTGCCCATCACCTACCTCTGGGTGTTCTAAGTGCCCATCATATTATATAACAGGTGCAGAGGGTTGTTATTTTTGGGCACAACTCTGCTTGGCCATTCTTCACTTTCTTAAACTTAGACTTTTCTCATTCAGTCAATGATCAGTTTATGAATAACATCTACTTCCCCCAAATAATACAGTTTCATGCTGAGCATGTTTTCTAGAGACACGGAAATAGACAAACACAGAGGTATAGACACGTCTATGCACTTCACGATGATTCTATAATCATCTTGGTTGATGATATGATGATGTCAGCTTATTTTCAAAGCAAAGACAATACGAGCTTGGGTTGCAAAATCACCTCTGAATGTTCAAACATCAAGGATGGGATGGAGGGAGATGGATTGAGCCAGAAGAAATGAATTGAACAGCACCACTGAGACAGGGAAGAATAAGGACCAGATTACACAGGAAAGGGAATGAACAAGGACCAGGTTCATGCATTAATGTGATAGTTCAGTCCCTAAGAAACCCAGACGAGATTGGTTGCGTTCAGGGTGGTATGGCCGTAGTGGTAATCTATTGAGTCATGGGCAGTAGATCAGTCTTTATCCCGAATATACAAATGGACTTTGGAGTCCCATCCAACAATGTGAGATGCACTCTCACCCTGAACTCTTGGGGGGAGAGTCTAGGCCCTGCCCTGGATGAAATGACAGACTATGGACACCCCCAAGGAGGGCCTCACCCTCCCTGGGGAAATGAGGGGATATTGGGGGGATTGGGGGCAGGACACAGGAGGAGGGGAGAAAAGCGGAGAGGGACCTGGAACTGACTTGTGAAGCAACCTTGTTTCTAATTTAAATTTAAAAATAAATAATAATAAAAAAGAAACCCAGAGAAGGGTGCATTTGGTAACATTCGAAACCCTCTGCTTACACTTTCTTCACTGGTGGTAACTGAGAATTTTTTTTTAATATTCTAACAACTTGGGGCTGTGGACTATAACATTGAAGAGTTGTGATAAAATCAAGGTCAAAAACACTGAAAATGTACAATTGATTATATTGTCTCATCTTGGTAATCCTCAAAAGTTGGTTAACTCATTTATTTTCAGTACACATTGGTCACACATCCACTCACTCAGTCATTAGTTATTTATTCCAAAATATTTATATACTCCCTGTGATGTCCCAGGTATGTAACAATCAGTTACTAATCCTTAATAACTATATAAGTTAGTATAGGAGATAATCCCAACGAAGACAACAGAGTATAGAACACTGAGTTAGGAACCCAATAAAAGTTACAGGAAGTGCTTTAGGTATTAATTATGTAGCTACAATAACATTCATGTGGTTTCTGACCATTTGTTATTTCATCAGTTTGATGATTTACCTTTTCTTCATATCCACTTACAGATATCCCTTGCCTGAAATTGGCACCGAATCCATTCAAAGCTTTATTATTATTTTTTTGTTTAAATTATATCTACAAATCTTTCATTTGCTTCTTGGCATGATACTTCCAGTTTGTTCATTCTACACTTTTTCAAAAAGGCATTTTCTTGTACTAATATACTAACGTTTGGTGAAGAAAATCTTCATCCATGCCTTTTATAAGTTTATATGATTTCCTCATATAAAAGGAACCCAATTTTGGACCTCATTTTTTTTGCCTAGCAGCCTTTTCTCCCCCAACCAAGCCATTTGATAGGAGGTATTTCTTAAATTCTACCTAACATAATTTAATCTTTTGGGATGACTTAGAACCCACTTTCAGGTGTTAGCAGTAGCTGGGCCATTTTTTTCAGTAATGGCAGACATGGTACAGAGAGGACATTAAACCCGATGAAAGGGACAGTGGAACTGGGTCACACTGTAAGGGCTACTTAAATCTATCAATGTGTTACTCGTCTTTTTGTTCTCTCTCTCTCTAAATTAAAGCACATAAAAGTGATACTTTAGTTAACATAAATACATATCAAACCAGAATTCGCTGGATACACACAAATGAAAGTATATAGCTGACTATATTTACACTTACTACATCTGAATTCCATAGGATACAAAGTTAAGCCGTGTACTTACATTAGCAGCACCAAGAAGTATTAGCGTTGGGCCCAGACCGATGGTGTATATTGACCTGAGCATGATAGACACAAGAAATGGCCGGATACCCACAGGCTTGGAGAAGAAAAACAGCATAGATGTGCAGACCGCCACTGCTACCCAGAGGAGGGCCGAGAACAACGGGGAAAGCGTACCTGGAAAAGGTGCAGGGGTTACTTGTCACCAAGGACACAGGCAGAAAACACCAAAATTTTGGCTTCTGTGCTTCATATGCAAACAAAGCTGTGGTGTACAAATCCCAGAACAACCCAGTCAACGTTCTGCCACTGGAAACGTTTTAGAATGCATTGCTCTTCATTATGCTTCCAGAAGACCTGTGCATCGATTTCAGGATAGTCAACAGCTGTGGGGTCATCTTTTTGTACACTGTGAAGATGTGTTTCTGCCTAAGATGCCTTCTGATTGGTTTAATAAAGAGCTGAATGGCCAATAGCTAGGCAGGCAAGGACAGGTGGGACTTCCAGGCAGAGAGAGGAACTCTGGGAAGAGAGGCAGAAGGCCGGGCGTTGGTGGCACACACCTTTAATCCCAGCACTCCAGAGGCAGAGGCAGGCGGATCTCTGTGAGTTTGAGGCCAGCCTGGTCTACAGAGCGAGTTCCAGGACAGCCTCCAAAAAATACAGAGAAACCATGCCTCAAAAGAAGAAGAAGGAGAAGGAGAAGGAGAAGGAGAAGAAGAAGAAGAGAGGCAGAGACACCAGTGAGATGCAGAAGAAGTTGGACATACAAATGGGAGGGGTAAAAGCCACATGGCGGGACATATATTAACAGAAGCAGGTTGTTTTGAGTTATAAGAGCTAGTTCAGAACAAGCCCCCAAGATAAAGGCCAAGCTCTCTTGACTAGTAAGTCTCAGTGTCACTGAGGAGCTGGAAGTCCCAACAAGAAAGTCTGAGTGCAGTCACCATTCTTCACATCAAGTCTGAGAACTTTGCTTTCTCTCCTACGGGAGTGGTTTGTGAAATGCTTTTGATATATGCACGTCCACATGCACACACACAGCCATGCACACACATGCAGCCATGCACACACATGCACACACGCAGCCATGCACACACATGCACACACGCAGCCATGCACACACATGCACACACAGCCATGCACACGCATGTACACACGCAGCCATGCACACACATGCACACACACAGCCATGCACACACATGCACACACGCAGCCATGCACACACATGCACACACGCAGCCATGCACACACATGCACACACACAGCCATGCACACACATGCACACACGCAGTCATGCACACACATGCACACACGCAGTCATGCACACACATGCACACACACAGCCATGCACACACATGCACACATGCAGTCATGCACACACATGCACACACATGCACACATGTAGTCATGCACACACATGCACACATGTAGTCATGCACACACATGCACACATGCAGCCATGCACACACATGCAGTCATGCACACTCATGCACACGCGCAGTCATGCACACACATGCACACACGCAGTCATGCACACTCATGTACACATGCAGTCATGCACACACATGCACATACACAGCCATGCACACACATGCACACATGCAGCCATGCACACACATGCACACATGCAGTCATGCACACACATGCACACACACAGCCATGCACACACATGCACACATGCAGCCATGCACACACATGCACACATGCAGTCATGCACACACATGCACACACACACAGCCATGCACACACATGCACACACACAGCCATGCACACACATGCACACATGCAGTCATGCACACACATGCACACACACACAGCCATGCACACACATGCACACACGCAGCCATGCACACACATGCACACGCACAGCCATGCACACACATGCACACATGCAGTCATGCACACACATGCAGTCATGCACACACATGCACACGCACAGCCATGCACACACATGCACACACAGCCATGCACACAAGCACACACATGCACACACGCAGCCATGCACACACATGCACACACACAGCCATGCACACACATTCACACACGCAGATGCATAAGAAAAATCTCCAATGATTTTTTAAATAAACTGTTAAAAAACAAGTTCCTTAGAAATTTCTCACAAGGGAGGTTTTAAAATTTTCCCTTGAAAACAGAAGCGCAATTCTACGGCGTGTGTACAGATGGGGGTAACCGAGGGTGCCCCTTCTCAAGCGTGCCGTGTGCTGCACTGCAGAAGGAACTCCAGGCACCACGTTATTGCCTCTACTGAAGGGCACCAGGACCTCAAGAAAACAAAAAAACAACCAGGAGATTTCTCCTCAGCTTCCTGTGCCAAACCCCGTAAGAATGCTTATTCTTTCAGCCACGTCTTTCTACCCTAAAACTGACTTCTGACATCTTGAGTGCTTTCACGAGAAAAGCTTTGGATCTGCTTCAAAACCCTGAGGTGACCCATACACACCCTCTAATAAATGTTGTGTCCATTCAGGGCCAATGCATCTAAAAATTACAAAGATTTTTGTAATTTGTCAAACATTTAAACTACCATCAAACAATCCACGAGAAACACTAATTTGGATGTACTTCGATCCTGGTGCGGCTGTTTTCCCAAAGGCTCCAGACTTCAAGCGTGGTCCTTGTGAAATATGAATAAGGCAATGGAGTCTTTTAAGATATGGTACCTGCAGCAGGGAAGTCAGGTTACAGAGTTCTGTCTTTGTAAGGGATTAACACTGTCAGGGCAGGCACCAGGCGCTCCCATGAGAGCGTGTTGCAAAGTGTGTATCCCCTGCTCACACGGCCCCATCCCTTTCTGCTTCTCTGTAAAACTGTGATTATGACCAAGGAGGGTCCCCTCCTGGACTGGACAGATGAGGATACCCAGTCATGGACTTCCAGTTTCCAAAACAGTCAACTAAATAAACATTTGCCTTATGAAATGCCCAGAATCGGGTATTTTAGCAACAAAAGTGTTGCTAAAACAGCTTCCAAACAAACAGCGGTTAGAAGAAAGTTAATGGAGCTGGAACGCTGGCTCAGCAGTTAAGGGCACTTGCTGCTCTCCCAGAGGACCTGGGTTCAGTTCCCAGCAATCCAATAGTGGCTCACAACTGTCTGTAACTCTAGTCCTAGGGAATCTAACACCTTCTTGTGGCCTCCACAGGCACCAACTATGCACATGGTACATGGACATACATGCATACATACACCCACACATATTAAATAAGTAAACTTCAAATGATTTTTAAAAGATTAGAAAGAAAGAGCTCACCTTCTTCATCGACAGAACGGCTAGCCTCCTTATGTGTACTTTGATACTGGCTTATATGTGCTCTACCAAGCAAAAGCAAGCCCAGTCACCTTGATTGGACGGCTCTCCCAGAGCAGTCAGGGAAAGTGCCTTTAATGTCCCACGTGTGTTGACTCCCAGGTCTCCATGAAAACACAAACTCTATAAGGGTGCATGCAAGGTAGTCCTATCCTGCCACAGTGTGTCTTACAGCAATATATAAATACTGGTTTATCAAGGAGACAAAATATGCTCATCCTGAGCAAGCCACTAAATATGTATTAATCCCCAGGTGGTGTGGCTGCACCTGGCTTTCTACGTGGGCTCTGGACATCCACAGTCAGGTCCTCGGGCTTGTGTGGCCGTCACTCTGCTGAGCAAGCCATTTCCTAAGTCTATGGCTTTGTTCTTTTAAAAAATATTTTATTCTATTTAATGTGTGTTCTGTGTGTGTGTGTGTGTGTGTGTGTGTGTGTGTGTGTGTATGCCCAGGGAGGCCAGAAGAGGGTCCTAAATCCCTTGAGGCTGGAGTCATAGGCATTTGTATACCACCTTATATGAGTGCTAAGACCCAAACTCTGCTCAGACAACAGAGCAAATCATGCTAAGATGTTTCTCCAGCATCCCCCAATTTTTCTTTTAAGAATGCATTAAAATTGACATCTTCAGGGAGAATTTGACAGTGTTCTTCCTATCATGTGACTCGTCAGGCTAACTCATAAATAAAGTCTGGTAAGATATTCTGAGACTTGACAAAAATGCTTATTCTGCATATTATCACCAGTGCCAGATGACTTAACCACACCTTAACTCTGCCCCAGAAGTGTGTGGGGCTTGCTGGGCTCTCCCCTCGATATACAAGAAGGTGTAGCCATGCACCTGAAACTGGGTGTTTTATCAATGTCTACAAGTACTTATGGATGTGTCTAGCACAGAACCTTGCACACAGCTTGCTGCTGAGTACATCTGTGTGGAATAAGAAAATACGATGAACAGTTATTTAATGTGGTTAATTAAGCATGGATTCTGTGGCCATCGGTGAGAACCATCGGGTTAGTTCTGACCTGAGGATTTATGCTTTGGAAAAATAAAATAAAACTCTCTGACACTCTAGAGACAGGCGCTAAGATTTTTCAAAGCCAATGTCAGTGGAGTATGGTGACTCATGCCTGTATCCAAACACTTAGGAAGCTGAGGACTGCTGTGATTTTGAGGCTGGCCTACACTACATAGTGAATTCTAGGCCAACCTGGGCGACTCAGTGAGACACTGTCTCTCAAACAAACAAATAACCAAAACCAAAGCACTACAAAGCACTAGTACCAATCTTTACCCACCAAGTGGGAACTCTTTCCCTTAATATTTTGCATATTTCTATTAATTTTCCATAAATTATATTTAATGGGAAGGTATTTTTAGGAGTTTCTCTATACTTTCCAAGATGTTACAAGTTGGTCCTCTATAAAAGAAAATTCAGAATCAAACTGGACTTCAGTTCCACTCTTGTCTTGGAACCCTGCCTCAGGCTGATTTGTCCATGGCTTCCTGCCAAACACAGCTCCTTCTAACTCCTCAGCCTTCCCCAAGTCCGGGCTCATTAGACTCATTCCTCCTACACCCGGGTCCAAATAAAGTCAGCGTCTATCCATAAACCCACTGGTGGTCCTTGGCCTCCTGCCTTTCTCATTACTTGGTCCTCAACTAGACCACAAGATCCTTAAGGACAAAACAGCTTTACTAATCTTAGCATCTCTCAGCCTAGCATGGTACCTAGTACCCAATGGTACCCATAAATGCTTATGGAACCCAGAGGATTGAAGTCACCCGAAAGAATCTTAGTTTCCTAAGCCCAAAATGTTTGTGAGGAAGAATTACAATTAATATGTGAAGGGAAAAAACCCTCCTTCTAGATTTAAAAATGATAATTCTATCTTGGGATTAAAAAAAAAGTTCTCCACTGACTAGTCTCCCAGGGCGGGTCAGTTGGAGTGGCTGGAGATGGCCCTAGCATCAACAGATTCCTCATAATCCTGACAGCTAAAGGGGAGTCTCCGTCTGCAGTCCAGGTGGAGGGTGCCTTGGGGTGTTTATCTGAGAGGCGACATCTCCCTCGAATCCCTTTGTGCCATCATTGTAGACAAAGGTCACTATTTTCTAAACTAACATTGTGACCCACATGTGAACGAGACAATGAAGCTCAAGACACTTCCAAGAGCCTGGGTGACACCTCGCCATTCACTGGGACTGGAGGACGACCCGCCCATGCCTCTGCTGGCCCCTAGCCATGATGGCTCTGTGACTCTAAAGCAGCTTGCAGTAGTGCCCAGGGTGGGAAGGCATGCCCCATGTTAACAGAGGTCCATTTGTAGCCCAGGTTTTCTAGGTGACTTCATAATTGCCTTCCCTGCCCCAAATGATGCCTCCATAGGAATAGGTAGAACCTTGCTTTTTTTTTTAATTTTACACCAAAGCTCCTTAAGACTTAAGCAATAGCTGCAAAAGTAGTGGGAAAGCCACCCTGAAGACCCTTCATCTAGACCCAAATTTCAATACGTTGCATGATGACAACTGTGATAGTCAGCGTAAGGAACAATACTGTCATCTATCCTGTCCGTCTGTCCTTTAGTTTGAACAGTTCCTAATCTTTGTCTTCGATAAGCTTGAGAAAGAGACTGTGCCAACCTCCACCAAGACTTTAATCTTGCTCATAAAGTTGTTGTGAGATAACCCACCCAGACCGTAATCATACGACTCAGGCTCATGATGGGGTCCTACGCTCCCCAGATTCTCATGCTTTCCCCTCCTTCTGAAAAGCCACACTCTCACATCCTAAGACTGAGGGTCCCTCTTGCTACTGCTGTTGACTCAGAAACCCCTTTCAAGAGAGATGGTTGCATCTGTACACAGGCAACAGGCTCCACAAAGCCCAGAGCTCTGTGCTTCCCGGCCGGCGGCCTTGTGTTTGTTAGATCTGCTTCATTTAGAGGCTGAAGGGCTTGCTCCCCTGGGTTTTCCTTGCCTTGCCAGTCAAATGAAAGCTCGGTGTTAGGCAATTTCAAGGTCTGCTTCCATCTCAAAGATTCCATGCCTCTCTTTCCTGGGACTCTGTCCTGTATCCTCGGTGGTCTGAGTGCAGTTGACATAAAATTTGTCATTTTATGGTGGGGCTTCTCCTCTCAAGAGCTGTGTCCCTCTGACTCAAGATCTCATCACCAGAGAAGCCCGGACCCAGGGGAGAGGAGGCTGTTCCAGCTTCCACCTGTGCGGTGCGCAAACACTTTTTTTTTTTTTTTTTGCTGCCTTTCTTCTGCTAGCCTGGTAGGCGGACGCCTGCTTGATGCCTATTTCCTGCTCTGCAGCCACTCACCTGCTCTACTGTCTGAGACGCCCAGTCTCAGATGTGCTTTCTGTAGCCCAGCGAGCTCTACTTACGCAGCAAAACCTGCAGCCAAGATGGAGACGTTGGCACCTGTGGGACCTGATGCGGAGGCTGGAAAATAGGAAGTTTCTTTTGGGCTCCAATCGCTCCTCCTCACTCCGGCCCACCTGAAATGTGCTTGCATATCTACTGCTGTTATGGCACCTTCTCTCCTGTCTCCCCCAGGATGGCAGTGATGATATTTGCCTCGTAACAACTACTCCTTGCCAGACAGTCAGGACATCATTCTCCGTGCTCTGTTGACAGCATCTCATTAACCTAACACCGCACGAACAGATGTGCTCTGAGGACGCTCCCGGGTTATTATTTGCTGATTTCTCTCATCCTTGTCTCCAACCCATTCTAAAGTTACTCTCCCAAGTGAACTCCACACCTGTAACAGATCTCTCCAAAGCAATCCGTCAAACCTAAACAGAATGTTTCTGAAAGCCCCACCTGATTTCTATGGAATTTCCTTCCCTTCTTTGCCTTTGTAAAAGCTCATGCATTACTAATTTAATGACACAGATTTAATAGTCAACATCCTCTCTTGTCCATCATTAAGTCTGTCTCATGCTGTGTATTTAGAAGACTAATATTCATGTATCATAAATGCACAGTAGTATAGAATCAAAACCCTTAGACAAGACGGAAAGTAAAATGTAACTCATTACTTCATCAAAATGCTTGGACGTTAAGACTCTCACATAACTGAGATAAGACATCATCACACACTAACCAGGTTGAAATGCAATCATGCCATTTCATTTTCCAACACTTAACCCTAATAATAGTTATGCTGCAGATGAGCTTTCCATAAAACAGCACTTCTAAAGGCCATTTAGTATCTCTGTGCTTGCAATAAGTACAGAAAAACAACATTTAACGAGAACTAAGCTTCTCTGTTTTAAAGCTGAAGAGGGCCCAGTGAGCGTGACTTGGGACTTTCCAGGCAGCCGTTATCCGCAGAGACACAAGCACTTGCCTTCATCGCCGTCATCCCCGAATGGGTAGAAGAGAGCCACCGCCAGGTTGATGAACACGGCCAGGTTGAAGGAGATGCTCCCCCAGAGGGAGATGTGCCTGGAGAACCAGAACAGGGCGGGGTTGTCTAGGAAGCAAGTACAAGGGTGAGGATGGTCAGTATGCGCTGCAGCCAGCAGGGGCCCTGCTAAGCTAAGGGTGTGTGCCCAGCGTGTGCGTGAACTGTCACCTGTGCCGCGCTAAGCTAATAGTGTGCGCGCAGCGTGTCCGTGAACTGTCGTCACCGGCGTGCATCTGAAGCGACTGCGTCTAACTTTAGGAAGCTTATTGTAAGACTGTAGATGGCAAAGGCATTTTTCTAGTTGGTTCCTTTTCCATCCTTCAAGAGTGTGGGCACAGAGACAGCTGACCTGAATAAGGGGGGAGCTCTTGGACCCCAGAGGGATGGCTGGGAGGCCAGCATGGGACTGACTCAGACCCCCTGAATGTGGGCGTCAGTTAGGAAGCCTCGGCAATCTCCGGGGCCTTGGGTAGTATTTATCCCTGGAGTACAAATAGACTTAGAGTGCCCATCTCACAATGAGGAATGCTCTCTCAGCCTGGACTCTTGGGGGAGGGCCTAGACCCTGCCCTGGATGAAATGACAGACTCTGGAGATCCACCATGGAGGGCCTCACCTTCCCTGGGGATCAGAGTGGGGATTGGGTGAGGGCTGGGGAGCCTGATGGGGATGGCGGGGGAGGAGGGGAGGGAGAGGGAGCTGGAACTGACACGTGAATCGAGCTTGTTTCTAATTTAAATAAATAAAGTGTGAGCAAAGGTGATTTGGCAGTAAATCCCTTGCATCCGGCCCCTGCAGACTAAGGGGGGGAAGGCAGCTAGTTGGTCTGGGAACCTTTTACTGAAGGGCATAGGCACATATGTGCTGCAGGCCTTGGTAATCCTGATAGGTAAACTGATCTTCTCCTTATGACATAAAGTCGTAAGAGCCAGGACTGCAGACTCAGAGGAAATGCTCATCACAGTCAGTTACCTTATAACCTGAGTCTCATGGCCACAGCACAGCATGTATGGGAGCTAGAGAAATGTAACATACTCGAGCCAGCTTGGTTTCTCAGTCCTGAAATCTCGGCATCTGAGAAAATGGGAATTTCTAGAAAAGGGAATCATGTGTCTGTCATCAGAAATGAGTTAATGAACGGATCTACTAAACAGTGTTTACCAGAAACTCAGTTCTTTCCACTCCTAATAACTGAGCAGGTAAGTAGTGCTGGGGGTGGGGGGGAGGGGCGTTGGAGGAGCTAAATTGTCAGCCTACTCCAGGCACCTAGGGGCTCCTCTGGGTCTTGTCTATTATTGAACTTGTAACTAGGTAACAATTGCCTGTAACCCCAGACCCATGGGATATGACACCCTCTCCTGGCTCCCGCAGGCACCACACACACGTGCACAGGCCCACAATAAGCATAATTAAAATTAGAATTAAAACCTTGAAGATAAAACATCAGAGTCAGTGGGGTGAGGCATATAAAAGGGAAAATCGTGCACTTTTTGGATCCAGCGCAAACCCCAGTCTGGGCTGTTGACTAAGAAACTGTCTCCTCCTGAGCTCAGCTCATTTTCCTCATCTTGGAGAGGACATTCCACGGTGAGAGAGGCTGTGACAGAATGATATCTCCCTGGGAAACGGATCAGGAACCGAGACATCCACGCCACCGTCACTCTTTCCTTTTTACCAGCCCACAAAACCATTTAGACTCTGCCTACACCTTTCTTCTGTACAATGTTCACTGGGAATTACCTTAAGACTTATTTTTTTTTATTAAAAAGTATTTGTCATAAAACACAGAGTCCCAGTTTGTTAGTAAATTAACGTTGAATTAATTCGAGTTTGCTATTCAATTAATTTTACTTGAAGAAAAATCGACCCTTTTCAAATATCTCCAATAAAATTTTTGAATAATCCATGTGTATTAGATGCCCCCCCCTTTTTTTTGCTGAGTTCTATGTGGCAAAATCCTAAAGAGCAATGGTGTTGTAGAAAACTAAACCTGCGTGACATTATCTTAGACCCAAAGGAGCCTTTGACCAGTTCCGGTCACACTCCTAATCTCTCTCAGAGCCTAGAAAACTGAATGGTGGAGAACGGGTAACACACACACTCACCTCTCTAGGAAAGTCTCCAAAGACAACGAAGATCTAATCTCAAGAGGCCCTCAATCCCCCCACTCAACTTCTGTCATCTTAGAAAACAATGAAATGATTTTTCAGATTAAGGCTTTAGCTTTACGTGCATGAGTGTCCTGCTCGCATGAACGTCTTGTGGGCCATGTGTGCACTTGGTGCCCTGGAGGCCAGAAGAGGGAATCAGAACCCTGAAACTGGAGTTCAGGATAATTATGAGCTGCCGCCCCGGTGCTGGGAATCAACCCAGGTCCTCTGCAAGAGCAACACGTGCTCCTGACTTCTAGGCCATCCCCACAGCCTCGTTAAAATGATTTGAAAATTAAGATTAAAAAATAGTTCAAACTCGGCGTTTCCGAATACACAGGAGAGTTAGGCTACACGTTAGGTTGCAAACAGAGCTGTGTGGTGATGGCTTCGACTGCAATGTCACATGACTCTCTCTGATGACAGGTGTTTGGAAATGCTTTGCTTGGTGGATGTAGATGGAGTGTGTGTGTGGGGGGGGGAGTTAGAAGAAAGAATGGCTCCCAGAAAAACTCTTAAGTAATGCTTGAGAGGTGGAGGCAGGAAGATCAGGGACTCAGTCATCTATGGCTACGCGGTGACTTTGAGGACTCGCTGAGCTGCGAGACCCTGTCTAAACATGTACAGAGTTACAGATGGAGGGGGAGGAAGGGGAGGGGAGAGGGGGAGGGGAGAGGGGAGAGAGGAGCCCTACCTGACCATAGGACACCGGCTAAGAGGCACTGGTGAGAATATTGCCCCCTACACCATACACTGAGTGTTGAGGGCAAGGGGGGTCAGCGCAGGGCTTCACCCCTGCAGCCGTCCAGCCGTGCAACAAACTCAGCTGCAGCCTTGCAGTTACATAACACGCTGGCAAGCATGCTCAGAGGCTGCAGGCCATCTCATGAACCTGGGATGTCTACGTCCACTGAGCAGCAGACGGCTCGGCTCCGCTGACAGCAGGGCCTACACTCTCCATTCCTGCAGGTGCCTTCAGGGACACTGGGCTGACAGGAAACTCAAACCTTGCTTAAGTCAGCTGGGCCAGCGCGCCTCTGCCCGCCACACTCACTTCTGATCTTCCTCTGCCACCTCATCTCGTTGTAGAGGTCCTCCGCTTGCTGGAAGAAGTCGTTCACCTTGCTCCCCTGCTCATCTCTCTCCGTTGTGTTGAATACTCGGGACTTGGATTCCCGAGTGAGGAACTCGCAGATATTGGGGACAGGGAAGACGATCTGCTCCATGGTCCTGTCGTGCCGCACGATCTGGAAACGATTGGCATTCGCTCTCAGCCATGTGCTCACCTCAGTCTTGGCCTCCACCTCTAACTTCCCCGTCTTAATTGACACGCTTTGTGCTTTGGCGATTCCCCGCAAGTGTGTAATACACTTGGCTACCATCACCGGGCATCCCGCTATTCCCCACCCGCCCCTGATGCCTGTTTCTTCCTTGTAGATCTCTTTCCTGTTTCCCTTACTTCCTGGATTTGGTTGGTTTCCCATCCCCCCACAGATTTTTGATGAGGACCATCTGTGTGACTTCTAGTTCTGAGCTACCCAGAAGTGCCTAGTGGGGTCACTAGTGGATTTCCCTAGCTCTCACTGCCAACCTGACACAACTCAGAGTCATCTGGAAAGAGGCTCTGTTGAGGAAGCCCCGCGATCTGATTGGTCTGTGGGCATCTTTATTATTGATTGACACAGCGGATCAAGCCAGCACCATCCGCAGGCGTGTGGTCCTGGAATTTGTAGGAACACTAGCTACGCACAGGCCCGGGTGAGCCAGCACGCAGCATTCTTACAGCATCCTTCCTCTGTCTCTAGTTCAGGGTCCCACCGTAATGTCTCCCATGTAGCTATAGACCAGATAAATCCTTTCCTCCCCAGGTTGGTTTTGGCAAGACTGTTTTATCATGGGAACAGGCGTGAAACTAGAACAATGGATTTATGAGTGACATTTTATGAACCCAGTTATGAAAAAGATAAGCCCGCTGGGTGACCTTGAACCTAGTACGTAAGCATTTGTGCCCTGTTCTTCCTAAGAGGGGCTCTGGGAAAGAGGCGATTGTGCATCCTGAGTTCTCCGTATTCAGAGAGGTGTCTTCACTTTCAAGTGTTGTCCCACTACAGTTTGGTATTTTGAATGAGAAAAGTCCCTCGTGGGCTTGTGGGCTTGAACACTTGCTCCCCACCCAGCTGGTGGCAGAGTTTGGGGAGGTCAGGGAACCTTCAGGAGGGGCAGCCGTGCTGGAGAAGGGTGTCACGGGGGGGGGGAGGGGTGCCTTGAGGGCTTATAGTCTTGCTTTCTCTCCCCTACGGTCCTGCACAGGAATAAAATATGACCAGCCAGCATCATGCTCCTGCATAGGGCCATGCCTTCCCTGACTTATGGGCTCTCCCTCTGGAACCTTAGGCCAAAAGTAAATCTCCCTTCTCTAAGTTGGTTTGGATCCTGGAACTGGAGCTGTGGGTGGAAGTGAGCGGCCCCATGGGTGCTGGGACCAGAATACAGGCCTCTGCCATGGCAGGCGGAGCTCTTAATCCCGGATAATCTCTCCAGCCCCTCTGTGTGCCGACTTAAAGACAGTAGAATACGAATTGTACAAACTACTTAGCTATATTTGGCATGACAGGCAACCACGTGAAAAGAATTTTAAGAGTGTCAGGTGTCTTTTTTCTTTTTTCTTTTTAATTGTTAGGGCTTACTAAAGAAAATAAGCCTTGATTAGATAAGCCAAAATATTCAGTCCCTGAATAAAATGACATGTTTAGTTCTGGTTGTCAACATTTTACAAAGGGCAATGACAAACCAGAGAAACTGCTGAAGGAAATGCATTAACCGAAGAAAGCCAAATATGGTTAATTTTCCCCAGATTATTTAATGAATGCTCACTTCAGGCATAAGCTAGCAGCACTGTGGTACTGAAAGTGAAGAAAACAAGAGGATCCCCAAGGGCTGAGGAGATGACTATGTTAGCGCCAAGGGTTGAGGAAATGGCCATGTTAGCACCAAGGGCTGAGGAGATGGCTATGTTAGCGCCAAGGGCTGAGGAGATGACCATGTTAGCGCCAAGGGCTGAAGAGATGGCTTGCTGGTTAAAGCACTTGCCATGCAAATATGAGGGCCAGAGCTCAGATCTCCACAGACCTACCAAGTGCTGGCTGGGTGTGCCAGTCTCCCTGTAATTCCAGCCATGGAAGGAAGAGCCAGGGGATCCTCAGAGCAAGCTGTCTAGCAGGATGGGCCATATTAGTACGCCCTGGGTTCAGATGACAGAGCCCGTCTCAGTAAAGAATAGCAGAATAACTGGGGATGATTACTGGGGATGATTCTTGATATCAACCTTGGGCCTCCTCCTGTGCAAACAAACATGACCACATACATGTGCAAAATCATGCAAACACACACACACACACACACACACACACACACACACACACACTCCTAAGGCGCCACCGTGAGGGGAGCAGACACCAGAAATGGTGGATAATCACAATGGTCTAGTGTGAGTGCTCCACAGACACACGTAATCTTTCCAATGACCAACTGATTGAAGTTGGACGCGCTTTCTTCTGAAGCAGTGAGACTCGTGGGAGGAGCTGACAGTGAGGTTTGGGTCATGGGCGGGGGGCTCTTTCTTGAATGGTGATTAGGCCTCAGCCCCTTCCCGCTTCCCAGAGTTATTAAGCTGATCATGCCGAGCTATTGCTCTCATTAACACGTGGGTTAGTGTGGCAGGCAAATCTGAGCCAAGCTGTGGCTCTGTTGCTGTTCCCACATGTGAGCAGAAGGCCAACCTTTGAACCTTTGACGTGAAGTGGTGTTGTTTGTTAACGCTCAAAGAGTTGGCAGAAACAAACAATAGGGCATAGAAATTACCCACCATAGAGCAACGGCGCTTGTGATAGGTTCTGCTAAAAACTAAAACCACCTACCAGAATGAGTGAATGGGCTGTTTGAACTGAGAATGACAAGTGTCCACCATCCTAACTGCTTCTGCCCAATTAGTTCTGCCCAGAGGCATCAAAATGACAAAATGATACCCCAGCTAGAAATGACAGCCAGGTGGGTCTCCGCACACCTCCTGAGCTGCCATTAGACATTAGACGATGACTCATTTATGGGGCAGGGAAGAGGGTAGCTGTCAGAGAATCAAAAGTGTAAACAGCTAACTACTTTGAGTGTTATGATACCAGTATGAAAAAAATTCTACTAGTGCTGCCTGTGTTTTCTGTATACTTTTACTTTGCTCTTTTTGAAGCAAGGTCTCTCTATGTAGCTCTGCCTGACCTAGAACCTGCTAACCCAGACTGGTCTGGGACTCACAGAGACCTGCCTGCCTCTGTCTCCTAAGTTCTGGGAATAAAGACAGGTGCCACCCACCACGAACTCGATATAAGAAGTTCCCACAATTTTTAAGGGACAGATTTTCTAGTAATTAGGTTGTCTCTGACATGTCACTGTTCTGCCCCGACTGCTTCTGTGACCCAGAGGAGAGAAAAAAAATCGAGTCTCCATTTCAAAAACTTCAGTTATGGGGGGATGTCCTGTCTGTATGCTGTGTATATACGTTTCTCTTATTGGTTGATGAATAAAACACTGATTGGCCAGTAGCTGGACAGGAAGTATAGGCAGAGCTACCAGATGAGGAGAATACAGAGGACCCAGAGAGACGCCACCAGAGAGACGCCATGTAACTACTGGGAAGACAGGATGCCGGGCATTCTCCGGTAAGCCAAGACCATGTGGAAATACTTAGATTAATAGAAATTGGTTAATAATTAAGGGAGATCAAATCAATAAGAAGCTTGAGCCATCGGCCATACAATTTGTAATCAATATAAGCCTCAGTGTGTTGATTGGGGGCTAAACGCTTGTGGGACCAGGCTGAACAGAAAACTCCATCTATATTTCAGACTAGTTCTGGGGAGAGAAAAGACTTTGCAAGATGGACACTCATCAGCTTCCACACGCGACTCTTAGGCATCAGCTGTGGCACAGACTTTTCCACTTAAACCATCAAGTATTATTTCACGGTTCTGAGAAAAATTATGGAAATTACCTCAGCTAGAAAGCAAACGCATTCTTCCTAAAAGTCACAAGCAAGTACCTCAATCTGCGCGGTGTGATTGGCGTAATACTTCAAGGCTTCATCTCCTTCTTCAGGGTCAGATCCCGGTTTCAGCATCTGCTGTAGCAGCTTATTGTGGCGGGCCAACTGCAGGGAGAGAGAATTAAATGGTTAACGCCTCTCTGCGCCCTTCTCTTGGGATAAGACTTCGAAGTCCCTCCGTCCATTCATGCATGTGTCATTCGTAGTCCTGGGTTGACAGTAATTAGCCACATTCCGGGAAAGGTATGTCTACATTTGAGAAACACAAGAACTGGCCATTCAGCTGTGTGTTGGTGGCGCACGCCTTTAATCCCAGCCCTCGGGAGGCAGAAGCAGGCGGATCTCTGGGAGGTCAAGCCCAGCCTGGTCTACAGAGAGAGTGCCAGGACAGCCAGAGAAGCCAGAGAAACCCAGTCTTGAGAACAGAAAAAAGGAATCAGTTACTCATATTTGCTGGATAATAAATGCATGGCTGTACCACAGAGAAGTAACATTGACAGCGGCATTGAGGAAGATGAAATTCCTTGAGTTACCTTTAAACTACACACGCGTAGAAACGTTACAAAGGCTACGCTGCTGTAGACACACAAACAGGGCTCTGTGTCCAGACGGCTCTTTCTTACTGCGTGGAACCCCAGCCCTACAACAACAGTTCTTACAAACCTGTACTTCTGCACGGGACCAGGTCAAAACTGGCGTTTTTATGGGCACAGATTTCAATTTCACCGTATTTGAAACTGGGTATTAAAAACCCAACAATCTCATGGCAAATAATTTCTTTTCGTGTGTGTGTATGTGTGTGTGTGTGTGTGTGTGTGTGTGTGTCAAAGGCCAGGTGGACCTCTATCATCCTCCATCTCATTTGTGAAGACAGGGTCTCTCGGTAAGTGTGGAGCTCACCCATTTGGCCGGGCTGGGAATCTGTGTATCCACCGTATCCATGGCAGCACTAGGATTGGGGCTGCCACGCGCCGTGGTGCCTAGTGCATTCTGAGTGCTGGTGTCTGGACTCAGCTCCTCGTGCATCCCGGCTGAGCGCTTCTCCACCCTATTTGTAAGCCATTGTAACTGCTCTCTGTCAGCCAGTGGAAGTGATCCTTCTCATCTGAACACTGAGGGCATTTCTCTCCCTTTGTAGATAAAGAATGCACACTCCCTTTGAATATCTTTTTCATAGATGACTTGAGTAACTCCTGAAACCTTGCGATCCCCTTAACCTCTCAAGTACAAATGTTCTATTTGTGCCCTGAGTGCCCGGGACTTCTAGGTGGGTATCACTGTGTCACACAAACCCACTACTCCTGTCTCCCAATACCAGGCCTTTTTTTTGTTTTTCGAGACAGGGTTTCTCTGTATTGCTTTGGAGGCTGTCCTGGAACTCGCTCTGTAGACCAGGCTGGTCTCGAACTCACAGAGATCCGCCTGCCTCTGGCCTCCCCCGAGCGCTAGGATTAAACCACTACCAGGCTTTTAAGTACAAGATCTCATTAGATCCTACTCAGAAATCCTGGGGTAGACACTTGTAACACTTCCATTTACAGATGAAGTAACTGAGTCACAGGGAGTGTGAACTTGTCTCCAATCACATAGTTAGAAACTGGCAAAAGCAATTACAACTGAGACCGTTCAGCTCCAGAGTCAGTATTTTTTTCGGTATTACAAGGCTGTAAACATATCATCCTGTTTTCCATGAAGTCTTAATATAAATGGGACCGTAAAGAATCAACACAAATTGAAGCAATGATCCAGACCTATAAAGCCAAGTCAACATCCTGGGAAGTGACAGTTTGATCAATTAAATATTCATTCCACTGGCCCCAGAACAAATCATTTTTGAAATCATTACTTTAGAATTGCTTTTTAAGGTCATGATGTCTTATTTTACTCACATTTTATACTCAACTAAAAGTGAATTATATAGATTTTTATGACCATCCAGAGTCGTGAAACTTGCTGCGACTTGTAGGTGTTCCTTGAAGTCTAAGTGAATTTAAATAATTCTGTAATCACTTGGGCATATTAACAACTGGTGAGCAGCGGGCAGCTCTAGGGGGTGAAAGTGACTCGGCTTACAAACGGGAACTAGGAATGGGTGGAAGAAGAGGTAAGGACACATGATGGCTTCAAACATAAGAGTCCTCCCACAGCTTATGCTTGAAGGCTGGAGACTCTGTGGGAAGGGGAGGGGACCTTATGGGCATATAGGAGGAAGTCGGGTCACTGGGGATGAGCCCTTGAAGAGTATGTTGAAGTCCCGGCTCTCCTTTCTTCCTCTTTCCTGCTCCTTAGATGACACGGTGGGTAGCTCTCCCCCATCCCTTGCAAGGCTATGATGTTGTACAATAAAAGCCACGACCACAACACTTAGAAACCATGCATCAAAATAAGGCTTCCCTCCTCGTAAGCTGTTTGCCTCAGCTACTTTGTGGCGGTATTGGAGATCTGCTTAGTGCAAGTCCAGAACGATTGAGGGGAAGGTGAGCAATGCTGGGTGCTACAGTGAGATACAGAAATACACTAGGGAAGAAAGTCAAGACGTGGAAACCCAGAGCTTTTGGTGTCGTGTAACACACACACAAAAAAATATAAATGGCCCAGAGACTGATATTGGGGTTCTGTCTCCATGAGCTCTGACCAAGACTCAGACTCCCCTCGGAGTGGCTGGAGAATGTATGCCTTCTACTCAAGGTGAAAACATTCTACTGAATAATGAAGACCCTGCTTCTATTTTTTATACCCCTCTAGTGATAGGTTTAAAGGGATGAGCTCTGTTACTCTTTTAGACTGATTCAGCCTCATGTACCCCTGGGGGCCCTTGAACTCACAGAGATCCATCTGCCTCTTAATCCTGAGTCCTAGGATTAAAGGTGCGTACCACTACCTCCTAGCTTCTGACTGCTGGGATTGAAGGTGTGTGCCTGGGTTCTATGACTTGTGGCTGACTTTGCTTTCTGAATCCTCAGGTAAGCTTTAAAAAACCATAAACTATATATCCCCACAGCGTCACCATAAAGGAGACCGAGAAACAGGTTGTAGCATCAGGCTGTCAAAGCTCTGGGCAGAGGTCAGGCCTGGAGCAACAGCCCAGGAGCAGGAATGCAGAATTGAAAGACACAGAGGCCATTGCCTTGGGACAGGCTCCCACCCTGGGCACCGGCAGAGCAGGTTGAACTACACCACAGAGAAGTTCCAAATCACTGAGCTTACCAGAGTGATCTAACCTTCCAAACAGGTCACCAGAGAGCTCACAGGTCAAGTTCTCTAAGCTTCAGTCCATACCAAAAATGAGCCTGGAGTTAGAGAACATGCACATATGTGCATAATGCAAACCCCATACACAAACACACACAGTCGCCAACAGTGTCTTGTGCAACATTATATATTTTTAAATTCAAAATTGGCAAGCAAAGACAGACCATGAGGTCCCTAACCCAGCAACAATGAACATTCCCATCTGAAGCAACAGCAGTGGAGGACAGGAACAGATTCAGGGAAAAAATGCATCTGCTCTGTACAATACAAAGCCTTGTCTGCAGAACCCAGGCCAAAGGCTCCCGGAATACTCTGAAGCTGAACAGGACAGAGTCGCCCAAAGGGAGGGGGTGAGAACATCAGAGGTGTGTGAGGGGAAGCAGAGAGGGGCAGGAGGGATAACGGAGGTGGGCTTCCAGAAGCAGGTGACGCCTGGAACCTCACCAACCGCTCGGTGGGCGGTTAGGACAACACGCCGTCCTTCTTACAAAGCTCTCTTCCCAGCCGTCCTTGCTGTCTAGCACAAAACTGGCATCCATATCGTCTAGAATGCATTTCATATCAAAACTGGACCAGAAAGAGGGAGGAATGGTATTTTCTTTTACATCCAAACTAAGCTCTTGAGAACCCAAAGAAAGTAGGGTTAGCAAAAAGGTCAGCAGCAGCAAAAAAAAAAAAAAAAAAAAAAAAAAGAAGACGAGGGTGACATTTCTGAGAACCAGAGTTTGACAAACTAGGAATGGACACCCAGAGAGACATCTGTGGAGGACACACAGACCTCCAGGTCAAAAGACAAGATCCCCAAAGTAAAGTATGGCATCTCAGGGTGGCGTTTCATCACACAGGCAAAGGAACAAGCATGTGCGTGCACACACACACACACACACACACACACACACACACACACCACTCTTCTACAGTGAAATAAGAAAGTGGTCCCTTTGAGACAGGGTAGGCAAGGAACCAGTGTTGAGGTAACCAAGGAAACGGCAGCTGCATCTTGGTGACACTCTCCGGAAGGTCAGAAACCCGCTTGTGGTCAAATATCCTTGAAGCTGCAGGCTCTGCTAGCTATAACAGAAACTGAAACACCACCCTTTCCCAAACGCCACACATGTACACTAAGCAATGGTTTGCATCATCAAAGAGACAGACTTCACAGCAGAGTCACACATGCGGTGGGTTTATGTCCTCTCCCTCGCTCAGACACGTCCTAGATCAGATTGGCGTGGAACTTCCTGGGTAATGAAGGCTTGCCAGGAGCTCAGCATACAACACAGGCTGGCGTGGAGCTCGAGGCAATCCTCCTGTTTCTGGCTCCGAGAGTGATGAGATGACAGGCATGGGCCGCCAGGACTGGCTACTCCACAATCTTTTTACAAGAGTTTGAAAAACATTGTTTTATATATCTAATACTTAAATAAATCCACTGTGGCTCCTAGAGACCTGTTAATTATTTCCCTAACAGTGGTGACCAAATTAAGACAAAAATAACATGCAAAACTAACAAGGAATTGAGGAGAGTTAATTACTACAGGTGAAAGTTCTTGATTTTCAGATGATTGACACTCCTACTATTAGAGTCTGTCTTAAATGACAGTAAAATCAATTTTAGAAAAGCCCTTTAATGATAATAGTAAATAGCTTAGGAAGCAAAACAAATACCAACACTTACATACATGCACCTACATTTGTATTACCCACACATGTGACACACACACACACACACACACACACACACTTCCCTACAAAATAGACACCCTATCACATGGGATGGGGGATGTCCTTCTGTGTGCTGTCAATGTATGTTTCTCTTATTAGTTGATGAATAAAGCTGTTTTGGCCAATGGACAGGCAGGCTGTAGCCAGGCAGGAAGTATAGGCGGGGCTACCAGATCAGG
This sequence comes from Mesocricetus auratus, assembly GCF_017639785.1. NCBI lineage: Eukaryota > Metazoa > Chordata > Mammalia > Rodentia > Cricetidae > Mesocricetus > Mesocricetus auratus. The sequence goes on from NW_024429187.1 coordinate 14,416,151, forward strand.
AGAATTCTGGGAAGAGGAACACGGGGAGTGAGTTGTGAGAGAGACACCATGGGAAGAGACCTATCAGGAAGGTAGGATGCCTCAGCATTCTCTGGTAAGATAAGGTCACATGGAGATACACAGATGAATAGTTATGGGCTAATAATTAAGAGAGAGCTAGCCAATAAGACTCCTGAGCCATCCACTGAACAGTTTATAATTAATATAAGCCTGTGTGTGTTTATTTGGGACTAAGCAGCTGCAGGACCTTTCGGGACAGAAATTTCCATCTACAACATGTATAACACATACACATACATACAGGCATCCACACATATACTACCCACACATTCAATACCCATATACCCTATACATATACATGCATACCACACACACACACACACACACACACATATATATATATGTATATATATATATATATAGAGAGAGAGAGAGAGAGAGAGAGAAAGAAACAGAGAGAGAGAATATCACAACAGAACAAAGTACTTAAAAATGTTTTTGTGAGCTCTCCCTATGATGTGGTTCTGAGGACAGCACCAGAGCTGTCATGACAGGGAGACAGTTCTCCACTCCACACACTGCTCACACCCCTCCTAGGAGAATGTGCCTGCGAGAAGGCAGGAGTGACAGGAGTGAACGTTGTGTAGGGGCTGGAAATGCAAATCCTAGCACCTCCTTCTGACCCAGAAACTGAGACACCATCACGTGACTTCAATCTAGCTTGCCAAGTTCCATCTTAATGGTAGACATCATTACCAGAAACAATTTGGATTTGTCATCAGAAATCCACTTTAAAATACAGAAAACTAAAATTAGTAAACTTTCCTTCTTTAAAGGACCTTTTTTGGTTTCGAAACAGGCTTTCCCTGTATAGCCCTGGCTGTTTGGAACTCACTCTGTAGACCAGGCTGGCCTTGAACTTGAGATTTTCCTGCCTCTCTGCCTCACAAGTGCTGGGACTATAATCAGTGCTCTTCCTGAGGATCCCAGGGTTCAATTTCAGCACCCACATAGTGGCTCACCACTGTCTGTAACTCCAGTTCCTACCTGCAATTATAACTGTGTGAGGTCCTGACACCCTCACACAGTTATAATTGCAGGTAAAATGTCAAGGTATAATTTCAGGTAAAATGTCAAGACATATTTTTAAAAAGGGCTTGGGCATAAAGTTTAATTGTCTAGGGCATCAATGTAAAAACATAACTCACTATTATCTGAATGATTAAACGTATGTGAAAAGACAATATGTAGTGCATCTTTCTACACTAAGTATCTTTCAAAGATAGTCTAAATTTGTCCTGTGGAAACACTTAAGATATGTTAGGGTAAGAAGGCAAGAAAAGAAACGCATCATAGATGGGCTTATCCCAAACACAGGTAACACTAATACGGGGGCTGCCAAAGGGGCCCCTGGGGCTTCTGCTTTCCTTCTGTGGGATTGACGAAAGAGACAAGTGCCCTCCACCTGGCGTCTTTTGGATGTAACAGACAACAGGTTAACAGGAGTAACTTTAAAACTTCTGGGTCTCCCTCTTCTTACACAGGAAGTGATGTGTTTTCTTTAGACCCAGATATGAGAGGGCACCATTACCTGAGCTACTCCTGTAGGTGAGTGATTAGTCACCTATTAAAATCCAACTTGTAATCACATTAGGTATGTTTTCAAAGACAGACGAAGATATATGGTGGTCTCCAAACACTTCGGAGATCTACAGATTATGGCATTTAAAATGTTTTAATAACATAAGTTATTTTTTTATGACAATGAGACAAGTATGCTCCTGGCAGCACAAATCTACTTAAGAGAAGATGCTGGGCATCAAAGAAACTCCACATGGAGTTTACTCTCTTTGTGGCAAAGGTTACCCACTGGTCATGAAAGTGCCCTTGCCTCAACTGCTGACAGTATACTGTCCAAAGTGGACAAACAAAACACCAAAAAGTGTGACTGCAAAATCTTGCCAAGAGAAGACAGGACAGCCCTTCAGAAAAGTGTGCTTCACAGAAAAAGTCTGTCAGAGATGCTAGGCCTATACCCCCAGTGTTGTAGAGGAACCTTGGGTGACTGTCCAGACAGCCAGCTGTTTATGTCATTTCTCAAATTTTTTGGAATTCACTTGATCATACTTCCTGTTTACTCAGTTAATATTATTTACTTCTCAAGTCTTTGAGAGAGTTGAAGACTAGAGAGTTCATTGTTCACCAGACTCAGAAAAGAAACTCACTAAAGATGTGTAATGTGTAAATGGTTTGAGAGACATTAAAAGATATTTTAATAATGCAAATGAGAATAGAAAGTAAATTAGGTACAAGACTTTGGACTCACCAATTTAGGATAGATAATGAAGTAGTTTCTCTGAATATGTCAAATATAAATGGACTAGATATTTTCTCTGAGACATTGCTGATGAACCTGTTGTCTGTATACATTGTACATATTTATTATACTTACTGTATATAGCTTTTCTTATGCTAGTTGTAGCTTTCTTTGTGTATTAGACAAAAAGGGAGACTTGTAGTGACATATTATTTATGATTTATTAAAGCTTGACTGAGGATTCAGAAAAGCAATGTCAGCCACAAGCCATAGAAGCCAGGCACACACCTTTAATCCCAGCAGCCAAAAGCTAGAAGGTGGTGGTGCACACCTTTAATCCTAGGACTCAGGATTAAGAGGTAGACAGATCTCTGTGAGTCCAAGGACACCCAGATCTACACAAGAGTGAACCAGTCTCAAAGAGAATTACAGCTCACACCTTTAATCCCAGCATTAGGGAAGTATGTAAGACAGAAGCAAGGTCTCAGAGAGGCATTCGTTCTCCAGCCACACTGAGGAGAGGTTACAGTCTGAGGCTTGGTGAGGAGCTCATGGAGACAGGGTCACCCCATTCAGCCTGAGGTAGAGGTGAGGGCTAGTTGCTGGCTGCTTTGCTTTTCTGATCTTCAGCTTGAAGCTTGAACCCCAGTATCTGTCTCTCTGTCTTTGATTAGTTTGTGTTACACACTCCTGCAGGCACCAGGAAGAAGCATCCGGGTCCTTCCCCCCACCACAGCTCTCTGCCCCCTCCGCTCTTCAAACATGACTTGGGAAATGCCCAAGACCTAATACACAGACCACAGGGATCTCTCCTCACCATCAGGAGTGTGAAGTCATCCTCATTTTATGCCAGTGTCTCCCTCACCCAAACGTCTAGAGGGGTGACTGTTCTGTTTCACTTACTATTACTCCACATATCCGAATGTGTGCCCAGCAGACAAACAGCGCTTAATATTTGCTGGAAGGACCAATGGACGGTGGCTGACAGATCACTAGATAGCCCAATTACTTTTTATTTCATTATTTGACAGGTTCTACTTTAAAATGATCTACGTGTTTAACTCTCCAAAAGGCTGCTCCTTAGAAAATGAACTGGCGTAGTCTGTGTAAATTTTTAGAAATTGTTTTAGCTCCTATTTCTAGAATCAAGCAGTCACTTCTCGAGATGATAAAGAAACCAGGAAGGATGGATGTGGGCTTCCCTTGTCAAGTGCATTCTGACACTCTGCCTCTGGCAATGTCTGTGCTTTCTTTAGGACGAGGCACCCGGAGGTGGGAAAGCTGCCTTTAGGAGGAGCTGAGATTTTGACGCATCGCAACAGCTCTTCTGCTTGGCTTGGAAAAGTAAGAACTGTTGCATGCAGAGCAACGGCTGGGTGAGTGACTATGCTGGCCCCACCGACCTTTCATGAGAATGCGTTCAAGTCACTTGACCTCTGTAGGCCGATGGCCTCGTTGTGACAAACAACACACCACAGAGGATTTCTGGAGGATGCAGTTACTGTTGCTCCCTGCATCCCTGGGCAAACTCCCTTGCTCAGGGAAGAGCCCAGGGTTCCACCCCAGCTCCTATTGGCTCCTCTGTACAGCAGACCTCCCCCTGGAAGAGTGAGTGAGTCAGTTGCTCATGGGCTTGACAAAGCCACTGCCAGCTGTGTTAATTAGAGGCTTGAAATTATAGTGGTGATTCCTACAGCACTCCACAAAACCACTGGCAGGCTCACAAGCCATGTGAAGTGCACGGATTAGCCGGATGTAAAGTCGGGGTGGAGTCTGAGGCGCTGGGAGAGAAGCATGCCCTCCCTCCGGCTCCGAGAATGTTTCTCTAGCTTTTCATCCCTGAGCTCTACCAGATGAGCACTATCAGGCCACCACAGTCTCTAAGTGAGGGACAGCTACTAGAAAGGCCAGCTTGTGTTCATGCAGTGGTTTGTAAAGGAAGAGATCGTTGCTCAAGCGAACTCTGTGTTTGCAACATGCCCATGCCCAGCAATGGAGCAAGCAAGGCCAGGTGAACCTCGGCTCTAGGAGAGGACTCAGGCAAACTAGCAGAAACAGAAAGAGACCAGGAAGTTTCAGAGAGTGGAGGCACTTGCTCAGTTACCAGAAGGCACCTGGCCATTCTGAAGGTGAGTGAGTGTCCCAGCTTACAAAGGAGAGCAGAGGCAAGCAGGAGAGACGGGAGGGGAAGGATGAAAATTTAGACAAGCTCACTTAGAAAAATGCACCCATCCTTCTTGGAAACGGTCGCCATACAGATAGTGAATGCAAGCACATACATAATTTGGACAAAGACGCTGCCTGTAGTATAAACTTCTTTGTTATGACATAATGAGATCATGAATCATTCATACATGGAACGTGATTATTGACATCATCAGATCCATAAACTATTCACAAGCAAATGTGAAAATCCTCTTATTCCAATTCAGTTTCAAAAGATCCCCTTAAAAAGCAGGCGACTGTGGACTAAGTTTTCTGCACTCTGGAATGTGGTTAGCCTCCGGTGTAAGCAAAGTCAGCTCTGATGGGGTCTGAGGGTGGAAAGTCAAAAGCTCTGTCTTCCAGGAACTCCCTGTTGGGCAGAAGCCACAAACAGACAGAACTATGGACCTGTCAGGAGGCCAAGGAAGAAGAAAGCCAAGGGGGTGTAGAAGAGGCTGTCATTTAAAATCAAATCATCAGGGGTCACTTTCCTGAAAGTATAACAGACAGAACGGTAGCAAGTTCAAGGCACAAGCTGGAGTCACAGTTAGTGGTTTCAGAGCACAGCCCAGTATCCTGAGCAGAAAGTGAGGCAGAAGCTGCCAAAGGCATGGGCTGGGGCCCAGGTCACACAACAAGGCTTTCAAGACAACATAAGATTTGCTTTTTACGCCACTCATGGCAACACACACTTGAAATCCCTGCATTGGGAGGCTGAGAGGAGGAGGATGGACATGTGTCTGAGGCCAGCCGGGCTACTTGGTCTGTTTCTAAAACACTTGGAAGGAAAGAAAGAGGGGACATGTGTGTGGGGGGGGCACGGAACATAGCCAGGGACAGAGACGAGAAACAAGTGTCAGAAGGTCTGAGTCCAGGGCAAGCCCGGGGCATGACATAATCTCTTTGTTGGGGTTCACTGTGGCTACTGTGTCAGGAAGAGTTGGGGATGCAGGTGCAGACAGAAGCAGGAAGAAAAAGGCCTGCGGCTACAGTCCACCAGAGACCACGGTGACAGGGACCAAGCAGTTGTGAAGGACGTGGTCGGATCCCATAGTAGGTGGTTTACAAAGAGCGAGGGGTGAGTCCAGAGTCCAGTTAGCACCACTGGCTCCGAGAAGACCCAGGGCCAAACAACCGTGATCCAACTTTCTCCTCCATGTAAGTAGAGCTGCCGAGAGCATGACGTCAATACGAATCTCAGAGGATCACTGACGGCCTCGAGGCGTGAATGCGCAGATGCCAAGTACTTGTTAAACAGGAACCAGAATAAGAAAGTACATAAAATTTAAGAGTAATATGGTCACAACCGTACCGGGGTATCCAAAGCCAGGCCAGACAGAGCATGCCTCAGTTAGCCAGAAGCTTTGGGCTTGCTGAGTAAGGAGCGTGACCGATGACATTTGACTTCTTCAGGGAGAGTGGACCGAAAAGGAACTAGAGTGGAGACCGGGTTCAGAGGCGGCTGGGGGTGGGGGGTAGAGTTGATGGGAGGGTGGCCGGGCTGGTCAGGGAGGTGGGCGGGTGGTCCAGGAGAACATGGTTATCTTCCTGGCCTTTTGCATGCCATTCCCTGAGGGAGGGGCCCAGAGTAACCTAGGGGCAGGCAGAGGAGGGCTACAAGACTGAATTTCCTTCCTCCTCAGCACCTCAGGTCTACCGCCTACAGGAACAGGAAGTGGGGAAGTGTCAGGTCCCAGGGGGAGAAGCCAAGAAGGGCCGGGCTGCCTGGCCCCGCTCACACCCTAAACCACGGAGATACTGGGGATGTGTGTGCCTAAGTTAGGTGTTAGACAGGTGGGAGTGATCAACTACGGCAGAGTGGAACTTGAGAATCGACAACGACAGAATCAATAAAAACAGGGGTGGGTGAGGAGGAATGTACAAGGAAAGCTAGCCCACAGAAATGGCGCTCTGTGAAAGCCCCTCAGACGCGTTTCTTTATTCCTTTTGCAGCTCAATTTTGGGTCCTCTTGCTGCACCCGCTTAGCATGTGAACCCCAGGCGAGTCTGAGCCCTTGGCTGCTCTAAGGAGCCTTGGAAAGCCAAGCGTCTCTCCTTCCTGCCTTATCTCCAACACGAGAGTGGGAAGGCCTCTGTGTGACTCCCGAGCCCACTGACATTTAATTAGCGCAACTGTGAGTCCAAAGCACGTGTCACAGTTGAGAGATACAGAGCGCCACACAGAGCGGAGACTCCCGGAGACAAGCCCTGGCAGGGGCAGACGCCTGCTCTTTGTACACTGGACCCTCCGAGCGTGTCTACTTAACTCTCTGCTGTTTCTGCTTTTAGGTAACGCCACTGGCCTCAGGGGGACACTGGTATGAAGAGACTCAAGGGATCCTGGCATGGATATTTTAAACAAAATATCATGGGTGTGCGCATGCTTGTGTGCATGTGTGTGTGTGCATGTGTGTGTGCATGCGTGTATGTGTGTGTGTACATGCCTGTATATCTGTATGTGTGGTGTGTGTGTGTGTGTGTGTGAAGAGCTGTTGTGAGATGCAGATTGAAAAACCTGATGAGCCACAGCCCCCATCACTACGACCCCCAGGGGTATGGGTGGAGTGGGGGGCTTAGATCCGATAGCCCCTGCTGTCCCTCCACTTGAGGTAGGCTTCCCCAGAGGATGCCAGGGCTGAACTGCTTCAAATCAGCGCTCCTCTGGCTCTCTGGTGCCCTTTGTGGTGTGACCCCTCAGCTCCCCTGGTCATAATGGTCCAGTTTGGGAACCAGCCTGCAACATCATGGACATCCTGCCCATCACAGGAATGCGGCACGTCAAAGGCAGGCATGCACTGCCTCACCCGGCACGTCAGGGCCAGTTGCCCAACCTTGCTGAACCTCACTGGCTCCCCAGTCTGTACCCCCATTGTCTCAGACCTCTCACTGCCAGCCCTCCCCTGAGTCCCTTTCCTCCTGCTCCCCGTTAGCCCGCCTTTAGTGATTGAAATCACTCTGGGTTTTCAGTCTTGGTTTACCCCTTTCACTCCTGTTGCTTTCCTAGGAAATCTCCTCTATACCACGATTTCAAACACCTTCTACACGTATGCCTGTGTGCCTTGATGTTCAAGCCTAGCTTCTCCTCCCAAGAATGAAGTAGGGAGTCGCCTTCTGACATTCCTTCGTCCTATGTCCCATTGGTTCCTAAATGCCCACGGTTCTACTTCTCAGTCTTTCCCACCTCCAGGCTCAGAGAATGCCCAACTCTTTCCCCTAGGGGCTGTGCAAGCCCCGTGTCACCCGCACTTTCTTCAGCATATTCCCCGTTAGTAGTAAACCAGCTAGCGGTGGAAAGAGGCCGGGGGACCTCAGAACAAGTCACAGCTCCCCTTCCTCCTCAGCACACAGGGCCTACTGCCCACGGGAAATGAAAAGGCCGGGTCCTGAGGAGAAGCCAGGAAGGGCAAGGAGACTGAAGCCCTTAGTAGGACCGGCACTTGTGCCGGGCTGCCCTCCCCGCTACCTGAGGATCCCTGACCATCTCCCAGGGCTGCAGAGTCCTGCTACTCCGCAGGACTGAGGAGAACATGAGCAGGAGTGAGAGGCAGGGTCCCTCCATTTCTTTCACTGTGTGCTTTTGCTTGTTGGTTTGTTTTTTTGCAGGTTAATATCTTGGTAAATGGAGGTCAAGTTCTGCGGCTCCTGAGAAGAGGCGGGTGAGGGACAGAGGGAAGACAGGAGCAGTTGGGATCGATCGGTGATGCCCAGGAAGAGGAAAACACACAGAGAGAAAGACGGGGAACAGCCAGTGTACGGCCAGGTGGTGGGCCTCTCACACACCTAGAGAAGGAAGCTGAAACGGGCAGAAATCCCGAGAAGGGCTTAAATAAAAGTGGTTTGTACACAAGGTAAATAAAAATGCCCTGGATGTATGGTTAAAAAAAAAAGATGTGGGGGCCTACCATCCGACCCGAGTCTCGGCAGACAGAATCCAGGAGTTTGAGGTGACCCCCACTTGAGTACCGCATGTCTGCTTTACAGCGTTTCCCAAGTTCACGTCAGGCATACTCGAGAAACGGCCTTGGCCCTGCTAGATGCCTTTAGCTCGCACAGAGCCTGTACCTAATACTTCTATTCTGTCTGATTCAGTCCCACGCCTGGTTCGCGGTGGACTCATCCGTCTCCTTGGCCCAATGGGTAACACACGCCTGTGTGCCCCGTTGTATACTTAGTGGGTCCCCATTTATGGTCAGAGTCTGCTGTCCGTATAAATTAGACAACCGTGGAGTTATAAATAAGGTCCTTGTCCTGGCTGGTTTTACATCAAGCTGGTACCAGAGGGAGCCATTTTGGAAACTGGAGCCCTCAGTTTAGACTCCAGAAACTTTAATCCCCCAGATTAGACTGCCGTGCGTTTTCTTAATTAGCCATTGCTGGGGGAGGGCCTAGTCCACTGTGGGTAGTGCCACCCGTGGGAAGGTGGCCTTGAGGTGTATAACAAAGCAGGCTGATCCAACCAGGAGGCACAAGCCAGTGAGCAGCACACACCCGCCCCCCTCCCCGGCCCCATGACCTCTGCTTCAGCTCCTGCCCCCAGGTTCCCGCCTGGAGTTCCCACCCTGACTTCCTCAGTGGTGAGACTGTGGTGTGGACATGTAAACAAAATAGATCCATCCCTCCACAAGCTGCTAATGATCGTGCTTCATCACGGTAATAGAAAACTCGTCTCTAACGTCTTCCTTTTGTGTCCGCTAAAAACGTAGCGCGAATGCCTCCATTTGCAAGTGTTACAGGTCTCACGCAAAGAGAAGGGCACGGGCATGCCGCTTGCCTCTCGTGCCTCTGACTCCTTAGGTTCAATCCCCAGCACCATCGGCAACAACAGAAAAGTGAAGTAAAATGTAGAACCATGCCCTGGAGAGATGGCTTAGCAATTTATGAGCACACGGTATCTTACAGAGGTCTTGGGTTCTATTTCTAGCACATGACTGCGTGTAACTTCATCACTAGGGATCTGATACCTCTGATCTCCATGGGCCATACCCAGGCACTCACAGACACACACACACTCACTCACAGACATACACTCACTCACTGACACACACCCACTCACAGACACTCACAGACACACACCCACTCACAGACACATACTCACAGACACATACTCACTCACAGCCTTACACTCACTCACAGACACACACTCACTCACTGACACACACTCACTCACAGACACTCACAGACATACACTCAGACTCACACTCACTCACAGACATTCACTCACAGACTCACACTCACTCACATACATATTTTACTTTTTAAGTTATAAACATATATATCCAGGCACCATTGACGCACAGCTATAATCCCAATACTCTACAGATGAAGTCAAGAAGGTAAGAGGTTCAAATCCATCTTCGACTACATAACAAGTTCAGGCAAGATCAGGTCACGCGAGAGCCTGAGTCCAAAAAAAAAAAAATGAACAGAGAAAAAATAGCCCTTTTTTTCTAATTCTTTATACTTCTTTATTTATGGGGTTGGGACACATGTGTCCCAGAGCATGGTGGCCAGAGGACAACCTGTGGGAGTTGGTTCTTTCCCAACACCAGTGGCTTCTGGGGGTTGAGCTCAGGTCATCAGGCTGGAGAGCAAGAGGCTTTCTTGCTGAGCTGATGTGTAGGCCCAGCCCATTATGAGCTGGCTACTTCAAATATGGGGCATGGGAAACTATGAAGATCATAAAAGCCATTTACAGCAGGGCTTGGCAAACAGCCCTCCTGGGTAAAATCTGTTCTGCCACCTGTTTCATAAAATGAAGTTTCATTTGGCAAACACAAGCAGACTGTCTTGTTTACACGTGCACGGCTGCTTCTGCACTAGAATTGCAGAGTACAGTATGTGCAGCCAACAGTATGGCCTCACTGTGGCTGGCACTGTGGAAGCCCCCATATAGTGGATTACAGGCCTCACGCAGCTGCCAAAAACTTAAACATACATGTGTATGTATGTATGTATGTGTTACAGACAGATGACCGGACTATGTCCCTTAAAATAATCAATTTTATATCTCTCAAGTGGAAGGAACCTCTTTCACTGATAACAAAAATCTTAACCAGGAGCTTACCACAGTTTCCCATACTGTATAATTTCAGTCTCTTGGGTGTGACATGAACCAGGGGATTTTTTTTTTTATCTGAGGGGTTGCTTTCTTTAACAGTTTACCATCCAGTATCTAGTATTGTTCCATTGCAATGGCCCGGTGCCTTCCTGTGCCCCTGCGAGTAATTCTGAAACCCAAACCGATCAACAGACACCAAAGACCAGAGCTGAGCAAACTCGCCTCTAACTAATAAGGCTCGCATAACCCATACAACTCTCTTTGGCTGTTACAACAGAAAAAAAATCTACTTTCAGACATTTAGAATTCTACCACTGGAGCTACCCACAGAGAGAATGTCATCTGGGCTGTGTCCTGCCCTCTAACCCCTCCACATGTCCGTGGTGAGCGTTCGGGATAGAAAGCTGGCTGTGTAGTTGTAAAAAAAATCTTCATTTACATCTGAGTTACAAGAGGCAGCTAATGGGCAAACAGTGCAGGCATGTGCACCTACACACAGACACATACAGAACACTGCTCTAGACAGATCCATGCATGCACACACACAAACACATATACAGAATATTGCTGCGTGTAGGCAGAGTCACGCACACGTACGCAAATGCATGAAGGCTATCACCTGATGCTTTGATGTTAAAAGTGCTTCCCTGCACTTATCTGTTGACTAGTTAAGTGTGCTCTTGGGCTCAGTTAATCATCAACTTGCCTTTAAATAGATGTTAAATAACGCCAGGATTTTAACGAAGATGCAAACAACAGCAACCGTGAAAAGACTTGAACTGACAGTGCTTTGGGGCTGGTGGATATTTCCATCTATGGAACAATCTTATCTTATGCATCTATGTTTACAATGGCCACAGTATTAAACAATCCTCAAGGTGAATTATATTCATGTTTCGTGTACATGTATATGTATGTGTGCGTATGCACATGTGTGTGGAGGAGAGAGGTCAACATCCGGTCTCTTTCTCTGGTGCTCTCCGTCATATTTTTGCAGATAGGCTCTCCCACTGAAGCTGGAGCCCAATGCTTCTGCAGGATAAGCCAGCCAGCAGGCTCTGGGGAACCCTCCTGTTTCTGCCTCTGCAGTGCTCAGTCAGCATATTCTGTAGTTTTCCATTGCTACAGAAGGAAGGTTTACTGGGGCTCGCAGTTCCAGAGGGTTGGGGTTCACGGTGGCGGGGTGCAGGGGCCAGTGGCAGGCAGCCAGAGCAGAAGCAGGAAGTTCACATCTTGAGCCATAAATGGGACGCAGAGAGAGCTAATTTGAGATGGTCTTTTGAAACCTCAAAGCCCGCCCCCAATGACATACTTTCTCCAGCAAGGCCAAGGGTCTCCTAATCCCCCTCAATGACCACCAACTAGGGACCAAGTATTCAACTGCCCAAGACTTATGGGGGAATCTCATTCAAACCACTACATTAAGATTACAGCTTTTTAAGTGGGGACTGGTGTAAGCATTTGATGGATAAGATGGGCTGGACGGGGATGGATTCTGGCACTCGGGAGTCACAGAATACTGAATGTTACAGCTCAGTTGGAAAGGTATCCTGGTACTTGGGAGCCAAGAGATACCACAGGTCACAGCAAGCGTAGCAGCTTACAGCCTTGTTCCAGGGAGAGGCTTCCCCAGTGTATCAGCCCTGCTCTTCAGGAGGGTTTCCCAGGTGAAGTTGTTACAGTTCAGCTCTATTCTCCTTGAGAGCAGAATGTAACAACTTGGCTTCTGTTACAGTTTCACTCTGCTCCACCCAGGGTCATCTAGGCTCAGGTGAAGGAAGGTCTCACCAAAACCTCAGTCAAGAGATTTATTAGGAGGGAAGAATCCAGGAGAGTGGTTGCTGGGGTGGCAGAGGACAGCTGGACAGCCTGAACAGCCACAAGGTGAACAGGCACGGGGTTTATATGGGGATTCTCGGTGGCATAACTTTTCCAGGGAGATATCCAGGGTGGGAATTGGTCAGATTTCAATCCCTGAGTTTAGGATGGCTAGATTTCCTGCTCAGGGATTGGTTGGTTTTCTGCACAGGTTTAGGGCTGGATTTGGCTCTGGTTTCAGGGCCAAAGTGTGTTTCTTTCTCTGGTCCTTTTTAGCCTTTGGCTCTAGTTTTAGGGTCAGGGAATGATTCTTTCTCTATCTCTGATTCCAGGGACAAAGTGTTTCCTTGGCTCTGCTCAGGGTGTGTTTTCTTGGCTGGCCCTCCTTCCCTGCAGCCAGGATCTGAACTAGGTCCCTTGCACTTTCTCAGCAAGCATGTTATCAGCCATCTCCCCTGCCTGTCTGCTTACTCTTGGTTACAACTGGGAAGTGACGACCGTGTCAGAGGACCGTGAAAGAGACAGTAGTGGATGGGATCACGTCAGGCACAGCCTGCAGCCCTCTCTCAGAAACCACCGTCCACCGGGGTGGTACACTATGCTCTCATCCAATTCCTTTCCAACACCATTTCAATTCCTTTCCAACACCAGCAAAAGACGCTTACTAACGGACAGCACAGCACATTGTTTTTAACTCCTTGTTAGCCACAACTCCACACTAGCACTGGCAAGTGGAAAGTGTGCCAGCCATGACTTGCAGAACATTTAGACCATCTTCCCTTCCAGCGCTTCTGAGTCCGTAGTTTAAGAGTTCAATTACACACAGGCACTTCTCACTTAAACCTCAAATCCCTGTTGTGAGGTGTATACAAACACAAATAGCCTGTTAGCTAGACCAATACGTTATTTAAAAGGTAATGAAACCCACCAGGAGAGCCATCATGACTAAAGACATTTTGGTATTCATAGGTGTCCCTGCAAACAAAGCTCCCAGGCGCCTACACTGCTTTTATGGATGAGAACGTTGAATTCAGAAAAACTGTGCAGCCCCGACGGAGGGCGGACGGACAACCGAGTGAGGGGTCAGCAGCTACCCAGCATCTCCGCTGACATAGGGCCAGGCCGCGTGAGCTCCTGTGCGTTGACAAATGCATCTGTGTTTTCTACTTCCCACAATAGAGATGAAGTAATTGGAAGTTAGTTAACACCCTTCAAAGATATTAGTGATGGAAGTTACGGATCCAATTACAAACCCCTCTTTCTGCTTCTACAAATAAAGTAAATGAAGCCGCGCTGATTACTACACATTAGCATCAGAAGGCAGAAGCTGGGAAGAGGTGAGCTGCTCCTGTCCCTAGGGACACACTGTAGGCAGTCTGAGTGATATACACACTTCCTCTGATTTCAGGGCATTTAGAAATAATTTATATGCATAGCCCTTGAAATGAGTATAGCTCAAGCAATTGCAGCAGTGAAATGGAGTTTTTAAGGGGAAAGTGGCTTAATGAAGACTATCAGATATCTAGAAAACGTCAGCATAGCCAAGTATCCCAGGGCCCGAGAAGCAGCAAAGCCACGCCTACCGTCTGCTGCCGCCACCCCTTCCCAAAGTGCCTTGGTTAGTGCCAAGTGACAATCCAAGTGGCTGAAATAGGCTGCCAAACGCTGGCCTTTTCCTTTTGGGGGGCAACAACAGCATACAGCTCTGTGGCATCTCCAGCACACCTAACAGACTTGGTGAATGGAGGGGTATGAGCACATGTGCCTGTGTGTGTGTGCATCCAATGTGTGCACACGTGTGTGTATCTGGAAGCCGAGGACCATCACCAGGGGTCTTGCTCCACTGCTCCCCACATTGTATTTTGAGCGGGTTCTCTTGCAGAGCCTGGAGCTCATTGACTCAGCTGGAATGGCTGGGCCATGAACTCTGGGGAGCTGCTTCCTCCACCCCAATTGCTGAGGTTACAGGCATGCCTCATCTCCCAGCGGACTTTGAGTCCTGTGGGTGTAGCTGAAGTCAATGTGGATGTAAGGGAGGAGAGAAGTCGGACACTTACCCGTAGCTGCTCTATTGCTCTGATAACCATGACACAGAGACATGCGACTAACAAAAGGTGGCCAGTGAAAGCCAGACATAACTGCTCCTCCCGAGCTTGGCTTTATGGTCCTTCCACCCAGCTCAAAATCGGAGTCCAGTTTCACCCCACTTCCTCCTTTGTGTATTTTTATTGTTTCTGCTAGCTACGAATTTAGAGGTGGACCGGACGCTTAGATGCTCAGTGAATGGCACTTGGTGCTTATTAAAGGGATTTAAATCTAACATATCCAAGCTTTTGTTTTCTCTCTCTCTCTCTCTCTCATTTTACTTTTATTGTTTTGGAAATTTTCTTCAAAAAGAGAGAGAGAGAGAGAGAGAGAGAGAGAGAACTCACGAGTACCCATATTTGTGAGCTTCCTATTAATTAAGTGTCCAAGGCGGTATGCGTGAACAGTTAAATGTGCATAAACAATTGAACGTGCACAGTTGAATATGCACAGGCAGCTAAAGATGCACGCGCAACTGAGTGTGCATAAGCAAACATGCACAAACAACTGGATATGCATAAGTAATTGCACACGAATACACAGTCAAGCACGCACAAACAATTTAACATGCAGAAAATAACTGGAAGTAATTCTGGTTAGCATGCATAGCATGTATTAACCACTCTGCTTCGGTGCTGTGGCCAACCAAAGACTTGACAGGCAGCGACTGAAGGAAGGGTTTATCTTGGCTCACGGTCTGAGTGTGCAGCCCGAGCCGTGGGGAAGGCGGGGCGGCTGGAGTAGCAGGAACATGAGGCTGCTTACCCACTTCTGGGTGGGTCAAGAGTCAGGCAAGACGGCAAGTATGGAAGGCTACACAATCTCAAAGTCCACTCCCTAGGAGATCCTCTTCCTCTCGCTGGGCCTCACACCCCGCAGGCAGGTTCTACAACCTCCCCAAACAATAGCACTGCCCGGAGATGAAGTCTTCAAACACACAAGCCTGTGTGAAACCCTTCACATAAAATCACGATCTACCACAAGCATAAAAATGTGGTTTGGGTGAACATGAGAAATACAACAATGCAGAAACATTAAAAAAGGAACAATTGTTTACAATTTATGCAGGAGGGAGGGAGGGGAGGCAGATGGCAATTTTAAGTAGTAAAATCAACTGCGGGAGATGACGACCATTGGCTCAGGAGAAAGGCGATATCATTGGCACAAATAGGAAAAGTGCTCAGCAAGCAGGAAGACGGTACAAAGCCCTGTCCACACTGATGTAGAGTGGTCTATAAAATGAAAACAAGCCATCAGTACCAGCTGAGTAAGATCCCCGGCTGCCCAATGCAAGACACCATTGGCCATTCTTAGTTCCTGTGTCCCATAGAAGCACCGGGAACACATGAGCCTGCTGTGATGTGTTAGTCCTCAGAACTCTCTGTGAGGATCCACTGCCATGAGGAGCCACACTGGTGTGGGAATAAGAAAGAAAAGAGAAAGGGCGTCTTTGTCAGCACCAAGGGGCGTTAATGTTAGTTACACTCTGATGACAGGAGTTATAGCAGTAACAATAATAGAAAAAGCGTCTGCATTCCGATTTTAATTATTACGCATAAACTACCAAATCCCGAGAGAGCATATCGCTTCCTAATGACTTCCTCACTCTCCAGCCGTTCACCCATGGGCCTGACATTTCTTAAGTGCCTGTGACTGGTTCTGCTATTTCAGCCGTGCCCACTTGACTCCGATTACTGCAGCCTTTGTCACGTAAAGGTCTGGGTGGGCACGATGGGGATGCCTGTGCAGAGTCCTGAGAGCCATGCCACCCTCCAGACTCCCTGGTGCCTCCTCACTGAGGTGACCTCCCTGCCTCCACCTTACTCCCCCCCCGGCTCCTGACTCCCAAGTGCAAGCATCTTGCACTGTTCCCGTTTCAAGGCAGCCTCTTCCATGGAGGTGGCTTCCCCAACGCCCTCTCCTTCCAGAATTCGCTTCCTTGGGAGTCTCTGGATTTACCTTTTCGTCTCAGCAACTAGCATGACGCCTGACTTAGGGGGAGATCAGAAACCGCTACTTTGTGATAATGGACCCAAAATGAACCGAATGGGTTTAATACTCACGTTGTCAGTAGCTGGTTGGGGTATCCCAGCTACACAGGACTTATTTTCTCCCTATAGACACACTGAGCTCATGCCATTCAGAAGCCACTGAACGGCGCCTTGTGAGGGTCACCCTCTATTTCGTGTACTTTTGTTTTTTTCCCTTAGACTCAGCTCCAGGTTCAAATCCTCAGAGAAAGCCCTCCAGATGGTCCCATCTCTAGAAGTCTCATCCCCAGCTGGAGTACCACACCCTATTCCCACCAGCGCATGGCTGCCATCACTGTCTGCTAATTGTCACGTGTTTGTCTCTCCACTGTTCCTAGTCAACGTTGCAAATTGTCCCAAAGCTCATCTGTCATTGCTGCTACATTGTGAGCGTGTGCCAAGGTGCCTGGCAGCCAGACAGCATCACTCCATCTACACAACTCAATGAGGAATGTGGGTCCTAGGTTCTACCTGCAGTTAAGCTATGGTTCCTGGCTGCTTTCAGCTAGGTTGGCCTGCTCCATGCTTCTACATTTTTTTTAAATGAGCTGTCAACTTTTGGAGATTAGATTTCATGATTTAGAAAAATTCAAACTTCAGGCTTCTTTTGAAGGGCTGGAAGGAGCAGGACACGGGGGCTGGGATCCCAACTGGTGAGCTGGTAGAGGTGGGCACTAGCTTCTTTCTCCCGAGAGGAGCGTCAGACCGCCCAGGCTTGCCCTGGCCCGGGTCACTCACACACGTACGAGTCCCAGGCTTGTCTGGATTCTGGCCTTCATCACCTCTCCAGAAGCTTCCACTCTCTGCAGTCCTGCACAGAGCTACCACAGACCCTGATCAGAACTCAGGGTGTGTCTCCTGAGAAGAGTTAGAACCATGGTGGTACACACAAGTGTGTGTATATACACAGGACACACACACACACACACACACACACACGTGATCCAAGCACCTGGAAACCTGAGTCAGGAAGACTGTTACAATTTACAAGCCCCAAACCAGCCAGGGCTATGTAGTGAGACCTTATTTTTAAAAATTAAACATCTAGAAAAACATCTTATCATTCATGTATGATGACAGCAGAGAACTACATGATTAAATACAAAAGTTGAACTCATTATGTGCTCAAAGAAACCCCAGGGGAGTGGACAAAAAAGATATTAAAACACTGAAAGGCCAATGAATTGGAAAATAGATGTAATCAATATGATAGATGAATGGCTATGATCCCTAATTAAAACTCTGTAAGACAAAGGAGAACCGATAAAAGAGAAATACACCTTCAAGTAATCCACAGGAAAGATACACAGGATCAAAGAACCAAAGAGCGTACAGACAGATGGCCCATTTTAGAGGCCCCTCGGAACAGCAATTCTCAACCTGTGGGTCGTGACCCCTTTGGGAGTCAAATGACCCCTTAACAGGGGTCGCCCAAGATCATCAGAAAACACAGATATTCACATTACGATTCATAACTGTAGTGAAGTAGCAATTGAAATAATTTTATGGCTGGGGGTCACCATAACAAGAGGAACTGTATTGAAGTGTTTCAGCATTAGGAAGGTTAGGAATCACCGCTAAGGAAGTGTGAGATCTCCCTATGCATCCTACAAGCCAACATAATCAACAGGAGTCTGTGGGCTGAGAGACAAACTCCAGACAGTTTCAGCTCAGCAAAGACTTTTTGTGCAATGACACTAAGTTTAGGGCTCAACAAAGAAGAACCATCACACGCTGTGGAAAGTAATTATGCAATGTATGTCAAGAGGCATAGGGTAGTTCCTATGACCCAGTAATTAAACTTCTTGAGATTTACCCTAGGAAAACCGTCAGCATGGTGGATAAAGATTAATGTACGAGGATGTTAATCACAGCATAATTTATGATATCAAATATATCAGAAACCTAAATACTTAACAATAAGGAGTGATTAAATAAATTATAGAACATCCAAATGATGTCTAATCATGTAGTCATTAAAATTACATGTTCAAAGGCCATTCAGGAAAAAGCTCACGGAAAAAATTTTGAGAAGACCTTCAAGCAGCGAATTAAAGTGACCACTATTGTTATTTTTCCACCGATTTACTATTAAAAGCATCTTCTTGCCCACAAAGCATCTAACATTTCTTCATCTATTTCTTGTATTTTGTTCTGCTATTTTGTGTTTTCAGATGGGGTCTCCTGCTGGCACCTAGGCTGGCCTGGAACTCACAGCAGTCCTCCTGCCTCAGCCTCCTGAGATTGGGGATTCTAAAGGTACGAGCCATATACATTTGATTTCAGGTAAGAGTCAAATGAAGAGACTCAGACAACAAGACAAATTGTCTGATGGAGCTAAAGCGGCGATGAGCATACATGAAGGAACTGTCCATGTAGCTTAACAAGGGATGAGCATACATGAAGGAACCATCCATGTAGCTTAACACGTGATGAGCATACATGAAGGAGTGGGAAATGCACTGGGCGGGGCGGGTGGTAACTGCTTTCAAAAGAAACCCCAGACAGAGAAGGGATGGGGACGAAACAAAACACGACACAGCAAGAGCAGGGCACAGAAGAGCCCTGGGGACAGGGAGGGCAGAGCCAGGACGTGCTGCTGAGTGCCAAGGGAATTCACAGCACAGCACCGCAGAATCGGAGCCGAAGAATTTCCCTGTGCGATGTATTAATAGCCCTATGTAGATTAGGCAAGACAGTTACAAGAAGCATTTATTTGCTTCTTGTAACGCCGGCCACAGGAAGGGCCCAGAGGGATGGGGGGTGGGGGGGGGAGGATGGAAAAGCAGAACCTTGTGCCTGCTGTGAAAAGCACTCACAACAGAAACCGAAAGTCTGCGACACCAAAATACACTGTCTGCGCAGAAGATGACTATCGTAAAGCAGGAGGAAGCTGCAGCTCGGTCCTGGGATGACTGGGCTGTGCGGGGCAGACTCTCGAATCTGCAAGGTCATCAGCTGCCTGAGTGCCTCACTGCCCCCCACCCCCGCAGGTGACCTCAGAGCCTGGATCTGGGCACCGTCCTGCACAGCTTCTGGTCCCCTTCAGGGCAACACCTGGCCATCTTATGCTCACTCCACGTGCACCTCGGTGCATGAGCTGCTTGCATAGCAGGTTCACGAGGGACCCAATAACACCCCAGCCGAAAGCCAGCCAGAGGACCCACACACGGAAGATTCAAAAGAGCTCAGTTGCTAACATCTCAGGGGAAACTAGCGGTATAATTAACTCCAGAAGGAAGCGACACACCCTCGCAAGGGGACAACGGTCTTGTGTCACTAAAGGGAGGGAGAGGACGGAGGCTGTACCGTCAGTTACACACACCAGCAGAACCACTGACGGGTGTCTGTCTGTCTGTCTGTGTGTCTGTGTGTCTGTCTGTCTGTCTGTGAGTCTGTCTGTGTGGACTCTGTGAGTCCGCTCCTACAGACTCTCTGGTTCTAAGAGGGACCTGCTTGGATAAACCACAAGGCTAATGCGTCCTGCAGTCCAGAGCCCACTTCCTCCCTTACTCAGCCTGGTCCTTTCTCCCTCCGGAAGCCCGGCTTCCCCTATGCAGCTATACAGCCTACCCTCGCTGTTCTGCAAAGGACTGCTCTTCCAAAGTCTTGTCTGGAGGAAGTCTGGTAAAAGTCGTCTGGGGGGGGCAGCCATTTCCGCATCTGCTGCCTCCCCACTTCCTCTCTGCAAGTTGTTTTTGATCCCTGGTGACCCTTTGGTGGCTTGAATTCCTGCTCTTTCATCTTTGAACACATTTTTTTTCTCTCTCCAAGAATGGATTTGTCCTCCAGCTCAAATCCATCAAAACCAGTGACCTTCACGGGGCCTCGGTTTCCCCTGCTGCCAGTGCGCTGCCCCGCTCCCTGCCTGGCTTCTGTGTCAGCCGTGCCTCCTCCTTCCCTCTGCGGCCAGCTCTCGCACCAGTGTTTTCTACTCTGAAGCTCAGTCTACTAGGACGGAGCTGAGCTAACACGAATCTTGGCTCCGACGTTCTGCTGTCCACTCTCCTGCTGGCTGTCTTGAGACGCCAAGGGTATGGGGGTTGATCTGGATCCAACACCTGCGACTGTGTTGCTGGTTTAGCCTGACTGTGGGTTCATGTCCCCTGTCCTATGTACAAGGCCAGGCCTGATGCACGCAGCCGCTCACCCACGCTGAGGGGCAGCCTTCACCGGCAGGGGAAGACCAAATTCCAGTGAAGAACGTGCAGGCGGCTCTACTCCTCTTAGAAAAGAGCACTGCTGCTTGCTCTGCACCCCCATGGTGACCCCTGCTGCTTGCTCTGCCCCAACCTTCTCTGCTTCCCCCCACCAAGGTGTTGCAGACTCTGCAGCAACCCTCTGCCTCAGACACACACTAACTATGTCACTGTGTTTCTGTGTCCCCTGTGGCACGCCTTAGGACTTTCATTCTAGCCTGGGGGTTATTTTTTTCTGTTCACATTCAAGTTCATTCTCTACTCTTCTTTTTTTTCTTTCCTAGCTTGAATCAACTCTGTCACCTGACTTTTCTTTCTCTGAAATGGGACTTTCCCACACCCTGAATCTCCGCCTTCTCACTTCCTTCAGCTTGTCTCTCGGCGTGGCTTTTGGTTCCTCAAGGCCTAAAATGCCTTTCCGTCTCCACAGCTGTAACTCGGCTGCCCTCGCCCTGTGAATGGACAGACTGAAAACCTTGCAGATCTCAAGGTATTGACTGCATCGCAAGAGAGCAGCAGGCCCCGTGTTGCAGCTTTTAGAACTGGGTTCCTTCCTTGATGACTTAAAAAACAACATTATTCAAGTTTGTATCCATTAGGTGATCCTATGAAGGTAGAAGGGTACAGGAAATGTCCCAAGAACAACCTTTAAAACTAGACCTACTTAGAATCTGACCTCCCATCAACCAGATCCGTTTAACCAACAGATCCGATGAATGTGAAAGCAGACAGGAGAGGTTTGAGACATTTTCAAAGCCTGAACTTGATTCTCTCAAAGTGAAGGGGCCATTGGTAACAAAAAGCAAGTCAGTGTGTGCACATTTAGGGTTTTACATTTTGAACCTGTCTGTGTTAGATGATGCGAGTTTAAAATCAATCGTGTTTGTGGAAGTGGGCTTATCGAACAATGGCTATCAAATATCGGCACTTACCAGCAATGAATCGAAAACATGACTCTGAAGAAATTTAAGACATAGCTTATAGATGCTGGAAGTCCAGTGGTGAGCACTGAGGGGGTGCAAAATTCTATCAAAGGTTTGTCAATACGACTGAAGGACTGAGCTCTCTCTCTCTGGGCTAGCCCTGGCTAAGTTGTGGACTACCCCTACCCACCTCTTCAGACCCTACATCCTCAGCAGCCTGTCACCCCTTTTCTGAGGCTTTGTTGTGAGCCACTTACTTCTTCCAGGCAGAAGTTTTCCCCTAAGTCTCCTCTTCTTGTCAATGGCTCCCTGGCGGGCTCTGAATTGCATAATCGGGCATTCAGAGGACTTATATGTTTTCTCTAACTGAAGCCAAGGAAGGGGAGGGGGGAGGGTTGCTGAATGAACAAGGACACCAGAAGGTAAATATAATTATAAGCCATCGGCATGAGACACTGTGACCGGGTAGGCAAGACACATGGAGATAAAGATTGGTACCTGGTGGGCCAGAATGTAGATGTTGTGTCCAACGTCCTTCGGAGAAACGCCGTCATCCCCTCCTTCCTCGTCCCCATGGTCGCATTCCAGTCCTTGGTTATAGGCGTTCTTCATCACATCCACCTAGCAACAATGAATGAATAAGTAAGTAATAAATAAATAAATATTGAGAACAGGGTCTGAAAGGTGGCAGCAACACATCATATTGTTTGTGAGTTGGGATGCTTCAGGACAGCCAGAAACATGAGAGCTCTAAATGTAAACAGATACTGCATCTTTTTTCTCTCATGTGCAGGCTCTAGATTTAAATGTGTGCACGTGCCGATCTGTAGGATGTGAAGGTAGAGCGAGAGAGCTAAGGGAGGAGAAAGTGGGTGAGACGGGGTAACGGGACACGCGTGAAATGAAGGCGGCGGGTATCCGAGGTGGAAAGGGGAAGCCAGCGAAGGGGAAGACGACGGGGTAGACAACGTGAAGGGGACCAAGAGGAAAAAAGCGTAATGGCTTATCTCTTAGCTTCCACCGCCAACTAGACGCAGCCTAGAGTTATCTGAGGGAGTTTCGGAGGGGAGGCTGCCTCCCGAAGATGGGACCTATGGGGCATTTTCTTGATTGGGGATTGATGTGGGGGGGGCGGCCCACTGTGGCTGGTAAGATCCCTAAGCAGGTCTGGCATAGGCTGTGTAAATGAACATGAGACAGGGCACAAGCCAGCAGTGCAAGCCAGATCAGCCCTGTCCTCCCAAAGCTGCCTTTGGTCACGGTGTCAATCACAGCAGGGGAAATCCAGCTAGCACAACTTATTTGTGCAAAAAATGCCATAATAAGACTAATGATATCTACTAACAGAAAATACTTTTGAAGATATTTTTGTAAACCGCAGTTATTTAAATGAGCATGGGATCACATTTTGTGACAATGCTCCCTGTTTACGGCGAATGCTTCTGTTTCTGTCTTTGAACACTAGCACTCTGAGGTCTCCGCGATTTAAGAGAGTCTGGAATCCTGAGAAAACATCCACTGTTTACCGAGCACTCAAGGGTGGAGCCGGGGACAGGGTGCGGGTCCCGGTGCTGGGCTCTGGAGAGTCCATGTGGACAGGAGAGTGCCTCTGCTCAAGGGTGTTGCTACCCAGCAGGGTCAGAAGTGTGCTGTTCCTATGGTATGACAGGTCTGGGGCGGGAAGCACCTAACTCCACTTGAGGGTGGATCGTGGAGGAGGAGCAGATGATAGAAACAGGAGAAAATGCCAGAGGGGACTCTTTTCAAAGCGGGTGCACGGTGCTTTGTCAAATAAATACATAACCGTATCCCCCTTACCCAGAGAGTAGGCAATTCCTAGTCTCCTTACTCTACTGCCTGTAGAGATAAGGCTTAGCCAAACGGCATGCTTTCTCTCTCCATATATCTGTCTTGAATCCAACCCACACCAGGGAGTCCAGAGAGTGTGGCACCAGCCTCCCTAGGACTCCCCATAGCACCAGCAGCCTCACTGACACACAAGAAGGCTTTGTCACGGGGGGGGGGCATGTGCCGAGCAGCATAGCTTAAGCCTGCCCTCCGGGTATCTGGAACCCATTGCTTTTGAAGCATGCCCGGATGACATCATTGTTTGTGTCCCAGAAGGGAAGAGGAGTGTAGCTTTTAACTCGTACTCGCGGAGTCACGGTCATGTCTCCCTCTTTCTCTGGGGCCAGATGTTCTGTGACAATTCATTCATGAGAATGGTGCACAAAACATACAAACAAATTTATCTGTGTTTCTGGAAATGTACAAACAAAACTTGGGGGTGTGGAAAACATGGTCTGCAGACCTCCCTTACAAACCGTCATTCCTGGGTATCCCTGGGGAACTGGCTTCAGTACCTCCTGAGGATTCCGACCTCTGGATACTCAAGGACCACTATAAACTGGAGCAACCCGCATGTAAACTATGCACCTATTTGCACCCTCCTGTATACTCAAAATCATCTCCAGGTTGCTTGCAATAGGTAATGTGATGCAAACATTATGTAAATCATCGCACTGATGGGAGAAAATAGGGTAAGAGCCTGTAAGTGTCGGCACAGTGGGCCTTTAAAAAATGTTTTCCGCCCACCCACAATTGTGACTCTATATGGCTGAGCCCACTACAGACAACTATACCCAGAAATTATTAAACCAAAGCCAAGATATTTCTTTTTTTTTCTTTTTTGTATACAGTTAAGCAGAGTGTGGTAGAAATTTAGCAAAGAGAAGTGCTTAAAGTGGCTAAAACTGGCCAAGTCAGACTGGAGCGATGGCTCTGGGTTAAGTGTGTGCCTCCCGCTCTTGCAGAGGACTCCAGGTCAAGTCCCAGGACCCATGTCCAAGCATGTACAACAGCCTGCAATTTTGGCTCCAGGGGGATCTGACATGCTTTTTGAGCCTCTGAGGGCACCAGAACACGTGTGACATACATAGGCATGAATAGACATGCACATAAGTAAAAAGGGAAAACTAATTCTAAAATAAAACCTGGTGAGTCCACAGGCCTGAGCCACATGGTTCTTCACCACCTCCCCGAGTTCAGGCCCTGATGCTCCTGACAGCCCCACTCGAGCAGTAAGAGATGCTGCCCCTAACATCTTGAAGGCCCCTGACAGCCCTGCCCCAGCAGTAAGAGATGCTACCCCCAGCAGACGGCCTGGGCAAGTGTTCTTACCAGTTCCCTGGGTCTCATGTTGAAGAGAATTCGCTCTGCGTTCTCACTGTCGTGTCTGCTCTCCATAATGGCCAGCAAAAGCTTAGAGGCATTATTCTGGGGACAAGGACAGGGTTAGTACATACACAAAGTCCACAGCCCAGATTAACAGCCCCTGGCATCCGAGTTAACTGACAGCGCTGGCCTCTGTGTGTTTTCTCAACCAGGTGAAATTTGAGACTTCTTATTTATTTTGTCTTACTAATGGAAAATAGAATATCTTATTCATTGTCAATACAAAATAAAAGTAACAAGTCATGAAAGATGGGGGTTATTTTATGAGGATTTTTTTTTCTGAGACAGGGTTTCCCTGTGTAACAGTCCTGGCTGCCCTGGAACTCACTCTGTAGTCCAGGCTGGCTTCAAACTCACAGAGATCCACCTGCCTCTGTCTCCTGAGTGCTGGGATTAAAGGCATGCACCACCACTGCCCTTACAAGGGGGGGATATTTTAAAATTACAGGTGTTTTAAATGGACGACTGACTAGACACTAAAATAGAAATATATTTTCTTCTAATGCTTTTTAAACTGGATTTCTACGATGACATTTTAACAAGACAATCAGAGAAACAGCAATCAGTGGCATTTTATGGACATGGTATACATATAAAGAACTCAGTACAACTATTTTTAAAATGAAGTAATAATATTGCTATCCTATTGAAACTTTACATAAATTCATGAGTCATCAGTGAGAAAAGCTGTAAATTCCTGAGTTAGAAATATAGAGGTGATTTGGTGACAGCTCATTTACTTCCCCACATGCTGAGTAGCATTTTCCACTACTCTCTTAATGAAGAATTAAAGCAGTTGAGGCTGTTATAATTTTGTTTTTAAACACACTACCTCAAACACTGTTGCTTAAGATATCAAAGTATGAGGCAATTTTCAATGCTAAAAGGGTACCAGAGAGTCACCACTGGAAATACTCTGTCCTCACTGAGATAAAACCTTACTCTATCCAAAAGCCTGATGAGTGTGTGTGTGCATGAATGTGTATGTGTATGTGTGTCTGTGTGTGAATGCATGTGTGTATATGTGTGTATGTGTGTATATGTCTGTGTGTGTGTGTGTGTGTGTTATGAGGGGTTATTAAAGTCATGTCTAAGATACTCAGAGTCCTCATGGTTTTAAAATGAAATAATTGAGCTGAATCCGTGTTTGTTGTAGGAGGACAAAGCACTAATTGATAAGATCGTGTAAATTAACTCTTGTTAGACATTCTATCCAATGCTCCCAGAACTGCTTGATGTCACCTTTAAAGGGATACCTAATGACTCTGAAGATAACAAGGGTGACGTTGGGTCACAGCAATGCCACAGCCACTGCGAGGGATTTCAGTGCAAGGAGTGGAATTCTACTTTTTTTCTGCCCCACTTTGTATTTTACAAATATTTTCAAATGCTACAATCCACTTTTATAACCTGGGTTCCAAACAACACATGTTTAAAGAAAATATGGTTTAGGAATTAGAGGAGATGATGGGTCCTTAGTCCCATGTGAGTAGACCCCTCAGAATTCAGAGGTTATGACTTGGCAGCTTGGGGCGTGTTCTCAGATGCGCCACTCTCTGCAGGGTCAGTGGGAAAGGGCTTTGAGATGTATCCAGTTCCCCAATGCCACGGGCAGTGTGGTGCTTTCAAACAATTTTCCTTCTGGTGCTTGGTGAGAATAGAAAGAAATCTTGCAAATGACATTCTGAAATCTGAACCGATTTGGAAGTACACGAGTCTGGATATACTGAAAAACCCAACATAAGTTCTCCTGTTAGCGGGATTTTTCCTTCCAGTGGAAGCTGGAGTCTTCCTCATAGACCAGTTACAAAAACAAAAATACCAAGTGAAGGCTGAGAGACAGGCATCTCAGAAAGTTATTAAGCCATAATATTAAATGAGTATATAAAGTATGTTTAAAGCTGTAATCTGTATAATATTATATTTAAATTATATTATGTCACATGGTATATATTCATAGTGTTATATTTTATTGAAGGTATAGTACTAAAATTATGGATAATTAAGCCATCAAATGTTACTAAATAATTATTTACAGTGCCTTATCTCATGAAGTTTCCTAAACTTGCCAGCATGTATAATTCTGCCCTACAGGTATTCTCTTACCAGGCAATAATAATAAAACAAAATCTTTAGATTTAGAAAGTACACTCATCAGAGTCCCTAAGTATAAAACCACATTTAAAGTATTTCAAGAGAAACAAACACCTGTGTTGCTTTAGGTGTAGCCTGATATATCTGACTGCCGTTATGTTTGAATGAATTTTGCTACTGAAATAAATAAAAATAAAGTGATCCACTTTAAAGTGTTTTAGTTAGAACACGTAGTATTTTGGTTCATTACATCATTATTTAATTTTTCAGAGTGAGACCTGGATTTGTGCCTACACCGGGTGTTAAGTCGATGAGTCATTCAACGTCTCCCTACAGAGAGCCATGTGACTGACAAGTCAGACTTTAAAACATAGCCTTTAGACAAACAAAGAACCTTGGAGACAAAGGAGGAGGCCTTTGGATGTTGAGTCTTCATGAGTTACAGTTAAAATTGAATTTAAGAGAGAATGAAAAACTCTTTTTAGTGACTCCAGTTAGGCTGCCTGTCACACACACCAGGTACTCACAAACTGAAGCAAAGGCACAAGATGGCAGTGACGTGTGTGTGTGTGTGTGTGTGTGTGTGAGAGAGAGAGAGAGAGAGAGAGAGAGAGAGAGAGAGAGCAGGGGTGTTAGATCTTCTACACAGTATGGATAATAGCAGTAAAAACACAAATAGAGCCCAGCACAGCATTCACAGTAGTTGATTTGTATACAATCCACCACATACAAACAGCAGCATTTTGGATTCTCCTGGGCCACTTACCTGTACAAAGTTCAACCTAATTGTCTTCAAGTTGGATAGGTCTGGCTTTACCCCCCCCCAAAAACAGTTTGGTACCCATGTGCAGAGTTTTGCTTATGTGTGCTGTGTATGTGAAGGCCGGAGGACAGGCTGAGTCATCTCTTAGGTATGCCCTCTACCTGGCCTTGTGAGCTCACTGATGAGTGGCTGTGTCGTCAGGCCAGAGATTGCCAGAGGTGCTCTTCTTCAGGGTTAGGGTTAAAGGGCTTACACCACACTTGACTTTTTCAGATGGTTTCTGGAGAGCAAACTTGAATGCTGTATTTTACCGAGCATTTCCTTAGCCCTTGGGTTTGCTTTTCGCCAGCATAAACACGCAACACCATAATGTGGCCTCAAGTAACTTATCTAACTTGAAAATCATTTCTTAGCATGTAAGATGTATGTATGTTGTTATGGGTCTCTATCTGTTTATCCCTTTTCCTTTGAACAAAAAAATATTTGAATGCCCTTATGCACCTAAATTTTGATAGATAGGATTTCCTGGAAGTATATACCAGGCTCAATATTAACACTATCATTGGGAGGTGGCTAATATCACACAGTAAGAAGGAAGAAAGCCTTAAACTACAATGCAACATTCCTTTATGCTAGCTAATTGGGAATTCTCAAGCCAGGGAAGATTAAAAACCCATGACACAGTGGATCTCCAACACCTTACACTTCTGTTTGTAATGAAAAACAGCAAGTTAAAACAGAGAAGAGGTGAGGGACAGCCTCAACATCTCTACCACAGAACCTCACAATGACTACGGCCTGCGGGTGAATCATGCTTTCCCTGGCTCAGTGAGTGCCCCGTGAGCTCGCTGTCCTCTCCTGTCAGTTCCTGGGTTGAGAGGGTGTTTTGTACAATCATTCGAAATCTCTGGGTTGAGAGGGTGTTTTGTACAATCATTCGAAGTCTCTGGGTTGAGAGGGTGTTTTGTACAATCACTTCAAGACTTAGAATCCACTCCGAACGGGAGGCACACACGGAAAGTATTGGGCGTGACACTACCTTCAGTTGCAGCACCAGATCCATTCTGTATTTGCCAAGAGGGTTGATGTCATTCAGAATCAAGGCGATGATAATGTCGATGCCGTTTGATTCGTGAGTGGCGATACAGGTCTAGAGAAGGAGACATCTGTAAGTTGGCTATCATGACACAGCACCAAAAATGGTCACAGAAGACTTGAAACTTTCAAGTACCAGGTACAGACGATGTTGGACATTTTAGTTATTTTCTGGGGAGGGGTCTATTAATTGCCTGGGCACAAAATACTAACACATTGTGAAAAACACCTATCTTTGACACAAAGAACCTGCGGAATTTCAAAGAGGACTGGGTAAGCTAAAACTCCCCCCAGTCACCAAAACAAAAGAGGACAAGAAAAATGGGATTGTATTATGAATTTCACAAAACTCAGAGCAGACGAGACTTCCTGTCCTGGGTGGCGGGAAAGTTCACAAGGTTCTTGGACTTGCATATTTGTGGAGGGCTGTGGTTGAACAAAGTACAAAAACACCCCCAGAGAGCAGTGTGTGTGTGCTGGGGGGGGGGGGAGTGAAGGACCACTGTGTGAGGATTTCAAGCTTCATTTTATGGAAGCAGCAGGAGGACTTCTAAGCCATGTGAGTAGCTTGAAAAGCTGACACCCCGGTGAGTCACACAAGAAAGGACAGCCCCAGCCAACAGGACGGCTTGGCCTGGACATTCATGCAGAGGAAAGGTATTCCCGTCCCACACTGACATTAAGTCCTGAGGCTTCTGCTCATGGGAACACCTGCCAAATGGACCTTCCACACATTTTCAGAGCATGGGGAATAACCCAGGTAGGACTTGTTATTTTATTATACGTTTTTACCGAGGAATTACTTGGCTTCATTAAGGAGTTTCAAAACTTAGTTCTGATATTACCACAAAGTAAGGAACGCTCAGACAGGCTTTTCACAAAATGGAAAACTACTGAAATACCATATTTTCTACCATAGAGTTTTATCAAGACCAAACTCAGAATGTGTACTTGGAATCAGCAGCCAAGGACCTCTTTGTCATTGTTGTAGAAAACTAAAATATAATCTTGAAAATTAGGGGGAAAGATCTGAAAACCCTTTTAGTGCCACAAACACATTACAGAGAAGGAAGTAATAACCTTATATGATCAATGTGTTTCCACCATATGAACCCATGGATGCATGCATATCGTGTGTGTTCAGACATATGTGTGCTCACAGACACAGTAGGTGTGAGGACAGTCATACAATCTGCAATAGAGAAGCTGACCTTTTCCACATTTCCTTTCTACACTGATGTTTAGTGTCAATCACATCTTTAAAGTTTATGTCCAGAAATGATTGACGTGGAAACTCCGCCCCTGAACCTTGCCTGTGCAGGTGGCTCCAAGATGCTTCATAGATTCTAAACAGTTGTCAGGATGACATCATCCCCTTTACCCCCTTATATGTTCTGTCTTCTCCCATAACTTGTCCTTCGAGTAGAACGAGGTATTCTAGGAGCTGGAGATGAATATAGGGTCTCTCACACATATGTAGCAACATCAACAGGGCTCAGAAAGTCCTCTGATTTTCTGCAGCTCACTGAAGGCAGAATTCTGAGACACTGCAGAGTCCTGTGAGCTCTGGGTAAGTAGCCACGGACCAGCAGAGGGACAGCAGAGAGACCCACTTCATCAGCTCACCTGGTGTATATCACGGTTATCAGACTATCCCAATGAATGTGTCACACGGGTATCAGACTAGATCACCTATGTGTAACACAGGCATCAGACTAGCTTGATGAGTATGTAACATGGGTATTAGAATATCTCAATGAGTGTGTAACACGGGTATCAGACTATCTCAATGAGTGTGTAACACGGGTATCAGACTATCTCAATGAGTGTGTAACATGGTATTAGAATATGTCAATGAGTGTGTAACATGGGTATCAGACTATCTCGATGAGTGTGTAACATGGGTATTAGACTATCTCGAGTGTGTAACACGGGTATTAGACTATCTCGAGTGTGTAACACGGGTATTAGACTATCTCGATGAGTGTGTAACATGGGTATCAGACTATCTCGATGAGTGTGTAACACGGGTATCAGACTATCTCGAGTGTATAACATGGGTATTAGACTATCTTGATGAGTGTGTAACACAGGTATCAGACTATCTTGATGAGTGTGTAACATGGGTATTAGACTATCTCGAGTGTGTAACACGGGTATTAGACTATCTCGAGTGTGTAACACGGGTATTAGACTATCTCGAGTGTGTAACAGGGTATTAGACTATCTCGATGAGTCTGTAACACAGGTATCAGACTATCTCGATGAGTGTGTAACACGGGTATCAGACTATCTCGATGGGTGTGTAACATGGGTATCAGACTATCTCGATGAGTGTGTAACACGGGTATCAGACTATCTCGATGAGTGTGTAACACGGGTATCAGACTATCTCGAGTGTGTAACATGGGTATTAGACTATCTCGATGAGTGTGTAACACAGGTATCAGACTAACTCAATGAGTGTGAAACTCCCCCCATTGCAGTGGATCCAGAGTGACAGCGAGTTGACTCCTCACATCTACAGAAAAACTGGACACTGGGAAGAAACATAACCTTGCCTTTCTTTTGGTTAAGTCTTTCATCTGAAATATTTTCCTGGGAGTCTTCTTTCATAGTGAAATTTAAATGTCTGCAATTCCACCTTTGTGTGTCTTGCGAGAAAAGCAGCAACGCCGGGCAGAGCGAGCAGGACAGCCTCACAGGCACTGGCTCAGGCCCAGCCTGGCACACCGCTCCTGAGTCGCGCCTCCCGCCGGCTCCACGAGCCTCTGCGTCATGGTTACCTGGTTCTCATGGCATGGGCCCTGGCAGTACTCAGTCAGGCTCTCCAGGGTCTGGTTGACCAAAGCCACGTTCTTCTCGTTGATGTAGAGCCCCAGCAGGCCCAGGCCCCCGGTGGTGCTTCCACAGATGCAGTCCAGGAACTGCAGCGTCTCACACACGAGGTTGTAGTTTGTTTTGTTGTTCTGGTTCCTCAGGAAGTTCTGGAGGGGTGACAGAGAGTGCGACTGAGGGGCTGAGAACAAAAAGCCGGGTGTTGGTGGCGCACACCTTCAATCCCAGCACTCGGGAGGCAGAGGCAGGTGGATCTCTATGAGTTCGAGACCAGCCTGGTCTACAGAGCGAGTTCCAGGACAGGCTCCAAAACAATACAGAGAAACCCTGTCTCGAAAAACCAAAAACAACTACAACAACACACACACACACACAAAACCAAAAACACGGAAAAGGGGGTGCTGGCCATGCTCAGCGCTTGCTCTCTCTCTCTCTCTCTCTCTCTCTCTCTCTCTCTCTCTCTCTCTCTCTCTCTGTCTCTCTCTCTCTCTCTCTCTCTCTCCCTGTGTGTGTATGTGTGTGTTACTATGGAATTCAATTTGTCTTTACAAGAAAGCAGGACGACTTGGGGGAAACAACAAAAAAGGGAAGTAATGAGGGAACATAATGGATGTGACTATGTCTAAGCATAACGATACGGATGAGGATGCCATAATTAAGCTCATTAATTTTCAGAGGGGAGGAGGCAGAGCAGAGGTTGCGGGGAGGGACTGGGAGAAGAGGAAGGAGGGGGACTACAGTTGAGATGTAAAATAAATAAATATAACTTGGAAAGCACACTCATTGTTTCTCAAGATAATTTTGACATTAAATAATATTCAAATAGCAATGCACTAAGTTAAGTTTTTCCTAAAAGGGAGGGGTCCCCTCAGGCTCTAGAAGAGGCACCTTCAGAGCAGGTCATAGTAAACACTGCTCCACTGTCGTCGTTTTAAACCTACGGAGGGTGGACGTAGGTGTGAAAGGCAGAAAGGAGAAGGAAAGTGAAACGTTCAGGGGAGGGGGTCAAACTTCCAAACGGACCATCCCTGACAACCCTATGTCTTCTCTGTGCAGGGTCCATAAGACCATGCTGTGGGAAACATGGAGCCCTACTGAGCTTTTCAGGGAGGAGTACCACTTGTGTATACACACACACACACACACACACACACACACACACACATACACACACACACACATGAAAGATCTGCTACTCGCTGCCTGTTCGGACAGGAAGTATCACAGCAAAAGCCAGAGCCCTTTTCCTGGCAGCAAGATGGGTTTGGGATCTTAGGAAGCACTTCCATATGTATGGATAAGCCCTGCCAAGAAATAAGTAGTGTAGCACTACACGAAGGTACTAAATCAAACAGTCGAGACTATTTAATGTATATTCTCTTGAACAGAATGCTTACATGCACAGATAACTGTTCGTATACAGGACTTTTCAAGAAGAAAACCATCTGCCATTAGTGCACTTCCTTTTGGGGAATAAGCTAAGAAGAGAAAGAACAGGAAAGAGAGAGGATCCCCTATTTTAATACACTTACAGATACCTATCTACTTACAGGAAAGAGAGAGGATCCCCTGTTTTAATACACTTACAGATACCTATCTACTTACAGGAAAGAGAGAGGATCCCCTGTTTTAATACACTTACAGATACCTATCTACTTATTTGAATTCGTTTTAGCCATTTGTTCTTCCTAGTATCAAAGTGGACTCCTATGATACCTGAACCAACCTCTGTGAATGACATTAATATTACATCGGCCGCTCTGCAGTCTGTGCCCCACAACTGTCAGGGCACATGGGTTACAGTGAGTGGGCACGCAGCTCGCGCTGCAGAAGCTTGGTCTAACTGTGGCAGGCTGGTCCACGTGAGCCACACTCGCTCCTCCTTCATTCCAGAGCATCTCATCGCCACGGGCGGCACTCTGTCCTGCCTTTCCAGTCCTTTGTGTTCTAGACAACAGTGAACACATCTCCTATGTGGACAGACACTCTTAGAACCAGACTGCTTAGCGGCAATACAAGGCTCCAGGAGATCCTAGGCAGGACCTACTGCGGAAACCTCAGCCGGCTCGCTATAATTCATTAATAAAAATCGTTCGCCAGCTATGCTAGCTTGTAAGCTGGCTGGCATGGTGGGCGTGTGTCTTTCTTGGAAGCAGTCTGCCAAATGGAAACGCTTCAGGTGGAGCATTCTCAATGTCTCTCAGTCAGGCCAGTCAAGATGGCTCCTTCTGTGTTCCTTTGCTGTGACGCCATGGCCAATGTATGCATACAAATAATGCCAGAGAGGTCGTCAAAGTCTTGAGAAGCCCTTGTCTATTTGACAGAGTAAATGGTAGTGGTGGAGAGGCTGTGGATGTGGGCTACATTAATTAACAAAGCAATTTTCACTACAAGCTTTATATGGCTAGGTTTCTAATGAAACATAAAATACACCCGAGTCTAAATCCATGAGCTGCAGACGAGATGAAGATGACCATCCTGGACAAACAGGGCAGAGGAGAGCGGCGGGGCTTAGTGGTGCTACAGTGTGAGTTCTGCACCACAGGGTGACTAGTGTGCATTCGCTTGTTTCTAATGTGTGAGTTCTGCACCACAGGGTGACTATGTGTGTATTTGCTTGTTTCTAATGTGTGAGTTCTGCTCTGCACCACAGGGTGATGATGTGTGCATTTGCTTGTCTCTAATGCGTAAACATCTTGACTCTCATTTTCCTTCCTTTCCATTTCAATAGGGCATCGATGTCTTTGCTGATTGTTTCTCCAGAATGCTCTCCTAAGTTCACCTTGATTACTCACAGCCACAGGCTACAGAGCTCGCCCACGGGGAGAAGAGGATTTACCTGCAGCTCCCGGTTGTGGTTCTCACACAGCAACTGCAGGAACCTGAGGATGGGCTGCATGATGGTGATGGCCGGGCTCATGGTAACTTCCTCCGCAGACTTTTCCTCTGCACTTCCTGCTTCCGGTCCTGAGCACATCATGTCTATTTCTGGGTCCATTTCTCGTCTGTACACACAGTACGCTTTGGAGGTGGCTGAAGATGCCTCTGTTAGCTGCCCCTTCATTCCCTCTTTCAGATGAAGTGACGGATCTCTCACTGAAAAGCAAGAAGCAGTTGGGTTTAGAACTCATTTTTCTTTTTTAACTAAAGGAAAATAAATACCCCACAACAGCAATCCAGATCCCCCCCCCGCTGAATTTTAAAATCATCTAACAAGAGGTTCAACAATTTCCTTAAAGGGACGTAACAACTAAAGAGTTAACACAGTGATCAGAAGAAAAGTTCTTAATATTTAGTCAATTTAAGAATTTTCTGACACATAACTCTATATCACAAAGGCACGTAAAATGTAAAAACACGCACAAATGACTTTACAAGGATACACCAAAGGACTGGAGAGGTGGCGTCTTAGTGCAGTGCTAAGACACCATGACCAAAAGCAAGTTGGGAAGGAAAAGGTTTATGCCATATTGTGATGGATATATCACAAGATTTTACACACACACACAGACTCACACATACAGACACACACATACACACACAGACACACATACACACACACACATATATATATTATATATATATATATATGAAGCAGAGGTCATGGAGGGGTGTTCTCACTGGCTTGCTCATCCTGGCTTGCTCAGCCAGCTTTATTATAGAACCCGGAACCCCGGAAGGCACTGTCCCCAGTGGGCTGATCCCTCCCACATCGACCGTTAATGAAGAAAATGCCCCACAGACATGCCTACAGGTCATTCTTACGGACGCATTTTTCTCACTTAAGATTCCCTCTTCCCAGTTATGTCTAGATATGTGTCGAGTTGACAAAAAACAAACAAAAAAACCCAACCAGGACAGACGGCTGAGCAGTTAAGAGCCCTTGCCTCTCAGCCAGAGGGCTGGGTTCAGTTCCCAGCGCCCATGTCAGGCTGCTCACGGCCTCCTCTAGCTCTACTTTCAGGGATGCAACACCGTCTTCTGGTCTCTGTGGACACCCATACACACATGTGGCACACACAGAAAGACAAGAGTGTATCAAGAAACACGCGTGTGCGCACACACCTAAGACTTCCTATAGCTCTCATGGGAGAAAATGGTCAATTGCAAAATATTAGCATCTCCACAGTTTGTATTTAACTGGAAATAATAATCTGGTTATTCCGAACGCAAACACGGTCCTCAGAGCTTAATTTCCATCCCCAGAAAGTCTGGGATGGTTTTCTTCGCTGAACAGAACAAGGAAATCAAATGTCTTTCATGTTGCCCGTCGCTTCCACACCAATTAAACTCCATTTTAGCTTGGTCCTGCAGGGCTAGTCTAGGGTCAAGCCCTCAACCGAAACCCTTTACAGCTGGAAGCCCGCACTGGAAACACTGGAGATAATTAAACCCCAGAAGCCAGATGACAAAAGGCAACACGAGACTCAAATGCTCATCGCCCGGGTATTCAGGGAGCTCCTCACCTCTCATCCGAGGGCCCGAGGCTACGAGCTCATTGTCATTGTCTCTCTTCTTGCTCCCTAAGTCTATGGTGTTGACAGTCACCGTGGATCTGATCTCTTTCTGGGCGGCCTTCATCCGATCGTAAAGGACTTTGAAGAATTTTTCTGACTTTTTTTGTTCATGCAACTGCTGGTAGAAGGAGTACTGCAGAGGAAACGTAGTTTAAAGTATCAATCCCTGAGGCAAGAGGCATAGTGGTTTATTCTGACATAAACACGGGCCTAACAGATAAAAGCACGGTGTGCTGTCTTTTTTATTTATTCCACAAATGGACAGGCTCTCAGTGTCCTATTCCACTGAATACACACTAATAGCACACGCTATTACATTGATAATAACAGTTAGCATTTACTTAGCACCTTCCACTGAATTCTAACCTTTTATATTCTGCTTGATATATCCTCCTGCATGTATTTTTTTAAATTATGAGTATAGTAGTTGTCATAAGTAAATAATTCTTTTAGTCTGATAGTGTTAAAAGCTGTGCACTGATTCAGCACACATCTATTGAAAGCCTACTATGTCCTATATTGTTGCTACAGACAAAACAAAAAAGAGAAAATGGCAAGACTCCTTCCCACGTGAGGTTGTAAATCAAAGCGAAACGTGGTCACTCACTTATGACTACCCCGTATACATAAGGGCTCCCTGTTAGGTGACCAAGTTATTTTTCCTTGTATCTAACTGATAGTACATTTAATTTAGGATGTGTTGCCATGACAACGTCACTCACCAGAACCCACTGGTACATAGGTTTTACGTTGCTTAGCTACTTCATAAGCAATGATGCTTTACATGTAGTTTAGGGGAATTGTAAGTAAACTCTAGTTTACCATTAATGATTCAGAAAGGATTTAGGATCAAAAGTGTGGAAACATTGAGTTGTGGTTACTTGTCTCTGTCTGCTTGGTAGCTTTATGGGAGAATTCAAAAGACTTGGCAGGAGATGGAGGAGGGGATGCACTCCAGAAGAGATGTACCTGACCACTGGAACCAGCCGCACCCCCAAATAAAATCTGAACAGGCAAGTTGGGGGGTCCAGCAGCTGGGTACTGACATGTTTTCCTAAAGGAATGCCTGGAGCCAGGCCCCGCCCTAGACACGACTCTAAAGTCTAGGTGACACGTGCAGCATCTACACACAGTGAGTTTTACACAGCCTTCACTTGCCAGCTTCATGTCTGTTAGGGGATGCTCCTAAGCAGAGAACTAGCAACTCTACAGGAGCAGGACAAAAAAAAAGAGCCCACCGTAACCGTAACCATGGCAACCGCACTGACACCGTCAAGCTGGTTCTGATGAGGATAAATGTAGCATCCACGGACCTTTAAGGTCCCACAAATTAAGCTGATGTTTGAGCACTAATCCAATTAATGCAGCCTGGCTGGGAGGTGAAGGGAGGACGGTAACATGGGTTAACCAGATGGTATGAACACCTACTACACAAAGACACGGTGTTGTAGGCAACGAGGAGCGCCAGAGGGAAGACTCTTTGCAGGAGCCAAAAGCAGAGGGTGAACGGTGTTGCAGAGGAAGAATCTGCCCCATGGATGGGGAAGAAGATGGGGAGGAGGAGAGGGAGGAGGTGAAACGATGGGGTAGAGAGGCTGGTATATTAAAACCTCCGTTACAGCTGCTGTGGTAAATCACTCTGCCGAAGACAACCCGAGGAGACGGGGCTCACTCGCACACAGCTCTAGGTTAAAGCTGACCATGGGGGAAGGAAGTTGCAGAAAAGCAGGAAACTTCAGGGAAACTGGAGACAGCACAGCCGTAATCAGTGATGAATGCAAGTATGCTTGTGTTCAGCACTGCCTTCTCCACCCTTACACGGTCCAGGGTCCTCTGCCTAGGGAATGGTGCCACCCACAGTGTGAAGATTCTCCCACCGATCCCTGCCTAGGGAATGGTGCTACCCAAAGTGTGTGTGTGTGTGTGTGTGTCCTCACACTGATCCAGCACAATCAAGACAATTCCCTACAGGCACATCTACAGGCCAGCCTCATCCAGATCAATCCCCGCTGAGACTCTTCGCACGCAATCCCGGATTACGTCGAGTTGACAATTTTACCTAGCTGACACTGAGAGAGACAAAGGCTCACATATGGTGGTCAGCCATTGTTGCTTCCTGGGACTAAGAATATAGAAAGTTATCTCTGGAAAGGAGATAGTCATTGTGACTAGAAGGTACAGAATCTGGAGCCAGGAAGCATGGACACAAATCCCAGCTCCGTCTATAAGTCTAAGTCATCTGCCTGCTTCCTCTTTGGTAATCTAGGATAATACATATTGTATTATGTGTATCGTGGGTGAGTATTAACCAAACCAATGTATGTAAGATTGGTTCCCAATACTCAATAGCCTTTATGTTATATTCTATTTCTATTTCTTACTCAGCAGCCCAGGTCAGCCTTCAGTGATCCTCCTGGCTCATCTTCTAGAGTTCTGGGATTATAAGTGTGACCCACAATGCCTACCTTTTGTTTATCTTTTTATTAGTGTTTGAAGTTATAATTTCTTCTATCTGCCTCCACTACCCCACGTCTGGTCCAGCGTATTGGGCACAGGAAGTGACTTGTGTAGTAAGGAAGGGATTCTTTCTGGTCCAGACTACCTGGGGCAGGGCAGCCCGCGGATAGCCCACGAGCCGGAAAGTGAAACACTAGCGAGGTAAAGGAAATTAAGAATATTAAACTCAGGGCTGGAGATATGGCTCAGTGGTTAGGAGAACTCGTTGCTCTCGTAGAGAATCTGAATACAGTTCTCAGGACCCACATGGAATCTCACAGCCATCTGTAACGCTAGCTTCATGGGTTCCAAGTTCCTCCTCTGGACTCCACAGGCACCTGCACATCTACGGTATACTTACATGCATTCAGGCACTCAACATACACATTAAACAGAAGTAAATCTTCTTCAAAATGTAAAATCCCTACGGAATTGGCGGGAGTCTAGGGGAGCGAGTGGTGAGAATGAGCACTCTCTCGCCATGAGCTTGCGCGTTTGGATGCGCGGTCCCCGGGCGGAGGCACCTTTGGTAAGGTTGTAGAGCTTTCAGTATTTGGAGCCTTGCTGGAGAGAGTGTGTCAGTGAGGTCAGGTGACTCTGAGGGTCTCCGCTCCACCAGTTTCCTCTCTCCGCTTCCTTTGTGTGGATGGAGATGTGGTCTCTCAGGCTCCTGCTCCAGGCTGCCGTGCCTCTCCAACTATTAGGAACTGTCCCCCAGGAGCCATACACAAAGCAAGTCTTTCCTTCCATGAGCTGCTTTCATCATGGAGTTTTATCACAGCAACTAACACAGTGGGGGGGGCACATCTGAGCCACTAACAGGGGGAAGTCAGATTCATCTGGTCTGATCTAGACCCCTTAGTGCCACAGCACACCGCTGACATCTGGGGACATGGTGATGACATCATGGTGTCCCCAAATCAGAAACCTAAAAAGCAGAACCTACAGAGTGAGGTATCCTGAGCCCACAAGGGGGATTTTCACGCACAGACTTGCATCAACACTGTCTCTCCAACAGTTATGCGTGACGTCTGTTTTCCTTTTCTTTAGATTGAAGCCATGGCCTCAGGAAGGCTGCACACTCACTACTACCCAGCTACAGCCCCCGCTCTCCTTTTACTTTTAAACTTATGACCCTGTTTTCACTAAGTTCACCAGACCAGCCTTGAGCTTGCTCTGTATGTAGCTCAGCCCCTGAGCAGCTGGGATTACACATTTGTATCACCAGCCAGTGTGTATGTGTGTGTGTGTGTTGTTTGGGGAGATGACACGTATTGAACAGATACAAAAGACTATGAAAATAAAAAAGCGGGCTTTAACCCCCTACACATATTAGAAAGTTAACTGGAGAGAAGTAACATAAGACAGACAGTGAATCAAAGGAACGCGGAGGAGGCACCAAGTGAGAAACAATGGCAGTTAGGCTCACCAGGGAGCCGCTGCCACACGCCCGGCTTCATCACAACCAATCGCTCATCAACACATCCACCGCTGAACAGTTACTGGGCGTTAGGGCTCCAAACACAAACAGCACAGCAATGAAGATGTGTTCTAAACCTTCAGGGATGTTTAGTTTCCTAGAAGGAATCTGGGGCACACCTGTAGAGGCACCGTGACGAGATAGAAACCCTCCCCAAAGCACCTGGAAGTCACAGCGAGGTCATGTAGCAACCAGCGGTCCGTTCTGCCCAATGAGACAAGGAAACGATTGTGAGAGAAGCATTGGCCCGAGTCCTCCAAGTGAAGACAGCAGCAGGAGAAGCTGGGGGGGGCTGCAGAAAGGGAGCAAAGGAGGGGACAGACGGAATAACGGACAGCTGGAGCACAGGAAGCACCTGCACCAGGAAGAATGTCGAGAGTTCAGTAGGGAGCCTGACTTTACTGGGAGGAGAGATCCGAGGCAGGGGTATAACACAGTGTTTAAAAAAAAACAATGTCACTGGGGGCAACAGAAATAATGTTAGAGGGAAGGGAAAACGGGAGCTGGGAAACACGGTCACGGTAGAGCGAAGGGTAAGGAGCTATGACAACGGTTTGAGAGGCAGGGATTGAAGTGTTAGGGATATGAAAGATACCTGAAATTGCAGAATCGCCCAGGTTTGTCATCAAGGGATGACCAACAAGGAGACAGGGCGGCCAGTCAATCAAAAGTGACAACCAGAAGGCACGGTGCCAGGCACACAAGGCTGGAGGTTGGATCTGGGGAGCGACGCCCTGGCATTTAAAAGCGGGGTCTGCAGCGCTCCTGGAGCTAGCCCGCACCATCAGCATCCATGTGAGGATGAAGGGCGATCCCCGGGGATGGCCCTCTGTGGTCCGGGGAAAGAAAGTGTGGTTGGGTGACGAGTATACACCAAGTGCACACCCGTGCCACACTGGTACCTTTCCTGCTGTCCCGTCAGCCTTTGTTCCTAAAGCCCTGCTATCAGACAGTCTCTCACACAGGCTCCTGCTGTTAAACATACCCTGTGACAGAATACCGCAGTCCTGAATCTGACCGGGCTTTTGTCTGCCATTCCCGGGACCAATAGGTTTGGGGATTTTTAGCCAGCTGGCGCTAGGCATTGTCTCCACG
The DNA here is from genome assembly GCF_017639785.1 of Mesocricetus auratus. NCBI lineage: Eukaryota > Metazoa > Chordata > Mammalia > Rodentia > Cricetidae > Mesocricetus > Mesocricetus auratus. The sequence continues at coordinate 14,457,398 of NW_024429187.1, forward strand.
GCTTAGGAAGAAAGAGGAAGGGCAGGTTACTGGGCAGTGAGTCAGGAAGCTCAGATGCTCTCTGGGAAGTTTCCGGAGCCCAGGCTTGTGCAGCATACTGTTTGATGCAGAGGATCCGAGGGGAACCTGGCAGGGGTCTCCAAGGGACAGAAGTGGGACTGGACAGGGTCAGGTCCTTGGTGTACACATGACACAGCACTCACGGTTACTATGGAGCTCCTGACACAGCGCCCACCGCCACTGTGGAGTGGCCCCTGATGCAGAATGAGCTTCAAGTGATGCTCTGTTTAGAGCGAGGGGCAAGCCCTATCATTTAAACAGCAAATCAAACAAATTTATGAGGGAAACTGTGGTTTGTGAGGTCTTTCAATTTGTTTGAGCCAGCAAGAAGTTGAAAGAATACGTTTTCCCTTGGTTTCATTAACAAGTGAACAAGAAACAGGAAAGACCATAGGAGTCGGAGGTCAGGGATGACCAGAGCAAAAACAGGACCACAGCATCCACGAGCTCACAGCGGCTGTGGCTATCCATACAAGGCCAAGCCAGTGAGTGTTCCAGTGTGGGGTAGGAAGGTTGTGAACCCTCAACCTTGACTGGGACCTACGGGTGGGATCTGGCTTCTGGGACAGGAGAGTCGGTTTTCTTTAAGGGGTGGCTCCTGGTAGGTTAACCAAGCTCCAGAAGGTAAGTCGGCACACGGAGGGATCTGGGCAGCACAAACTGTCATCCAAAGTCTTCTGGGATGGCAGGGGGAGAAGACACAAAGTTAGGGGAGCGCAGGGAGGTGGAGTGGACATTGAAGAGTTAGGGAGAGGAATGGAGAGAGGAAATGTGAACATTGAATGAAATTCTCCAAAACAAAAGAATATCCTTTTGAAAAGTAGAGATCACAGCCCGCACAGTACTGGCGGCAGACGAGCACCTGGGTCTGGGTGTTCCCTCCTTCCAGCAGGGCGATGCCAAGCAAGATGCCCTCGGAAAAAATCCTGTCGTTTTTGGTGTTCACGATGACATCAATGACAAGCTCCGATGCTCCTTCTTTGTCCAGCAGACACTGGATATCTGACATCGAAGTCCCCATCTTATCCGAGTCCTGTCCAGAGAAGCCTCCTGTGGTCGGGGAAGAAAAAAATAAACAAAAACAAACAAGACAGCAACTCAACCTTCAGCACAGACATCGGGTTTTTTTGTTTGTTTGTTTGTTTTTTGTTTGTTTTTTTAGCAGCAAACCGTGTTTTCAAATTCTTAAACCGTAACAGCATGAGCCACGGGGAAATTTAGTTATGAATATATAAAAAAAACTACAAGGATGGAGATCTTAAAGGAACGTCCGATATGTAATTTACTGTCACCAGCTGGCTTTTTTTTTTAAAGCGCTCTAGGAAGAGCTGCAGAGGTGACCCAGTGGCTAAGAGCACTGGCTGCTCTTGTTTGATTCCCAGCACCACTCGGTGGGCTCACAACCATCTGTGATCCCAATTCAGGGGACTCCAATGGTGTCCAAGCACAGGCACAGTGTGCAGACACACCTGCAGGTACTCACACATATGTGCAAGACAAAAGTAAATAAATCTCTATAAAAATGCTCTACATATTTTGTCTTTAATGCATGCATGAGGAAATTGTGACAAAGAAATCCACTCCAGTGCTCAATGGGTGGACTCATGAACCCCAACAGCACAAACATGTCACTGGTGTTTGAAGTATTTCCCACTTGCGTCTCTTGAGTAAGATGAGGAGCAGCCCTGCCATGGAGATGAGCCGTGAGACCCTACAATGGGGGGTGAGAGCACCTACCTCCCACTTGTGCTGTCTTGGCATAGGCCCCGGACAGGGGTCCGTTGGCACCAACGCCATGGTCACCTTTGAAGTAGCGGTTCAAGAGGATTTTCCGGAGTATGCTACCCTGGAAGAGGAGAACAGTCATCGTCTTTAAAAATACAAGTAAAGAATGCTGACGTGCTAAATGCAAATGTATCTGAGGTAAAAACATGGAAAAGATTATTTTATGCCAAATAAGTATTTTCAGAGGGAAAACCACAAAGGTCCCGGTAATGGCAATAAATTTGCTTTCTATAATCGTGAAGTGAGTGATCATGAGGTTCCTAAATGCGCCGTGGAGATGTCCCCTCATCCCAGAACCCAACAAGCTATACAGAATAAACACATGCTGAATGGAGAGCCATAGAGCTGGCTCAGTGGGTGAGGGAATTGTCCATCAAGCCTGGAGACATGAGTTCAAACCCTAGGCTGCAAACCTGACCTGACTCCTGCAAGTTGTCTCCCGACTTCTACACACATGCTGTGGCATGCACACATGCATGCAGTACACACAACAAGGAAATACTGTAAGCCAGCTATATATGTATGTATGTGTGCTTGTATTAATGCATGCGTACATGTGTGCATGTATGTATGTATGCATGTGTGTATGTATGCACGTGTGCATGTATGTATACATGTGTGTATGTATGTATGTATGTATGCATACATGTGTGTACACATTTATATTTAGAGGCCAGGGGGATGACTTAGCGGGTGAAAGCACTTGAAGCCAAGCCTGACAACCTGAGCTTAATCCCTTGGACACACAAACATGGTAGAAGGAGAGACCCACTCCTACACACATGTCATGCACATCACACATTAAATCAATGCAATAAACCTAAGTTTGCTGACTGGGAGAAGCTGGGGGTCCTAGCGTTGAGAAGAATACTAATAGTGCCTAGAGAAGATAACAAACACCCATACGGGGAGGACCTGTGAGAGGAGTGGGGGGGTCATGAACAAAGTAGAATAATGAATGCACATAAAATGTCCTTCGAGCCGCGTCAGCTTCGACGCTAACCAGAAAATACCTGAAAAGGCAAATACAATCGCTTGCTTGCACGCAGCTGCTGGCACTAGCCCCTGAGGTGGTACCCCGTACCGCAGGGAAGAAGCCTGAGCTGGCATGACTGGTTTCGGAGACACGGTCCATAGGCCACAAGCAAGGGCCTCACTCTTGTGCCTGCAAACCCCAGCCACGCCCAGGTGCCTGCTCCACGGACTCCCCGCACTTCCCCAGTATTTTCCCCACACCCTGCCACTCCAAGTCTCGAGTGCTCCTCTCCAGTGCTGTGGCATCTGGTGCAGAACCTAGGGGCTTGCCCTGGGTGCCGGTGTTGGTCTCCCCACCCCCCAACCCCCCATCTGCAGTGACCTCTCGACCTCTGCTGCACGCTCAGGTCTGGTAGCCACTGTGTCTCCTCCAGCCTGAGCTCGCTTGCCTAAGCCTCTCGGTGTTTCCCTTGGATTTCTTGCCTCTGTCTTGCACTGGCACAGGAGACTCGGACTGGGACATTCCTTCTCTCTTGAACCCATTTTCCTTCCTGTATCAAGTCGCTGGGAGAGCGTCGCCGTCACGCTGGCCGCTCGCTGACAATGGCCTCTGAATCCTACCTTTCCGTTGGGAGCTCCTGGGTGCCTTTGATGCTGTATTTAAACCAAACTAAGGTATGGTTTTCTGCATCTTCCTGTTTGCGTAAGGACAAGGCTTGTCTTCCCTCTACGGTCTCCATGCTCCCGGGAAGCTACTCCTTCAGGCACCATTCTAGGTGAAGAGGTAGAAGCTTCCTGGATGTCAGTTTGATTAGACGGTAGAGTCGCCATGGCAACACACCTGTAGGTGTGCCCTTGAGAGCATTTCCAGGAAGTTTCACTGGGTAAGGAAGACCCACCTTAATGGGAACAGAACCGTCCCATGGATTGGGGTCTTAGAATTAATAAAAAGGAGACGACCTCCATGTCCCTTTGCTCCCTGCCTATAGGTGTGATGTCACTTGTCACCAGACACCTCACACTCACTCTTGTGGGCCACACCTTCCCTGCCATCACGCCTGTACCCTCAGAGTGAGTTGGGACAGACTCCCAACCTTGAGTTGCTCTTGATGAGTATTTCATCACATCTATGAGAAAAGTAACCAGCAGAGCATTTAAGAGTTTACAGTGAGGTGGGGACTCCAGAAGCCTGTAAAGGAGGGAAGCTGACCCCAGCAGGCTGTGTAACACACACAGACACACACACACACACACACACACACACACACGACCATGCACAGCCAGCAGCAGAAAGCCCTCGCTGTTACGGCGCCGAGAATTTCCTGGACACTCTGGGCCTGCAGTTGCTCATCTTCGCAGTGACTTTTTGCCGATGCTTTTATTCTTGGGACACAGACGGTCCCTGCTTCTCATCTTGTGTTTTCTCCCCCAACACCTTTTCATGAAAGGCTGCAGTATATAAAGGTAATGACGAGGCTTAGGAGAAACTGGGGGAGAGACAGCTGACTTCCCCGTGGATGTACCTCTGCTGTCCTCTATTGAACCTATGGGACCCAGTGGCTCAGCAACAGAGAGGGCAGGCTGCTCTCACAAAGGGCCTGGGTTCAGTTCCCAGAACCCACTGATGTCAGGTGGTTCATGGCTCCAGGGCATTGGAGGAATAATGGCGGAATGTCCTACATTTCTCTTATTGGTCAATGAATAAAACACTGTTTGGCCAATGAGGCAGGAAGACAGGTGGGACTAGGAGATGAGGAGACTTCTGGGAAAGGCAGGTGGAAAGTCCACTAGAGATCAGTTGCCGTATAGACCACAAAGGAGTAGCAGGTCTGGGTGTTCTCCAGTAAGCCAAGACCACGTGGAAATACATAGGTTTGTAGTTATGGGTTAATATTTAAGACAGAGCTGGCCAGTAGGAAGGCCCAGCCATCAGCCAACCCTTTAATAATTAATATGGTGTCTCTGTGTGTTCATTTGGGGCTGAAGTAGTGGGACCTGGCAGGATAAGAGAACCTCAGCAACAGAGGAAACCTGCACCCATGCACACACACACACACACACACACACACACACACACACACACATACACACATACACACATACACACACACATACACACACACATACACACACACACACATACACAGATACACACAAACCCACGTGCGCTCATGCATGATTAAAAGTAGATCTTTTAAAAGACCACCTAAGAAACCCAAGGATGCTCTTAGCTACAGGAGACCATATAAATAAGCATTACTTCCTCTGTTCTTTCTTTTAAGGGAGGGTCCTCTGTGTCTCACTATCTCTGTCTCTCTAAGGAACTATCCTCCAAAACCAGGGACAAACATTTCTTTGGTATCTAATGGGGTTTTCCTCACCCAATGGCAGGAGGTGAGGCCACAAGAGCTTTGGGACTCACTACTGGGACTGAAGTCATCAGAGAGTCTCGGAAGATTGAGGCCTATGGCCCCATTGCCACAGTCGTCACTGCCGCCGCTACTGTTCTGAGACAGTCTCACTCCAGAACCCAGCATGGCCTTCAACTCATTGCCATCCTCCTGCCTCTGCCTGCAGAGAGCTGGGGTTACAGGCATGCACCACCACACCCAGAAAACACTGATTTGAGAGTCACCCTGCCTGTCGTGAACACTAGTCATGACTCTCTCCTCCACAGACCGATTGGCACAACCCCACACAACAAGTTGGGGTGCCTATAAGGACTGAGGAAGACAGAAGTCAAGGCTAGCCCTCTTCCTGTGCAGGCAGCGTTGTGTCCACAAAGAACCCGTCGTGAGTCAAGTCTGGACCCTGGGAGTCAGTTTCTGTAAGAAGCGCTCATTCACACCTTCAATATAATTCCCCAAAATTCCAACCAAGAAAGAAACATCACTCTACTACTGCAGACAGGAAGAAGAGGAAGAAAAATTGATATATTCATGCAGAGTGGCCCATGGCCATAGTCCTAGCACGTTGGGAGATTGTCATAAAGGAGAGGCCAGCCAGCACTACAGAGTGAGTTCAAGAGTGAGTGAGAGACCTTGCCAGAAACAAAACAAAAATGTTTTCACACTATATAATTGTTTTTGTTTTGTTTTAAAAAGCATTCCTTACAGGGTAGGAAGAATAAAGTGTTTTTAAAATCCAGAGTAGAACAGCTACATTGCACTAAAATAATGATTGTATTTGGCCAACACTGTAAAACCAACCCTCTTAAGCAGATAAAACAGACTGGTGAGCACCAGTCACCAAGAAAGCCTCCTTCACTGGTCCGCTGCGCTCAGAAGATCCACAGTGCATTTCCCAACAAATATCAGAATGTCACAGAATGGGGAAGACTGGGGTGAGCCTCCTGTGGAACCACAGTGCCCAGGTTCAAATGTCCCTGCGTGCTCTATAATAACCAGGGAATCTCACACAAGCTGAGCCTCAGCCCTCAGCTGTCAAGTGAAGCAGCTGTTGACCCTCCTTCCTGCAGCTTCTGTGATGGCACAGTTCCCAGCGAGGTCTAAGGGCCACACAAAGTCAGCAGAGTCAATGACGTACCTGCAAAGTTAACACAGCCACTCACAGAGAAGCTTTGCACTGCTGTACATTTCCTGAGCTTATACCAAGCTTTCCTACAAAAGTGAAAAATTGACACCAAGAAGAGGGAAAAAAATTATCAACTACCTCAAAACCCTAGCTTGCATGAATACGGAAAAGTCAGTCCAATGCATGTACACACTGTTCTAATTTTCAAAAAGCAGCTCAAGACAGAAAGACACCGTGCAACAGAGTTCAAGAGGAGGATATTTTTTATTAAGGGAAAGGATCGTAAAGGGGGAAAGGGGAGAGACTGGCCTCCAGGGATAGGAGTAGCAGGGGGGAGAGACAGAGAGAGAGATTGAGAGAGAGACAGAGAGAGAGAGAGAGAGAGAGAGAGAGAGAGAGAGAGAGAGAGAGAGAGAGGGGAGGTAGGCAGGACCCTTTTAAAAAGGAACATAGTGAATGTACACAGGCGGTGTTCTTAGTGGCTGGAGCTGAGGACTTTTCCTGTCAGAACTCCAAAGGCAGGCTAGTACAGATGCCTGGATACTAACACGTATGTCACTATAGAAAATATGTTCCTTAATTTCAAATAAAGTGGGGAAAAAAACCTATCCTGGTTTGAAAGCCAGTTTTCAGCTAAGGCAGTCATCTCTATGTCATTACCGTAGACTCCAGTATAGACCACTGGTGTCACTTATCAGATTCTGGTCCCCCCAGAGGCAAGTGCTGCTGCATAGTTTGTCATGGTCATCCACAATCTATCTTCTCTGTGATGGGGAACGGAGTCAGGAGCTTCAGTGTGAGGCACGCCCCTAAGTCCCTTTAAGTCAAATAAAATAATTACAGACTCTGCCAGATAGTCTGGTGCCAGGGCTGTTAAATCCTTTCCGAGCTCTAACTTCCATGGCAGAGAGTAAGGACAGAACTAAATGCACAAAAATGTCATTTAAAAATAGTCCCACGGGGCTGCGATGCGTGACCTCTGTGCTGGGTCTTCCTCCGTGGGCCTCCCGCAGAAGGTTCTGGGGTGGGCCCACTCGCAATACTGTCCTCTGTGGCGTCCCTCTGTCAGAGGCAATTCCAGGCCACAAGACACTGCCTCCAGCCAACATCTTCACAGGAACACATTCCAGATGTGCGAACTGTTACGGAGCCAAGAAAACTGAAGCCACCTTCTGAAATTACAACAAAACGTCTCCATAAAACGTCTCGCCCATGTCCGGAGGAGGCGTGCTACAGTATGTGGACACATGGGAAGATGGCCTGTTTGCTTTGATTTCCTGGTCACTCCCCGCTATGTTAGAGCAAGTTCAAGATATCAGAAATCAAGCAACCCAGAAGCGCCTGGCCTTGGTGGACAGAACGGAGAAAAAAAAATCGAGCATTTACCCTAGAAAAATCTAAAGGCTTTCTTTCATTCACTTGGGAAAGCAGTGCACTGTTTGCCTTTTTAGACATGAACAGCTGTGAGGTGGGTGTTACCAAGTCCTTAAGAAATGAGCTAATGCACGTTTCCCATTAGAAGGGTTCTGATCAAGACTTCATGAAACAAAAAACACCACATGCCAGCATCCTCAAACTCTGATCCTTCAACAGGCAAAGGCGTTTGACTTGGGGCCCCCCCTTAACGGTGACATCAGCGGCTCATCAGCTGGGGGGATCTGGAAGTGTGAGACTCCAGCCGCCACTACCTCATTTAACACTGACCTTGGACGTAGGTAACGGGTGTCCCTGAAGCCTCGTGACTTAGTGACTGTCTGATTAAGAATGCTCTCCTAGGAATGCCTGACCGCAAAGAAGAGTCATGGTTCTGTGTCAGCGCTAACCTGGTGGGACTACACTGAGCCCACTGTCATCACCCTCGTGGGGGGCTCCTTGGAGGAACTGTGGCCCCACCCCGCCCCCCACCCCACCCCCCCAGTCATGTCATATGCCTGTCCCAGTCAGGCCCATCCCACCCGCAGTGCAGGAAAGCCACAAATGCCATTCAACACAAAACCTTACACTTATTTAAACACCTGGCAACTTCCTGTATTCCTTTTCGGTAACTCTTAAGTAAGGGATGACTGCTGTGGCTGAAAACTTCAAGCCAAGACAGAATAGCTTTCACTTTATTTGAAATTGTGGAGTATATTTTTCTATATAGGTACAGTTCTCGACCGTGTGAACTTTGTGAATGGCAAGGTCAGACACATCTACAGGGCCTCCAGATTCTCTGCTCGCTCAGCCACTTTCTCAGCCTTATGAAGACGGAAAACTCAGATGTCATCAACAGTCACTGTCTGTGTTCACAGCTTATCAACACCGTGACACACAAAGACCACTAAGGGTCATCTTGAAAGGCAAAGGGTGCCAGAGAAATCCTAGTGAAAATAAAGACATGTGCCTGTAATCCTTGCTCTAGAGGAACAGGAAGGAGAATGAATGCAAATTAGGAGCCAGCCTTGGCTCCAGGGAGAGTGTCCCAGGACAGCCTAGGCTACATAGAGACTGTCTGAAAATAAAATAATCAAGAAAACAAATATGTCAGGAACTTAACTGAGGACTAGAACAGAAACATTTATTCACATAAAAAGCAATCCACCTCCTCCAAATCCCTTCTCCCTTACTCCTTGTTTTTTAAAATCAATTATAAGGATATTTATTACACATCTATCATGTGACAAGGTCTAGAAAAGAGGCTCCTAACAGCAACATAAGCAAGTAAAGCCCAAATACATAGAGCTAGACATGAGAATTCACTGTCTCTCGGCAAAAATAATTCTCACCAGCCCATCTGGGTCCATTTTCAAGACTTCGGTGTTTAAACTGTCTGAATATGATAGCTATACAGTGACCCCCTCAACCCCTCCAGGTTCAGCAAATGTCCTAAGCTCAGGCAATGGGGCGGCTGGGAAGGCGTGGCTGACAGTGAGGTGTGGAGGAAGCTGTAGTCCATAGTCTTTGGGTTATGAAAACAGCTCTGTGCATTTGACCTGCAGGAACATCAAACCCAAATGCTGTCCCCATAGATGGTCCTAAACTCAGCTCTGCTCCATGTCTGACCTCAGGACTACATGAAGCCCTCACTGGGCTGGATCAAGCACTCACTGGACTAGCCTTGAGATCCTGCTGCTGCTGCTGCTGCTGCTGATGATGATGATGATGATAACGGTGTTTGTTTCTTCAGTGACTGGTGACTTCTCACTTCATCTTAAGGACAACAGGTCAAAAGCTGGTAGGACCCTATATAAGCTGTGTGGGCAAGCATTTTGTTTGTTTGGGATTTTCTGTTTATTTGTTTGTTTCTAATCGGAACCTTATGCAGCCCAAGTTGGCTTCAAAATTGCTACGTAGCCAAACATGACCTTGAACTCCTGATCCACCTGTCTCTACCTCCTGGGTGCTGGATTGCAGGCCACATGCCGTTCTACACATGCAGGAAAACTTTAAAGATCACTTCCTTATTGAAGAAAAACTACTAGATACACACTTCATGAATCACTAGCTCATAAAGTGACCCCCGAAGTAGCAAAGACCCACAGCCTCTGATGCCTCCTCAGGGCATCTGCAGGCAGCTATCTAACTACTAGTTATTACTGCAACCTCAGAAATCTGCAGACACCTATCTAACCACTAGTTACTCCTACAACCTCAGAAATCTGCAGACACCTATCTAACCACTAGTTACTCCTGCAACCTCAGAAATCTGCAGACACCTATCTAACCACTAGTTACTCCTGTAACCTCAGAGCATCTGCAGACACCTATCTAACTCCTAGCTGTTGCTGGTAAATCAATCAAAGTTGTAAGCAACCTTATCTGTTTTCATCCATCCAGTGATCATTTCCCAAAAGTTTCTCCAGGGATGCACGATGACAGCAATCCCATGATCCATCATAGCCAATCAAGTTAAAACACTTGGGAGGCAGAGGCAGGGGGATCTCTGTGAGTTCAAGGCCAGCCTGGTCTACAGAGTGAGTTCTACAAGAGCCAGGGCTGTTATGCAAAGAAACCATGTCTCAAAATTACCAAACAAAAACAAACTCTCCTCCTGTTAAGTGACCTGAGGAACCCCCTCTTCAGTGAACCCTGAACTACATCCTCTGCATTCAACAATCCTCATCTCAGGATCACCTCAAGGAGACCAGGCCTACAGAACTCCTCTGCCCCTGGACCTCCACCTGCATTCAGCAGGAAGAAGCTCCCTGTAAAACAGAAAAACAAAACAAGAAAAGAAACAACAAAAAGAACCTCTGGCCCTATTTCCAGAACCCCTATACATTCAGATCCCATTCCCCATCTCTTAAGAGTTGGGGTATGAAAAAAAATAAAAAAATAAAAATAAAAGAGTTGGGTATGTCAGATGTCAGAATAAACCTTGAGAAAACCTCGGGCAGACACTGACCAAGGAACTTTCAGTTACCCTAAGGCAGTGGTTCTCAGCTTGTGTGTTGCGACCCTTTGGGGGCTGAACGACCTTTCCATAGAGGTTACCTAAGCCCAGCTGAAAACATAGATGTTTACATCATCATTCATAACAGTAGCAAACTTGCAGGTACAAAGTAGGAATTTAAAATAATTTTATCATCCCCCACAACATGAGGGTCTGTATTAAAGGGATGCAACGTTAGGAAGGTTGACAACCATTGCCCTGAGTCTCGCTGAAATCTCCTGTCCCCATACTGATTTCCCTCTCACTGCCATCCCAAACTCAAGTCACCCACATCCTGACAGCCGTGGAAAGACAACTTCTCAAGAGGAAATGGCCTTGTCTGAACAGACTACTCCAGGCTTGCATGCAGCCCCCCAGCAGCGGCATTTAAACCCCCACTCCCCAAACCTCCCGTACAAACTCCAAGCGTCCCCTCTCACTTTGGCAGGCACCCCCTTGCCCTCGACAGAGTGTCTATCCCTGGCTGGTTTGAAATAAACAGTCCCATCTGTTGAGGTTGGACTGGTCTTTTGTCGGACTGGTCTTTTGCCACCCTCTGGTCTCTTTAAGCTGCCTCGGAAATCTAATGAAAATGCCCGATGGCGGCCTGTGTTCGTGCGCCAATGTGGAATTCCCAGGGGTGACTGCTAAGCTTCCAGAGTGTGCAGCTAGAAGGATTCTGGGGTCCAAAATGACCTTGGTGCATGGCAGGTCCCCAGGGCCCAGGGAGGAATTGGGAGCAAAGAAGGATCTGTCGGGGACCTGATGGCAGGCCTCTTCCTCTAGAGCCAGGGGGAAGCCTCAGCCGCCGAGTGCTTCTAATAGAAGGGAAATGGGAATCAGTATGAACGTTAATTTCTCTGGAGCCAGTTTGGTGGGCCATTAGCATCCTAAAAACAACCTGTGTGAGCGATGTGTGCAGAGGAATTCTCCAGAAGACATTCTGGACTTCCTAGTGTGGGGAAGCAAGCTGTCCGTCCCTGTCCTGTGGGTAAGGCTCTCTCTCCCTCCGCACACACCCTTTCCTTGTAGGAAACACGGGGTGCGTATTCAGTGTTCCCACGTGGTGGCCATGCCCTTACGAGTCCTTAGCAACCCTGTGTTCCCCACCTGGTCCCCCCGCCACCTTTAAAGCACTCGGTGGCTGTGGATTCCCCCTGGTTCTAGAGGAAGAGGCCTACCATCAGGTCACAAGAATGAGAAACATGTCATCACACCCCCAACACTGAGAACAAACTGTACTTCGCATCCAGGAGCAAAGCAACAGTTGAATACCTGTCAGTCAAGGCAAACGCTTGACAAAGGAAACAGGAAGCTGAATTTTAATAAATTCAGGTTAAATTTAGAATTTTTTCAGGTAGAAGAGAAATAATTGTGGAGTCTAAGAAATGAAGAACTCTGCATAGATCAACTTCAAAGGAAGTTCTTGAGAATTAAGAACACACAGACACACACACATGTGCGCACCATACACACACACACACACACACACAGGGTCCAGCCCAGCCCCTTCATCTTGTGAGGCCCACCTGAGCTACAAGGTCACACACATGATGGAAATTGCTGATTCTATGGCTACCACCCCAGCTGGCTCAGATCTGGGTTCAGCCACACACTAGCACTGTGGCTCAAGAATTCTACTGACCTATCCTGGTGGTGCCCTGAGACCCACTTACAGATACCGTGCATGACAATATCCAAACCTCAGTGTTACTTAAAGATTGGGTATTATGTATGTGAGAAGCATTGTGCCTTTGGCTGTATTAAACTCTGAGCAGACAGCTCCTGAACATTCTCCTTAATGGTTAAAGAAAAATAAGCTTTTCCCCAGAGCGGGGAGTGATACGGGTATGGACATCAGAAGGCTTGGGACACAGAGACAGGCATGGTTTAAGTTGCTGCCATGAACAGCACTCTACACATCTACATATTTTTAAGAGGGGGCAAATAAGAGACAGTACTAACTGTGTCTGGTTCTCATCTCGGTGCGTGCTTATCCACCCATCCCTATCTACCCCTGTAAGGTCACCCAGCCTTATCCACCCCTGTAAGCTCACCCAGTTCTATCCACCCCTGTAAGCTCACCCAGTTCTATCCACCCCTGTAAGCTCACCCAGCCCTATCCACCCCTGTAAGCTCACCCAGCCCTATCCACCCCTGTAAGCTCACCCAGTCCTATCCACCCCTGTAAGCTCACCCAGCCCTATCTTCCCCTGTAAGCTCACCCAACCCTATCCCCCCCTGTAAGCTCACCCAACCCTATCCACCCCTGTAAGCTCACCCAACCCTATCCACCCCTGTAAGCTCACCCAGTCCTATCCACCCCTGTAAGCTCACCCAGCCCTATCTTCCCCTGTAAGCTCACCCAACCCTATCCCCCCCTGTAAGCTCACCCAGCCCTATCTTCCCCTGTAAGCTCACCCAGTTCTATCCACCCCTGTAAGCTCACCCAGCCCTATCCTCCCCTGCTGTGGTGTCAACTGCCTTTCGATTTTCACCTTGCTAAAAAGCATAGGCCCACCTTGAGGTTCTGATTTCCCAGACTAACAACTCAATGTCATGTCAATCTGTGAGTGTAATGAAACAGATAGCCACTGTTCTCCTAAAATGCTGTTTTAAAAGAAAATTTTCTTACCACAATCTGTCACACTCAAAGTAAAAATGGTTGCATTTCTTGCAAGTCTGTTATTATACAAGTATAGTGTTTTTAATACTGTATAAATCATATTGATCTAATTTTGGTAATTTTTGTTTTTATCTTTAAGAGAGAATCTTGCCATGTAGCCTAGAATGAACTCAAACTTAAAATCCTCTGATCTCAGCCTGAGTGTTATAGGCATGAAGTGTTAATAATTTCTTACATTAATTTGCTCATAAGAGCATACATTTTCCTGTTAATATGAAGAACCCATGCTCTTGTGAGCCCCTAATTGTATTCTGTGTAGAAAGCGTGACTTTTGAAAAACTCCAAAGCAAAAACACAGACAAGGATTAGGAGGAATAAAAAGCGGGATTCTTCTTACACATCTATCAACATCTTAAAACACAAACACAGTTACTACTTGGAGAAAATGAGGTCTCCGTTCAAACAAACAGAACGATGTCCCAGCCCAGGCACTTCTAGCTGCCCGCCTCAGGACAGAGCTTATTCAGGACGTGGGCTAGGTGTCTCCCGGGCTTTTGAACAGTACTGAAAATCATCTTGACTCTATGTCACACATATGCCATGACAGGTATTTTACTACCATATCCAGAACAGTAACTAACGTGCTAAGATAGGTGAAACCTTCTCTTATTTTTCTATGTCTGTGCATATGGTATGTGTGCATGCTCACACATATGTGTGCTCTTTGTGTGTGTGTGTGTGTGTGTGTGTGTAGGGTGCTTGTGTGTAAGCGTGCATGTATGTGGAAGCCTGGGGTTGACATTGCATATGTCTCCATAACTCTTACTCTCTATCTTGTGTGTGAGGCAGAACCTCTCATTGAAGTTGATGCTCTCATTTTCTGTGGTCTGGCTAGCCAGCCTGGTCTGAGGATCCATGACTCCACCTCCCAGGAGCGGGACTACAGGTGACCCAATGCCCACCTGGCTTTGCCATGAGTTTGGGATGCAAACTCAGGCCCTCACAATTGCATGGCAAGAGTTTTATCCACCAAGCCACACCCCAGCCCTGAGACTTTATTTACTTTTAACAACAACCAATGCATACACGCTGTTGGGGACCACAGCTGCAAGTGCGGTGACCTGTGCAGTCGCAGCAAGTACGTGATGGTCACAGGCTTGTGAAATCAGCTTCTGCAAGAAACATGAAAACTATTCTCAGGCTAAGAAAACTCGAACTCAAGTGTGACTGGAGGTGAATCAGCCAATTTGAGGATAACGTCACTGAATGTCAGTCTGCTGAGGCTTCCAGAACGGGAAAGAAAAAGCCGACACAGACCTCTCCCCTCCTTTTCCATGTATAGTATGTGTGGATGTATATGTCCTGTAGATACGCAGATGCTCCCACTGTGGGCTGAGAGTGCATGTATGTGTACAGGGTGTTGATGATGAGATCGATTGAAGCATTAAGATCACGCGGGTATGACGATGAGATCCATTGAAGCATTAAGATCACGCGGGTATGCGCGGGTGGCTGTGCTTCTGTATGCCATTAGCTGTAGCACACACCTTCTCCTCAACACTAACACGCACGAACCACGGATCACTTTAAAGTCAACAGTGTGTCACAGACTCCGGAAGCCTTGTTTTGCTTTTTAGTGATGGTATTACACCTGATAGCATACATCCTACTGAACGAAACATCAGTGTCATTTGTTCAATCCTGGGGGTTAGGATTGAACTCAGGGCCTCATGCATGCTAGGCAAGCACTCTATCCCCAGCTACATCCCTGTCGGAAGGTCTTTTGGCCCAATGTCACTATGCTTCATATTGTATGACATCACCACACGGCCCATTTGGCTAATGTGAGGTGAAGTTATACCAGGAACCCAAAGATTTTACCTTTTATTCAGACAGTTCTCAAGACACTTTCCTCTTTCTACACTACACATCAACTAAATAGTCCAGCTATCAGAATCATCAGGTTTTTTTTTATGTCATCTTACCTGAGTTGCATTTGTGTTCAAATCAGAAAAGAAAATAGCATTGTAGATTATACCAAGAAGCAAATTTACCTCAACTCTCCAGAGTAAACGAGACATAAATAACAAGCATTTAACTGGTTTGTGAGCTAGATATAGATTTCTTCAACAACAACAAAATATGCCCCTGAGTATCACTTCATATCCACTAGGATGATAAGATTTAAAAGGTAACAATGTAACACACAGTCAAGGATGTGGACAAATTACGACCCTGGTAACTTATGGGTCAGATACAAAATAGATCAGCTATGCTGAGAAACTATGTCACGGTTCCCACACAATAAACACAGAGTTATGTTTGGACCCAGGGACTTCACTCCTTAGCACATGACCAAGGAAAACAAAAACATGTCTCCATGGAGCTGGGTATCATGGTGATATTTTGCTTATGGTCTAACAAATAAAGCTTGCCCGAAGATCAGAGAAACAAAGCAGCCAGCCACTAGAGAGTTCTCACCTCTACCGATGAGCAGAACGAAGGGGTGACCCACCGAACCTCAGACTCGTTCTGTTCCTGTCTCCTCCTGATTTATATTCCTCTCTAGTATGGGATTAAAGCCGTGGGATCCCATGTGCTGAGACCTCCTTTGTATGAGCTCTTGTTTCTCTCTGAGACTGATTCACTCTCATGTAGCCCTGGGTGGCCTTGAACTCACAGAGATCCATCTGCCTCTGTCTCCTGAGTCCTGGGATTAAAGGTGTGGCCACCACTGCCTGGCCTCTATGGCTAACTAGCGTGGCTGGCTTTGCACTCTGATTTTCAGGCAAGCTTTGTTTGTTAGAGCATAAACAAAATGTCACCACAGGGTGTGGCTCACATCTATAGTTCCCGTGGAGGGCTGAGGCAAAGGAATTGGTAGTTTGAGGCCAGCCTGAGCTACATAATGAAACTTGATCTCAAAAGAGTATCCCACACAAAAAGCCTTGTATGGAAATGTCCATAGCAGCAGCGTTCCTAGCAGTCAAAGAGCACAAACCACCCCAAATGGCCACGGAATGATGACTTGGTGAGCGGCATGTAGGTAGTATAAGCATACGATGGTGTGTTATTTCTCAATAAAAAGGCCCAGAGTCCTAGCACAAGCCTCCCCGTGGATGAGCCTTGAGAACAGCACAGGAACAATGAGAAAAAAGTTAGAGAAAAAAAAACCTGTCTGGAATAGGAGAATTCACAAAGATTCGTACAAAGTAGATAGCTGGTTTCCAGGAGCTGGGGTAGCAGAGACTGGGAGAGAGGGAGGAAAAACTAACTACCGAGTTGTACATTCGAGTGGGAAACATCTATGACATGAGTATCTCAGTAGAGCAGTTATAAAAATAGAAAATAAATCCACTAGCTTGGTTAAGGAAAACGACTCTTTTTTTTTTAACCTAAGGAAAATAATGCTGCTTCTGCCCAGATTTTTGCCAAGCAGTTGAGCTGTGGTGTGTGACAAAGTCCCCTCTGTGAGGCACATCTGGTGAGCAGCTGCATTAGGAGGGCCCACGTTCTAAACATCACATCTGCTGGTGCAGTGCAGTGAGACTCACACTGCTAATTAAATATGGGATTGCATGTGTCAATTAGGAACCGGCCGCTTGGGAAAGCACAATGATCTGAGCTGGGGGCTGGCACTGCTTACATCCTGACCTGTGTGGGAAGACAGTCCATGGCTCTAAAGATAGGCGAGGCAGTTTCCATGGAAACCTCACACAACCGGAGGAGGAGAAACTCAAAATTATACACAACTTTGTGGAAATCGGGCTTTGCAAAATATTTACTTTTAAGCGTAAAAACAAAACAATACCCTCATCTTCTTGAAGGTGCCTAACTTCCTTTCATTGACTAGTAAATAAGGTTTGGGGGAGGTCAGGTACGTCCCTTTAGGACTCGTGTTAGAAGGAGGGACATTCAAAACACGTCTCTTGTCATAAGTTTAATGCGAACCTCAAGGGCTTAGAGATATTTGGCTTTTATTGAAACCAACGACTGTGAATTATTCCAGCTGAGATTAATTAATCCTCCCACTGCATGCTAATATGCTAGTCTTTCCAAATAAACGCTCACTGTAATTACACCCAGGCGCCTCCACCCACTACCCGCCGCTCCTTCCCATGAAAGAGGACTACATGTCTTCCAGATGTGGCGTACAAGCAAGAGCATCCTTCGCCAAGAGTTTCGGGATTAAACAAAGCATGAGACGAACATGTGTAGCTTCCATGAGAATGAAGACACTTCCCGCACCTCTGGCCACAAACCTGTCGACTTACACCGTAAGGGGTTTGGAAGACTGTGTGACGGCACATAGTTGTCATCCCAGCACCAAGGAGGCTGAGGCGGGGCGGCCTTCAGGAGCTGGAGACCAGCCTGGGCTACAGAGTTCAAGGCCAGCCTGAGCCACATAGCAAGACACTGTAGCAACTATAACAGTAACAAAGACACTGAAAGGAGGAAAAAGACATCAGCTGACTATGGCATCAGCTTTATCCGTGTCCCCAAATCCACTACCAGATGAGTCCTAGAACGGCGAAGGCAGTGGGCTGCCCCGGAAGCCAGTGGGGTTCTCTGTATCTCTCAGTCTAGGCAACGGTAGAGACCAGCAAGGGTAAGATGAGAATTAGAGTTTTAATCAAATCAAATAAACACTGGACTGTGTACCAGAACCGTGTCACAGATATTTTCTCATGTGACAGGCACAGAAAGCCAACGACTTGCTTAGCAGCGAGAACCAATGTGTTCTAAGCCTCCGCGCAGACTCTCGCACACAGGACCCCGGGTTAATGAGAGTCACTTCCGTCTGCACCTGAAAGGACTCTGCATCTGTCAGAATGGAGACTCCTTAGGATGCTGCCACAGGCTCCCAATCTAACCCCTGGGGAGAAGAGGAGGGGAGCTTTTCCTCCGGGGGCAACGTGGGCATTGCAAAGACCACCAGACCTTTCCCTGCCTTTGTCAACAGGACAGAAAATGACTCTCAGCTTTACGGCCAGGAGAGGCACCGAGGCAGTGCTAGCCAACCACTGGCCAAGGCCACTCCCTCACAAAGGAGACACAGCGAACCAGACTGCATTTCTGGTCTCCCCGCCAGGAGGGCCACCACCTTCTAATAGAGTAACCCCAAGGAAGCAGAGGTGTCCTGGGTGTGTCCCGTGCCGGGGCCACAGAGCAGCCCCAGACAGCACAGGGTATGAGATCGGGGAGCGAGGGCCCTCATCAGCACAGCCAGGGGTGCAGCCTCCTCCTGGGAGCCCTGCTGCTGCGTTCCCGTTCCCAGCTAGCAAGGAGGGGATTTCAGTTGGGCTCTCAGCATTGTCACTTTTCCTGGAAAAGGCTTCCAAAAAAGCACCCGGCGTTTTTCCAAAAGACGAGGAAAGGAAGTGGACAGGAGGGGAGGGAAATGAAGGCTCTGGGTCGGGGTTTGTATCAGCTGAGGCTCACACACAAAGAAGGAAGCACTCGCAGCTGCTCCCCCTGATGAAGCCCTGGTAGTGATTCGCAGGGGTGTTTATCGCAGTCCTGTTTCTAATCTTGAAAGAAATCCATACAAGAAGATAATTTTTTTCTTCTGTACTGGATCAGTCAAGTCCCAACCTGGCTCTAGGCAACAATAATTACCAGGAAGTAAATTGTTACGTTTTCCTCGTCTGACGGGGCCTGCTGTCTGGCACGTGCTACTCCCAGGGCTGTCTGGAAACAACAGTACACTGGGCCATCCTGGGTGACTTATGTAACCAACAGCTATCACCTGAGAGGGAGATGCCACTGCATGCAGCCCACCTACTGTGTGCAGCCCACCTACTGTGTGCAGCCCACCCTATGCATGCAACCCACCCTCCAAGTGCAGCCCACCTACTGTGTGCAGCCCACCCAGTGAGTGCAGCCCACCTACTGCATGCAACTCACCCACTGCATGCAGCTCACCCACTGTGTGCAGCCAACCTACTGTGTGCAGCCCACCCACTGTGTGCAACTCACCCACTGCATGCAGCCCACTTACTGTGTGCAGCCCACCCTCCTCATGCAACCCATCCACTGCGTGCAGCCCACCTGCTGTGTGCAACTCACCCACTGAGTGCAGCTCACCCACTGTGTGCAGCCAACCTACTGCATGCAGCCCACCCACTGCGTGCAGCACACCCACTGAGTACAGCTCACCCACTGTGTGCAGCCAACCTACTGGGTGCAGCCTACCAAAGGAGCTTGGGTTCCACCGCATCTTTTGGCTGCTAAGAACTATGTTTTAACAGGAAAATTAATTTTGAAGCAATCTTTAGCCACAACTTCTTTACATGTGGTTATTGGCAATACATAGAAAAGAATATGGTTTGGTAAATAATTAGAATTGTTTTCTCTGATTTTACTGGGTAAAACTATTGTTAATGGAGGTGGAGGGATGGTTCGTGGTTAAGAGCACTGGCTTCTCTTCTAGAGGACCAGAGTTCAAGCCCCAGCACCCACAAGACAGTTCCCAAACATCTGTAACTCCAGTGCCAGGGAATCTGACTCCCTCTTCTGGCCACCGCAGGCACTGGCCACCACAGACATACATGCAGGTGAAGCATAAAATAAAAATAAAGAAATCATTCTTAAATGATGCTGTCATCACCCCTAGAGGAATATGGCTATACAAAACAAAAGCAAAAACCATAATTTAGGGAGGGATGGTAAAAATATATTAGGGAATTAAAGCAATAGTCATTTCTTCAGAAATTAACAATAATTAGCAACAACAGTTAGAGAGCCGAGGGACGCAGAAAACAAAGTAAAGTAAGCAATCCCTCCAAAAGTTAAACGAGAACATTAAAGGAAAAGAAGATGAAGGCTGGGAGATCTGAGGAAGGGACTCCAAGGCCAGGACAGAAAGGAGAACTTGAAGGACACAGAGCAGAAATCTACCAAAGCAGAGGGGGCCTGGAGACGCACAGCAGATAACCAACAAGACAGCTGCAAACTGTTTGCTGTCATTTTGTTTTGTTTTTTAAGTTGGAAATATGAGCAGACCCAAACTAAGTCTTGGGATTTCTAGAAAAGAATGGAAACATGACAGACAAGGAAGGAGGGAGGAGAAAAGGGAGAGAAAGGGCCACAGACCGTGGGCTCCACACAAACATGCAAGTCAGGGGGGAAGCCGGCTGTGGTAAGTTAGACACAAGGCTCCGTGCAGGAAACGGCAAGGCTATCGCTCTAGAAACACGCCCTTTGAAAGCACAAAGACTCTGGCCACCAGACAGCCTGGTTTTAGAAAAGACTCTCCATAAAACGTTATGAGAAGGAAAAAAAAGAAAACAAAAGAAATGGAGAATAATCGTAAGATCTGCTCTGACCATCTTAATTCCCAACAATCCTGGGTAAAATGTGTGACTTCTTTAGAACAACGTAATTTGCCCAAATCAAATCAAACAAGACAGAAAATGGTCTACCGGGATTATTTCTACAGAAGAAATAGCTGTCTAGGGATAACTTTGGAATCCCAAGCTCAGGATTTCTCAGGGAAGTTCCACCAAATGTACAAGGAGCTTGCTTAGGAGCTATGGGACTTCTGCGGGTCAGAAGAAAATGAGAACACCACCCACATTCGCCTTATGGAATAAGTAAAAGGGGTTCAAAATCCTGATGGAGAGCAAAATATATCTAGACATCTGCAAACGTCACCACACACACAGAAGTATATGTGTGCTGCAGAATTCCACGACCCAGTGTAGTTTGTCCCAAGAACCGCAAAGACGCTCAGTACCAGCAGCGCTGGGAAACGTTAACCAAACACAGAGTTCAGGGCAACACATTGCACGAGATAACTATAAAATGAAAAGCTGCATGACCACAGTGATGCTCCGGGCTGTCTGGCAAGACTTAATCTCATTCTGATTACAATGTATACACGATAGATAGATAGAGAGAGAGAGAGAGAGATACATAGATACATAGATAGATATAGATATATAGATACATAGTACATAGAGAGAGAGATACATAGATATATAGATAGATATAAATACATAGATACATAGAGAGAGATACATAGATACATAGATAGATATAAATACATAGATACATAGATAGATATAGATACATAGTACGATAGATAGATAGATAGATAGATAGATAGATAGATAGATAGATATAGATATACATATATAAAACAGACAGGCAGATGAGAACTACATAGGCAGACAGGTGATTCGTTAGCAAAATAAAATATGCTTTGCCACATTACGTTTGGTGGGAAACATTAAACCCTTTCAATGAGGCTGAGATGATGACAAGATGCCTGCTATCATCGTAAGTATCTTACCTGTACTATGTGTATAGTCCAAAACAACTAGCAAAGAGAAGTGACTTGATTGTTTTTCAATCTGTGAGTATTTGTAAATAGCCCCCCCCCCTTTATCCTGTAAGGACCAAAGACGATAAAGACAGTAGGAAAATTCAGTAAGGTGCTGAGACTTAAAACAGGAGAGATAAGGGGGGACGGGAAGACAGGCTGTTGGGGAAGCAGCAGTGTAAAGCTCTCCTGTGTCCAGTGAGACGTGGCGTAGCACCGAAGGGTCTGCATTAGTGCTCGCTTGAGTCTGCACACACTTGAAAGGGCCCTGAGACGCTAACCACACTGGCTGGGTGAACAGAGGGGTGAGAGGGGAGGAGAGGGGGAGCCACGGGCAAGAAGGCAGGAGAGGGCCTGGCCTCATGGTGTTTTTGTAGCTAGTGGCGGGTTAACAAATCAAATTAGGCATTTGAGCCGATCCCCAACTGAGGGAGCTCTCTTTAGGGTCTCAGAGAAACATCCCAGCAGTGACCAAGCCACTGCCCTTGGGCCACAGGTGAGCTGGGGGGAGCAGGCAGGACTTGGCTCTGCTGTGGCTTCCTGCCTTCGTGCCTGTCCTATGCCACCCCAGACACAGGTGCTTCTGGTCACCGGTGTTTCTTGACCAGAGTGACTTGCCTTTCCCTCAGAAAGCTCTGTCCCTGGCACTTGCCTGTGGGCTCTGAGGTAACGTAGGATTTCCTCCAAGGCTTTTTGGATACAGAGACGGGGCCTTCTGTATCCAGGCTGGCTGCAAACTCGCTATGTGGCCAAAGAGGACCTTGAGCTTCTGATCCTCTGGCCTCCACCTCCCGAGTGTATGGGTCACATGTGTGCATCACCCACCCGGCTTACGGGGTGGAGACCATCGAGTCAGGCTTTCTGCGTGCCGGGCAGATAGGTGTGCCACGACCGAGCCACACGCAGGCTCTGTAACTGCTATTTCCCGTCCTTTGCTCTATTCTGGGTGCACACGCTGCTTTCTGAAACTGCTGCGGGCACCTCAGAGTCCTCTCTTAGCTTTCTGTTGTTTCGGTTCCTAGTTACCGCTACCGAGTCTTGATATTAGTGTCCCTCTGAGAGGCGTTGCTTCCGTTCCTTGTTGAGTGTTCACCGCGTTATCTCTCCTTAAGGTGTCGTCTCTTTTCTATTTCCTAATCCAAACCCGACTGGCACGCCGAAGAACTCTTTTGTGTTTTTAGCACAGACTGTTATGTGAGTTTGACTGATTAGCAATCTGAGGGGTCTAGATCTTCTATGAACTGCTGTAACTTAGAAAAATGTGGAAGGACTGGAGAGCCAGAGAGAATCGGTTTACAGAGGAACAGCACACATCCCTCTCTGGGGTAGCTGGGCACAGCCTTTTTGGGTGACACATTCTGTTAACACAGCAACACGGTCTTGGAAGGGAAAGTGCCAGAAAGATTTGGATTTTGCCCCGGCGGCTTCCTTTCCACGGACAGAAGCACACAAATAAACATCATCCAAGCAAGATCCCTTTGCCTCATTACCACGGCCATTCAGGGGACAACTTGGGCATCTCCAACATTTATGCAAAGTTGACAATACTTAGTTCATTTTCAAAGAAAAGTTGACTCGTGCAGTATCAAAAAACCCATGAAGCCCTCTCCCACTGTTGTGTACAGGCCGTAAGAAGATTTCCAAGCAGACCCAGGACACCTTTCATTAGTCTAGACACCCCAGGCCCAGAGAGCGCTGGACTTAGAAAGAATGTCTCAGCCAGAGCATGCCAGGGGTTCTGCGGAATGCCGTCTTCTGGGTGACATGGCCTTGAATTTACGAGTCACCACAGCACATGATCAGGACACCTCACAGTCCTATCATGGGAGAGAGAGACAGGCCAAGGAGACCCCACCCAGCCTCAGGAGCTACTGGCAGCTACTTTGATGGCTGCTGGAGGGAGGGAGTGGTCGCCAGTAGGTTGGCCGTGGATGACCTCCCATCCACGGCCGCAGGAGGAGCACTAACCAAGCACTAACCAAGCACTAACCAAGCACTAACCAAGCACTAACCAAGCACTAACCAAGCACTAACCAAGCACTAACCAAGCACTAACCAAGCACTAACCAAGCACTAACCAAGCACTAACCAAGCACTAACCAACCAAGCAGATCCATGAAGCCCTCTGCCACCGTCCGAGCACAAGTCATAAGAAGATTTCCATAGGCAGGACAGTAAAACAACAACAATAATGATATTATTCAAGGGTTGCTTTCATTATGCGGCACAAACATTAAAATTTAAATTTAAAGAATATAAACCCTAGCGGCTGCCAGCCGTACCTTGGGTCGTTGTGCGGCAGACAGGTGCACCATTGCGACTGCACTCTTAGGAAAAAAAGTGCACATTCCCTCCTTGTCCTCAGAGCCTGACAAGGCCCCAGCCATGGTGCTGAGGAGTCCTGAAGCACAGACTTAATGGTGCCTTTCCCAGCACTTCCCCCCTTTAAAATAAGTATGGAAACATACGACAAGATGATCACTGCAAACAAAATGTGTGGCAGGGGGTGGGGGATACAAGAAAGAGGCTGGGGAGCCCAGGCTCTGATTCACTGAACCCAAGGGGATGATACGAAGTGTGGCCGGTGTGCTGTAATTGCAACCTCAGAAGGCAGGGGGAGCCGCAGAGCAAGCTGGGAGAGCAGGCCCATGGGGAGGGTGGGGCTCTGGTTCTCCCTGCCACGCCCTGCTTCCGGAATAAGGCAGAAGAGCACCCGAGGATGCCTTCTGATATTAATCTCGGGCCTCCACATGCCCACATGCATGCAAGCATGCATCTATACACATACATACCACATGCACACACATGAAAATTTAACAAGATAAATTAAATCAAAAGCAGACCTTCCGGGACCTGTATTCTAAGTGTCATTAACCAGCATTGCCCTAGAATGCAACCATGGGTGTGGACCGTTCACACAGCCCCGTGAAACATGCAGGGTCTATTTGCAGCCCACATCCTGTCACCCCTTAGCAGGGTGACCCTGCCCAGCTTCCCTTTGATTCAGTGGATTAATCATGCCTCCTGAAAACGTGCATTCCAACAACAGGGAGAGTGAGTTACCCGTGTGTGTCAAATGTTCCACATGGGTGAGACGGTCTGATGAAGAGCTAAGGGTAGTAATCTGGGCCTGGGTGTGTCAGACAACAGCACACACAACCCACAGATGATGAGGTCGGAAGAGAAAGTGGCATTCAACAAACTCACATCCCAAGAAGGTTTTAAAGAATAAGAGAAGAAAGTAAAAGACCTTCGCAAGAGAAAAACGAAAATATGACAGCATTGGTTTTGCTATAGCTTAAGAGGAATCCACCCAAAATCACAGACCTGAACTGCTAATCCCTGCTGAGGCAGCAGAACGGATTTGGGGCCTTTGATTTCTACACACAGACATTAGCATGGGACTGACCACTGAAACGCTCCAGGCAGGAACGAGCTTGGCTATCTTCTGGGTTCTCCGTGAACCCTGGATCAGATGGAAGAGCCCTCACGCTCTTTCCCAGTCTCCCAGCACTGACCGATGCTGTCTTCGGGCATCACCCAGATCTCCTTCTGGAAGACGCAGTCTAGAGACTCAGCAGGGTTCCTTTCTGACCAGTCCCAATTCCAAAGCCTCACTAAGGAGGCAAAATCTGCTCAAACTTGAGGGCGAATTGAGAGGCTGGGAAGACGACTCTGTAGCTGACGAAGGCTCTAGCTCCTTGGGCTGAGACCCTTTAATACAGTTCCTCATGCTGTGGTGACACCCCCACCATAAAACTACTTCATTGCCACTTAACTCTAATACAGTTCCTCATGCTGTGGTGACACCCCACCATAAAACTACTTCATTGCCACTTAACTTTAATACAGTTCCTCATGCTGTGGTGACACCCCCACCATAAAATTACTTCATTGCCACTTAACTGCAATTTTGCCACTGTTATAAATCATAATGTAAATATCTGTGCTTCCCAATGGTCTTATGTGACCCCTGTGAAAGGATCATTTGACTGCCCCCAAAGGGATCACAACCCACAGGCTGAGAACCCCAGGCTGCTATTAAGGGGTCTCACACCCTCTTCTGGCTTTTGTGGGCACCTGCATAAACAGACACACATAATGCACAAATTAAAATAAAAACCTTAAAAATTAAAAGTCCGCTTGAACTCACAACTTAAACTCTGTCTCACTAACGTTCCTTAAATCGCAGACTTACTTACTCTCCTCCACAGATCACGGCATTGGGGGAAATGCTGGCAGCTGTCTACACAACATTCCCAAAAGCAATGCCCAAATACTATATGTTTTTTTTTAATAATTGCTGAGTCATTGTAAAAAAAATCATTTCTAAGTGATGCGGGGTAAGTTCTCTAGCGACGAGAACTGAGTTGCTTCCTTCCACTACATTATTTATCCGTGTTACATAATACTTAATTTTTGCTCTTCAGAAGGGTGGTAAGATACAGACAGACAGACAGACAGACAGACGGACTGACAGACAAAAGGACAGCCAGACAGACACTGTCCTTGCTGGAGTTAGTGTCTGCTTTCTAGTACAGGGAGCAGCAGAAGCTTATCTCAGGCAGACTCCAGGGTCATCCATGGCACCGCACACACATGTGGCACGTCTCCAGTGAAGCCCAGCGCCAGACACTGCAAGCCTCACATAACCGCGGACTGCTGTTGGCAGAGCCTCGGCCTCAGCGGCTCAGCCGCCCGTGTCTCCTCCAGCCACACCCTGGAGCTCTAATCTGCCCTGTCCTCATGCGCAGTCACGTGTTCAGGGACTTCCGTGGCAGCAAACAAGGCAGGCACCATTCCCTGCCTATGGGCAGGAAGAGTTCATCAAAATTGACCACGCGGCGCGCAGACGGCATCAAGGCAGAGGTCACAAGCCGCAGACTAAGCGGGTGTTGAGGGTACAGTGTGCCACACTCCCCCTGCCCTATCAAACACACCTTTAATCCGGTATAAGCAACTGTCAATTAAAAAAGGCTTCTTCTCCCTACACGAGTCCCAGGGGACAACTAATCCCAAATATCAGATATGTACGCTTTTGCTCCCAGGGCTCAGAGAGAACACATGCCATCATGAGAAGCTATGTATATCTGGTCTCCAAGTAATGTTCTTAGATTTGTTAGCACTGAGCAAAACTCATGTATGTGATTGATGGGGAAGTCCTGTGTATATGTCAATAAAGCACTGTTGGCCAATAGGGAAGCAAGATAGGTGGGACTAGGAGTCCAGGAGGACTCTGGGTAGGAGAAACACAGAGAGTCATCATGTAGCCACATAGAGAAAAGAAGTCCAGACCTTTTCTCCAGTAAGAGAAATACTTAGAATAACAATTATGGGGTAAATACTTAAGTCAGAGATAGCCAGTAAGAAATCAAGCAAACGGTCAACAGCTTCATAATTAATACAGCATCTTGTGTGTTATTTGGGGACTACAACGTGGCAGAGCCCAGGCGACTGGTGGGGAAAGACCAAAGCAGCTGACAAGGAAAAGGCTTCTCTCTACATGTGATGTATGTGTCTAACCCCAACTCTCTAACCCCTACTACCTGCCTCCCACTCCCCACCCCCACCCCCATTAACTCCCCCCATCCCTTTGCCTTCTCTGGCATTTTATTACTAATTCGGGTCCCTAGTGTAAAAACACTGATTGCCAAATGAACTCCTAGTCTTTCATTTATTCAAATTCTTTAAAAAATCTATTTACACACAATGATCCTGCCCTAGGCATAAGGTAAATAAATGCCTGCTATTTTCAAACACAGAATCTGTGATGCTGTAAACATGACACATGGAGGGAAAACACGTCTGAAAACAGAGTACCCACAAAACACATGGAAAAAGTCAAAAATACATACTTTTATTTCTACCATTCCAAGATGTACCTATGTCTCTCCTGAGTATCAAAAAGAAGTAATTTAATGTTACAGCAGCTAAAATCAAGCAGTGATGAACTGGATGAAATAACACCGATGACTAGAATTCCGAATAAAATTTGGCTATATTGGTGCAACTAGATTTAGGCAAACACAGATTTGATCTCATTTGGCTTGAATATTTATGATTATACCGCGAGAATTCAAAATATAAATGAGAGGAAATAAAAAAAAACATTTGCATAATTTAAAGGTTTCCACTTGGCTAACCCTGAGGCATCGTTTGTGGAACGCTGACACCTTTTGGCAGGCTGCGATATAGCAGCCCAGCTCCACAGTCTGTTCATTAACATGGGGGGGAAGGGGGGCTCCAGGGCAGCCTCGTGCACAAGTGGCAGAAGCAGACACGTCGACATATGTTACATCCTCATACTGGGTGGCCTTGCCCAGCCTTAACACAAGGTGAGGTGCTTGGTCTTACTGCAACTTGACATGCCACAGGAGGCCTGCCCTTCTCTGGACAGAAGCTGAGGAGTAGATGGGGGTGGGGTGGCAGAAGGGAAGGAGGGGGCGGGACTGGGGGGAGAGGTGGGAGGGGAAACTGCAGTGGAGATGTTAAATAAATAAATAGGTGCTAAAAAAAAAAGCAACCCAAAATACGTTACATGCATGCAAAAGAATGTCAAAAGCAAAGCTATTATTTTGTAGAAGTAATTTGTGCTTAAAAAAAATGATCCCAGGGCTGGTAACTGAATTTGATCTCCAGGTCCCAGCTTCCCAGAGTTGTCCTCTGCCACAGGGGTTCTCAACCTGGGGATCGAGTGGCCCTTTCACGGGGGTCACATATCAGATGTCATGTATATCACATATTTATACTATGATCCATAACAGCAGCAAAATTACAGTTATGAAATAGCGGTGGAATGATTTTACAGCTGGGGGTCACCACCACAACCTGAGGAACTGTATTAAGGGGCCACTGTTAGGAAGGTTGAGAACCATTGCTATAATAATAACTTTTAAAAGACGTCAGCCTAAATATTGCTGCCAGTAGGTGAGCCAAGAAGACAGGGACCAGCGAGGGAGCAATGGCCTCATGTCCCTGGGACCTCTGTGACCTCCATGACCTCTGTGACCTCTGCATCACCAAGACTTTCCAAAGCCCAGGTCTCTGTGCCCTTCCTTCTGTATCTGTTCATTATGTTTTAGGTTGGGTTTTACGGCAGGCTTGCAAAGTCATCCTTGATCAGAAGCCAGACACACACACCTCAGAAGCTCCCGCCTGCACAGCTACAGTTCTGGTCTACTGACCTCTCCGACACCTCTCCGACATGGGTGTCTCTCACCAATGCCGTCACAGCAGGACAAGCAGCGCAGAGCCAGCCCTCATCAAAAACCTCAAGCCAAGAAGTCCAGGGTCACTGACTGCAAGATGAATTTCACTCTCACAGCTCTGACTGTCAGACCTTCCAGAAGGTAGTTGGAACTCTCCACACTTATACCCTGAGACTACAGAAACAGTCTCACAGCGTACCCAGGGACTCCACTCAAGGCAGACTGTACCCTGCCCAGGACTACAGAAACGGCCTCACAGCCCACACAGAAACTCCACACAAGATACCTTATCCTGAATAAAGTGCGGAGACTCCCCTATGTACTCCACACTAGGCAATGTTCCTGATCTTCTGGGGTGTTTTTCACTCGATGATCTTGGACCTCCTAAACTTCTTAAAGGGCCCTTTTCATGGGCCTGGAGAGGTGGCTCAGTGGTTCAGAGCTGCTCTTGCAGAGGACCTGGGCATCAGTCCCCGGCACCCACACGGTGTCTCAGGACCCTCTGTAACTCCAGGTCCCAGGATGTGATGCCCTCTTTAGGCTTCTGCAGGTACTGCACGCATGTGGTGCACATACACACATACAGGCAAAGCATCTATATGCATAAGGCAATAAATGTAAATCTTTTAAATGTCCCTTCTCTGTCAATTCCCAGGTCATTCATAGAGCACAACTTTCACCCACATCTCAGATCAGTATAACGCCAGACCCAGGACCCAACTTCCAACTGAGGCCAACACAGTCAACATCCCTGCTAGGACCTGACATTCTTGAGCCAGGCAGAAGTGGCATGTCTCTCAAGGCAGTGGTAAGCGGTCCTTGGGCCCTTGCTCTCAGCCTGATGCAGCCTGCCACAGCCCCTTTCTCGTCACAGAAGCTGCATCCTTTATTGTATTGGGCTAAGCCCAAGATGCTATGTACACACAGCAGTCAAAGTAACTTAACACACGAGGAGCTCTGAGTCTCACCAAAGTCATGGTGCTATTGAGAAGACAGACGACGCTAACAGGAGTGAGACTGAGCAGTGGCCACTCGCTGACATTAATAAAGGAAGAGCTACGTCAGACGGGCTCATCACAAAAGGCACTGGCCGAGACTCTGAGCCGAGACCTAAAGAAAGTATTAATCGGGCGCAAAAGGAGCCAGGGGAGCTGCGCCCCGGGTAGAAGGAACAGAGAATGCGAAACCACGCGTGAAGGAAGTGGAAAGAGGGGGGCATTACGTGACCACGCGGCAGCCACACAAGGAGAAGAAGCCGGTGTGCCGGGCGGCAGGCTGGGGCCTATGGAATCTGGTAAGAAACATGAATTTACCCTTAAGCGGGGACATAAAACCCTCGCAAGGTGTCTTAGGGTTTTTTTTATTGCTGTGAAGAGACACCAGCAGGACAATGGTGGTGCACGCCTTTAATCCCAGCACTCGGGAGGCAGAGGCAGGCGGATCTCTGTGAGTTCGAGGCCGGGCTGGACTGACAGCCTCCAAAACAATACAGAGAAACCCTGTCTCGTAAAAACCAAAAAAAAAAAAAAAGAGAGAGAGACATCATGACCTCGGCAACTCTGGCGTTGAGTCGAGCGGACTCCACCCACAATACAGGTTGAAGTCCTGGCGCCCCAAGCCCACTTCGTGGCTCTGAATGACCAAATCACTTTTAAAGGGGTAATTAAATTAAAACGAGGTTACTGGCTGGTCTCGTCCTGTATGACTAATGCCATGCTGAGGAAATTTAGATAAACCTATATGGCCAGACAGGATGGTTGAAGACACAGAGGACGTGAGGACCACCTACAAGCCCATCAGAGAAGCCTGGGGAAGATCCCTTCCCTGTGACCCTCAGAAGAAACCACCGCATCATCCCCTTCACCTTAGATTTCTGGAGCTATGAGAAAATAAATTCCCACTGTGTGGCGATATACTGTTTATGATTTATTAAAACTTGCCTGAGGACTCAGAGAGCAAAGTCAACATCAAGCTATAGAGAGCAGGCAGTGGTGGCACACACCTTTAATCCCAGGACTCAGAAGACAAAGGCAGATGGATCTGAGTTCAAGGCCACCCAGGGCTGCGCGAGAGTGAATTGGTCTAAAAGATTCACAGAGCTCGCGTCTTTAACCCCAGCACTAGAGAGATATAAAAGATAGGAGCAGGGTCTTCAGTGGTCAGCCTCGGGGTTCTCTACCCATGCTGAGGACGGCATAGCGGTCTGAGTGAATCTGGGGAGCAGTGAACTCGGGAACAGTCTGAGGATCGCCCCTTTGGTCTGAGCTGAGGTGGAGGTAAGAGCTATCGGCTGACTGCTTTGCTTTTCCAACCTTCAGCTTGAAGCTTGAACCCCAATATCTGTCTCTGGGTCATTTATTTTTCACGCTACGCCATTGACCAGGCCACTCCTTCTGCAGAGCTTCGCATGACAAATGCTGTAAATTCTAACAGTTTCATCCTCTCGTGTAACAACTGACACCGCACAAGTGAGTCCAGACTCGTGTCCACATGACGTCCCTTGTGGTATATACGATGAGTCGGGGGATGCCTGTCAACCTACCCATCCTCCTCGCCATGTGGGCTGGCAGGCTGCCACGCAGTGGACCCTCTAACATGGAGTATTTTTCTCCAGAAAAAAAGGAAGACAGAGAAGAGTAAAGGGATGTGCCCGTGGGCCTCAGAGCAAAGGGAGCCCCCAACCCCAACTTGGTTAAAAGACAGCCGGACACAGTGGCCCTTCTCTACGCAGAGGGCTCATGTGATTCTACATGGAGTTGAAGACATTCGTTTTCCTCATGGACCGTGGGCCCCTCTATTTTCTAGAAGAATGAACGACGGAAGAAGTGAAAGGAAGCCCAAATCTCCCATGACGATCTCCTCTCAAGATCTTAATCAGGCTGAGGGGGTGGCCAGTTAAAAGGAAAAGGATGGGGGGGGATGGAAGTCCCTTTCAGGTTGTGGAGAGCATCTGGAAGCAGGGTCTGTCTCCTTGGAGCAGGAATGCCACACAGCAGTTACTTACTGCTTTCCGTGTAAGTTATTTACTAATAAACTCCAGTTCGCTGGGTCTGGTGAATCCTAATTTCCACACCTTCACCTGTGACTTAAAAATCTCCCTGTGAGCTGTGGTGAGAGTGGGGAACCACACCCACCCACTAGAGCTGTCAACCATGGTAAAATAGCAAACCCTGGCACAGGGCCTGTTAGCTGCATCACAGCTTACCGAGTTATCCTTTTCATTGGAATTTTCATATCCATCAAATGTGCATAGTAGTTACTTTTCTTGATGCTATGACCAAACAAGAAGCAACCGGAGGGAGGGGAAAGGGACCAGAGGGCATGGTGGCAGGACTGGTCACGTGGTGTCTGCAGCCACAGGTGCAGGATAGACAAGAGGCGGGGCCAGACTGCAAAATCTCAAGGCCCCTGTGCACTGAACTACTTCCCTCAATGAGGCGCCAGCCATTCGGGTTCCCACCCCCTTGCTCGTCAGCACCGCCTGCTGGAGACCACTGCTTCAAACACACAGTCCTGTGTGGGGAAGGCCCATTATCAAATCACAACACATAACCGTAGAACATCCGAACTACTCACAGTCCAAAATCATGATCCAACTTTACAATCCATAGTTCCAGGCTAAGGTAGACTCGCTTATCCTTTAGAGGAAGACAGAACAACTATCTCAATCAGGTACGCAATGCCTTCCTGTGGTACTTGCAAAGACTGAAGCGAATTGCCCGCTCCCACAAACACACACAAAAGCATTATTCCATAGCCAACGCATTTAGTTAAAAAGAAGGAAAAATCCAATGTAAAGAAAAAAGTCACATAGTTTTCTTTAGACATCCCATAACCCCCATTTTAGAGATAGGAATTTTTTTATTTAAAAAAATCCTTTCCCACGGTACTTTGGCACAATTCTTTAAAGATGGTGCATGAAAATAAGAAAAGAATCCAAAGGAACAACTCGCATGTCAGTCGAGATCCCGGAGATTAATATTTATGCAAACAATTGGCTCGTGATCCAAGACGAGAGCACCCAGCAGATGTCTCGTTAGGAGGGGCAGACTCTTGAGAAAGAAGCCCATATGTTCTCAGCCTTAGGATCACTCAGCCACTTCACTCCCGGAGATCGTACGGTGCCCACGTGTGCAAGGAAGCAGACACTATCTCGAAAGAGAACTTTCAAAATTCTGTTTATTCAGAGAGAGAGGTGGCATGCAGGTCTAAGTGGGGAGGGGGCAGAAAGCCCAGCCAACTGACTGAATCTGAAAGAGCCCGTCTGCCAAAGTTGTTACGGAGGGAGCGAGCACTCTCTTGGTCTTGTAGTCCGTCTCACGACTCTTCCCTCACGTTTCGTCAACAATTTCCCACTCCTTAGGGGTAACCCTGCCTCCCTTCTGGCATCTTTCCTGTGAACCTGTAACAGTGGCCACACCCTCCGGGTGTGGTTCCAGGTGCGGATGTGACCCATTTGAGGTAGGGGAGCTGGGGATGCAAGCCCCTTTTGGGTCTTGGAGAGCACTGGGAAGGCAGGGTCTGCATCCTTCGAGCAGTTACTTATGGCTATCTGTGTAAGTTCATCCCCAGTAAAACACCTATCTATCATTTATCTTGGGTCTGGTGAAGTGGTTATAACTCTTCACCTTCACCCTTCCACCTGATTCCCTAAGGAATGATGATGGGGAGCCTCCCGCCTCAGATGCTCGGCAGTGTGGGTTGTGGTTAGTAACTCGAAGGCTGATACACACCAGGATGAGCGAGCTGAGGAGGTGGGAAGTGAGTGGGATCTGAGGTCCTGGCTAGGTCCAGGGATGCTCAACATGGGCACAGCTAAAAGCAAAAGGGAACAGATAGCAGAGTGGAGGCCCGGGTGCTGGGACTCCTGGATGAGTGACTGGATGAGTAGCTCCTGGAGAAGTGACAGGTGGGTGATGGAGAAGAAAGGTCACTGATGGCCCAGAGGTCAGCAGCTGAGAGGCCAGAGTGTGGAGTAGATGGATGGGGATGGATGGAAACTTCCTATTGCTGATGGGTCCCGGGCCTGCGGCACTAGATATGCATGAGGACCGTCTGGGATGGATGGAGGGAGGTGATGGAATATTGACAGATATCAAGATGATGTAGTCCAAGGCCCTCACTCAAAAATCAAGTAGTTAACGAGTTTCAAAACTGAGAGAGGAATCGGCCTTGAGGCAACATTGGGAAACCCTGCACACATGCAGCTCCTAGCATGGAGGATGGGGGAGAAAGGTGCCTATTCAATGAAAGGGCTGGCCTTGGAAGAGGGTGAGGGCACAGGTTGCAGAGGGAGAGATGAGGAACTTGGGAGAGGGGTGTGGAGAACTGGGGAAGCATGGCTACCCAGGGGGCTTGGGGTTTGCAGGGAAAAGCACCATGGAACCGCTGTTACAACCATCTTTCAAGAAACAGCACAGCGAGCCTAAGAGGGGGGAGTCTTGTCTGGATCTGCCTACAAGACAACCAAGTCTCCACAGGTCACGACCTGCTACGTGCACCCTGGTAACGGATGCCACGATCCTGATGGTGAATTGCTAAAAGCAATCCCACAGTGGCAAAGCAGGAGGTTATTGCTTCTATGAGACTAGCAGACTCTGAAGACTTAATCCCTTCCGGGGAAAGACAACGTGAAGTACACTCGGGACTTTGGATAGAGACCACGAAAGAAAAGCACCTCTGTGTTGGTACCCTCAGCCCCAATGCCCTCTCCAATCCAAACTGTTCCCTGGTCCTCATTAGATACGTCCTGTTCTGGGCTCTTCATACCAAGACACCATGTGGTGTTCCTGTCACACTTCTTTTGTCCTTCCCAGGCTATGTTTGTGCAAGCAGCAGGGTTCATAATTTGAAGTGTTATTAACAACTCAAACAAAAGCCAAGAATGACTGTGAAAAGATGAGTCTCACAACTCCCCTGAGCAATCTGCAAACGACCAGACTGTTGGTGTTTTTTGCTTAAAGGAGGAAGCATCCAGAAAGGCTTAAGAGTCTCAGGCACCAGATGGAGCAAGCAGGAAACAATTCGATGCTGATGCCAGTGCCAGTTCGGATGCCGAAGGAAGCAATGTGTGGTGGATGCTCAGAAACCGCTGAACACAAACGAAATGTGGTCTACACCGTTAAATCACTCTTCCTCTGCAGCCACGCACAGCATCCCCACAGAGCTGTGGCCAGACATCTCAACACAATGAGCTAGCTCCACATTGGGACATGGGCTCTAATGTTGCAGGAGAATTGTTCATGCAGCCATTCCTCTGGGACAATAAAGCCACCTTGAATGATAGGACAGAGCCAGCAATCAGCTGACAGGGATGAGCCTGGTGCCTCAGTGTATCTGCTCTCCTTGAGACACAACCAAGCATGGTCATTGCATTTAATTATATCCTTACATCTCTCCCTATGCTGTTAGCATCATCAGATCTGGTAAGACACTTGGGGATTTTTAAATGGGGAATTAGGTTTTAAAAAAAGAGACAGGAGGAAACTTTCCCGTGTTAAGAATCAGAAATGTCACAATGCAGGAAACTAGGCATTATTTAGGGCTACAATGTATGGCTTTGCAAATGAAAAAAATAAATGAAGGCACAAACAATTTAGCTGGGATTGACGTAATGTCATCCATAGTTATTATCAGTTTGGTGACTCATATTTTATCCTTTAAAAGTGTTTTGAGGACTGTGCAAATATGATTTGATAAGACACAAGCCTTAGAAAGACTTACTATTGATAAGAATCAAGTTTTAGAAAGACTTATTACTGATAAGACACAAGTCTTAGACTTACTAATAAAAAGAAGAAAAACACTCAAACACAGAGGAACCTAGAGCAGAACCTACCACACCATTGCATTATGAAACTGAAGAGGAATAGCCCAAGGGTTATTAGAAAATCAACCTTAATTTGTCCAGTTACCATACAAGAATGACAACCAGATGACAATTACCATCAAAGCTATGCAGAAGTTACCTGGGATCCTGTAGAAATGTTATATTTGAAGAGATTTAAGGAACCAGTTGTTTCATATGGTATGCATTCACCCTTTGCGAAGCAGATGTTAAATTCATGTGTCACTAGGAACAGTATTATTCCACAAGATTAGAGAGATTTAGTTACAGCAAATATTGGAAGCTGGCCCTCAGTTATAATGGAAAACATGGTGGAGAGAGGAAGCTAGGGTCATAGAACAGGGAAAGATGGCAAGAGGTTTTGTAATTTCCCAAGATCAGCTTCTAATTGAGGGAGAAAACAGTCTTTGGTGCTGGTCATATAACAGCTGTAAATGCTTGGGACAGGTTTGAAGGATTGGGAAAGAGAACTGAGTCATTGACTAAAATTATACAAGGCCTAAAAGAAGCCAGCACTGACTTATTTTTTTTTACAAAGATTGACTTCAGCTATAAATGGAATGATATCAGATCCAAAAGTTAGACAAACACTAATCAAATAATTGACTTTTGAGAATGCTAATTCAGAATGCAAAAGGGTGATTAGGCCTTTAAAGTCAAGATCAGCACCCAGAGATGAATGGATCCAAAATACAGCTGATGTTGTATCGTATGCTTATGATTTTGTTTTAATAGAAATAATTTCTAGAAATTTTCAGAAAAAAACCAAAATATCAGATGTTTTCATTACGATAAACAAGGTCATCTGAAAAGGGATTATAGGCAAGATGTTCCTAGAAACAATATTTTTTTAAAAGAGATAATCCAAACAGCAGGCCCAGCCTTGTAGAATATACAGAGGGTGTGATAAAGGGCAGCACTGGACTAATGAATGCAGAGCAACAAGGGATAGGAAATGCACCAATCTGCCATCAGAAAATGCCTTGAGGGGCCTCCAGCAGACCAAAGAATCAGATTTTGTTCACTCATTCCCTGTCACCATTGGAGAAACTCATTCACAGAACAATTAAAAGACAATACCTGAAAACCACACTGCTCTGGATATGTCCAAAGACAGAACAGCCTCAATGGGTGCAACAAAAGGCTCAGGAGAGGCCAGAAACAAGTATTTTGGCAAACTGCTATAAACCATCAGAGACCAGAGCTAAAATTACACGTAAATGGCATGGAAATTGAGGGTTTAGTAGACACAGGTGAAGATGTAACAATGGTTTCGCAAAACCTTGGCATCCAGATGGGCCTTTTCAGGAGGTACTTGTTCAACCTCTAGGATTGGAACCTTATCTCTTTTGGGGTTCAGAAGGATACACAGTAGATGACAGCTGATATTCATAAGGTCAACTCCTGAGACAACAATTTATCTGATGGAAGATAAACTGATAAACAAGGTTTATGGGTCCATTGCCTATGAAAATGAAGATTGATTCTGCCTGTAATTCTCTTGGGTACTTCCATGATACCCCCTAAAATATCCATGAGGTTCATCCCACAACCTTGGCAGTGTGTTCCTCACTTTGGGGGCACCATTATTCCTGTGTACCGACAGAAGGATGACTTCTCACCACATTGTGTAATTCTGGTAATTAGAACAAGTCTTTGCTCCACAAAACAGTGAGAAACTTAGAAACCTGTTCTCAATAATTAGCTAATCATGATAGGGGAGATTAGATATATTGAGAGTCTCTGTGTACAGATCATGACTTGGACTTTTCACAGCTAATGCTCAGGGACAGGGATGCAGATATCCCTAGCCATGCCTGGCTGATAGCAGAGACCAGAAGTCACTCCCTACTAAGTTCCTTAGCAACTAACACTTTGCACAAACTTCTAACCTCAGATTATGATACAAAAATCCTAGTTCAGCTAACTAACTGTTCGTGTTTAAGTCCTAAGATTTATACGGAGGACAAAAATAACAACCAATTAATCAAGTCCAGAGAGGAGCAACTTTACATGGGGAGAGTTTCAAAGATGTTTAGGGTTGCAAAAGATGGTCTGGCCCCACAGCCTTGAAGAAAAATTTACAAGATTACCTCCTTGTGCTTTGGGACTACATGCAGAATGAGAACACGTCTCTTTAGCCTTAGGATGCTTTTCAGTTCCAGCCCTAGTCAAAGGGTGCTGACACACCCAGCACTCTTCCCTCCCGCCTATGCCCGGCCATGGTAAATGGATCTGCCCCTTATCGTTTACTCGAGGGATACATTACGACCCCGAGAAGTAGCTCATGCAACCTTTTATTTATTATTGCCAGAAGCTTGTTGTTGAATGTGTACATAAGCTATGTGAACAAAGGAGCTAGAGAGAACTAGAACAAAGGAACTGGAACTAAAGATTTAGGGCTAGAGAATTGGAAATGGAGCACAAGAGCTGGAAATAAAAAGTGCATAACCCTCAGACTGTGTATGTGAATATTTTTTTTCCTTCAGGTAGGAAATTTCCCCCAAATCCTTACTTCTTTGAAGGCATTTCTCTTGCTACCCCAGAGGCAGACCTGGGATCTGGATTTCTTATGTCTCAGGTAAAACAAAGTACAAGATGGATTGAATGCATAGGGCCAGAAGGACAGACAGGAAAATTCAAACAATATGTGGCCAACACAGCAATGGATTTATGGGGATGTGCTTTGTTGCAGCAATGGAAATCACAGATTAACATTCCCCCAATCTCAGAAACAAACCGTAAAATGAAGACTGCTTCTGAGAGAAATATTAGAAGGTATTAAGGATGGTCAGAGACTGTTGAGGTTGTACATAAGCAGGGCACAACATATGGTGATCTTTCAAAGATACCAACAGCCCTACCTTTAAAATGGTTACCTGACAAACCTGTCAAACTGGAGTTTGACATCAGAAAAATTACAGGGATTAGAACAGCTGGTATAGGATCGGCTAAATGCTCAACATATAGAAGGACTGAGTAGTCCTTGGAATTCTCCTATATACGTCATTAAGGAGAAATTTGGAAAATGGAGAACGTTCACAGATTTAAGAGCCTTAAACAGCCGGGCGGTGGTGGCACATGCCTTTAATCCCAGCACTCAGGAGGCAGAGGCAGGCGGATCTCTGTGAGTTCGAGGCCAGGCTGGACCGATAGCCTCCAAAACAATACAGAGAAACCCTGTCTCATAAACCCCCCCCAAAAAAAGAGCCATAAACAAGGTGTTTCAACCAATCAGCTATTTACAGACCAGGATTCCTTTGCCTTCTCTATTTCCTAAAGGATGGTCTACTTTTGAGATTGACTTAAAAGACTTTTTCTTTACTAAACCTTTACAAGTACAAGATAGAGAAAAACTCACCTTCACAGTGCCTACTTATAGTAATCGCCAGCCCGTTAAAAGATGTCAGTGGAAAGTTATTCCACAAAGAATGTTAAACAGCACCACCTTATGGCCATATTTTGTATAACAATAACTGGAAATAATTTGTAAACTATTTCCTAACATATAATTTACTATTATGTGGACGATATCTACCTAGTTGATTCAGACACAGATACCATAGGGAAAAAAATGAAGAAGCAAAGAAAATTCTGTCTTCCTGGAGGTTACAAATTTCTCTTGAAAATATACAAAGAATTTCTATTAATTACTTAGGATATAGGATAGGTTTACAAAAAATTCAACCTCAGAAAGTACCAAATCAGGAGACATTGATTACAACTTTTTAATGATTTTCAAAAAATTGTTGGGAAATATTAGCTAGCTACAAGCCACAATTGGATTAACAACTCAAAAGTTAAGTAATTTATTTGAAATTTTACAGGATTATAGAGACTTTAATAGTCCAAGAAAATTGTAAGCTAAGGCTTAGAAAGAATTGGCTGTGGTAAAAAGAAACTATGGGATGCACATTTGGATTGCTTAGATCCCGTTTGACGGTAGCTGGGTTAGACTACCTTCCACACATTTTTCTACAGGAATTCATATGCAGAGAGAAGGTAATACTTCAGAATGGATATTTTGCCACACAAACAGAGTAAAAAATTAAAGACCTATGTGGAAAGGGCTTCTGAACTGATTCTGAAAGAAAAAACTGAGATGTATATCATCAATTAACAGAGACTGACATAGCAGAAATTGTAGTGCCTTTTCCTAATGCTGGCATTTCCTCATTGTGGATGAAAAATGAACATTGGCAAAGAGCTTGAGATAATTTCTTGGAAGAGATTAGCAACAAATATCCCCCAAATAAAAGAACTAATTGAATTCTTCCTGACATTGTGCAAGGAAAACCAATTTTTGGAGCCCCTACATGCTACACTGTTGTAAATGAATCAGGAAAGGCAGGTTATAAGTCATGAAATTTAAACCAAGTATCTCAAGGCCCTTATGATTCAGTTCATAAATCAGAATTACATGCTATTTTCATGGTATTATTAGATTTTCCAGAATCTCTTAATATAGTTACTGACTCTCAATATGCATAAAGAGGTATCTTACATATTGAAGTCATTGAACTTATTCCAGATAATTCAGAATTAACTTTGTTATTTATTCGATTATAAGAAATAACAATCAAAATAAATTATCCCTTGTATGTAATACATATAAGATACCATATGGGTCTACTAGGCCCTCTTGCACAAGGTAATGATGAAATTTATCAGCTATTGGTAAGAAATGTGCAAAATGCCTCAGAATTTCATAAGAAACATCATGTCAATAGTAAGAGTTTGAAGAAAGAATGTTCTATCACTTGGCCAACAAGTCAAGGAAATTACAAGGAAATATCCTACTTGTTCTTTATACAACCAAATACCAATACCTGCAGGAAGTAACTCAAAGGGTATTCAAAGAAATGAAATTTGATAGACATATTGTGTTTGATTTTTGCAGAGTTTGGGAAGTTAAAGTATCTGGATCGCACCACAGATACATATTCAGGATTTCAATGGGCAACAGTTTTGAGTTCTAGGAAGGCTGATTCTGACATTTGTTAGACGTTATGACCATTATGGGACTACCAGTATAAATTAAGACTGACAATACTTCAGCATATGTCTCTAGCAGAATGAAATGATTTTCTGCATATTACAACCTAAAACGCCTTACAGGTACACCACATTTTAAAACATATGCTTAATAAACAGAAAGAGGTAATAAAGACCCCTCCCCGAGTTATATTGCACGATACTTTATGAACTTTATTTTTTTAGTGGTAACAAGAAAAGAAAAATAGTTGCAGAGACACACTGGATAGCAGAAGAAAACAACTGAACTAAGTCATCCTGTGTACTTTAAAGTTGACCTCAGAATCAAAACCAGCATAGGTGTTACGTTGGATAAGAGCTTTTGTTTTTGCTTCCATAGGAGAAGAAAAGCTATGGTACACTATCAAAACTGATAAAGATCAGAGTCAAACATAACTTTGCCAAGTAAAGAAAGGGAAGTCCCTCAGAATTCCTGCTTCTGGTAAAAGTTTGTCAGATCTTCTAGGCCTATATGCTGAAGCTGGATGCCCCAACATTGCAGAGGAACCTCAGGTAACTTTCCAGGCAGCCAGATGTCTCTTCCATTTCTTAGTTCTGGAAACTGTTTGTTCTACACTTTCTGTTTTGTCAGGTAATATTTTATCCTTCTCAGGTCTCTGATGGGAGTAAGGTTAGATGGTTATAGTTAAGAGTTTTCCTTAGTCATGATAGAAAATAAATTAGGTACAAAACTTTAGACTCACCAAGATAAGATAGATAATAGAGTATTTTCTCTGAATTGGATAAATACAAATGGAATGGACATTGTGAATTCTTGCCCAATAATTGTTCTTATTGCATAAAGTGTTACCATGTTAGAGTTTAGATCTTTCCTTTTTATTTTACACAAAAAGGGGAAATATTGCAGGAGAACTGATTGCACGGCCATTCCACTGTGGCAATAAAGCCATCTTGAGTCACAGGACAGAGCCAGCGATTGGCTGACAGGCATTAGCCATAGAGTTCTTGGATGACTGAGGAGGTCTTCTAGAGAGGATAGGAAGAGAGAAGAGGGAGTTTCCTGAGGGGAATGGGGATTTCTGGGGCTGATGGATTGGGAAAACCATGGAGAAAGGATCAGCCAGTTGACTCTTCTGCTGTCCTTGGGTTTACCAGGTCTTTATCTCAATTTCTGACTCCTGAGTTTTTATTATAATGGAACAATTTAGATATCTGTCACACTCTAACTGTAGACTCTGAAGTCACACGGGCTGGGGTTCACCCCGGCTTTACTGTGCAGACTCAGACACATCGCTTCTCTGCGATGTGATTTCTCTGTTATTTAATTGTTATGTGGTTTGAATGGATTACGGTGTAAATTAAGATTCCTGACAAGCTGAGCTTGGCTGTGAACAAAAACTCCCCTGGGAAGAGTCTGTGTCTGATGAGACTGATGAGACCCATTGGAAGCTCAGTGTTGCAGAGAGACTGGTGTTTTGTGGGCTTGGAGGCTAATCACTTTGTTGTGGGCCAGTTTTAGCCTTATGCCACTCTTTATTTGAACTAACACCTTATGATAATCAATAAAAACACAGGCATAAAAAATTGAGTCTGCAGCTCCAGCTTGACAAAATGAAAGCAAATTGAAAGCACTGTTTGTTTCACCGGCCTTATGCAATTCCTGACTCAATTATGTAACACGGTAGAGACAGGCAAGAGAAGCTGGGATTTGCATTCACAAATAGCAGGACTCCGTGGCCTCTGGAAGCTATTGCAGAGAGCTGAGCAGATTCGGACAGCCTGTTACCTAGTCCACAGCCCCTCTAGATATGGACATTGGAGAACGAGGCAACAGCCAGGTTTTTGTGCCTTCTACTTGGCACCTGAAATGGTAAATCTGATGGGAAGCACAGGATGCCCGGTCCACTCTGCAGACGCTCTGTTCCTTCCCCGAATGGTAGCAACACCAGACCTACCACCCCAGGTCCTGCTGTGAGGGTTCCGACACTGTCTGGAGTCAGCAGTCGGGGCTGCTAGGGTAGCTGATCTCACTCAGTGTCTCTGTTCTACAGCCCAAAGCCCCCGATTTTTAATGGGGCTTTCTCTAGGCTCAAAGCCTCCAGGCTGAGTCATCTCTGTTCACAAACTGGGTCTCTAGCACATTCTCTCCAGGCCTCTCCTCAAGACTGGGGCAGGTGCTGGAATAGAAGCCCTCCTCCTCACCACTGATCTTCAGACCCAGCTTCGTACCTTTGATCCCATCCCTCCCGCTTCGCCTGGACGCAGCATCCTGGGTCTGACACATTCCCGCCTTCTTTCTTGCTTCCCAGGCCACACAGTAGGTGCACACTCCAACAGCACACTGCGATTTGGGTGATCCCGCTTCCTCCCCTGGCCTTCTGTGCCGAAGCTCTCGGCAGCTGGTCTGACACTGCAGGTGTGTGCAGCCCACAAAACCTGCCCCTTCCAGGACCACGAAGATAAGCAAAGCAGGATTTGTTTGTTTGTGTGTTGGGACAGGGTTTCTCTGTATTGTTTTGGAGGCTGTCATGGAACTGGCTCTGTAGACCAGGCTGGCCTCGAACTCACAGAGATCTGCCTGCCTCTGCCTCCTGAGTGCTGGGATTAAAGGCGTGCACCACCAATGCCCAGCAAGTGATGCTTCCAGCATCCACTTCTCAGCTAGAGCAAGCAAGGACTGGAGCTGGATGACATCTATAGACGGCAAGGCCCTCGCTGAGCAATGGCTGTGAGCTAAACACTAGAAGCTCACCCCCGAAGATCACTAGTCTGCCCTCAAACAGGGTGTGGCATGAGGGGGGCAGGCGGTGCAGAACTTTGTGGATCTCAGCTCTGCACGGGTGATGCAGGGCTTCAGCTAATGTGTCAAGTCTGGCCCACTCTCAAGAGGTCCCTGGGTTCTTTTAAAATATCATCACACACACTAAAGGGGTCACCCTCAAGGACTCCTAGAGCAAGATCCAAAATCAGAGGAATAATGACCCATAAATGCCACAGTGATTATGAAACCGAGCAGAACTGTGTGTGGCGGCACGAGCCTTTCAGGACAGCACCCGGAAGGCAGAGGCAGAAGCCGGCAGATCCCAGGGAATTCACGGCCAGCCTACTCTACATACGTAGTTCCAGCACAGTCGGGGCTACATATGAGCCCCTGAATGAAATCAGCTGGTTAATTTTTCACAAAAGGAGCAAACTGAAGGTAAAGTGGCCGTGCAGCATGTTCTGAAAAAGAGTTTATGTCAGACTTATGTCAACGATACCTTAATTTGAATGCTTATTATCTTATCCTTTTTCTTCAGCTTACTTTTTCTCAGTTTTGGCTTTGCCTTCTGAAGATACCCCATTTACTTTGCTGATGAGAACCCCAGTTTTCTCTGAAGTTACCCAGTTTGGTTTGCTGATGAGAGCCCCATCTCAGCAGCCTCACAGAGACCATGGACGGTGATTAGCCTGAGCCCAGGCAAGATGTCCATCATGAACTTCCAGCTATCATGTCTAATGACTCAGACGTACTTCAAAGAGACTCAAGACCAGGAAGGATACGACTGTCTCAGATTTTGAAACGAGCAGCACCAAGGTCTGAAGAGCTTGGAGTCCTTTCCATAAGGAGCACAGAGGTTTGGCCAAACTCGGCAAGACCCAGTGATGG
This sequence comes from Mesocricetus auratus, assembly GCF_017639785.1. Lineage (NCBI taxonomy): Eukaryota > Metazoa > Chordata > Mammalia > Rodentia > Cricetidae > Mesocricetus > Mesocricetus auratus. The sequence continues at coordinate 14,501,814 of NW_024429187.1, forward strand.
AAAAGAAAACATTTGTGAAGGTCACCGGTGCTTTTAGCCCATTTGACAATCATTTTGCCCAGATGAGAAAACAAAATGCAGACTCCTGAGGTGGAATGCTGTGCCCATGCTGTTTCTAAAGTCAGTCTCCAAAGACAGCAGTGCACACTTTCATACGCATAGACATCTAACACAAGGTTAAATAACAACGCACAGGCACAATGCACACACGTGTGTATCTCTACACACACACATGTGTATGAATGGCAGGTTTTCAGGGTTTGCCCAGTTACTGCTACTCTGGTTTAAAATACTAGAATATTTGCAAAACAACTTTATATTCATCTCCTAAAGACACTAAGAACAGAAGTGCACCCAAGTACAGCTGTACTAAAACTGTTATTTATTCACCTTTGCAAAATAGGGACAATGCTTTTTTTTAAGTCATGGGCACACTCCACTGCATTCCTTCTAAAATGCATTTTATCTACCTGCTGCTACAAAGCAGGCCAAGGACACGCAAAGAAGTGACTGACTGCAGGTGCATTGCATTTCTCTCTCTCTCTCTCTCTCTCTCTCTCTCTCTCTCTCTCTCTCTCTCTCTCCCTTTCTTTCTTTTTTCTTCCTTCCTTTCTTTTTTTCTGTTTTTTTTTTGAGTCAGGGTTTCCCTGTGTAGCCCTGGCTGTCCTGGAACTTGCTCAGTAGACCAGCCTGGCCTCAAACTCAGAGATCCACCTGCCTCTGCCTCCTGAGTGCTGGGATTAAAGGCGTGTGTGACCACCACACATTCTTACTAGCAGAGTTAGTTGTAAATTCAGTCCCATGGAGGATTATGGTGGACACAGCCAAGCATGGCATCTGGGGTAGGAACTAATGTGTTTAGTATTATTCTGACATATTTTGGTGCTTCTCATAATCAAAAATGGGATATTAGCTATGATTTTTTTCTGATAAAGGAAAGAATCAATTATTATCAACTCAAGTGACAGCAAATTTTAGAGTTAAAAGGGGGGAGTGTCTTTAATATAATCCAAGACATAAATTCTTACAGAATTCCACCCCACATCACTCTGAGATAAAAAGCTGTCAAATCCAGAAGCTTCCACCTGCTATCTGTGTCCAATGTGTAAATGCCTTCTGCCCCAGCTGGGCCTCTGTAAAGATCACAGCTATCTGTTAGTAGTTAGGCTGTTTGTCCAGTGCCATGCTGCCACAAGGGGGTGTGGACAATGGCCTCACACAGCACACTGTTTACAGCTGTTATGTCTAATGATCTGGCTGAAAACAGCTCAAGCCACGACATGAGGAGTCAAGGGAAGTCTGAGCGTAACTGTAAAAATACAATCTTCAAACCCCTCAGCCCTGTCTTTATCTTGCCCCCTTCAACTTGGACTGAAATCATCAAGGTTTTCTTCAGCAGCTTTCTGAAGAAATGCATGATGCTCCCACACTTGGATGGGTTCTTACCAAGATTAAAGGCCCTTTCATCTCATTTCTCTGCATATCTGGGGAATCGGATCACGGGGCATGGGTTACAGCAGATTATTCAAGTGGTTCCAGTGTAAACCACGTGTCTTCCAAGAACACAGGAGCCTCATGTAGAAGGAGTGACACTTGAGAGAGGGGGGAGAACAAGAAGGGAGAGCGATTGACTTTTAAGACAGAAGAAAAGCATGCATACAGTGGTCTGAATGGCAAACGTCCTGACAGGTTCACATCTTAATGCTGAGGTTGTACCACTGGGAGGTGTGGTGCACATGTGTCACAGGGGGGCGGGCTTTGGAGTTTCAAGTACTCAAGCCAGGCCCAGTGTCTCTCTCTTCCTGCTTCCTGCAGATCTGCACGTAGAACCCTGCTGCTTCTCCAGCACCAGGTCTGCCTGCCTGCCGCCATGCCTCCCTCTGTGATGATAATGGGCTAAGTCTCTGAACTGCAATTGCAGTCAGCCCCAATTACACACTTCCCTTTGGAAGAGCTGCTGTGGTCATGGTTGTCTCTCCACAGCAGCAGAAGCCCTGACTAAGAGGGGGCCCATGAGCCAAAGCATGCAGAAGAACTCTAGAAGACACACAGAACTAGGAAACGAATATGGGCGACAGTCTCCAGACGGCATGTACCCCTACCTTGACCCGACATCTGTGTGGTGGTGAATTTGGACATTTTAGACACTGAGGTGTGGGTGAGTGGGGAGATAAGACAATTATGAAACACCTGCCTGTTGCCCTACCGCTGGAAACCATTCCTCTCCTGCACACACACACACACACACACACACACACACACACACACACACACACACACGCCCTTCTAATATTCTCTTAGAGGTTTAGCAGACCCTCTATTTGTCCGGTGTGCTGTGTTGGCTAATCCAGGCTGTCAACTTGACCCGCCTGGGAAGAACCCTCAGTTGAAGAATTCCCTCCACCAGGTTGGCCTGTGGGATCTTGTTGGTGGGGCATTTTCTTGATTGCTAATTGATGTGGGAGGGCCCAGCCCACTAGAGCTGACACCACGGATAGGCAAGCCGACCAGGATGTGTAAGGGAGGTAGGTAGCTGCTCAAGCCAGAGAGAGCAACGCAGTAAGCAGACTTCTTCCCTGGGCTCTACCTCAGTTTCTGGATTCTGCCTTGGCATTCCTCGGTGATGGGCTGTAAACCCTTTCTTCACTCAAATTGTTTTTCTGTCAGCACCTCATCACAACACCAAACAGGGAAGGTGGCACTCGTGTGTGTGTGTGTGTGTGTGTGTGTGTGTGTGTGTGTGTGTGTGTGTGTGTCCCTCCCTCCCTCCCTCCCTTCCTCTCTCTCTGTAATGTTTGCATAGTTGTTTTGTCTATAAGCGTGTCTGTGACCATGTGTGTGCCTGGTGCCTTCAGAGGCCAGAAAAGAGCATTGGATCCCCTGGAGTTAGAGTTACGAGCTGTCATGTGCATGCTGGGAATCGAACCTGGGAGAGCAGTCAGTGCTCTTAACCGCAGAGCCATCTCTCCGGCTGCTACCCTGCTTTATTTTTTTTTTATGTGTGCTATAGGTATATGTGTGTGTGTGCACGTGTAGTGCTAAAGGCATGTTTGCCTGTGTGTGGACTACTGGAGTTTTCCAGACAAAAGAAACGGAGGGAGGGAGGGATGAAGGGAGGGAGGCTGAAGTCATACAGTGAGGGGGAGCGGGTAGGGAGAACAGATGATTAATTTCAGAGCCGGCAGCTTGGAAGACGCTGAAACACTCTCACCTGCTGAGAGCAGGGTCCCCATACTCCTCCCTCCTTCTTTTAGAGCACTCGGTATCGATCCGTGGTGTCAACCTGGAAGGTTTGTCAGGGAAACTATGTTGACCTAATTGTCCTGCTTGGGGACCTATAGTGCATCCGTGAGATCGGCCAAGGGACAGCTCTGCACTAAGGGTCGCGGGAGAATGGCTGCAGATCCTAAAAAGGCCATCACTTACACTCAAATGTGTGAGGCTTTCTTCAATCTTATGTCAAGAAGCATTCACTAAAATCACACTGACCACATTCATCTTAGTTATCTGTTGTCCAAATATAGCTTAAGCAGTGCAACTTAAGCAGGCAGCATCTTGGTTAGTAAAGTAAATGCTTGATTCTAACTGGATGTGTGGGTGACAGCATTTTGGTTAGTAAATTACTCGATTCTAACCGGATGTGTGGGTGACAGCATTTTGGTTAGTAAATTACTCGATTCTAACCGGATGTGTGGGCGCTGTACCCCCAGTTCCAGCCATGTATTTTTTGAGCAGGGTCTCTCGCCTGCCTGTCTGGAACTCACCCAGGAGGCCAGGTTGCCTGGCCAGGGATCCCCGAGGGTCCCCATGCTTCCCCAGCTCTGAGATTGCAAATGTTTGCCACCACGCCCAGCTTCTCACATTGGTTCTGGGAGGTAAACTCAGGGGCCGATGATTGGGTAGGAAGAGCTATAGCGACAGAGCCGCGTCACCAGCCATCCTGAACCAGGGTTTTGACAGGGCCCATGCCTCCAGGTGCTTTGACGCAGTGTTCAGCAGCAAAGCCCTCCCTGCTGGCAGCCAATGCTCCACTGCATTTATTTTTTAAAGGCTGTGCTAAGAAAGCAAGATCCAATCACCACGGACTTTCTGGAATTAGAAAGCACATGTATCTACTAACAAAAATTAAACCTTTTCAGTTTTAAAATATCAGACAATTAGCATTTTTTTGGCAATACTCCACAAATACACCAAAGCACTTCCATAGACAATTTGTTTGGTGCTTAACATAAAAGTAGGTAGCTACCCTTCAAAGAGAAGAGAAGAGAAAAACTTTTCAAGATCCATATTTTATATTTAAGCCTCTCACTGTGGGTATTAGAATTTAATGAGCACCTTGAACTGTCAGCTTTAATAACCAACTGACAATCTATAAGTTGGTCTATCTCCGAATATCAACTACGCGCCTGTTAATACAGCTAAGAATAGAGACCAGCTATCCCCCTTATTTAGAACAATAGTGTTATCTTATAATACACAATACTATCAGAAATGACATTAGCATGATTCTGACTTAAAAACACGTGCCAACATGCACAGACACTCTCCACGAGCTGTTGCGCCTTAAGCGAAATCTAAACACTTCATCCCAGCCACTCATCATCTCATGGGGTCATATGGAGATCCGGGCGTGGAGCTTGGTGGTCCAACACGGAGGACCCAGGTTCAATTCCCAGGGCCACAAAGGAAGCCTTTCAGCCAAACAGTCGGCCAGAACACAAAGGCGATGACATGTACATCTGGGGACAGACTGCAGTGCGCTGGCTAAGACGAAGCCCACCGAGATCCGAGTGCCCCTCCGTTCAACACAGGACACGAATAGCGCAGCTAACGTGAATAACACCCAGTTATCACACAGCCAGTAAGAAGCGCTTATTCGACGGCCCATTGCAATCCAGACTTACACCTTCTGCGGTATTTCAAATGCAAAACGGAGAAGAAAGAAAAGAAGCCTATTTCCCGAGTACCTCTTCCACGAGGTTCTCCTCCTTCTCCAGCATCTCCCGTAACGTTTGGAGGATTTTAATGCACAGCTTTTCTTCTTTCTCCATCAGTTTCTTGGTGTGATTGATCAGCCTGAAAGCAAAACATGAACCTTTAAACGGGACACCACTTTCTCGTCGAATTACACACAGTGGGCTACGTGGGAGTGGGGAACAGTACTGCGGAGACAACGTAAATCAAAACTACGCATCGGCTTGTAGACTGCTGTGTTTTCATGGATCTCAGTGCTGCCCAGCTCCAGCGAGCCCTTCAGGGGGCTATGACACTCTGAGAAACGGGGAAACAGCAAGTTCCCCCTTCCCCTCCACTTGGCTAGCATAAAAAGACTGAAAGCACACTTATGCGCCATCATGTCACTTATTATTTCCTGTTCATTGTATCACATCAGTTATAGCATCATGGATGCAGGTGACGCCACAGTTTAGTGGGCTTTCCCCTTCTCTCAGTGTACCATGTAGGATGCGGTATTGCTTGGGAGATGTGAGCAGTTGTTGTGACTAGAAGGGGCAAGTGTAGCGTCAAGACAGCTTGACCGGTTGCCGTGATTCAGACGAGGACATGGCTCTTTTCCCCGGCTGTGTGGAAGCACGCACGCAGCGGGGCTCTTAAAGGCTTCAACTTCCGGGGGGCGGAGCCATCCTGAGAGTGAGCATGAAGTGGAACATTTGTGACGAGGACATGTTCCCATAGACTGGGTTGGTAAAGAAACTGACTCTTCTCTGACCCCGTGGGACACGTCTTCCTAGAGGGACAGCATGATGTAGACTGAAGGAAATTACAGTTTCCCCGTGACACAGCAAGAGCAGTATGGGATATAATTCTCCATTTAGAGTGAGTGCCACGGGATGTTACTGAGAAGCCATTTCCTCTAGCTGGTGCCCAGCTAATGTCCTCAGCCATCAGGGCGGAGGACCTCCTCACTGCTCATCCTCCCCACAAGCCAGAATCAGGCTGCATAACTGTTTGCGGAGGAGAAAGGAGCCTCTGCAGACGACACAACTTGCTTCCAGTTACACAGTCCTAGTGAGGAAACCAGGAAATAGATTTCCAAGCCCAACACCCAGGTAGGTGCTAACATTTTCCAAACGATATCTGGGGCTTCAGGACAGAGTCCCGCACGCAGCAGGCTGAACATGGCCATCTAACATGACAAGAGTTACTAAAACGTAAAGAGAGGTACTGGCAAAAGCCAATAAACTAGACAAAAAAAAAGGTTTATTCTGTTGCAGGAATTTCCTAAAGGCGGTTAGAGAAGGCACCCACAGAGAGAGAGACAGCACTTGAGTGATGGTGGGAACGTCCTTCTGTATATATGTTTCTCTTATTGGTTGATGAATAAAACACTGTTGGCCAATAAGGCAGGAAGATAGGTGTGACTAGGAGATGAGGAGAATTCTGGGAAACGGAGGCAGACTGGGCCGCCACATAGAGCCCGGGAAGATAGGATGCACTAGATGTTCTCGGGCAAGCCAAGACCACGTGGAAACACATAGATTAATAGGTATGGGTTAATAATTGAGACAGAGCTAGCCAATAAGAAGCCCTAGCCACTGGCCAACAGTTTTGTAATTAATGCAGCATCCGTGTATTATTTGGGGGCTGAAGTGGTCGTGGGAACAGCCCAGACAAAAAGCTCTTGTAGCACTTGAGTTAGAAGACGTTGGGTAGGAGGAGGGCAAGAAGTCGAGCCTGACCAGGAGGCGGCGTAGACAGACTGTGGAGGTGGGAGTCTGACGGCCACGTCCGCAAAATGGTAAATAAGCAAGAAGGGGCTGAGCTTGGACTAAAGAGCCTTGGACGTGGGTCTGACATGAGGGGATACTGGTGTGTGTGCACACTGTCCCAAAAATTGTCCTCACTGCCCGAGATGTACTTTCACATTTTTCTATTTTTTCCCTAAGCTGTGTCTTTAGAATAGCCTCTGCTGACACAGACTTGAATTCCATTGGTGGGTCTTCATTCCGACCTCTCAAAACCACAGACTCTCTTTCCTAAGAGTAGATGAGGATTTGAGCAAACCCAAAACCAGCTGCCTGGCAGGTGACCGCCCACACTGACCTATTCTCTCATCCCACAGCATGTGACTCAGCAGAGTCCACGTCCTTCCCCGAGGCTGTCCCCACCCACTCCTGCGAACCCATCAGGTCTCTAGGGGAAGGAGGGAGACGGACTCCGCTTTGCTGTGGCTTCATTAGCACGCCGGGCACAGCAGTGCCAGGGTGTGGGCATGGCTAGTAATAGAACTGAGTTCTAGGTTTCTAGCTACGCCTGCAAATGAGACTCTTGGCTCTTCAGAGAGATGGAGGGGTAGGGTAAGCGGGGACAATAGTCAGGCTGAGACTCTGACCACAAACTAATTATAACGGCATAGGAGCCTTAGCCCCTGAAGTCAGCGGGGCAATCCTCCCCTCTGCCTGGCGGGCCGTCTGCCAAATCACCCCACCCCTCGCCTTTTGGTTTCTCTAGTGAAAGCTGCCCCATCCTCAGGGGCAGAACTGACAGATTCCAGCGTCTTTGGTCAACTCCCTCCCACGCCCTCACTGTCACAGTCTGGACCTCTGCTGTCCAGCGGGACTCTGGTGTAGAATCGGTAGATATTAAGCCACACAGAGCCGAGAGTGTTAGAGCTGTAACTGAGGGGGTGGGTTGGCATCTCATCTTAACCCATCTAAATTTTAATTAATGTGGCTATGGGTGGCTCATCTCTCCATGGAGTTTTCTGGCAAGGATCGGAAGGTGGGTGTTCTGAACTGCTGGAGCCCTGTCTCTTCTACCAGCATGGTCCCTGCTCTCTCTCTCTCTCTCTCTCTCTCTCTCTCTCTCTCTCTCTCTCTCTCTCTCTCTCTCTCTCTCTCTCTCTCTCTCTCTCTCGTCCACACCACCACGTCCCCGGCCTCTCTTACTTTGACATGAAGGCGCCACATCTTATCCTGGCGTCGCTTCCCTCTGGGAACAGCAGCTCTGGACTGTAGAGCACGTCAACGAGCACGGAGAACTCAGCCTGCACCATGGGCCTGAACTGCTGCTCCAGGGAGGCCACGACATCCTGGGGACAAGGTGACACATGTAAGGATGTTAACCGGGAAGGAGATGTGGCCGTTACAGGCCAGATGAACCCTGGCTTCCCAGAGCACCAAATGTTTGCTGTTTACACTTCAACACTGTGTGGTTTCATTCATTCACATCCTCTGTGTCTCTCTGTGTCTCTCTCTGTGTCTCTGTCTCTCTGCATATGCATGTCTCTGTCTCTGTCATCCTCTGTGTCTCTCTCTGTCTCTCTCTGTGTGTCTGTCTCTCTGCATATGTATGTATGCATGTCTCTGTCTCTGTCATCCTCTGTGTCTCTCTGTCTCTCTCTGTGTGTCTGTCTCTCTGCATATGTATGTATGTCTCTGTCTCTGTCATCCTCTGTGTCTCTCTGTCTCTCTCTGTGTGTCTGTCTCTCTGCATATGTATGTCTCTCTCTGTCTCTCTATCTCTGTCATCCTCTGTGTCTCTCTCTGTCTCTCTCTGTGTGTCTGTCTCTCTGCATATGTATGTATGTCTCTGTCTCTGTCATTCTCTGTGTCTCTCTGTCTCTCTCTCTATCTCTGTCATTCTCTGTCTCTATGTCTCTCTGCGTATGTGTGTGTGTGTGTGTGTGTTAAAGATTTTTTAAATCATGTACCTATGAGGGGAGAGGTATACATACATGAGTGTAGGTACCCAGAAGAGGGTGTCAGACACCCTGAAGCTGGAAGTCTCAGGCAGTTGGGAGTGGCCTGACATAGGCTCTGGGATCCAAACTCACACTCTCCGGGGGAACAGTATAAGCTCTCACCCCCTGAGCCGTGTCTCCAGCCTTATACGTACTTTTAAATCAATTCACAAGATGATGGATTGGTAGGTAACTGTCAGGCTTCTGAGGGCACATGTGTTGAGAGAGAGAGGACAGTGAAGCCACTTCACACGCTGTGGAAAGCAGAGACTTGGAGTGGATCGGGGTAACACACGGGCAACTGCCACGCAGCATTTCCTATGCACTCCTGGTCTCCCAGAGCTAAGCATTTAGTCCAGTGGAAACACTCACTGATACGTTATTCAAAGATATTAGAATACCATGCAGGGTTTAAGGACCTGCAATTATATTTATTGATAGGTCTGATTGGTCACATCTCTGACAGGTTCTTTTCACCCCATCCCTTGCTAAAAAGAGAGAGAGAGAGAGAGAGAGAGAGAGAGAGAGAGAGAGAGAGAGAGAGAGAGAGAGAGAATCCAGATGCTATTTCTGAATCAAGTCAAAATATTCTCAGGGAGATGAGACCTCCTCACTCAGCATCAAGGCTGAAGGCTTATGATGGCCACGATCACTCCACAGCCCTGACCAGGGAGACGTGCAAGTCCTAAGTATAAAGCCAAGATCCATTCAGCTCTAGAGACCTTGCCTAGAGAGTTAGCAAATGGGTAGACACAGTGCCAGGTTCTTAAAAGACCTGACATGCTTCATTCTCCAGACCTCCAATCAGCCTCCTGGGAAAATGTGATAACGGTTTAAGGAGGAAGATGCTGTAAAGGGGGCAACGCTTATCAGAAATGGCCACATCTGGTGAAACCGGCCTGATATATTATCTATTAACTCCTGCCGCTGGACAAGCGACACTCAGACCGACTTGAGGTGAAGTCCTCCCTTCCCCTGTGAATCAGAATTGCCCCACATGACATCATGACACCGGCACCATCTAGGTTTGCTGCGGAGATTTAAAGCAAGTTCCCAGAACAACCCTTGATGCGCACTGCCCCCTTCATCTCGGATGGCAGCCCCCATTATTACAGGGCGTGCATGAGTCACGAGTATCACCTTCCTCTTATGCGGGCGGCCTCTTCTCCACCCCAGTCTAACTGCTCTACGTGGTGACCCAACCTTTCCATGGCCGCCTTCCCTTGGCGTCTGTCTGTGACACCGCACTTAACTTTCCACTGGAGTCCTGGCCCCTTCACTAAGCCCCGTTGGTTCATGGTCCTTCTGCAGACATAGCTCGTCCAATTTTGTTGGCTCTACCTCTTTATAGAACATTCAAGACTGATATTTCCAGCGCAGACATCTTTCCACACCACTCCAGACTCACACGCCCAGCTATCTGGCTGGCAGACCCACTTCGGTATTAGAAGAGGCATCTCAAACTCAGAATTCCCCAACAGACCTCCAATTCTAAGCCCCCACACAACCCTCCTCTCTCCCGATGTCTCCTGTCCTAGAAAACATCTAACTAGGAGTGACCCTTGTCTCCTCTCCCATCCCCCACAATGCATCCATCCATCTGCCAGAAAACACACCCCGAAATCTAGTCACTTCTCTCCATCGCAGTTGCTGCCTTATTCGTTTAAGATTTTGTTTTTAATTGTGTGTGTGTGTGTCTGTCTGTCTGTCTGTCTGTCTGTCTGTCTGTGTCTGCATGTGGGCACATCCATGGAGGTCAGAGGTGCTGGCTCCCCTGGAACTGAAGTCACAGGTGGTGTGAGCCACCCAAGGTTGAGTGCTGAGTCGGACTCTGGTCCTCAGCCCGAGCGGAGCGTGGCCCCACTCTGCGGGAATCCCCATCCCTATCACACTTACAGTGGAATCCAACTATCTCTCCAGGGTAAACAACGGATGCCATGAGCTGAATGGCTCACAGATGGCAGTTTAGATCCCACAAACTTGGGAATCCAAGAATAAGAAATTAGTAGGTTTTATGCCTATTTCTTGGAGCACATAGGGTCCATGTCACGGTGTCCCCATGTGATAGAAAGGACAAACACACTGCTTTAGGGCTACAGTATCAGGGGACTAACCACATTCACGGGGCCCACCTACAAGACCTAACCATCTCCCCAGATCCTATCTCAGAATACAGTCAGAGTATGACTTACCTGGAGACAAGATCTGCCAACATAGCATGAGGGTGAAACCAGTTCTTATGAGCCACCAGAGTGGTGGTCCCACAAGGGACAGAGATGGGGACGGCAGTCTCAGAGGAAACCTAACCCTGCTGACACCTAGATCCGAGACTCCCACCTTCAGAATCGCAAGAGAATACGTTTCTTGAATCCTGCCTGTTGTGGCAGCCCCAGAAAATCAAAGCCACATGTCACTGGCTCCCTGGGCCTAAATGTACAGACCAGACCACGGATGAAGACTTGCAAAAGGGCCACACAAGGACCTGGTGAAGAGGGACAGACTGATTTTGACCCAAGAGATGTAAGTGAGCACCGGAAGATAAACCGGGTCAGCATTGTTAAAAATTAATTTGTCACGTGGATCATTTACAGTAAGTTATTTTCACTAACTGTATGAACGACTTTATAATTACCTTGCAATCAAGGGCCACTATGCACTCAGAAACTATCAGAACACATCATTATATAACTCATTAAGAGGTAAGTCAGGACAACCTGTCCATAAATTACTAAAGAGTAGGTGGTAACAGAGAGATAGAGAAAAAAGCTTTGCCCCAGGAAAAACTGGATATTTTCAGCTACATTGTATCGTATGGCACATTTTGATAACACAGACACATTGTATCATATGGCACATTTTGATAACACAGACACTAGAAAAGAGCAATGTCACTTCATGTCCTGGCCGTACCTGTAACTTCTCGATAATGTTTCTGTAATCCCAGGCTGGCCCTCCGAGAGCTTCCTTGAAGCGGGGCCCAGAGCGAGCTGAGAGCCTCCAGCCCATGGCCGCCCTCTGCACTGTACTTGAATGGTTCTTCATGAAGAGTGTGTTAACCTGGCCATCCAGATCCACTGGGATTGCAATCCCACGATTTTTGGCTGAAATAAAAAGGAAAAGAAAAAAAGAAAAGATGGGAAGCATTTTTCTCTCAACTTGGTTAAAGCTTTTAAACATTAGCCAAACACACTACCATGGAAGAAAAAATATTTTAAAGAAAGAACACATGAAGGAGAGGCCTCAGTCTTTAAACTCTGCCTTGCAACCGCCTCACATACTTTCAGGCTAAAAGCTGCTGAAGCTGTTTCAGACCAATTAGTGCTGTGTGATAACTGAACCCTAAAGATCCTATTTGATTTCTTGGGGATTAATGTGCGAGATGGGCTCCATATCAACATCGATACAGAAAGGTGCCTTAACAAGCACATAGATCTTTACCTCCCTGGATGCCAAAGAAAATAAAAACTCAGACAGAAGACACACAACAAATCCTGCCAAGCTGTTAACTTAATTAGAGGGTGTATGTGGTGTTTACACGTGTAGGTGTGTGCCCACAAAACTGCATACGATCAAACATCTGACAGCAGAAATAGTGAAAAAGTTAATAGGTATAAACTAAAAAAGGCCTTCCTTGGAAGGTGGTTTATTCTTCCTGCCCGCTACCCAGGTCCTGTTGCTGCTTTTAGCCCCCAAATACCACACAAGACGCTATATTAATTATGAAGCTGTTGGCCGTTTGCTTATTATTTCTTATCGGCTAGCTCTGACCCATAACCACCAGTATATATTTTTATAAGGACTTATCTTTCTGAGAACGCTAGACTTGCGTTCTCTCCTCCAGGTATCACATCTCAGTGACTCTCTTCACTACATTTCCCAGAATCCTCCTAGACTCCTAGTCCCACCTATCTTGCTTCCCTATTGGCCAACAGTGCTTTATTTATCAACCAATCAAACATAGACACAGAAGGACTTCCCCCATCAGTGGTATACGGTGCCTGTCTTTTTTCCTAAGACCCAGTGACACATAGCATTGTAACAGACTTCTGTAGCCTTAGTACTGAGCAATCACAACGCTCATCATCATGAGGAAAATGGAAGTGTTGCAGCATAAAGTGGTAACTAGACCACTGGAGAAAAACTGATCCATGAAAGACTGGACTTGGCTCAGGTCTACCCAGTGGCCTTGGCTACACTGGGAACTACACTAGTGTCATCTGAGCTACTCAAGAAGACACCTGGATCATGGAAGAGGAAGGTCCTCCTCCCTCTGACTAGCAAACTCAGAAGTCTGATGCAGCTGTTTACACCCAGAGCAAAAAGTTGGAGAAACATAACAACTCCTCTCAAGAAAGAAGGGTCTCTAAATGTACAGTGCCAATGGTGAAGACTTGCAGGGAAGGGTTCTAACTGTGGAGTGCCACCAACACCTGAGTGTGTGGAGAGCCCAGTGCCACCAACACCTGACTGCGAGACCATGACTCTCCAGAAGTGTAACCCACATGTCTCTACTCTATGAAGCAACTGAGAACAGCAACTTGTGATGGAACAAATGAATACAATACTAGGTAAGCATAAAAAGCCTAAGAGTGTTGAGAGAGAAATGAGATACCTACAAAGATCAGGCTGGCAGCTGAATTCCTATCTGGAGGATTGGATGCTGGAAAGATGGAGCAGACCACACACCGGTGGACAAAAGGTTTCGAGAGGAGTAACCTGTACAAAACTTAACTGAAACTCAAATGTGATCCCCCAATAAGAACATTCCAGAACAGGTGCCTGGGAAACTTTTCTCTGAAACTCCTGTGTAGAGATTGCATCGAGAGAGAGGGAGAGAGAGAGAGAGAGAGAGAGAGAGAGAGAGAGAGAGAGAGAGAGAGAGAGAGAGAGAGAGAGAAGAATCCAGGAAAATGTCAAATGAATAGAAGAAACTATGGCAACTCAGCCTGGGCTTGACTAAGAGAACAGGACTAGGAACAACAACAAAAAAAAAGATGGCTTCTCATGAATGTACAAGCTAGAGCCTCCTCCATCGAAAAAAGTTTAGTCCCACAGACTTCGTTTTTGTGGCCAATAGTTACACATTTACACATCACAATTTATAAGTTCCAATGGAGAAGAATTAATTCTATTCCAAAATGGAACACAAATAACACAAATCACAGGCATGGAAGCCAGCAATACATCCAACAAGAACTGGGGGGAGTCTGGAGAGAGGGGCAGCATTTCCTCATGATATCATGTGACAGGAGGTTCTTGGAGCTGTTCAGTCAAGAAACACTCAGGCATGGACCCCTGTCAGAGTTAGTGACAGGCACCAGAAGTAAAGAACTTCTGTTCTTTACTGGCCGTTTCCCACATGAGCAGCGTTTGCTTTGAACGTTCCAGCAACTGCGGTGATGCCTCAGGGTTACTGGCCAGCCAACCTTATGCCTCTTCACTTTCTTCACAACATAATGCAACCAGTCGTCACCTCTGCTTAAGGCACGCACTTACGGCCCCTGCATGAGTTGGATGCATAGGGTGGCTGCTGGGAATACAGCAGACAGCTGGAGAAGTGGCTGAGTAGTCACGTGTACCTATTTCCAGAGGATCTGAGTTTAGTTCTCAGAGCCACGTTGCCCTCTTCTGGCCTCCATGGTCTGCACTCATGTGCACAGACCCAAGATATACTTAGACATACATGACTTAAAACAGCCACAGTAAAATGGTTTTTAAATGGCGTGACATGCAATGAAACACTAGGGGAGTAATTTTCTGGTGATGTGCATGGGAATATATCCAGTGATGAGTCTGTGTCTCCTGTGCGAGGGAGTGCACACGGCAATGCGCACAGGCGACAATACTCGGCAATGAGCGCCTGCAGCAATGCGCGCCTGTGGCAATGCACAGCAATGTGCGCCCACGGCAATGTGCGCCCGCGGCAATGCGCACCCACGGCAATGCGCGCCCACGGCAAGGCACGCACACGGCAATATGCGCCCCGATAATGCGCGGGGCAATGCGCGCCCACGGCAATTCACGGCAATGAGCGCCCACTGCAATGTGCGCCCGCAGCAATGTGCGCCTGCGGCAATGTGCGCCCGCGGCAATGCGATCCCCGACAATGCGCGCCCTCGGCAATGCGCGCCCTCGGCAATGCGCGCCCTCGGCAATGCGCGCCAGCGGCAATGCACGCCCAAGGCAATGAGCGCACACACAGGGATGCGCGCCCACAGCAATGGGCGCCCGCGGCAATGAGTGCACAGTATGAATTCCAGGTAAAAGTATGCAAATTTCCCAGGCTGAGATGTAAACTGTAGCCTATGGTTACGTCATGACGTCATGACTTTGAAGCTATAAAAGATTAACCCTGCCACTGAGCAAAATGCATTTGAGTTAAAATAAGCTAAGTGTTCACACAACGATGAACAAACATTTTAAGGGAATACATCCCTGTGGTAAGGACACCAGCCCAGCATGGCTCATTTCCCAGTACCTCGTGACAACAAAAAATTAAACTGAAAATAAACAAACTCTGCAAACATGGCCTGAAATAGGTTCTCTGCTCTGTCAAAGTAATGGAGATATTAATTTGAAATCAAACAGACAATGCTGAGTTAGATTTCCATGGTTTGTTTAAAAGGCACCTGGGGTGGGGGCCAGGAAAGGAGGGGTGAGCTTAGGAAAAGCATTTGTTTTATCTTGCTTACATGAGCATTAACTATGAAAACATTTTCAGGTCAAAACCATGATCGAAACTGAGTTAACTGCCATCAAGATAGAAACATTCTGGGACCTGTGGTGTATACACAGCAGGGTAAATCCCACAGTTTCCAGCAACCATCATAATGAACCTGCTATGCCCAGTCATCCTTCATGCCTGCAGCGTGTAATAAGGGTCATATTAAAGTTCTTATAAAGAAGTGTTCCTCTTTTGCCTCCGAGTAGAACTACTGCCTTGTTAAGGACATGTCATCGGAGGACAGGCATCTGAGTCCCTAACGAACGAGTGGGAGAGGAGAGGACACTGCCCAGGCACTTTGCTTTGGGGGACCTCTGTCTAGAGGAAAACGAGACACCTTTACTCACAGGTATTTTTATTACATGGCTAACCTCCTAATTAGGCTTATAAATCCTAAAACTTTCCTGGGCATGACAAGTCTTTCCAGGGGCTGTAAGATGTAATCAAAATCTATTTCTAGTCATACTTCATTAAATACTGTGTGTTGTGTGAACATTTTTAATTAGCCGGAGTCACTGATGGTGTCTGCCAGACCAAACCCTCTGAAAACACACACAACTCTGTGATAGGTGCCATGGAAGAAAATGCTTAGATGTACACACTGACAGGTATGGGGAGAGGCGAGCAGAGAGAGCAAGCATTAATTAGGAAAATCCGGCTGGCTGTCAGCCCATCAGAGCCAGGACAGCTGGAGCTGCAGGGTGAGGTTGTGGGCAGAAGCCGCACCTGTTCTTCAGCAAGCCCAAGTCCCACTGGCAAATCTGCACACAAATGTGTGTTTGTGTGTGTGTGAGTGAGTGTCTGTGAGTGTGAGTATGTGTGTGAGTATGTGTGTGTGTCTGTGAGTGTCTGTGAGTGTGTATGTCTGTGAGTATGTGTGAGTCTGAGTGTGTGAGTATGAGTGAGTGTGTCTTGAGTGAGTGTGCGAGTGTGTGTGAGTATGTGTGTGTGTCTGTGAGTGTGAGTATGTGTGCATGAGTGTGTGTCTGTGAGTGTGAATGTGTATGAGTCTGTAGGTCTGTGAGTCTGAATGTGTGAGTGTGTCTGTGAGTGAGTGTGCAAGTGTGTGTCTGTGAGTATGAGTTTGTGTGTGAGTGTGTGTGCCTGTGAGTGTGTGTATGAGTGTGTGAGTGTGTAAGTATGAGTGAGTGTGTGAGTGTGTGTGCAAGTGTGAGAGTGTGTGTGAGTGAGTGTGTGCCTCTGTGCAAGGATACATGTGTGCGCACACCCATGCGCAGAGGCCAGAAGACAACTTTGCCTGTGTTTCCTCAGACTCCAGCTCATTTTTGTAGGCAGGGTCTCTCACTAGCCTGGGATTTGGCAAGTAGGCCAGGCTGGCTGGCCAGTCAGCCCCAGGGACACACCGATCTCTGCCTCCCGGGTACAGGCGCGTGCCAGTGTCCGTGTTTTTAATATGGTGTTAGAAGTTGAACTCAGGATCTCTTGCAAGTGTCTCACCTATTACTGACCTATTTCCCCAGCCCACTGGGTTTAAATGTGGAGAACGTTGAATGTACAGATACATGCTTCCTGTGTGGAACTCAACTCCACTACACAGATGTCCCGTTAGTTCTCAACTGGAACAAAGCTATACTTCTTGTGGTCACTCGAGAAGGCCTGGCTAGTAACCCGGAAAGACAAAGAAGAGTGCACACCATGAAAGCTGTGAATACGTGCGTTCCAGGTGCCTCAAAGAGTCTCTCTCTCTCTCTCTCTCTCTCTCTCTCTCTCTCTCTCTCTCTCTCTCTCTCTCTCTCTCTCTCTCTCTCTCTCTCTCTCTCCCTCCCTCCCTCCCTCCCTCCATCTCTTCCCCTTTCTTCATCTTCCTGTGAGACAGGAGGAACTCACAACAAGATGCCCCCAGTTTCCCGAGTGCAGAGGTTAAACATGGGCCACGATGTTCACCTCCAGGGAGCGCAAGGCTTCTAACAGTAACGCCCAAGAGATGCAGACAAATCAAAATATGAAAACTCTCTGAGAACTAACCAGCACCTCAGACTGACGGAAGCTATTCTGAAAATGAAATTAAACCGAAAAAGAAGAGTGTTCGGGCAATAGCTCAGCCAGGAAAGTGTAACGTGTGACAAGTGTGAGTGTCTGAGTTCTGTCACCCAGAACAAGTCAAGCATGGCGGTGTACACTCATAACCCCAGCACGGGGGGACAGAGACAGGAGGACCCCTGGGCTCACTGGCCAGCCTGGCCTAACCTACTTGGCAAATTCCAGACCAGTGGAGAATCTCTCTAAAAGTTACTCTCTGGTCTACACACACCTGCTCACACATGTGCAAACACTTAGGCAGAACTAAAAAGCCCCAGAAGAATTATAAATTCCCTTATGTTAGAAAAAATCCAATGAAAATTTAAGAAAACTGGTTACCAAACAGTCAAAGAGCTCATTTCTTAATATGTAACGGCTGAACTCAAATCACAGGATGGGGACTATTTGCAGAAAAGGAAATACCAATGGCTCAGTTGTATGGGATGGTTTTCTTCCTCACACATAGAAGAGAAAAACAATATTTTTACGAAGATTGGCAAAATCCAAACATGATGTTATGGAGAAAGGCATTCTCTGTCATTGCTGGTGGTCAACGACACCCACAGGGCATCCGTCTTCATAACACGGGGGGGGGAGGGCACTCACAGGCGTTATCTTTATCCCTTCATGGTAGAGATGACTGCAAACATTAGATGTTTACAAATAGGATGAGGTTGGGTTAGCGTCACACAGGACTCTGAGCCACAGGGACGCTCATTCATCATCTCTCTGCATCATGCACTTTGTTGTTGCAAATATCGCAGACTATCTGGGTGTTCTGAGTGCCATGAAAGGCTCTAGAATCTTCTAACAGCCAAGGCCCCTAGCTTTACACTTGTTTCTGCTTTTTTTTTAACGTGGTTTATCTACCTCTAACACCCTAGAACTCACTGGGGAGCAGGAGCTGTGTTTAATAGAGGGGATTTACCTCAGCTACAATAATACCTTCAACATAGTGAGGGATCATTAAATAATCCGTTACATTAATGCGTGAAAAAATGTTTATAAAATGGTATGCTGTGTTATAACTTATTGCAAGTTGGCCGTTTTAATGAAACTGGAGTTCACGGACATGGTCTTGTTTTGATTCAACGTTTGGTTCTCTGGTCTCTCTTCTGCACTGTTCAGGACAGAAGCCTGTACCAGGGAGGCAAACACTCCACCCTGAGCTAACGTCAAACTCCTCAAACTCCCACTGCAATGTCCCCAGGGGATTAAGATAGACATTTATTTAATGCGGACTTTCTAAAGGGTTAATGGGTTGGTTTTTTTTGTTTTTTGTTTTTTGTTTGTTTGTTTGTCTTTTTTTTTTTACACTGCTTTTGTTTTAAGAATGGCTGGCTTGAAGTTTGTTCATTAGGCAAAGCATTTGTAAAAGGCATCTCATGCGATTCCCATGTGGAAAATCGGCAGTGTGGCCAACCAACTACCCAATGTTAATCCCCCCAGGCCGCATGCCAACTGTGAGACACGTGGGCAGAATTCTTTCCTAAGTGAAATAACACGGAAGTCATTCGTAGATGCCTTTGCTGGAAGCCTTCCTGCCACGTGATTTTCAGGAGTGGGTAAACTGAGGAACAGCATCTAACCAAGTGCATCTAGAGACCCCATGGCCTTGACATTCCTTAGCATTCAGCAAGCTCTTCTGCTCCCAGGAAAGGAAGGGCTGACTTAATGAGCCCCTCCCGCCCCCCCTCACCCCTGATTTCTTCTCGCACCTTCTACATTGAGTGTATAGGAGAGGAAGATGACGGAATGTTTCGGATGATAGGCTGAGCTAATAGGACTAGAGAGCACTTGAGAAACGGGTGCTTCATACGCATAAACTATAATGGATATCTGCATTTACAAGGAATGTGCTTACCAATTCCCAAATGCTTTATAAACATATAACAACCCCCAAATCTTGTCATATTTCATGGATATATTATTCTCTATTCTCTTAAATATTATGCACTCTTTTTTTTTTTTTTTTTGGTCTTCCAAGACAGGGTTTCTCTGTATTGTTTTGGAGGCCAGGCTGGCCTCAAACTCACAGAGATCCGCCTGCCTCTGCCTCCCGAGTGCTGGGATTAAAGGCGTGCACCACCAATGCCCAGCTATATTATGCACTCTTAAATGTTTGATTTGTGCCGAGTTTCAGTGGTGCTAAGCATTTTGAAAGAAAGCGGGAATAGAAATGATTGTGTGTGTGTGTGTGTGTGTGTGTGTGTGTGTGTGTGTGTGTGAGCAGTAAGGCTTCACACTGGTTCCACCCAGGGCTGAACTTCATGGGAGGTCACTCTTGTAGACTGCCTGATGTCCCAGGAGACCTGACCTAACCAGAGGGGGTGTTCACTGGGCTCAGAAACAGATCAGTTCCCAAGAGAGATGGGAGACTCCCAGCGACCAACGGTGACACTCTGTGGTTGTCCCTCTACTTTTCCGTGGTACAGAAAGGAACTCTGAGACAGCTGGTCCCTCTGTGTCCTGCCTCTGCCTTCCCCAGGCCTTTGCAGTCTGTGAAGCCCCAACCTTCGCTCAAGTCGTAGGAAGAGTCGTTCTGTTTGTGAGGAGATGCCTGGCCCCACAATGGCACACAAGTTAATTTGACCTTCAACTCAAATTTGTTGTCACGGTCGCTTTGGAGACTAGCCAAGCTGATGCTGACATAATTCATAGACTATCACAAGTCAACACATGCCTATTGTGATGGTTAACGTCTCATTGTTAACAGGACTTAGAAATACTAGGAGACACTTTTGGGTATGTTTCCAGAGCTGTTTAACCAAGGACAGACCCACGCTGCACAAGATGGCACAGCCTGTCAGCTGGGGCCCCCAACTGAATAAACAGGAAGTGGGCTGAGCAAAAGCACCCCTTCTCTCTCTCTCTCTCTCTCTCTCTCTCTCTCTCTCTCTCTCTCTCTCTCTCTCTCTCTCTGCTTCCTGGCTGCACGTGCAAGGTGACCAGTGGCCACGGCTAGAGAGACAGGCTTGTCACCAGGCCATTCCCACTGTACACTTAAAATACCAGGCAAAGACACACCCCACCCTCTCTGCCTGAAGCTGTTTTTGTCAAGTGTTTTATCAAAGTGATGAGAAAAAAGACCAATACATTTATTATCCTGCATATCGGAAACAGATTTGCAGGCCCTAATGACAAATAGGACAATGTGCCTGTTTACAGAGTCTCCCTTCCAAATGAGGAAAACAGCAAAGACGTGAGAAACAAGATATTTCAAATAGTGACAAAGGGAAAGAAATCTTGTGATAAGAAGCAACGTTTACATACGATTGAACTATATGACTGAACATAAACTATAATGATAACACGGCATGGCGTGGTCTGGTATACAACGATGGTGTGAAGCGCTACGATATGATAATATGAAGCGATATAATATATTGGACATATGATAGGATGTGAAGATATGCTATGATTATGTGGCACAATGTGATATGGTGATACGATGATGTGTGATAGGAGAGGATGATATGGCATTATGAAAGTCTATGATATGCATATATATGACAATGTATGATGATATGATGGTAAAACATGACGACATGGAGATGTCATGATGTAATTGAATGATATGATGGCATGGTATGGTATAATGATATGATACTATGGCATAATGGGATATAACAGGATGTGACATGATGCTGTATGACATAAAGATTTGACTTAGGATGATGGTGTAATATGATATGGTGATTATGATATGATGAAGGGATAGATATGATGGTAGGATTGTGATATCATATAATACGATGACCACATGAAATGGTATAGTTGTATAATGCGGTGATATGATATATTCTATAATTAAATGATACATATAATATTAAATGATGATACGATATGAAGATATGATCATATATTATTGATTGATATGCTACAATATGTTGGTGCGATGTGATACAATGATACAAAATGAAATATGTGATATGTGATGATATGACATGACATGATGATATATGACATGATACAATATGATGAAGTAATGCATGAGATGGTGATACAATATACAATATACAATGTAATGCGACACTGCACATCAACATGAAATAGTACAATACGTGACATGACGTGATATAATTGAATTACATATGATGATATAATATAGCATGATAACATGATATGAAAATATGAAGATGTTATATATTATTGAATAATAGGCTACAATATGATGGTGCGATGTGATACGATGATATAAACGAAATGACATGATAATGCTGTAATATGATGCATGATGATATGACAGGGGATATGATGGTATGATAGTGTGATGATGGCATATTATATGACATTTTATGACACCAGCTTCCTATGAATGACTTTTCTTAGGATTTATTTTATTTTAATGACTCTGTGTGTGTGTGTGTGTGTGGTATGTGTGTGAGTTTGTACATGTTACTGCAGTGCCCATGGGGACCAGAAGAGGGCGTGTGATCCCCTGAAGCTGGGGTCACAAACTGTTGAGAGTGACTAGATGTGGGTGCTGAGAGCGGTACCCAGGTCCTCTGCAAAGCACACTCTTTTAACTGCTGAGCCGTCTCTATGTGTGTGGTGGCATAAGCTAGAATCAAATAGAAACCGCAAGGGAAGTATGAGCAGCGAGGGAGCCCATCATGGAAATGAAGGAAAGAAATGGCTTTTGTGAAGAAATTTTAACTGAGATATTCTTGTTCTTTGAGATATGTAGCTCATGACACATAGTGTAGGTTCGCCTTAAACTCCGGATCCTCTTGTCTCTGCCTCGCAAATGATGGGATCGCAGGTGTGCCCTACCATAGACAGTGGTGGCAGAGCGTAAGACAGAGGGGTCAACAGAAGAGGAAGATGAAAGTCAGCCTCATGGAGATGAACAGATGAGGTGCCAAAGCTTCACTCGGCATCATTTCCTCGGCTGCAGACTTGGATAGAATTGCTTTAAGATTGATTATCGCACATGATCCTTTGTTTGTCTGTTTGTTTGTTTTTGTTTTTCAAGACAGGGTTTCTCTGTGGCTTTGGAGACTGTCCTGGAACTAGCTCTTGTAGACCAGGCTGGTCTTGAACTCACAGAGATCCACCTGCCTCTGCCTCCCGAGTGCTGGGATTAAAGGCGTGCGCCACCAATGCCCATCTACACATGATCTTTTAACACACAAAAACAAAAAGGAACCAAGTTTTTCTGAAACACCATTCAGCTTTGGCTAGTGCAGAATGAAATCTTAAAAATAAAGATATTTTAGGCTGGTGTATTTGGGGTGACTATTTTGAGCCCACAGCTCTGCTATCTTGCCATGAAGGAACTGGTCTGGCTACACCCTGAGCACCTCTCGGTTTGAATTTAGATGGTGAGCATGCATGAAGTTCTCCAGCTCTCATTCACTCGTCCTTCATTAGCTAGTTTGTTTGCAACAGGGGCTCGCTATGTCTCCTTGAATTTGCAATTCTCCTACATCACCCTCCTATGGGGCTAGGATTACAGGCGTAACCTGCTCCCGTGCCTGACTTTGTCTGCAATGTATTAATGCTATGCACAGCACACCTCTGAGGGCTGGGTAGGGCCGAGGGGTATCGGCTCGCACTGCGTTTGCTGAATGCTGAAGGAGGAAATGAAGGAGGAAAAAGAAGAGGGAGGAAGAGAGAGAAGGAAGTAAAATCTAGAAATATAATCTCTATTTGCTTTTCCTCTGGATGATACATTTTACTGATTGATATAATCCCTAATTTGGAAAAAAACTTCTGCTATTTTATTATAACTTGGAAAGCAATATATTATTAAAGATTCAGAAATTATGTCAAAGCATGAACAAATCCAAGGGCTCACTGACCGGACTGGAGAGATGGATCAGAGGTTAAGAGACTGCTCTTCCAGGGGCTCTGAGTTCAATTCCCAACAACCACAAGGTAGCTCACAACCATCTACAATTCAGTCTGGTGCCCTCTTCTGGCATGTAGGCATAACACTGTATATGTGATAAATAAATAAATCTTAAAAAAAGAAGGCTCACTGATCATTGTGGCATGAGGAG
Organism: Mesocricetus auratus; assembly: GCF_017639785.1. Lineage (NCBI taxonomy): Eukaryota > Metazoa > Chordata > Mammalia > Rodentia > Cricetidae > Mesocricetus > Mesocricetus auratus. The sequence continues at coordinate 14,525,287 of NW_024429187.1, forward strand.
TTGTTAGTATTTTACATAAATACCTCTGATCATAGTGCCATGTGTATCTTTTAAAGTAAAGATTAGAGAACCATTATGGGTTTCTTTATCTTTTACACAATATGTACGGGAGTCTCTCCATCCCATCCCAGCACTCCTGCAGTGACTGGATCCTAGCACTCTTACAGTATTAGATTCCAGCACTCCTGCAGTGAGGTGGATCCCAGTGAGGTGGGAGGAAGAGAACGGAAAAGCCATGGGCCGGCATGCAGGGGAAACAACAAAAAATCTTGTCCTAAATTAGGTTGAAGGCAAGGAATAGCGTTGAGGTTGACCTCTGACCTCAACATGTGAGCCATACAATCATGTGCCTGCATTCACATATGTTGGGCCTAAGAAAGGCTCGGATGTGAGGCCCAGTGTAAGCTCCTGAGCCTGACTTGAGTTTTGGGCTCGGATGTGAGGCCCAGTGTAAGCTCCTGAGCCTGACTTGAGTTTGGCGACCTGTCTCTAACCTGTAACCTCCACGTGGGGTTGACTCAGTCAGACCTGATGTAAGGTTACCCCCTGCCTAGCTACCTGCCTGCTTGGTGGAATACTATTGGCCCTTAACTCCTCACATCACCTTACCCTATCCTAAGATTCCCATCCCCTACGTCAGCCCTATATAAGCTCCTGCCTGTTGGAATAAATAGAGATCCTGCTTCAACAGACTCCCAACGCAGTGTGTTTTTCCCCAGTAACTAATGGGGGGAGGGTCTGAGTTGCCGACACTCACCATCCCGCTCAGCCCCCCGGAAGAGGCCGGCTGGACTGGCCCTTACCCCGCTCTACCTGCAGGGAGGACCCTGCACACACACACACACACACACACAATACACATAAACACACCTATTATGCAATATATATAACACAAAACTATGAAGGCATGACTTTGCCCAGAGGGGGGCATCTATGAGAATTCCTATGCTCACTTCCCCTTAGTTTAAATTCCTTGCCTCCATTCACTTATAATGTTGAAGCCTTCAGTGTAAAATAGGCCTTTGAATAATTCAGATTTCATACAAATTGTAATGCTAAAAAAAGGAAAACACTCAAAAATGCCAGTTGCCATAAAAAGTTATTAACAACATCGGGCTCTCACTCGTAAATGATTCCACAATTAAAAGTAAGATAATTAGCTAAGCCATTCTTACAAAATCCTACTAAGTCATACTTGAAGTATAACACCACCTTGAAATTTAGAACTATGAATACAGTTGCTGAAGATTGGCCTTCATCTTAAACGACAACAACAAATTGCCTGGTTTTATTCCTTCGTGAGGGTCTAGATTGGGAAGCTGCTTGTACGGCTCCCAGCCACAACCCCAGTTACTCCAGGAAATGCGTATCTGAGTCAAAGCGGACCCCACTCACCCACTTCAGCCAGTGCCCTGATGCAGGACTCCACCGAGGCCTTCTGGGCTGGGTTGGGCCAGGTGCAGTTGTAGATTCTGAAGGCAGATTGCAGCAGCTGGATGAAGACTGGCTGGTGAGTCTGCAAACAGGAGGACACTGGTCACTCTGCTTCACTATGCCACCGTCCCTAAGCCACCCCATGCCTGAGGAGGGAGCAGAGCTATACCTTATCAGACAGGACCGAATAATAATAATAATAATAAAGCACCACACAGTTCTGTGTGCTTCAACGCCACCCACAAATACCTGACGCTACAAAATGTCTCAATAGCATGAGAGGAAACATGCCAGGCACTACAGAAAATCGGTCACTTGTGTTTTCACTATATTCATGTGTATGTGTGTGTGTGTGTGCATGTCTGTGTGTGTGCATGTACGTGCACATGCGCCTGTGTGTGCATGTGTGTGCGAGTGCATGCACATGCATGCATGAATGCAGGCAGGCAGGTGAACATGCATGCATGCAGGTGTGTGTGTGTGTGTGTGTGTGTGTGTGTGTGTGTGTGTCTGCGTGCCAGAGGCTGACTTCAGCTATCTACCTCTGTCACTCTCCCTTATTTTGGTGAGCAGGATTTCTCACTGAGCCTGAACCTCGTTTGTCTAGACTTGAGGGGCCACTGTGATCCAGGGTCCACTGGTCCCTGCAGGGGCCACTACCATATTCAGTGGAGAGAAAGCCAAGGTCAACGTCTTCTAGATGTTATCCCTCACAGCAACGGACACCAACAGAGACATTAAACCTCAGATGTGCGGAAATTCACTAAATAAAACCGTGTGTGTGTGTGTGTCCAACTTAAAATTCCTAATAAAACGCAGGTATCGTGCAAAGGACGGTTACAGTGCACTTAGAGACTGATGAGCAAAAGCTGCACATGCTCACTACACACACTCTCTGATATTGCTGATTGTGGGCCGGCAGGGTCTGCAGGTTGGAACTCACAGACACCGGGTTGAGCATTTGTGTTCTTCACCCAAACAAAACTAGATGACACTTAATGTGGTCCTGCCATTAATTTTCCTTTTGAAACACAAATTTTAATAAGACGCCCCAAAGATATGCTGTAATGTACTGGGCTGTCTCCTTCTCTGTGGAAATTTAAAGTAGAAAAGTGCAAATATTTTTTAGGTATTTATAAAGACTCGGAAACCATGATATGCCAACCTTTAGGATAAATTAATGATGTGCGGCAGCTGGCCCAGGCACCTACCCATCCGAACAGTCAGCCATTATTTCAACACTTGGCCCTCTGCATACAGATGTGAAAGAGGAAAACAGCCTGACTTTAACAGGTCTCTCGATGTAAAATGAAGTTGGGGATGGGGCTGTGATCTTTCAATCTGATTAAATGACGCATAAACTGGATTGTTTGCTAAAGTGTAAATTTCAAAGTGACTCAGAACAGGCAAAATGGAAAAAGCTAAGAAACACTAAAGCACCCAGGAAACACTGGGACCAGGAGGGGAGGGGAGGGGGAGGGGACAAGAGAGGAGGGGAAGGGAGGGGAGGAGAAAATACAACAACATACACACATAAAAAGTCACCATGAAACCCATTCCTCTGTGTTACTATGGATAAGTTAACACTAAAATAAAGTTTGGTCTGGGCAGAAGAGCACACTGTGAAGTAACTCAATGATTATCTGGAGTGTCAGAAAGGGCATCCGAGCCGGATCAGAGCTTCCCCCGGCACTGGTACAGCTACCTGGAGGCTGGCACTATTGTCTGAAAAAGGTGAGTTGAAGAAGCCGCTCACGATGTTCATGACTGACTCCGTCACACATCTCTCCAGGAAGACGTCTGCGTGCTTCCTGTCTGTGGTGGTGTTACAGACCTGCAGGGTAAGCAAAGTACGCCTCCGCATTATAAACTGGTAGTGGGACCTTCTAAGAGTTGCTGGACGAGAGTTCTGGGCTTTGTGGGGCTCCTTCAGACGTGAAGATTTCTGTCCAAATCAAGTCTTGCTGCCATCCCAGGCCCTGCGTTAACTTGCTGTCTCCCTTATTTTTGCACGCCAACCTCTCCCTTGGTCCACTAGATTTTGATGAAAACTACCTCCACCCCCTGAGGGGGAGAGTTCAGTGCCATTCTGGGTGCAAAGGGGTGATAAGAATTCGTGGTGACCAGTGCCTACACACATTTTCCCTGGCATCCCCTGGGCCCACGTGACGAGGCCACAGGTGCCACCTGAGAGGTGCTGACATTTGCATGTGCAACGCCCCCAACACTTGGTGCTATTTTGAATCCTGTGGAGGCCCGCCCAATGTTTCTGGGTGTTGCCAGGACGCTGACATCTACAAAGTTTGCCACACACATCCACGCTAACAGCTTTAAGCTCATGAATTTTGTGTTCACAGCTGTCTTCTGTGGATGGCGGCTTGGTGGCCACGGGTGGGATAGGACCTGGAGGCCGTGGCTCGCTTGCTCGCTGAGATCTGGGCGGTGAGGTTAAAAGCCCCACCCACGTCCTGTGTTTTCTCTGCTTCCTAATTGGTCAAGGTGTGAGGGGGCGGAGCCCAGGCTGCACAGGTCTGCCCATCTGCCGTCATCCCGTCCCTCCCGACTGTAACGGAAGAACCTTCAAGGCTGTGAGCGAAGAGAAGCCCTCGTCTAAGTTCCTTATGCCAGATGTTGCCCACGGGGACACAAAACAGAAATAACTAAACCAGGACCTGACAGAGGAGAACGGGCAGGCATGCGGACCCCGGGCCAAGCCTCTCAGCAGGCAGGGATGCTATGAGGAGAGTGTCTGGAGAAGCAGAAGAGAGACCACGGCGAACAAGACAGAGAGCCGGCAGCAAGGAGAATAGGAGACGAAGACACGGAGGAGGGAGGCACAGAAAGGCATTAAGTCCTCGGAGAATCTCAGGGGAGCAGGGACCTGTCACACACACACACACGCCACATACCACACCACCATCTCACACACACACACACAGACACACAACACCATACACACGCACCACACACACACAGACACAGACACACACCACACACACACTACACCACATACATGCACACACAGACCCACACCACACACACACACACGCACACACACACGCACGCACTCGTGCATACATGAACGGATACACATGGGGGAGAACTGATGGACTAGAATGAGCACTGCCGACGACATGAGGCACTAGCAGTTGGGTGAAGGATGGGGAACAACCGTCCATCCTCAGGCGCAGTCCAACAGTCCTCCGGCGCGGCGTACCTCATCACTGTAACTCAGCCTAAAAGTTGGGTCTGCAAAGTTACAGCTGAGAGAAGGGTGCCACAGAGAAGGCAAAAGCTACAGAAAACATGAGGACACGTCTCCAGTCCCCTGCCACGCTAGCTTCTTGGGTCACATAGAAAGAACACTTTCAAGTGAGTCTTATTAGTGATCCGTTCAACTTTTCACAAAATCATAGGACATCTGCTTAATCCTGTCCGACAAAGACCACGAGGAAGCAGTTTTACAGCAGAGACACATTCATTCTTCCTGTCCCCAAACTTCTGCCTGGCAGGAAAGAGAGAGCGGATGGCCAAAGGGATCTATCCAAAAACACGGTACCCTGACCTGTCTTGTTAAGGACTGATCTGACACTCAGGGGACACGCATCCTAAATTATTTCTTGGTCTGATTTCGTTCTGTCGGAACATCACTCAGAGTGCAGCTGGTGGCCGTAAGGTCTCGAAAGGGATGGCAGAGTTGGGAGCATCTTCAAAAAATCACACTGTAGTCTGAGGCGATTACCAATCATCACCTGCCCCTTCTAGGTCCCTCCTGATAATGACCTGAGTCCCCCCGACTACAACAACAACAAGCAGTTATCAAGACGGAGAAAACCGTTTCTGCCCCACAAGCACGGGTCTCAGCTGTACTAGAACATGGATCAAAGGGGGGGATGCCATTAATGGTCTGACAGACAGCAACTGCATCTCCTGGGTCTAACAGCTAGGCCACTGCCCCAGTGTGTCATCTTACAGCTAGCTCATGGGCCCCGGCTCTGCCGGGACAGCAGAAGGAGGACCACATGAAACACTATAGCACAGCTTATTTAAAAGCCACTTTTCAGAAAAGACATTCTGTGTGTCTTTTTAAAATTATTTTTAAATTTATTAAACAACTTGCTGGCGTCTGGTCTCCCACTTCCACCAGCTTGTGTTCTGGGGCTCAAACTCGGGCTGTCAGGCTTGGCAGCAGGCTCCTTTACCCACTGAGCCCTCTCACTGGACCAGTCCTGCGGGTGCTTGACCCTTATGAGGGATAAAACCCGTGCGGAGGGAAATGGAAGACACAAACAGCAGCGGCTCCAGATGGCTCTCCGAGAACCCCAAGACCTCACAGTGATGACTACAGAAAAAGCAGACGCTACGTGGCTGCCAGCTTGGAGACTTCATTTGTCTTTTCAGACAAGCTGTTCTCCAAATGTCTACCAAAATACAATGGTATAGGCTCAGGCAGGCTAGGGGGAGGTATCTAAAGATGTGGAAACAGAACAGAGGACCGGTATAAGGCACGGGTAAAACACGGGGAGACACGAAGGCTAACTTTGAGAAGCTGCTGGAGCTGGGCGTGAGGGTAGGAGCCTCCCTTCCCGCTCTGTAACAAGCAGGGGGATCCGCTGCAAATTACACATCTGGACTCCAGGAGCAACACTATGAGGCCGCCTAGAAGCTCTCTAAGTTTCACAGCCTTATAATTTCAAAGTAGGCCTGGCCAGGAGGACCGGGTGACCCCTGGTATATGCTACCCCTTTGCTTAACTGGACACTGCCCCATGTTGCTGCTCACGTAAAATCAGGGTAGAAGCTATAATGAAGAAAACCTCGAGTGGGCGTAAGAATCTTTAAAGTTGTGCAGAAATAAAAACCAAAGCATGCCAAACATAGGAATGGCATTGTAGATGCTGAAAACTAAGACTGGACACCTAGCCGCGTGCTCTCCTCCTTCCCCCCTGCCATGTTGGGTGCCCTCAACCAAGCTTCGGGCACAACTCTTCACCGGCCCCTCCCCTCTGATGCCAATCAGTTTCTCCAGGGTTTCAGGAGTTTGCTGTTCACACCTGCGTCTGATGTCCATCCCTCTCCCCCCCCCGCAGGAGTTTGTATCACATGGCCTCACAAGCCTGAATCCACGATTGCCTGGCTTCGTGCACACCTGTCCTCCATTGTGTCAAAGGGAGTGTCACTGTTAGGAGGTGTGGCCTTGCTGGAGTGGGTGCAGCCTTGTTGGAGGAAGTGTGTCACTGAGGGGTGGGCTCTGAGGTTTCCAATGCTCAAGCCAGCCCAGTGTCTCTCTCTCTCTTCCTGCTGCCTGCTGATCTGGAGGAAAAACTCATGGCTCCTTCTCCAGCGCCAGGTCTGTCTAAGTGGCCCCATGCTCTCAGCCACGATGATGATGATGATGGACTAACTCTCTGAACTGTGAGCCAGCCCCAGTAAAATGCTATTTCTTTTATAACAGTTGCTGTGGCATGGCGTCTCTTCACAGCAACAGAAACTCTAAGCTACCTGGCTTCATGCAAATTCAGCTTCTGGCTTAATTCATGTCCCGTCTCATGTGTAGCTGGCTTCATTCACATTCCACTACCCTGCATGCCTAGCTTCACACATGCCTGGCTTCACATATGCCTAGCTTCATGCATGCCTTGACACATGCATACCCAGATTCATGCATACCCAGTATCTTTCAACTCTGGCTATATGCATGCCTGACTTCATGCATGTGCAGCATCATGCAAGCCCAGGCAATGTTCATCTGGCTGCATGAACACAGGGGCTGGCTCTAGCCTGTGTGGACAGTCTGTTTTTCCTCTCTCAATGTCATTATGTCATCAATATCACTTAGGTCTCAGGGAAGCTTCTGAAACTGCCCAAAAGGCCTCTCCGAGCCTTGTGATAACCCTGGTGAAGGCATAATACCACTTAGTGTGTGTTACCTCACCAGCTCTTCCCAGGGTCCTCCGGGGAAATGTATTTATGGTAAGGCAACCTGGGTTATAGTACATGTCCCAGTATATGTAAGGCAGTCATGGAAAGCCAGAGTTTGGATCTGAACCCTGGACTGACTAATTCCTTTGATGTCCCTTCCAGATCCTACCACAGTGGCTCTTGGAGCATCCCAGGACCAACCGTGGTGCCATGTAAGACTTGTTTCAAACGTCTTGTCTCCCAAGTGCCGAGTCCAAGACTCTGGGGAGCTGGGCTCAGCCATCTGCATGGAAAGCTGTCCAGAAGGCCACCTGGGTCGTTTTGTTACTAGAATGTAGAAACTCCCCACAGAGTGAGGAAGGGACCCTCTGCCCTGGGCTTCCTCTTCTGGAGAATTCTGGGTGGGTTCGTGTCCACCTGCTTTGAAGGGCAAAGAAGAAGCTGAAGGGAACAGAGGCTTCTGCAGTCAACCTGAGCAGACAGGCAGGAATTCCAGGAAGCCTCCCGGAGCCTTCAGGTAATAAGCGACACTCCAGAATCACCCACTTAAGCAAAAGAAAAGCCTCTGCATTTGTAAGTGGAAAGAGTGCGTGGGTCCAGCGTGGGTAGCTGGGTCAGGCAATCACCACTCACTCTCTCTGGTTTCAGTAAAATTAACTCCGCCTGAGTGTGACAGCTGGTACTTCTGAGAGCGTGACCTTGGTCTCTCTCCAGCTTATTCTCAGCCAGTGGCACCAGGCAGCTCCGCAGAAGCGCACGCGCCTGGAAGGTCTTTAACATCTTCCTGCACGGGCAGCCCCTGAAATCACCCTTTGCCTCAAGGACTCCGGAGCTGCCTGCAGCTGGTCAGGGCCAAGTTTTCCTCATGTCAGTGGCAATGACAACAGTGAACGGTGTGAGCTAAGCGTGGGAGAACTAGCTGTGAATTAGCCGGGAAAGGACACGGTGATTTCTAGCTGGTCACACACACACACACACACACACACACACACACTAGCTGGTCTCTCTTTCTCTCTCTCTCTCTCTCTCTCACACACACACACACACACACACACACACACACACACACACTAGCTGGTCTCTCTCTCTCACACACACACACACTAGTTGGTCTCTCTCTCTCTCTCTCTCTCTCTCCACACACACACACACACACACACACACACGGTGTAAAGCGGGAAAGGTCTGACTACACCCGCATTTGGACCTAGTGAGGATCGCTCTACCACACCAAAAGCAAAGTGAGCACATTTCTCCTGGAAACTCTGACTAACCAGGAGGAACACATGGTCCACCTTTTCGTCCAGGGTGTTCTTGGCGGCCCGGGTTTACAGTGGGAGCTCCAGTGTGTGGATTTCACCCCCCTCCTCCAGAAAGAGTGGGAGGGAGGCCACTGACTACCAGATATGGTAGCAATTGTTCTTGTAAGATTTTGGGAGCTCCCATCCTCAAACACATTTAGACGAGGCCTCCATAAGCTACCAGCAGTGGGGGGAAGCAGGAAGGCCCAGAGGACTGAACAGGTCACCTTAACTTGTACAAGGTCTAAGGAACTACGGATACAATGCCTTTCCTAGAAAAAAAATCCTCATTCAAACCTCACATCTCGTCACTCTTAAAACTCAAACGAGAGAGCTTGGCATGGTGGCTCACACCTGTACTCCCAGCACTTGTGGGGCTGAGGGAGGGCGATAGCTGTGAGTTTGAGGCTAGCCCGAGTTACTCCAGGCCCAACCTGTGCTGTGGAATGAGGCCTTGTTTGAAAAAGAATGTAAAAGACCTCTGTATATTAATAATTTGTTATGCAAAAAAGAAAGCAGAAAAGAGTAAACGTCACCCTTTCCTTGTTGCTCACACATTTTCCCAGGGAAACCACGCGTGTCAGACATAGATACTTAACACCATCCGGTGTCACATGCCACCTCCCAATTAAAAAAAAAAAAAAGAAAAGAAAAGAAACAGACTCAAAGTAAAGACAGAACGTGCTCTGGGAGACATATACGGAAAGTCCAGATGACCAAACTATCAGAGCCAGGGAAGACTGTAACGGGGGTCATGAGAAGTCTGCTCACCGTCCTTCCTAGACCACGTGAGGCCTCCTCCATCTGCGGCTTTAATTGCCTTCGCGGCAAGAGGTCAACTAGAAAACGGCCTCTGCCAAATGTTTCCTCCAACCCATGTAGCAAAGCTCCTAAAAATTCCCCTTTAGTAACAGACAAACATGGTCATTTATAAAGGTAGAAATTAAACCCATCACCTGTAACTGCACTTGCCATAGTAGGCGTTCTGTTTACGTTAACAAGGCCTCTTGTGATCTCCTGGTGAACTCACTCACAACTTCATGGATAAGAAGACTAAGTCAAAATGTAGTTGGTTTAGCAGCAAGTTTTTTCATCTAGATATGTACTGCTTAAACACAATCAGTGCCAATCAATACCGATGATCTCGTCCCACACGGGGAGCGTTTGACTTACCCTCGCCATATCCACCAGGAAGTTCTCAAATAACTTCCAGATGTGGTTACTTGTGTAGATCTCTTTCATCTCCACTTCCGTGTCAACATAGCAGTGATTGACGAAGTTCACGTACGCAATCTTGACCTGTGAGAGTTTCAAACGCAAAAGCAAGTTCAGTTTTCCACCCACCGCCTTCCGTTCTACAACATGACATGCCTGCCATCTGTGTGGGCTCCCATAGTAGAACACGGTCTGTTTTGGACATGTGCAGGGTCCCTGCTTTCGTCCCTCTAACGGCTACTCCACCCTGTCCCAGGGAAGCCTGTGGTCTAGCATTCCATTCCCCCATGCCCAGAGACTGCTGAGAAAAACAAGAGCTTTCCTCAGAGCAAACCTAGCATCCTTGAGACACTAGGAAGAACTCATATGTCTCCGAGAGAAGGCTGTATACAGAAGGGAATCATGTCAGTCATCCCATGGGATTCCAGGACTCTGAGTCAGAACCATGAGGAAGGAGGGCAAGCTGTCCTGCCTGTCAGACTTCCTGCTGCTCCACTGGAGTCTAGGAAAAAATTCTCCATTGCGTGTGCCCGTGTTGAGATGGGCTAAGATGAGCTGAGACACCATCATCTCCAAACAGCTGCATTTACTCATTGTCCGCCACATATGAAGCCCCCTCGGCCTTCCCCATGCCTCCTCTTATTGAACGCAATCCTCTATTAATCCTATTAGGCAGATGCAGTGACTATTTTACTTTAAAACCGTGGGAATTGGATGCTGGAAGTGTTAACAACTGTGGGAGTCAACGACACAGTTGGGAAACAGTAGATAAAAATCCTGTTGAAGTCGCTGGAGACACATTTGCTGGGCATCTGCTCTGACTGGGGTACCCAAATGACAACTGGAACCACACCTAGCCATTACCCTCCTAGAGCCCATCCTCTCGGAGGAAGGCATGAGGTTTAATTAAAGTCAGCTGGCCAGCTCTCCATTGGAGATTTGGGTAGCCACATCTGAATAGTCAGAGGACTCGTCTCTGAAGAAGAAGAAAAGCGTGAAGTGAACACAGGAAAGGCAGGGCCCCAAGCAGGAACTGAACACGGGGTCTGGCATGACTGAGTCCATGGTCCTCTCCTCCTCTCCCTGCCTCTCTGCCATTTCATCTCAGCCCCAGCAGGACGGACCCTTGGACTGAGGTGCTATCATCACTTCCTCACAAATCCTCCTTCAGGTCCATGACTGCGCTGCCATGGGCTACCTGGATAGGGACTGAGACCTGATGAAAGATGTCATTAAATACTTAGGTTAACAATTATGGAGTAAATACTAAAGTCAGAGACAGCCAGTAAGAAACCAAGCAAATGGCCAACAGCTTCATAATTAATACAGCGTCCTGTGTGTTATTTGGGGACTGCAACGCTGCAGAGCCCAGGTGACTGGTGGGGAAAAAAACAAAGCTGCTGGCAAGGAAAGGGCTTCACCCTACAGAGACCTCCCCTGACTGTTTTTGGTTTTATGTCCTTTAGTGTATAGCACACATCTATGAACTTGCCGTGACACACACAACAACAGAAGAGAAGTAAATCATTACACTGTGTGTCCCTGGAAGCCTCACTAATGGACAGGTTGCCTCAGCCGACAATCTGACAGGTAGTCTTCCCAGTCGTCAAAGCTGAAGCAGAAGAGAGGCTGAGAGGGGGTGTGGCGTGCTTGCTCTCGGGAAGACACACATTCTACGCGGCAAGGTGACCCCATGGAGTCTGAGGTGGGCTCCTGCACCTCAATCAATGACTAATTCGTCAGTGAGCACCACCAGGCTCACACTCAAAACCACAAGTGAGCCTTTCCCTGCAAAACCCCGTACCATGTGCAGACCTTTAGAGACATCCGCAGCTCTTAGTCAAGGGGACTGTCTTCCTTCTGTGCAAGCAAAAACCAGCAGTCTTTGCGCTCCTTTTCACTTTGAAAATTATACGACTAAGAAGCACCGTTAATCCCCCTGACATGTGTGGTGTCATCATGACCAGTACCATGAGAGATGCCTGACGCCCAGGTGAGCTTTTTAAGACAGGAGTGTTCTACGTGTGACAAGCGTTTGTCAGGCTGACCTCGGGGATACAGTCGTCGTGGGTCACCACCCTCACGATGTCGTCCAGGGGCAAGAGAGAATTGCACTTGATCTCGGTATAGACATTCTTCCCCTCCGTACAGGCAGCCAGCAACTCCACGAGGGTGATGTGGTAGGCCAGGGGGCCGCTCTCATCCCCGCGGGCTCTCTCAGAGCACATCATGTTGAGAAGGATGGGAAATGACGCTCTGTCGTTGTAAAATATCAGTACATCTTCACCCCCGTTAATCAGCTGAAATGAAGGAAAGGGACTGCACAGCCGGTTTCGACATTTCTAAGAGCTTGACCTACCTGAAGACACACAGATCTCTGTTTACAAACAGAGACAAGCTTGCGCGCACGCACACACACATGCACACACGCACGCATGCACACACACACACTGCAAAAACTGAGCTTCCTCAGGCAGGAGGAGGGAAAGGTCAAAACCATGTGCCAAGCAACCAGTGACTGATGCTGCCAAAACCGGGCAGGAGATAAGAGATCAGCAGAAGGGATAAGAACCAAACAGCACTGAGCCAGGCCTGGGGGTGCAGACCTGTAACCCCAGCACCAGGAAAGTGAACGTCTGAGTTACTGAGTCTGTTTCCTCTAAAGTAGTAAAGTGAGGGACTGGCGAAACTCTTAACTAAGAGCACTCCCTGCTCCTGCAGCGGACCAGATGATCCGACGCCCTCTTCTGGCCTCTTCGGGCAGTGCACTCACATGCACACACCCAGAGACAGACACTTCTGTACACATTAAAATAGAATGAATCATAAAAAAGCACTTGCATTAGTCATAAGCAAACAAAACTTGCACATTGCTTCAAGACCTTACAACTTTATACATATCTGGAAAAAATCCTCATTTTATGGGGGGGGGGGGATCAGAGAATAGGACAAAGACCTGAGATGGCAAAGGAATGACAAGAGGGGTACACTTAGGACATGAATGGTCCTCATATTTTGTTGTATGCTTTTAGTGTTCAAGTTGGCAGCGAATTTTACTTACCATGCTATTGTCTATGACTGACACCAATTTTCTAACCCTGATAGGAAATATTTGGTCAGGTTATGGATGATATATAAATTTCGATTTAGTTATTACATTTAAATCGGTAACATTCCAGTCAATAAGCCAACTACCTGACTGGCTGACTTTGACAGTCCTGTTGCAAAGGAATTTATGTATCCAGATAATGGCCATGCATGCTATGACAGTGATTTCCTCACACACAGAAGCATTTCCTTTGGTAAGCGCCAAAGGAAGGGCCTATGCGTTTGCTTCACCTTGCTCTTTTCATCTGTTTATTTACAATTCATGAGGCAGCATTACCTTTTAAGATTTCTGGGTGACACGTGAAATCAGCACAGAGACATCTCTCACTTCTGACTGGAAGGCATGGGGCAAAGGGAATTTCCCCAGACCAACACTATCCCCCAGGTAACAGCTGCCTTGCAGCTGTGGGTGGAGCTGAACAGACACACAGGCCACCAGCCTGCACCTGGGCACCAGTTCTCCAGAGGGACACCTTTGTGTCCCTAGTGAGCAGCTAACCCACATCACCCTCTTGCAAAGTCGTTAGCTCGCTTTCCTAAGCTCTTACCTCACTCAAAACACCCAGTTCCCACTGCTCCAGGAACTGCCAATCACATCTTATTAACCCATGTGCTATTCCTCAAAACTATTACAAACAGTGGCAAAGAACACCCGTCCTGTCATCCAGAAGGAGGGAGGGAAACACCAGAGCTCAATTGCTCTGTCACGTACTAAAAATTTCTAAATAGGAAGGTTGTGTTAATTCCGAATAACCCTGTGATCTCATAAGATTTCACCCATTGTAGGAGCTGGAGAGGTGGCTTAACGGTTAAGAATTGCTCTTGCAGAGAACCCAGGCTCAAGCCCCAGCACCCACATCAAGCAGGTTATAAATGGGTGTTGCTTCAGTTCCAGAGGCTCTGACTCCCTCTACTGGTCTCCACAGGCACCTACACGCACATGGTGCAGAAACACACATGCACACACACATGCATACACACACACATACACACATACAGACATGTATGCATACACACACACACACACACACACACAATTTGTTAAGTCCAAACATGACCCATTATTTAACAGATCCAAATTCATTACAGATCAAAAAGAAAAACTCTTAGTGAGATCATGAAGTCAGACGGTCCCATGTAACTCCAATGCACCATTGTTGAAACCTATGGGTGCCTGAGCAGTCATAATAAACCCAAATGGCTTCGGAGGTCTTGCTGGAGACGCCTATCCGGGCACAACTTACACGATGACTGGAAACCTACCTCCGTCATCACCATGTCCTGGCATTTCTTCACGTATTTGCCGTCGGCTTTGACGATGGTCTGCAGGAACCTGAGGTACTCCACATGGCGGCCGTGGGTCTCGATACAGTGCACAAAGTGCTGGACGACCCTCTCGCTGATCTCGTTGCACAGGTGGTAGTTGTTCATGAAGATGTGCCGCATGGTCTCTGCTTCCAGGAGCTGAGCAGAGGGAGTGCACCTTCATGACTGGGCTGAGGCCAGGGCTCTGTCCTACAGTGCCTGTGTTCCCTGACTGGCATGGGCCTGGTGTCGTCTGTGAAGCCACCAGGAGTGGCCGGTGCCCTGTCCTCGGTGGAGTGCAGTGCGTCACGAGCCACTGAAAGACACCTGCCTCACAATGGGACTCAGCTGGAGAGAGGAAATTAGCAAGTGCTTAATCGGCCACGTGAGGGCATTCGTTATTCCAGCTTGGCTCTAAAGATATGCGAATACATTTTTTTAGCCTTTTGTGAGAGTATGGTATAAGCACATGTGCTGTGTGCACATGTATGTGTGCTGACGGGAACATGATGTGCATGTGCATGCAGAGACCACAGCAGGGTCGGAATACTCCTCCGTCACTCTCCGTCTTATTCCCTTGAGGCAGAGGCTCTCACTAAACCTGAGACCATATCCCGATTGCACTGATTGGCCAGCAGGCTCCTGTAGTCCTCCTGTCTCTGCCGTCCACACAAGGCCGCATCTGTCTTTTATGTGGGCACTGGGGATCTGAACCCAGGTCCTCACACTTCCACACTGAATGCTCTTATTCAGCCCCAAGACCTGCCTACAGGCTTTTATCAGGCCATGGTTAATGCAACCTTGGAATATTCAGTATCTAGCTCTTGTGTGTTTGCTTTCGGTTTGGGTTTCGTGGTGCTAGGTCCTGAACATGCGAGGCAAACTGTCTTCTGCTGAGCTATACCCCAGCTCCCATACTGAGCTTCACCATGGTATCAACAAATCAGTTCTTTCTAAAATCCTTACTCTAACATTGAACTATATGTTATAAATTAAACTGCATTTACATACGGAATTTGCCTAAATTTTCAAAATACTTTAAGAGCCTCTTCTATGGAAACGCTCAGTTCTATGGAGTGAATCTCAAGGGGAAAAACAGACGTGCAAAGGTCAACAGAATTTTCTGCAGCACAGTAAACGCTGTGCGTGCTCTGCTGTAAACATGGGGGGGGAGAGACGGGGGGGGGGCACCGCGGTACTTACTCCAGGAGTCAGAAACAGATTGAGATGCTTGTGAAGGAGGACTTGATTCTGTGGGTTCCCCCGGCAGAAGTTCTGCAGGAAGGTGTGGGCTAATTCCATCACCTCGTTCATCTTCTCATCGTTCTGCAGGGTGAAGGGGCAGCACATGATCCTGAGAGCTGAGGACAGGCTTGCACACAGCCGCATACTGCCCCCCACCAAGGACGCTCGCCTTTGTGGATCTGTCCACGCTCTCCTTTCTCCACACCCTCTGCGTCTCTGTACCCCTTCCGCCAGCCATCTCCTGTCCCTTCGGTTTCTGTGTTCTGGACCCTTCTCTCCTTTTCTCTTTATTCTTCCAGTCTGCTCCCTTCTCCCCCACCCCTCCCTGTTACACTCCCGTCTTTCTCCCAGACTGTCTGATTACCCACCCCTGCCCACGCTAACAAAAACGTGAACCAAGGCTGGATGGAGGACGGGGTATTTTCAATGCAGCCTCTTCCGCAGAATAGTTATTAATTAGAAAGGGAGAGGGAGGTCTGTAGGGTGAGCCCACAACACTGTCCACACCCCACTTCTGACACCAGCTGAAGGTGGAAATAACGCTATCTGAAAAAAGGAGGTCTAATGTGTTTATTAAACATACTTACAAGATAAACAGAGGGATGGGAGCTCTGGGAACATGCCTAGCTTTCAAGAGAGAGAGTGCTTTTTCATTTCCCTTCCCAATATATCTCACCTGTTCCAAGTACCCCCTGCTCACGCCCCTTTGGGGCGTGGACAGTATTGTGGGCTCAAGCCTACAGAGGTCCTTACAGTGGACAAACCAGCAGACGCATCAGTAGTGTTAGAACAAATCAGAGTCGCATGTGTCTGCTGGGAAGCTCAGCACAGAAATCAGGATGCTTCCATGTTCCAACTCAAGATAGGAGATGGAACCTGAGCAAAAGAGGAAGTGAGGGGGCACTCTCCAAAATAACTGTCGGTCTACAAGAGAGCCTGGGACTGAGATAAAGCAGACAGAACAACCACGCCCGGGAGTCTAAAGCATACGTCTAAAACAGATGCTTTTCTCAACTGGACGTGGCTGGAACTGTGGAAGAAACCTGCGTGCTCTGTTGGGCTCAGCAACAATGCATCACGGCGCTCCTTCCTAATTTTCAAGGTGGAAAAGCAGGTTGCATTTAAAAAAAAAGCACACCCTTGTGCACGGGGAGCATGGGAAAGAATCCATGGACACCGGGCAACGAGTGGGGTGGTCTTCTTTAACAATTAAGGAGAGAAAGAAAGGTTCTTTAAACCTGGTGGTGCGTTTTCAGTAGCGCGGGAAGGGAAGGAAGGTGGGGCAAACCTTTTCGAAGGGGATCTGCAGAAGGTCCAGCACCACGGAGTGCGCCCCCATGTTCTTCAGCAGCCGCTGGTGTTGGTTACGACACTTCTTGTTCTGCACACACAGCTTGCTCAGCCTGATCAGGATCTTTAACAAGAATGGGGTGCCGCATCAGACACGGCTGTGTGACGCGCGCGAGCAAAAGCAACCCCCGCGTGCGAATGCGCAGAGAGAAAGCAACCCCGGCTGCTGACCTCCTTGACGATCCGGTAGTTGTTGCCCTTGTTGCTGTCGATCTGTGGTGTCTTTGTGCCATCTTGCACCGGACTCAAGAGGTTGGATTCCTAGAAACAACACCGACGTGGGCTTTATGTTTGTAACGAACGTACCACTCTTACAATAAAAATGTAATTCGTAGTTATTTTATTAAAAAAAAAAACAGTTATCTGGCCTATATGTTGTTTGCGCTTTTTTTGGGTGCATCGAAGTTTTCTCAGCTTGAATGAAACATGCTATAACCTCATATAAACCACGTTACACGGTAAGTAGATAAGCAGCATTGCTGAGCACTGATGAGTGAAAATTAAAATAAAGGGTGGCTGTAAACACATCGCTAGTGTATGAACACACGTGTGCTGCAGACATACCACAGGTTTATATTTTCACTGTGCGGGGAGACAGTCCAATTCAAGGGCACCCCAGTCATAATTCTATCGCCAAAGACAAGATGTGAGGAAATAATGAACAAAGGAGCTAACCGGTCATGGCACTGAGGTACATCTCAGGGAAGAAAAGGCCAACTTAACCCCGGGATGCTGTGCCAGGTTACCATGACATCCGTGAGAGTCAAACTTGGAGCAGATCAAGTGTGTGCAGGAAAAATGAAGAAAGAAAATAAAATAGAAATCAAATTAAAAATAATATTTCAAATTACTACGCTCATGAGACTTATGGACAGTCCTGAGACACTGAAAATAAGTGATTGTAATAACCGCTCTCTGATAACATCACATTCAGAAAGAAATCCAGGGCACGTACATGCACACGTTAAATATCAGCTACCGGGATCACTGTATAAAAAGTGCCTATTAGCAATGTCTTCCCATAGAGCATTTGGAAGCCTCACTATGTGCGTACACTCACCTACTGTGGGCTCCTCTAAGAGAAATAAAAGATCCCTTCTTACGACCAGGAAAACTGCAGCCACCTTAGGAACCCCGAAATGAGAAATCAGAGGTGTGAACTGAATAAATAGGACTCAGGATCCAGGGAGGGAGGAAGGGCAGCCCCAGCTTCAGGCAGTGTGACTAGAGAAACCCAAGTTGAAGCTGAGGTCTTGTAGATGAACACTCGCTAGCTGGGTATGAGGGGTGCCTGGTGGGTGGGGCACGGCGGGGCCAGGGGGGGTGTTTCCAGAGAAGTCAGAGGTACCAGGGAGAGAGCATCTGGAGTACTGCAATCCATAGACTGCACAGAACTGCACCTGGGATCAATGTCAAGTTCAAGTTGGGTCAAAAACACTCTAACCTCCTGAGTATTGGTAGTGTCAGACTCCCTTGTTTAGCTCAGGAAAAAGTAACAGAAGTACCTGAGGAAAATTAACATTGTTTCATTTGTCCCAGGCTGTCCTTCCTATGGTGCTCCAGCAGCAACTACAAAATTACCTCAACCTGAGGAGTTGAAGCAAATGCCTTCCCTCTTAGTCAAACGAAGCGGGCAGAAGGCTCTGTGCCACAGAAGGGTGCAGTCAGGCTGAAGCCGGCACCGCTCCTCAGCTCGGCATTTCTTCTTCACGCTTTTCCTGGTAAATACTGTTCCCCGAGCCCCCTCTGCCACTGCTGAGCATGAAAACCCCTGTAAACACCACCCCAGTATCGTCACCACCCAGAACGCCTCTCTTGTGCCTGTCTCCGAGAACTGACCTTTCTGGAATCCATCTCCCCACCTCCTCTCCCTACCTCAAGCCCCTTTGTTTCTGAGACAGGAGCAGGCTCAACCCTCTGCAACCTCTCACCGCAAAAAAAAAAAAAAAGTGCGGAGTTACTGCTGCCCCAGCAGACTTGAGTCCCAGACACTGAAGAGGCAACCATGCCCCACGTTTAACCTCCCTGGACCTCTTCAGCATCTGTCTCTGACTCAGAACGACCGGGGATCACCGATGATGGGGAGAGAGGGACACGGAAAGCCTTCTGGGTTTAGAAAGGTGAGTGGGAGCTGCGCTGTTGTCAGATGTCGCCGTGGCTCCAGGGGGAGCTGAGGGCAGCGCAGCCTCCTCTCCAGGTACAGAAGGGACAAGTGAGACCCTGTCGGCCAGACAGGAGTCTAAGAAGAGGCTAGCGCTAGCTCTGCCTTGTCAGGGAGGCCGGCGGGTGCGGAGGGCAGATAGAGCAGGTAACCAGCTCTGTGGGATACTCAGCTAGAGACTCCAGCCGGAGAGTTCCCAGCTCCTATCAATTCACGGGGTTAGAAGCAAAGGTGGCGAATTCTAGAACAGTAACTAAATTTCTCTCTAAGCTGGGCATCCTGTAATTTAAGCACACCAGAAACGAGAATCCAAGTGCAAGATCAGGGGATTGAGGCAAGCCTGGGATACTTGGAATCCTACCTCAAAAAAGGCAAAAACGGAACAAAACACCGGGCTCCCTCTTCTGATCACAGAAGCAGGGGCCTGTGTTTTCACAAGGCCACACCACAAGGAAGAACAGCTCAGATGAACCAGACACTGATTATCAAGATCTTAACCTGAGAGCAAGTCTAAAGGCTGGCAGAACTCCCCTCGCTGAGTCGGCCGACATTCAACAGCAAAAACAAGCGGCAAAGCCTGGCAGACAACGACATCAGGAAAAAAAAGCCATCTTGCTTTTAAAATAGCAACCTTGGGCTGGGGACACAGCCCATTGGCAGAGCCTTTGCCTGGGATGTACATGGTCCTGGATTCGAATCCTAGCACTGATGGAAAGCAACACTGGGCACAGCATTACAATAGTTATGCTCTTTGATTCAACCCAAGGGAAGAGACAGAAAAACGCTCAGCTCTGTGAAGAAATTATGAAGAATAATTACTTTAATTTAAAGTTGCCAGCAGTCAACAAAAGGGGGAAACACTGGAGAATTCAATAAACAATCCTTTTTAATTTCTGAAAATGAGTCAGTGTAAGTAAGGTGAACAAAAACACCAGGCCACAGAATATCTGGATAATTCCAAGGCAGGGATAGGGACTCGGAAAAGCACAAACTTATCCATCGTGTAAGGACAGTTAGGGTTTGGTTTTTTGTTGTTGGTTTTTTTTTTATTCTGAAAAGGCTTTACACAAAAGATGTTTGGAGGTTTTTCCTCCCTAGGAGCAGAAATTGATGGTGATCATTATATTCTACATAACATTAAACGCAGGTTAGTGATCAAATCCACAAAGCACTAAACTTATTCTAATAACAGAATGTTGGAAAACTACAAAGTGTAGGAGTATTACTTCCACGAGACCCCAGAGCTGAGTGTGCCTGGGCAGGATGGGGGCGATGCCATGCTTACAGCACAAATCCAAAAGACTCTTTGACAACTGTCAGGAAGGACTAATATGGTGCCCCTGCTGTTTTTATCATCAGCCACACAACCTAAACTTATTTCTTCTAGGTGAGCATTCAAAGCTAGCTGATGTCATACTGCAAGCCAGGGGCTCAGAAACAGAGCAGGAACCGTCTTCCCGGAAGGGATAGTGAGTCCTGCTGGAAACAGTTCATCACAGTTCTTTTCCTCTTTTCCTTAAAAAAGTGTGTGTGTCCACCAGAGAGGCTAGGGAACAAGGAGGACCCTAAGAGAGACATACATGGTCCCCCGGAAAAGGGGAAAGGGACACGATCTCCTGAGCTAATTGGGAGCATGGGGGAGGGGAGTTAGGAGAAAGAGATGGAGAGAGGCCATGAGGGAGCAGGAAGATTGAGTTAGGGGAAGAATAGAAGAGAGCAAGGAAAAAGATGCCATAATAGAGGGAGCCATTACAGGTTTAAAGAGAAAACTGGCACTAGGGAAATGTTCAGAGATCTACAAGGTTGACCCCCAACTAGCAATCTAAGCAATAGCCGAGAGGCTACCTTAAATACCCTTCTCCAATAATGAGATTGATGACTATTTTATATGTCATCCTAGAGCCTTCATCCAGTTGCTGATGGAAGCAGAAGCAGATACCCACAGCTAAACACTGAGCTGCACTCTGGAATCCAGGTGCAGAGAGGGAGGAGTGATGAGCAAAGGGGTCAAGACCAGGCTGGAGAAACCCACAGAAACACCTGACCTGAACAAGGGGGAGCTCATGGACCCCAGACTGATAGTTGGGAAACCAGCACAGGACTGACCCAGACCTCCACTGAACGGAGATGTTAATGAGGAGGCCTCAGCAATCTATGGGGCTTCTGGTAGTGATGAGTATTCATCCCTAGTACACGAATGGACTTTGGGATCCCATTCCACAGAGACACACGGGGGAGGGCCTAGGCCCTGCTCCAAATGATATGACAGATTTTGAAGATCCCCCATGGAAGGCCTCACCCTCCCTGGGGAGAAGAAAGGGGGATGGGATAGGGAGTTGTTGGTGGGGGCAGGCGAGGAGAGGAGGGAGAGGGAACTGGAATTGACATGTAAAACAAGCTTGTTTCTACTTTAAATCTAAAAAAAAGGAAAAAAGTGTGCATGTGTGTGTGTGTGTGTGTGTGTGTGTGTATGTGTGTGTGTGTGTGCATGAGGTGGGGAGAGGGAGGGAGGAAGAGAGAGAGAATGAATTGGCATTCATTAATAATGATCCAGCATCTAAAATCTAAGCAGGAGTCAACCTCATTTTTTTATTAATTTTTGGGGGGCTTCAGGCTTTTAAAAACAGAACTTTCCAGATGCTACCATGTAAAGCCATAAGGCACCCACAGCTGAGAATGAAGACAGTCCATTGAAAGTCTTCTCCTCGGCCCATCCCACCACTTTCAGGAGCTGACCCTCAGCAGAGTGGTCCAGTGGGCAACGCCTCCTGCTCACCACGACATCCAAAGTCTCCTCTTTAAGGAGCTACACAATGAGGGACACCACTGACCAGCCGGCCTTACCACTGGTTCTGATGGCAAATGCCCACCTTCCCTCCCAGCAAGCCTGCAGACTATACGGGGAAAACAGGAATGGCCCATCGTTCAGATTTTGCCAGTCAATCTGACTTCAGCTTCGCAGGCACTCAGAACGAGTGTCCCCTCGCCACTACCCCCGCACACACACTTCAAATAACCTGCAGGACGATGGGACGCTTTGTCTCCATTGTTAAGGGCAATGCCAGCTACTTAGGCCGATGTCTGGCAGATTACAGAATGAGTAGAATCCACAGATAAACACATCTGGCCTTGTGTGTATCATTAATTCGGACCATTGTGGAATCTTGGGTGAGTTTTCTGCTTCCCTCAGAGATGTGTAAGGCTACCTGAGGGCTTGATCCAGGATCCACAATGGCTTCGTGAGGCTGTGTGCCACGCAGCTGGCCGATAGCCTGCTTCCAGGTTCCCTTCAACCCAGACCCAAATTCCTTCCCACATTTCTTTGTCTCTCCATCCCCTGACAAAGTGACAAGAGGTGTGCCCTAGACAGCTTCCCTTCCCTTGGGCCTCAGGAAACACTGGGAATGCGTTTGATTTGTAGTCTTCTGTTTGTTTTGCACAGGATTTCGTGTACCCCAGGTTGGCCCAAACCTCCTCATTAGCCGAAGATGACCCTAAACTGATCTCCCTGACTCAACCTTGAGTGGTCAAGTGCCACCGCAGCCAGTTTAAGCAGCTGAACACCACACCTATCCCGCCAGGCCCCCGTGTTTCCTGTATCAGACTAAAGAGACACCCGGTTTCCAGGAAATGGCAGCTGGATTCATCAACCCCAAGCCGAACTTTAAAATAGAGCCTTCTAGACCAGTGGTTCTCACCTTCCTAAAGCTGCGACCCTTTAATACAGTTCTTCGGGTGATGGTGACACCGAACCATAAAATTATTTTGTCACTACTCATAACATCCAGTTTTGCTACTGTTATGAACTGTAATGTAAATATCTGCATTTTCCCAGTGGTCCTAGGCGACCCCTGTGAAAGGATCATCTGACCCCAAAGGGGTTGCCAACCCACAGGCTGAGAACCACTGCTGGAGAGGCGCCGTCTTCCTTGGAATCTCGGGAAAGTCAACAAATGAGGGACCTTGGATACCTGGCCAAGCACGCAGAGGAGTCGGGTTTGCTGTGTGCCCCCCCTTACTGACATGTCCTGTGTGTCTCTCTTTGTTTGAGCCCAGACCTTTGTCTCCACTCCTGCAAACTCTAGCTGAGAATTCCGTCCTTGCATGGTTCTGAGATTGTGCCCAAGACAGAACACACGAGACAGCTGCTGGGTCTGTGGACTCTCATTGCTTCCAGGCATCCGTGTTGGATGGAAGGCATCAACTGGCACACACATTAACCACCTGCAGGAAGTTCTGTCATAAACCTATTTGCCACACGGGACATTTATCAATAGCCTGTTAACTCAGATTTTAAAAAACCACACATATATAACACAGCGGGCGGTGGTGGCGCACGCCTTTAGTCCCAGCACTCGGGAGGCAGAGGCGGGAGGATCTCTGTGAGTTCGAGGCCAGCCTGGTCTACAGAGTGAGTTCCAGGACAGCCTCCAAAGTCACAGAGAAACCCTGTCTCAGAAAACACACACACACACCTCTTTCTAAGGAGGCAAATACACCTCTACAGAAACCAAAAGATTAAAAAAAAAACTAATAATATGAAATCATGTGTCTTTGCGTTTCTTCACCGCTGTTGTAGGGCCTCCTGTGTCATTATCAAGGCTGAATGCTGTGTGGACATACTTAATGTGGAAGTTTGAAAGAAAACGGCCCCCAAAGGGAGTGGCACTATTAGGAGTTGTGGCCTTGCTGGAGAAAGAATGTCACTGCCAGGGTGGGCTTCGAGGCCTCTGTTGCTCAAACTTCCCTCAGTGTGACAGTCAGGCGACTTCCTGTTGTCTACGAAGTGTAGCCCTCTCAGCTCCAGCACCCAGCCCGCCCTGCACACCACCACACTCTCCGTCGTGATGAAAGTGGGCTGAACCTCTGAAACTGTAAGCGAGCCTCCCCAGTTAAATGTTTTATTCATAAGGCTTGCTGTGGTCATGGTGTCCCTTCACATCAGCGGACACCTAACTAAGACACCCGATATTTTCACTAATGTTTCATCGGCACATGTGAGCTACATAATCACCTTCGAAGCTCGTGAGGCGCCAGCACAGAGAACCACTGAGGGGCTGGGTCTCTGAGCTCCAGGTAGGGAGGGCTGTAACCTTGGGAGTGATCCTCTTAGTCTCTGGATCTTGTGCGTTCAACTGTCTTGACATTGTCTCCCATTTATCGTCAGTTTGCCCTCAAACGGTTCTTCATGGTCTACCTGGTTCCCTGACGGACTCCAGAGGTGGAGAGTTGACGGGGTAGGGACCCCAAACTCATCTAAAACCAAACTCGGGCCAAAGCAGCCAGATCAGGTCAGGGTCAATGAAATGGTCTTAGGGTTTCAATTTTATCAGCAGCTTGCAAGACCATCAAGTAGAGCCACAGGACATGGACTAAGCCATGTCTCCATCCTGGGGAGGAACTATGACATCCTCAACTACCCAGAAGGTCATTATTAGATAGGTGTCCCGCACTAACTCCGAAATCTCTACACCTTACAAGATTGGTGCACAATAGAGGGCTTTGTAATAGAACGATGACATACCTGCTCAAAGAGTCAAGCAAAGCAGGCCCCTGAAGCAAGACAGTCCCCAAGGAAAACTGTCTGTCCTAGAAATCTTAGAAACAGCACAAAGTCCACCATAATGCAGATCTACAGGTTGGAGCCTGACTCTAGGCCGCTGGCCCCCTGAAAGCACACTGTACTGTACCGTCAGATCTGCCTCTCTTCTATGCTGGAAAAGATCCACAGGTTAAAGCATCCACAGAGCTGGAGGGTAACATGCCTCAGCAGTCAGGATGAGTCCACAGCATCCCTGACACACATAAGCGTGGCTCTCCGAGGAGGAGGGACTGAAAGCCAAGCATTTGAGTGTAGCCTTCCTTGCCTGCCGCTTTGATTTTTCCTCCCTGCCAGCTGCCTGGGCTCTGCCACAGTTGCACACAGGAGGCTACATTAATTATGAAGCTGTTGGCCGTTTGCTTGGTTTCTTACTAGTTAGCTCTGACTTAAGTATTTAACCCATAATTTTTAATCTAGGTATTTCTCTTATAGGAGAAAAGGATCTGGACCTTTTACTCCTCTGGTGGGCTACATTGTTTCTGCCTGTGTCTCTCTTACCTGGAGTCCTTCTCAACTCCTAGTCCCACCTATCTTGCTTCCCTATTGGCCAACAGTGCTTTATTGACATATACACAGGACTTCCCCATGACAAGCATGAGCAGGAGAAGGCGAGCCCTTCCTCTAGAGGCAGCACAGACAAGCTGCATGCTCTACTGGACACAGGGTTGGTCTGGTTTCCAAGGAACTTCTCTCCCTATCCCCACTGGAACTTTTTAAAGGACACGTTGACAATGGAGCGTCTCCATGAAAATGCCCAGACCACACCATAAAGATGTCAACAACTGTCACTTAAGAAGCTGGGAAAAGAGAGGGACAGACACCCAAACAATGCCAGACCCTCGTCTAGACAACCAGACTTGTGCCCTCAAGGAAAGGGTTCAGTCCGTTCCGTTCCCTGTGCCGCACGGTCCAGCAAAAGAGCAACAAGCAGAGTAGACAGGGATCCACACTGGGTGATTATTAAAAAGACCTAACTGGGAAACCTGAAAAAAAGAATATTGCCCCTGGTCACAAAGCAAGATGGATGCTTAAATATCAGACCTAAAGTCACTGAGTGTGCAAGTAATTCTCCTACAAAAAACTGGAAGCCAGGCACAACAGCATGCCTGTAATCCCAGCACTGGGGAGGCAGAGACAACACACACACACATATACACACTCAAACACACACATGCATATATACGCACATGCACACATTCACACACACATGTACACACTCAAAAACACACACCTACACACACGCTCTCACACATACACACACATATACACATACACCACTCACACATATATATACACACTCAAACACACACATGCATATATACACACATACACACATTCACACACATACACACACATGCATATACACACACATACACACATGCTCTCACACATACATACACATTCACACACACACACACATACACACTCACACACACAATGTTTTAAAGTAAAAGGAAACACTGGAAACTACACAGGTACACAGAAAGAAATAGGAAAACTCAGAGAAACGAAGTCATGGTAGGAATAGTTAACAGTGAAATAACCCTAGTGGGGTCTTCTCTCTGGAACACGGAGACGCCCAGGTGACCCGCTTCACGGACTAAATAACGAGATGTGAGCAGGAAGGGCAATCCTGACTTAACCCACAGAGACACTTCCCTGACTTATCCCCGTCTAAATTTAGACAACACATATTTGAAGGTGATGAGTTAGTGATTTGCTAATGCCGCCACCAGCCTGTCCCCCAGCCTGTAGACCTTCAGATGACAGCGGTGCCCACACCACGGAAGACACATCTGGGAGAGGATACGGGCAACGCTGGGGTACTTGGGAGCATGGCTGGCACACGTGGAGCCTGTCCCCTTCTCTGTGATCATCAGAGATCAGCTCCAGCAATGGGATGATTTGATGTTCCCAAGGACACAAAGATAAAGAATTTCAGTTTGCCTACGGCAATGCCAACCAATTCTTGTTTGTTTAAATTCTGTTGAAATCCCTCACTGAATGGAGGATGAAGGGCCACTTTTAACTAAGTTCACTTTCATCGCTGCTAAACTTTACTTTGATGAGAAGTTGCACTAGTATTTTATCAAATTGAAAAAATAGGATGAGCATCTTTTTAGATTTAATCTATTCAACAAATCACAGAGAAAAGCATGTACGTGCCAATGGAAGCGTTCTGTTTTGTTTTAAAAGAGCCTGTTCTGTCATCATACAACGAGAAATCTAAACCGTGGGTTTAAAAGTAGGAGTGTAAACATTTTTAATCAGTATCACTTATAAAATAAACAAATGAAAAGCTGAAACTTTCTGCTATCGAAGACATTTTTATTATATAAACGAAGCCCAGCTGTCACTATTTGCGGTCTAACGCTTAGGCAGCTGAGAGCCTAATTGCTCTGATTTGCTCGGAACAAAACCAGGGGTCTTGTTTACAGCCTCTGTGACACTCAAAGGACTGTTGTGCCCCACGGCCAGCAGGAGTGCAGGCTGCCTGCTACTGGCTGTTTCCACTGACGCTGGGATGGATTGCATCCTGTATGTTGTTACGACCGTCCTTGGTCACTGGTTCATTCACAATGTAGATTATTCATCTGTGGAAGAGTTAGCATTGCTGCTTCTCACATGTTTTCCTTCTTCTCCTGAAATTACTCCACTATACACGGGTGCTTCAGGCTTCTGCATCCACCCATTCGCCTATGTTTCTGTCACCTCCTAACACCTGGTCACGTGCAAAAGGCTCTTAGATGTCTCCCGCCTTTGTCCTCGACCTTCTGAGGCGCACGGATTCTTCTGAAGCCCCCTGGAATCCACTTGCTCCTACTTTGGAACTCTCCAGGGCCTCCCAGT
Source organism: Mesocricetus auratus (assembly GCF_017639785.1). Taxonomy (NCBI): domain Eukaryota; kingdom Metazoa; phylum Chordata; class Mammalia; order Rodentia; family Cricetidae; genus Mesocricetus; species Mesocricetus auratus. The sequence continues at coordinate 14,552,779 of NW_024429187.1, forward strand.
CCCCAGGCATTTCTAACGGGAATCACTCAACTCCCATTGCCATTATATTCTTGAATACAGAGCAAGCCTGTGCTGTGTGTGTGGACTCCGTCACATCATTTTACAGGGGCCGTATCTGGAGTATCAGGTGGGGTCCAGACAGACCTCACATTTTAAGAGCAGAAATGAGAAATACCTGTGTGTGCCAAGGGGGCGAGCGCGTGGGTGAAAGGGACCCATAGCACACTGGGCAGAGAGTTTGAGAAAAAGACTCTACCCCAGAGGAATGCACACACTAATCAATGCGGAGGAAAGGCTCAGCTGTGGTCCACGTTGTCTGCAGCCAACATCAGGACCTACAGATGCAGGGGATCAGAACACAGAGGCACTGACTACTGCTCACGACTGTCAGGCGGAATATGACCAGCCCCTTCTAGACAGCACCCAAGGGTGGCAGGTAAAATATTTAAGATACCTCCTTTCTGTAGGAAGCCAGAAAACCATGAGAGTTCATAAAACTTTCAGAGCAGTAAGAAGCCCTGGATTCACTGATGATGCCCCCCTCGGGGCTGAAGACCACGCTGGCTACCTAGAGTCTGAATGTTAATAGGGAGGGCGGGACAGGGAGGGGGGAGGAGGCTGGGGGCAAGCCTGGCTGCCAAGATGAAAATTCTGTCCAGAAGCCACAGAGTCACAAGCATCAAAGGAGCCACCACGGCAGTGAGTCAGAGAAACAGCCCACAGAAGGACAAGGGCGCGTACACAGCTTGGCTTTTGGTCTGGCCGCAGTGTAAGGTGTGCCCCCTCAAGCCCCTGGACACAAAGAGAAACCCACTTCAAGATCTGGGACTAGGATTCCCATTCATAACGAGGCCCCCGAAGTCCACATTTAATGAGGTTACAAAACAGAACTTCTCTAGATTAAATTCAGGCCTCAGAGGAATTGCACATAGAATGTACCTTCATAATAAAAACAACCCCACTAAAGGCCTGAGGAGACCCGAGAGCTCCTGCAGGAACACACCTTCCTACAAAGAAGCTAGGTTCTGGACATAAAGATGTTTTTACAGCATTTCTGGTCTCAGGGACAACTCCTGCCTCTCCATCGCCTAAGCAAAAGCCATTACCAGAGCGCTCCAATCTACAGGCTGACTATCCAGAAGGCAGATGCCAATGCTAGCTTTGCAGCCCAGGACCCAGACTCTGAGCAAGTGTTAACATTCTAGGCTCTAAACCCAGGATGCCTGACTTCCGAGAGACTGGCAGCTAGGGATGTCTGTGGGCTCAGACTAGCAGCGCCCCCTGGTAACAGTCTGGAGAACTACAATTGCCCTAGGAAGGAAAGAACTTTCTTCTTTCTACTTCAAATCTACTTCTGTCTACTGGCTATCAAAACATACAGGCTCAGAATCTGCAAGCAAGGAGCTGTAATGTCTCACAACCAAAAAAAAAAGACATCCTTAGCTGGACATGTACTCAGACACAGTAGAACACCCACACACAAAGCATTACAGAGATAAATGTGGTCTGTCTACGTGGGATTTGGAGGAAATGTTACATACACATTATGTCAATGAAGCCCACTGTCATATGATCCAGCCACACTGCATTCTGCAAAAGGGGAGAAACCTCAGAGTCTCCGGGAGCCTCCGAGGGGAGAGGTGGATGGGTGAAGTGTGGGGCTCTGGGGGCAGTGGACATACTCTGCGGGTGCCTGGTGTGGGTGACAGTATTTGTCTTTTTTCAGAGCCATGCGTACTGTGTGCTGCAGAGACAGCGAGCCCCAATAAAGCCAGATGGGAAGTGTATGAGAGCCCCGTGTCGTTCGTGCGCAACGTCTCTCTGAACCCGAAGCTGTTCTGAAAACGTGGTCTGTAAAGAAAACGTAAGAACTCGGGATCAGAGATGAGCAGAAATGTAACGAAATGTGTGTTCCTAAGAAATGTCCAAGCGGGGTTGGAGAGATGGCTCGGCGGTTAAGAACTCCTGTCACACTTGCAGGGGACCCAGGTTTGGCTCCCAGCACCCACATGGCAGTTCACGACGCCCTGTAACTCCAGGTCCAGGGGCTCCGATTCCCTCTTCTGGTGCCGCAGACGCAGTCACACACGTAGTACACAGACACACATGTGGGCAAAAGACAAATCTTCAAAAGTAAAATCTTTAAACGTTAGAAAAGCACCTCCCAATCGCTTCATGGTCCAGAAGCAGCGCATGCAAGAGTACCAAGTAACAAGAGCCTGAAAATTTAAGAAGCAGTAGCATCTGATGAACACCAAACAAATGTGAAGAAGATTAGTTTTCAGTTACAAAAACTGTATAATGGCCGAAGTTAAAGCTTCATCTGGTACAGTAAACTTTAAATAAGTAGTGGGTGGAAACACATATGCATGAGTTTCAATAAATGACTCAGTGCTTACTGCAAGGTGACAGATTTGAGAAAGATGACACTAAAATTAACAGATACACATTTATATTGGCATGTTAGCAACAGGCGTGCTAACAAGGTTTAACATATACCTAGCTGGAGTTTCAAAATTGCAGATACCACTATTTAGCACGCAGCAAACCTCTTCATGGCCGCCACGGGGGCAGAAGACAAGGAGCTACCCGAGGGGCCGGGGTGTCGCCCGCAATCATCTCCATCGCTCTCTGACCTGTTCACTGAGGCAGGGTTTGTCAGTCCAAACCACAGCTTGTCTGTACGGCCAGCCTGGCTAGCCAGCTTGCTCTGGGGACTCGCTGTCTCTCTGCCTTTTGATGCTGGGATTACGGGCCACCTGCCATGCCCTGCAGCTTTTACACAGGTTCTAGACACCCAGATGCCTGCCTCCCACACTTGTGCAGCAAGTGCGCTAACCACTGAGCAGCCTCCACAGCCCAGCATCGTCGTCTGGTACACTTGAACAAGCAGGAACTCATTACCCACCTAAACAGAACTTAGCTTTATCTAAACTGGAAGAAGTAAGGTGACAAACCTTAGGGAAAAATGAACTCTTCTAAGTCCGCTGGTGACAACAGTGGCAGCTGCCACGCAGACCAACAGTAATGAGGATGGCAGATACGGCAACACTCACACACGGGTGGAAGGAAGCGCCCGTTTTTCTTGGAAAATGACTGGCGTGGGCTGGGACAGGGCGCACGGGACGTTTGGCTCCTAAGCACACACCTGAAGCACTCCTCGAACAGGAGGAGCAAGAGGAAGAGGCGTGCCCAAGCTGTCACAATAGCACCGCTTTCAATAGCAGATTTCCTTCAAACATCAGGGCACTGCAAAGAGCCCAGGAGTCCACCAGCAGCTGATTTAAAAGCCATGAGTGACGATCCACCAACGCAGACTAGCGCATGCAGGTGGACTGTTGCTATCGCTGTAGATGGACTGTTGCTAGCGCTGTAGATGGACTGTTGCTAGCGCATGCAGGTGGACTGTTGCTAGCGCTGTAGATGGACTGTTGCCATTGCTGTAGATGGACTGTTGCTAGCGCTGTAGATGGACTGTTGCTAGCGCTGTAGATGGACTGTTGCTAGCGCTGTAGATGGACTGTTGCTAGTGCATGCAGGTGGACTGTTGCTATTGCTGTAGATGGACTGTTGCTAGCGCATGCAGGTGGACTGTTGCTAGCGCTGTAGATGGACTGTTGCTAGCGCATGCAGATGGACTGTTGCTAGCGCTGTAGATGGACTGTTGCTATTGCTGTAGATGGACTGTTGCTATCGCTGTAGATGGACTGTTGCTATTGCTGTAGATGGACTGTCGCTAGCCCTGTAGATGGACTGTTGCTAGCCCTGCAGATGGACTGTTGCTAACACTGTAGATGGACTGTTGCTATTGCTGTAGATGGACTGTTGCTATCGCTGTAGATGGACTGTTGCTAGCGCTGTAGATGGACTGTTGCTATTGCTGTAGATGGACTGTTGCTAGCGCTGTAGATGGACTGTTGCTAGCGCTGTAGATGGACTGTTGCTAGCGCTGTAGATGGACTGTTGCTAGCGCTGTAGATGGACTGTTGCTAGCGCTGTAGATGGACTGTTGCTAGCGCTGTAGATGGACTGTTGCCATTGCTGTAGATGGACTGTTGCTAGCGCTGTAGATGGACTGTTGCTATTGCTGTAGATGGACTGTTGCTAGCGCTGTAGATGGACTGTTGCTAGCGCTGTAGATGGACTGTTGCTAGCGCTGTAGATGGACTGTTGCTAGCGCTGTAGATGGACTGTCGCTGTACTCAACAAGGAGATGGGAGACAGCAGATCCAAAAGAGCCTGAAGAGTGTCCCATGCATTTCTTGTTTCATAAATACATCCACATAGGAGAAGACCATCAGACAAGGAAGCAAACAAACTCCTGGGAGTAGTCTAAGGCACAGGGGTTTCTAACCAGTAGTGTTCTACCTCTTAAGATGTGCACCGTTCCAAGTTTGACTCTTACTGCTGTAATTAAACCCTGACCACGTTTAACTAAGGGGCAAAGGGTTTATTCAACACACACTCCAGGTCATCACTGGGGGAACTTGAAGCAGAAACCATGAAAGAATGCCCCTTGTTGGCTCCCTCCATGGGTATATGCTTAGCTGGCTTCCTAATACAGCCCAGGGCCACCTGCCCTGCCCAGAAATGGTGTTACCCACAGTGCACTGTGTCTCCTCTGTCAATGAATAGGCAAGGCAATTCCCCCACAAACATGTCCAGAGGTCAATCTGGTGGAGGCAAACCCTCAGTTAAGGTCCCTTCTTCCCAGATGACTCTAGCTTGTGTCGAGTTGACAACAAACACTAATTGACACAGTTGTCAGCCCACTGGCAAAATGTATTCAGGATTCAGAGAAGATACTAGGAGGACTCCTGGGACAGGGTCTCTTGTCCCTAAACAGAAGACTCAGAAACGCCCTTTCATTCTAGGTGGTGGTCACAGATATGATACCAGAATGCTGCTGTTAGGATATGGTCAGGGGCAGCCTCAGAATTAAGCTCACTGGTCTATGATGACAAGCCTGAAGCAATAAACTAAGGTTGCAGGGGGCTTGAGAGATGGCTCGATGGATAAGAGCATTTGCTTCTCTTGCAGAGGTCCCAAGTTCAGTTCCTAGTATCTATATTGGGCAGATCATAACTGCCTCAACTCCAGTTCCAGGGAATGCAACGCCTGTAAAAGCATTTGTACATCCATGGCACCCACAAACACACACACACACACACACACACACACACACGCACACACACACAGAGACAGACAGACAGATTAAAAAATTAATGAAGTTGGAGCCTTATTGCTTGCTTTTCTGGTATCTAATCTCAACTTACCATTCACATAGTTAGTAGTTCAAAGCCACTGAAGTCATGCTAACTGACTGACTGACTACTGAGGTGACACTAACTGACTGAGTGTCCAGTGAGGTCATGCTGACTGACTGACTGTCTACTGAGGTCACGCTAACTGACGGTGTCCACTGAGGTCATGCTAACTGACTGTCCACTATACTTTCTGTTCCCATGATAAATGTCATGACTAAAAATAACCTTGGAGGGAAGGGCTGTTTAACCATCTATACCACAGCCCATGATAAAGGGAAGGCAGGCGCTAGCTGCAGGAAACGACACGACAGCCATGGAGAACGCTCCTTACTGGCTTGCTCTCACAGCTCACTCAGCTTGCTTTTTCCTTTTCTTTTGTTTTCCTTTTGTTGTTTGTTCTTGTTTTGTTTTTTTGAGACAGGGTTTCTCTGTATTGTTTTGGAGGCTGTCCTGGAACTCGCTCTGTAGACCAGGCTGGCCTCGAACTCACAGAGATCCTCCTGCCTCTGCCTCCCGAGTGCTGGGACTAAAAGCGTACGCCACCAACGCCCGGCCTCAGCTTGCTTTTTCACACAACTGGGATGACTTGTCAAGGTACAGACCTGTTCACTATAGGCTAGGCCCTACCTCATTAATCCTTGATCAAGAACTGTCCCTATAGGCTTTCCTTACAGCCAATGTGATGGAGATGTTTTCTCAGTTGAGGGTCCCAATCCCCAGGTGACCCAAGATTGTGTCCAAGTGACAGGAAGAAAAACCCTAACCAGCACACCAACATGAACACTCTAACCAGAAAACTAATGCAAACAAACACCTCTCACCAACACACACACACACACCATCAGCAGCAGCAACAGCAGCAGCATCAAGGGTTGGTTCACTGACTCCTTACAGCATGCTGTACTGTCCATGTTGTAGATGATAAAAAACAAATCTTGGAGAATCTAAGCAAGTAACTCATATGCTGAGGGGCACATAGGCTGAGCAGCAGATCTTGGGGTGTCTGCTTCCAACGCTCCCACACCTGCTACTGACCGTGCCTGTTATCGCCTCTGCTCTGGGTACCAACTCAGGCTGTCTTCCTTCAGTTAGCTCTGCCTGTGGCCAGCGCCGGTCTCCCCAGCTCCCCTGCAGTGACCACTCTAAATCCAGTTCAGCCCAAGCCAGTGAGATGAGCTCATGTGCAACCTGCATGCCAGGAGGAAACCACGAGGCATCTCCCAGGAATTGTGGGAGCCCAAGGGAAACTTGTAGCAGACATGACTGTTTCCTAAGTGCTCTGTCTTCACTGCCACACCCCACACTTTCAAAGAGTGGCAGATGCAGCCACGGACATGACCACAAGGCAGCCTTTGCCTCGTGGATGGAGTCTCCATTCAGCACTGTGATCATTTGACCTTGAAGTCAACAGTCCAATGGCAGCCTCCAAACTCCAGATTTTCCAAATACTTAATTCCTCATATTAAACCGCCTCCTAATCAACACACCTAAATGATACCCATTTCCTGAATCAATAAATCGGCAATTCAGCAAATCAGCGTCGGCTTCACTGCTCGCTCGTTTGAATCCCCTAGAGAACGAGTTCTATACATCGCAAGCTGATACCGCTTTATCTTGAGAATATATACAATCCATCCAT